>NC_037089.1:41341031-42541031 GCF_002994745.2 Rosa chinensis
ACATTATTGTTAACTAGAAACAAGTTCATATGAATTCAAACAAGGAAAACAAAAGATCATTACAAGGAAAAAGAATGAATTACACCGTGAGGGGAGATGGAGATGGAGAGCTTGAACGTTGGAATCTTGAATCTTGGAAGCAAGTCTTCAAGGTGGACGATGGAGGCTATGTCCTCACGGCTTCTTCTTCTTCTCTTTACTTGAAAATGCAAAACTAAGAACTAGAGAATGGAAAAGGAAAATGGAAAGGAAATGGTGAGACAAGGAGATGAAATGGATGAAGGAATGTGTATAGGAAATGGTGACTAAGGAAAATGGAGAGGAAATGGTGAGACAAGGAGATGGAATGGATGAAGGAATTGGTATTTTGAGAGTGAGAGGAGAAGTGTATTTATAGCCCAAAAAATGATGAATGGAGGGTGGAGATGAACATAAATGAAGGGCTAGATATGTTAGACAAATTTGTAAAAAAAATCTTCCCACTTGTTTATCACTTGTTCAACTTGAATTTGATTTTCCTCCTCAAGATTTTCGACTTGCTTGCAACTTTGATTTTCCTCCTCAAGATTTTCCACTTGCTTGCAACTTTGATTTTCCTCCTCAAGATTTTCCACTTGCTTGCAACTTTGATTTTTATCTCCACTAATAACTTAATTTTAGCCTTCGACTTCTTCATATGAAATTATCCACCATGAGTGTAGATTACTGTGGTAAAATTTCAGAATTTATTGCCATGTGGTTGGGCCGGAAATGCTGTTGGACCTCTTACAGGTCCAGTTTTCCAGTTTTGCTTCTGTAGAAAATTGGGCTGATTGTTTGAAGGCCTTCCACTCATATTTGTCTCTGGAACTCTTCATAAGAAATGATCCTTTGGGTGTCTAGAATGGATCTGGAAGGTTTCAGCTCATTTGAAGTTCATTTGGTCAGGCGGCCGCTCCTTCTTCTTTGCTTGGCTTGGTTTCTCCTAGCCGGAGTAGGAATATGTGTAAAATTGATCTTTTAGTACATTTCCATTTTTCTACTCCAATGTACCTTCATCTTTGCTCCCCTTGGTGTTCGCAAGCTCCTCTTTCCATTTATGAGTTCATTTCCATATTTTAGCTCGGAGGTCCTGAAAATAGAAACTAATAAGAAAAATAGAAACTTTCCTAAACTGAAAAATAGAAACTACCGAAAATGGAAACTTACTAAAAATGATAAATAGAAACTATAAAAATAGAAACTTTCTACAAATAGGAACTTTCCCAATCAGAGAATGAAAACTTTCCTAAACAGGGTTTTAATAAGGAAATAACGCAAGAAATGTAGGGAAAAGCAAGTAAAACGTCGCATTAAAATGCTCCTATCAAATTCCCCCACACTTAGCTTTTGCTAGTCCCTTAGCAAAATCACACTAAGACACACACTAAGACTCAACGAAAATTAAAGACTCTACAAAAACAATGACTCTATTGCCCTTCAACTTTTTGTCTCAGAAATTTCCTACTTTCACAACATCAAGATTAGCACTCAACCAAGAATCAATATGTAGATATTCAAGAGTTAATTAAAACATATAATCCACACATACACAAGTAGGACTTGGTTGTAATAATGGTGATGGTTTCTGTTAAGCATGCTTCAAACAAGTATGATTCATATCCTCACAAGGTATATCCACTCTTTCTTCTCTCAGAATTCAAGACAATGCTTAAAAGCTTATAATCACTCAATTATATGTGAGAGAAAATATTTTGAGGCAATCAAATAGCTCACATATATAAGAAACGAAAAGCACTTTGTGAATATAATTTTTTTTGAAAAGATCTCATGAAGGATATCAATTACTTGCACGGATGGACCCAAGCCATAGGTTCAACTCTTGTAACTCATCTCCACAAATCAAAGGCTGTCCCATCTTAAGGATCAAGAAGGTCTTATTTAGGGTTGTAATGGGGCCAAGGCTCAAGGTTTTAAGAAACGAAAGGTAAGGAATTTCACAAAGTGTCCTAAAAACCTAGCAGAGCTCATGTAGATGTAGAGACTTCTAGAAATCCACCAAGATATATCAAAACGTCACATCCCATAGAGGTTTTATGAAAGGGCCAAATGTCTTCATGTTAGGCCCAATTTTCACTCTAAACTTCCCTCGAACTAGTGAATTGGACAAAGACCAAATTTTCCAATAGTGGGTCTTCAATTCAAAACAAACTCCAAACTCACCAAGTATGGAGGACTAAAATCCATATACATTTTTTCTTTTCTTTCTTTTAATTTTCTAGCCGTACACATTTTTTTTTTCATTTCTTTTTCACGGCTTTCACATAATTTTTTTTTCTTTCTCATGGACAAGTCTACCCCCACACTTGAACTTTCACCTCTTCTCAATCTTCTTTCTCAATGCCAAATCCTCAAGTAAAGTCCCAAAATATAGCTCCACTAAGTTTTTAGAACAAAGGGTAGGAGTGTAGCTATAAGGTTCAGGGTTAAGGATTTAAGGGTGATGAAAGAAAATGCTTAATGTAAGCTCAAAGGGGTTTATCTAAGGGAGTCCCATGACGGGCACAAATAGGGACACATGCTTATTTGGCAATGGTGATAATTCCTAGGTTGCCTCTATCCCTTCCAGAATCAGGGCCATGTATTGACAAACGTCTCAACAAGCACAAGAGCGAATTCTAGCATTCTCTAGTCCATCAAACTTAATCTATGGCAAGCAATCAATCAAATGAAAGAGTAATGAGATCATCAAAACATCGCCAAGAAATTAAGAATATATTTTTCAATTATCACTCCAAGAAAAAGGGACATGGCTCAAATATCTCACATGGGCTTTTATGAATCAAAACTCATCCTAACATGCTCATATTCTGTACCAAGGTTACAAAATCCATATCCACTACACATGCATGCATTTTTCATATATCTCAATTAACCAAAGAATACCATTTTAAAAATCATCTCAATTTTGTGATTCTCTTTTAATCATGATTTTAGAGATATATAATCATCTTAGACAGTTGAAAGGGTATTCTAAGACTCAAAAACAAAAACAAAAGTAACCAAAAATATATATATATATATATATATTTTTTTAAATTAATTTAATTTCAACACTTAGGTACGGGAACAGGGAGTCTCGATGTGCAATGGGACTAAAACAGCTACCCTTTTTCAAGACTATGTTTAATCCAATATACCTTAGTGTATCACAACATCAATTAAAAACACAATAAAAACACAATCCAACATCAACTATTTTTTTTTTCTTTATATACTAACTACTATATACTAACTACTAAAAACACAATAAAGCAATAATCCGTCTCCCATACTTAATTCATGCATTGTCCTCAATGTATAACAAATATAAAGCATGCAAAGCATAAATCAAGCATAGAAGAGAAAGTTAACACAAAGAAACCTAAAACAACTTAAAATTCATGAAAATAAAATAGAAGGAAGAGTTCAAGAAAGCAAATCTGCGTTTGATGGCTCCTCCACAGATACGGTTGAAATGGGTTGCCTCCCATGCAGCGCTTAATGTTTAAAGTCTTTCAGCCTAGACTTGTACCTCCATTTACTCCTTTGGAGGAGCGGTATGCGGGCGAGTGGCAGCCCTCTTGCTGGTTTCAGCTTCCTGAGGAGGGTCCTCATGGTGTGATGCAGTAGCGTCCTTGCGAGGAAACCCAGGAGGATAACTCTGCAAGTTATTGACTTCCTGAGCAAGCTTGTTTATTGCAGTATGACAGCGGATCAAAGAGAAGTTCATCTCAGAGATGTGATCGATCATGCATGTGACTCTCCAATCTGTCACCATAATACCATCGCGAAGAGAGGAGCGCAAATCATCAATTGAATCCGACAAGCTTTCCAGGGTGGCCACAGGTCGAGGAGCACTAGCAGCTGGTGAGGAAGAAGACTCTCCGGGATGCAGTCTGGGAGAGCGACGAGGCAGAGGAGGGGGACTGCGGGTACGCTCACGGATAGGATGATGGTCCCCTGGACCAGTAAGCCCAGCTCTAGTGGCCGCTTGATGACCTTCTTCTTCCAAAGATGAACACGGCGTTGATTGACGCCCCTGCGAGGGGTAACCTTGGTTCGAGCCATGAGGAAGTAGAAGGAATTTGAAACTGCACGTTTAGACAAACCTTAGTAAAATCTGGAGGAGACAAAAAAGGATGTATATATGAAGCACAAAATAGGGTAGAAATCTCAATAAGCACAGGGTTTTAACAAAGCTTCTCCGGGAAGGAGAAGAGTTATGACAGTTCACTGCCCAAGAAACACGTATGCACATGAAAAACTCCCCACGCGTAAATATTCCTTTCTTTTCCGTGATTTACGGCAATTAGGTCTGCTTTCGGCTGTAGCTTGTCTGTCACAACTCCTCGAGAACCGTTTGGTTCCCCCACGCGTCCTTTCTTTTCCCTAATTTACGGCAATCATACCTGCTTTCGGCTGTAGCTTATTTGTCACAGCTCCTCGAGATCAGTTTGGTTCCCCCACGTGTCCTTCACGAGCCAACAGCTTTTCCGTGTTTTCGGGTGACTTTAATCCAATGCGTAGATTTAATCTCAGAGATCGTCGATCCAACGGTGGAGATCTGCTCACTAGTTCTATAAATAGGTGCATTCTGAGCGACTGTTCACTCCAAAAGAAAATTCTTCCGAGTTCTAGCCTTTCTCTCTCAACCCTTCAGCCTTTCTTTCGAAACTCAAATCCTTTCTTCATCAACATGGAACCACGAACTCTGCAACTAATGGAGTTACAAACCCAGCAACAAATGGAATTACAAGCCCAGCAACCAACCGAGGAGGGAGGAAGCATCCAAGCAGCCGGGAGTAGTAACCGGTGGGCTCCCACACCGCCTCAACTAAGAATCCTCAAGGGCCTTTACTATGATAAGGGTTTTAAGTACCCAACTCCAGAGCAGATTCAAGAGATCTGCCTTCATCTGAAACAGTATGGGCAGATCGAGGACAAGAACGTCTTCTTTTGGTTCCAGAACCTCAAGGCTCGTGAGAGGCAGAAGTTGAAGGAATTTCGGAACGTTCGGGTTGGTGGCTCTCTCGATCTCAATTTTGGATCCACTAGTTGTAACATCCCGTATCGTCACTTACCCGTTTACTAGTCATTTGGACGGTAAATGACAATTACTTTTACTTTTCACCCTAATTTGGTAGTTTAGTGGCCCTAAAAGTTGACTTTTTGTTCGGGTCAAAATTTGGGAAAATGTTCTTCATGGAAGTCGTAGAGGGCGTTAAACCGAGCGCGTGCATATGTGGTACGTAAAAATCGGAGCTCGTATGCGAAAGTTATAAGCGAAAATGTAGAAATTACTGTTCATGGTAAGTTATATATATATATGGAAATTTACTGTTGGTAGATTTCTATATTTGGAAACCTACCCAACCGGGTAAGTTCCCTCTTTCTCTCTCCCCGACTCTTTCTCCCCTCTCGGCCGATTTCTTTCCCCTCCGGTTTCTTCCTCTTCCGGCCGACCCAGGACACAATCCGGCCACCCCCAAGCTCGGTTTCTTCCCCTTGTCACGTTTGTGGAGGTATTTCACGACGATTTGGCCGGAGAACCTCGATTTGGAGTGGAGGAAGCTACGGTGGCAGTTGGGTACTTTTGCCGATTTCCGGCGACTTCGGCCACCTCCGGTCACCATCTTGCCGTCGAAGCTTGGGTTTTCCACGGAGATCATTTTGCCCCTAGCCTCGAATCAAGATTTGAAGTGTAGAGGCAGAATTGAAAACCTAGGGTTCTTGAATTTCTGGGTTTTCTTCACCGGTTGATTTCGACTGTTTAAAGGTAAAATTGGAATGTGTTGTAGTTGAAAGAATTAATGGGTGTGCTGAGAAGGTGCTACTGCCAAATTTTGGTGGCCATCGGAGATGGTGGCGGTGGCGGCGGCGCCGCCACTGTGGGCGGCGGTAGCGGCGGCTAGGGTAGCTTTTTAATTTCAATTTCTGGCTAGTTAAATTCTATAATTATCATAGAGCTTGTATGTGAAGTTTGGTGAATTTTGGAGAAGCTTGGAATTAATTATGAATTTTTGAAGTTTAGGGTTTCGATTATCGAATTACGAGAATCCGACCGTCGGATATCTCTCGGTTCTGCCTTGGAACCTTTAAATTAATGAATTGGTATTAGTGATATAATTTGGGCTGAATCCGAGGAGAATGGGAGATGTAATTGTAAGGATTTGATTTTAGGAATCGTATTAAATTGTTGAATAATTATTCACGGAATATAATTGTGTACAGGACGACGTACCGAACTATTGCTCGATGACGGAACACAAATGCGTGATCGTCGGAATAGTACTGTGAGTGGACTTTTGTTTTAAATAGCGATGCATGCATTTATTCTCTTAAAATAATGGTCTAGCGTTTATTTATATAACTTTTTAAGGAAATGAATTAATTTTCGGAAATTGATTTCGAATTATTTCATGGATTTGCTTTCAATAATGAGTTTCAAAGGTTGGTTTTGATTTATAATATTATTTGTTGAATTTCTTATTCCGAGGTAAAACTTCCGGAATTAAGCATATCCCTAATCACCGAGTTAAGCTCCGGAAAGATATTTAAGATGAGTTTCAATGGAGTTGGATATTCTCAATTGTTTATTGACTATCGGTTTTGGCATCAGGAATGTCTAATTAAGGATTTTGGATTTGTTTGATTTTCGATATTGCTTTGATTTATGCGGATTCAGAATTTATACTATATATTTTATATTTATATTAAGCAATTTGAGATTATAATGAGATTTCGACGAAGTAAAACTTTATACTTATTTTATCTTATTTATTTTGAACTTGAGATGATCTTGGCGTGCGGGGTCACGTCTTTGCACACTTGGATTCTTACTTTGTGAAATAAGTGGGGAAATTATACAGTTTTTCTTGGCTTTCGACTATCTTCTTTTTCACCATACGCGGGTCATGTGCTTAGGTCTTCTCCTCACTTACTTTGTGTTTGTGGGTGGCAGTGAGGTAGCTTTCTCCTCCTCACGTGGGTGGTAGTCGAGGTGATATTCTCCTCCTCGCACAATCTATGTGCGAATGGTAGTTGAGGTTATTAGTTCTCCTCCTCGCACAATCTATGTGCGAATGGCAGTCGAGGGTAGGTAAAGCCTGAGGGGCTCCATTCCCGTATGGTGAACTCTCTTCCCCGGATCCTTTTATTGTTGTTTTTGACTAGCAGGGCTAGTCCGTTTTCCGTTAACCAGTGGGGCTGGTCCTATTTCTCGAGCATTGGAATTTAAATTCTTATTTGTGGTTATTTGTGACTAGCCCATTTCTTGAGAGGAGCTTCTCTTGATTTGTTTTCTAAATCGTTGCATGCATCGAGAGTTTTAAGGAAATAAATGTGGGAAAGTATAAAAATCCTTTTGGTTTAAAATTGTTTATTTTGTCCACTCACGCTAACGTTTTTATATACTTTTCCCTGGGCCCTTCGATTTCAAATGCCCAGTTTGCAGGCGAATTGGTTGAGGTTGGGCGTACACGGAGTTGAGGCATAGTCAACAGCATAGCTTCTGCGGTTGCCTTTGAGTTAGGTTGTCCTTATTTACCTTTCTATTAGAATTGCTCTGATTACCTATGGGATTTATGTTTTTCAAGTTGAGGTTTGTGTTTTGTGAATTAGAGATTGAGGTTGAGTTGGGGAGCAGGGTGGCTCCAGAAGTATATGGATGGCTTGATTTAGAAGTGTAAATGCTTTCTACAGGTTTAGGGTAGCCCATTTTAGGGGAAGTTCCGTCAAATTTTTGGTAGGATTTCTTCTAAGGTGGGCCCCGCAGGGCCACCTCGGATTTCAGGGTGAAATTCGGGGCGGGTCCTGTCACTAGTTCTACTGATGATGGTAGGTCCATTGATCTAAACTTTGGTTCCACTGGTTCTACTAGTATTGACAGATCCATTGATCTAAATTTTGGGTCACGTGTCGGCTATGGTGTTGATGGATCGATCATGGAACAACGAGGAGAATATCACCAGGAGATTGAAACCCTTCCACTATTGACGCGCTCATGGCAAGCGCATAATTTAACCCTGAAATATCGTTAGTAGTATAAGCAAATAGGGATCGTTCTATCCGGGGATTGAGGGTACACTTGTAATTGTGAAACAAATAAAGAAAAGTATTATTTAGAAAAATAAAATAAAGAATAGAAATATATACAAGTAACAAAATAAAAAGGGAGGGGGGTTTAAGAATTATAGAATTGAAAATTAAGATAAATAAAATAAAGAAAATGTAAAAACATATATGCAAGGGTGGATCAAAACCACATCCATATGCAAGAAATCCAATTACAATTCATATAGTTGATTTTAAATGTCATGAGAGAGGAGTTGATCATGTGAAACATTCGAAAGCAAATGATTTCCCATATTTTACTTTTCAATGCTAATTAACCTAAGCGAAAGCACCTAGATTAATCCTATCAAACATGCAATCAAGCCCTAGAAAGCTAGTCAATCATGACATGTTCAACGCATTAGACATAGAGAAAGGCTATCAACTCAAGTGTACAACTTAGTATGGAAAAGTCCACCTAATTGCAATCCTCTTTAATTAAATTCGGTCTTTGCACAAAACCTTTACTACTTTGATTCAAGTTTACACAAAACGAAAAGTCGATTTCATGTTCTTAAACCTAGCACCAATTATATCAAAACCCTAAGTGTTTGCAACCACATAAGATTAAAATACAAAAGTTTTCTATCATGCAAATTTAATTAAACAAACCCACATAAGCAACATAAAAATCAACATATAGAAATCACAACTTTATCTCAAAACATATAAACGGGCTTTAAACTTTGCCCTTAACATTATTTGTTAACTAGAATTCATAGTTCTACAAATCTAAACAAAGAAAACCAAAAGAAATTACAAGGAAAAAGATAGAATTACACCATGAAGGGAGTGGATGATGAAGAGCTTGAGACGTTGATCTTGAATCTTTAAAGCAAGACTTCACTATCACGGCACAAGGTGGATGATGACGGCTAGGAGGCTTCATGGCTTCTTCTTCTCTTCTTCTCTTTGCTTAAAAATGCAGAAACTTAAAACTAGAGAATGGAGAGAAAAATGGAAAGGAAATGGAGAGACAAAGAAGATGAGATGGATGAAGGAAGATGTATAGGAAATGGTGACTAAGGAAAATGGAGAGGAAATGGTGAGACAAGGAGATGAGATGGATGAAGGAATTTTGACTAAGGAAAATGGAGAGGAAATGGTGAGACAAGGAGATGAGATGGATGAAGGAATTTTGACTAAGGAAAATGGAGAGGAAATGGTGAGACAAGGAGATGAGATGGATGAAGGAATATGTGGGAAAATGGAAAGGAAATGGAGAGACAAAGAAGATGAGATGGATGAAGGAAGATGTTTTAGAGTGAGAGGAGAAGGTGTTTATATAGGGAAGAGAAAGAAGAGTGAAATTGGAAAAGATGGAGTAAATTAGTGTGAGTAATGATGGAGAAAACATGATGATTACACCCTAATTTTGGGTGATGATGATGGTGGATTAGTGTGAGAAATGATGGAGAAAACATAATGATTACACCTTAAAACATGGAATGTTTTTGGGTGATGATGATGGTGGATTAGTGTGAGAAATGATGGAGAAAACATGATGATTACACCCTAAAACATGGAATGTTTTTGGGTGATGATGATGATGGATTTCCTACTCATTTACTTCAATTTTATCTCCACCATTTGTAGGTAAGTGTGGACATAATGCTCATTTCACCATCATTTACTCCAATGTACCTAAGAAAATAGAAATTGAGTTAAAAATCGATTCGTTAAGGAATTAACTAAGCAAAATGTGAGGAATTAACTATTAAAATATCACATTAAAATGCTCCTATCAAATTCCCCCACACTTAGCTTTTGCTAGTCCCTTAGCAAAACAAAACAAAAAAAAATCCAAAACAGAACAAAGACTTGACAAAAAGCAAGTAAATGACTCTATTGCTCCTAACTGTTGTCTCAGAGACTCCAAACTCATGGCTTTCACGTTAAACACTTAATCAAAATCACAAAGATAATTCCATGGTTAATAAACCTGTGACATTCATATGACTAAGCAAGATATGGAGAACTTAAGTTATACAGTGAATGATAGCATGTTTCGAACAAGTCCAATCCAAACTCACAGGGCATACTCTCGATTTTTCTCTCAGAAATGGCTATGCTTAAAAGCTTCACACTCAAGTATATGCAAGAGAACAAATTGTAAGGCAACAAACAGCTTGCATATTTCATCAATAAACACATTTTGTGAAGAATTTTTAAAGACCTCATGAAATGACTAAGTGCACAAATGGACCTAAACCATAAGCTCGACTGCGTAACTGACTCCACTAACCAAAGACTGCCCATCTCAAGGATCAAGTCAGCACTTAAAATAGGTTGTAATGGGGCTAAGCTAGGGTTTTCGAAATGAAGATTAAGGATACAAAAAATCCTAAGGACCTAGCAGAGCATATAAGGACCACCTTATGTCATCATTTTTGTAGACCAAATATCATTGTTTTGGGCCAAACCTTCACTCTAACCAACATGGGAATGGACAAAGACATAATTTTCAACTTTGAGCCTTCTACAAATTTGCAAGTCCAAAACCACACTTCAACAATTTCCCAAGAGTTTTCTTTTCAATTTTTCTTCTCTTTTGCCGCTTTTTTTTTTTTTTTTTTTTTTTTTTCAAAGCAAATTTTTTTTTTTTTTTTTTTTTTTTTTTTTCTTAGATTTTTCCCACCCCACACTTGTCTTTCATCGTCACCCCTACATACTATGTCATGCTCTACTAAGTCCTTAAGACAAGGGTAGAGATATCCTGTACTAAGCTCATGGTAGGGTAGTGAGGGTGATGAAACAAAGGTTTTCAACGTAGGCTCAAAGGGGTTCATTCTAAGGAGTCCCACGACGGGCACAATTGGGGACACATGCTTGTTTGGCTATGGTGGTTACCCTAATGCCTTCTATCCTATCCAGGATCAGTGCATATTATGGCATACAAGTTTTGACAGTCACAACAGCCGAGTTCTAGTACTCTCTAGTCCATTAAATCTATGGCACATGATCATTGGATTTTCAAAGAATGATGAGGTTTTGCAAATACAGCCACGAAATTCTGGAATTATCAATTAAGCACTCGAAAAGAAAGTATTTTAGCTCAATAGCTCACTTCGGGTCAAATGAATTAGACTTAATCCTAGCATGCTTAATGAACCAAGTTACAATCCTATCTCAAATTTTCATACAAGTATCACAATGTCGATTAACCACAGAATTCAATTAAGTCCTATTTTGATTGTGAAAACCTTCAGCCATGAATTCGGAGACATGTTCATCCTAGACGTTAGGAGCATCCTAAGACTCAAACACACAAAAACACTCTAAAACCAACATTTTTTTTTTTTTTACAATTTAATTTAATTTCAACACTTAGGTACGGGAACAGGGAGTCTCGATGTGCAATGGGACTGAAACAGCTACCCTTTTTCAAGACTATGTTTAATCCAATATACCTTAGTGTATCACAACATCAATTAAAAACACAATCCAACATCAACTATTTTTCATTTTCATTTTTTTTTTCATTTTTTTTTTATACTAACTACTAAAAACACAATAAAGCAATAATCCTTCCCCCATACTTAATTCATGCATTGTCCTCAATGTATAAACAAATATAAATCATGCAAAGCATAAATCAAGCATAGAAGAGAAAGTTAACACAACGAAACCTAAAACAACTTAAAATTCATGAAAATAAAATAGAAGGAAGAGTTCAAGAAAGCAAATCTGCGTTTGATGTCTCCTCCACAGATACGGTTGAAATTGGGTTGCCTCCCAAGTAGCGCTTAATGTTTATAGTCTTTCAGCCTAGACTTGTACCTCCATTTACTCCTTTGGAGGAGCGGTATGCTGGCGAGTGGCAGCCCTCTTGCTGGTTTCAGCCTTCGGAGGCGGGTCCTCATGTTGTGATGCAGTAGCGTCCTTGCGAGGAAACCCAGGAGGATAATTCTGCAAGTTATTGACTTCCTGAGCAAGCTTGTTTATTGCAGTGTGACAGCGGATCAAAGAGCAGTTCATCTCAGAGATGTAATCGATCATGCAATTGACTCTCCAATCTGTCACCATAATACCATCGCGGAGAGAGGAACGCAAATCATCAATCGAATCCGACAAGCTTTCCAGGGTGGCCATAGGCCGAGGAGCACGAGCAGCTGGTGAGGAAGAAGACTCTCCGGGATGCAATCTGGGAGAGCGACGAGGCAGAGGAGGGGGACTGCGGGTACGCTCACGGATAGGACGATGGTCCCATGGACGAGTAAGTCCAGCTCTAGTGGCCGCTTGACGACCTTCTTCTTCCAAAGAGAGAACACGGCGTTGATTGACGCCCCTGCGAGGGGTAACCCTGGTTCGAGCCATGAGGAAGTAGAAGGAATTTGAAACTGCACGCTTAGACAAACCTTAGTAAAATCTGGAGGAGACAAAAAAGGATGTATATGTAAAGCACAAAATAGGGTAGAAATCTCAACAGGCACACGGTTTTAACAAAGCTTCTCCGGGAAGGAGAAGAGTTATGATAGTTCACGGCCCAAGAAACTCCCCCACGTGTAAATATTCCTTTCTTTTCCTGGATTTATGGCATGCTTTCGGCTATAGCTTGTCTGTCACGGATCCTCGAGATTCGTCTGATTCCCCCACGCGTCCTTTCTTTTCCTTGATTCACGGCAATTAAACCTGCTTTCGGCTGTAGCTTGTCTGTCACAGCTCCTCGAGATTCGTTTGGTTCCCCCACGTGTCCTCCACGCGCCAACAGCTTTTCCGTGTTTTCGGGTGACTTTAATCCAACGCGTAGATTTAATCTCAGAGATCGTCGATCCAACGGTGGAGATCTGCTCACTCGTTCTATAAATAGGTGCATTCTGAGCGACTGTTCACTTCAAAAGAAAATTCTTCCGAGTTCCAGCCTTTCTCTCTGAACCCTTCAGCCTTTCTTTCAAAACTCAAATCCTTTCTTCATCAACATGGAACCACGAACTCTGCAACTAATGGAGTTACAAACCCAGCAACAAATGGAATTACAAGCCCAGCAACCAACCGAGGAGGGAGGAAGCATCCAAGCAGCCGGGAGTAGTAACCGGTGGGCTCCCACACCGCCTCAACTAAGAATCCTCAAAGGCCTTTACTATGATAAGGGTTTTAAGTACCCAACTCCAGAGCAGATTCAAGAGATCTGCCTTCATCTGAAACAATATGGGCAGATCGAGGACAAGAACGTCTTCTTTTGGTTCCAGAACCTCAAGGCTCGTGAGAGGCAGAAGTTGAAGGAATTTCGGAACGTTCCGGTTGGTGGCTCTCTCGATCTCAATTTTGGATCCACTAGTTCTACTGATGATGGTAGGTCCATTGATCTAAACTTTGGTTCCACTGGTTCTACTAGTACTGACAGATCCATTGATCTAAATTTTGGGTCACGTGTCGGCTATGGTGTTGATGGATCGATCATGGAACAACGAGGAGAATATCACCAGGAGATTGAAACCCTTCCACTATTCCCCATGCATGGTGAGGACATCTTTGGCAACATGAAGACTACTTCCGAGGGAGGTAGCGGTTATGGCGGTGGCTCTCGCATTTCCCTTGAGCTCAGCCTCAACTCCTACGGAAATGCAGACATAGCTTAGAATAGAGTATTTTTATTATTATTATTTTTAAATTTTTTTTTTTTTGTAAATAGCTTAATTTAATAAGACTGAATAAATGCAGTTTTTTTTAATATTTTATATATATATATATATATATTTTTTTTTTATATATAAAGGACTCAAAAAATAAAAGACAAATATAAATATATATAGGACTCAAAATGAAAGACAAAAATATTTATAGGACTCAAAATGAAAGACAATTATATAAATCTCTTCCCCCACACTTAAATATTGCATTATCTTCAATGTAATCAATTAAAAGCATGCAATGAAATAAGTAAGCATAGATAGAAGACATTTACGAAAACAAATCCTAAAATAAAAACAATAAAGAAAAATTGAAAAAATAAAAAGAAATAGGGAAAGAGAAAGCAAATCTGATTATATTCTGAATTGGGTTGCCTCCCAAGTAGTGCTTGTATTTTACGTCTTACAGCCAGACGGTACCTACATTAAATAAAGTTAGTAACTATAATTAACAAAGAAATACAAAATAAAAACAAGTATAACTATTAATTACAAAATACAAGTATAATTAACAAGTATATTGTACATAAGACACAAGTTAAGTACACAAGTGAGTATAAAACGTGAAAAATATTTTTACAAGTTTAAAGTGTGAAACAACAAAATAATTTACACGTATAGAGTATTCACAAGTATTTCTTTTATTATAAACATTATTGATATCGAATCAAATTCCAAGCGGTAAATCAAGTGAACGTGCGGCCCAAGTATAGTCGCCTAGACACAAACTCCCTTTCAAATCGTTTGGGCAACCTTACTGAAATGGCCAGGTGGGGGAGGGCGAACACGAGAGGAAAAATCCATTTTGGCATGAGCTACTCCCACATTGTGGTTTAGGCCCATTTGCAAGCACTTCTGGATTCAAAAACCCGTCATGAACGTTGTCCTCTTCCTAGACACCATTCCACATAGGCTATACTTACTAAGATGAAAAAGTTCATAAGTGTGAAGACAGTTCAACAAGTGTTAATAAAGGCCGCCCTCAACCTTAAGGGACCTGAGCTAGGTACCAATAAGGGGTTTAGGCCAATATTAACAAAACAGACTTCACCTATTCCTCTCAATTTACAACCTACAATTAAAATTCATGTTCAATAATATAAATAACATCCTAGTTAATTTAAACTAAGTTTTAAACAATTTTTAAACAACAAATATATACAATAAATGACACAATTTAACAAGTGAATTTTCAATCCCCGGCAACGGCGCCAAAAATTGACGCGCTCATGGCAAGCGCATAATTTAACCCTGAAATATCGTTAGTAGTATAAGCAAATAGGGATCGTTCTATCCGGGGATTGAGGGTACACTTGTAATTGTGAAACAAATAAAGAAAAGTATTATTTAGAAAAATAAAATAAAGAATAGAAATATATACAAGTAACAAAATAAAAAGGGAGGGGGGTTTAAGAATTATAGAATTGAAAATTAAGATAAATAAAATAAAGAAAATGTAAAAACATATATGCAAGGGTGGATCAAAACCACATCCATATGCAAGAAATCCAATTACAATTCATATAGTTGATTTTAAATGTCATGAGAGAGGAGTTGATCATGTGAAACATTCGAAAGCAAATGATTTCCCATATTTTACTTTTCAATGCTAATTAACCTAAGCGAAAGCACCTAGATTAATCCTATCAAACATGCAATCAAGCCCTAGAAAGCTAGTCAATCATGACATGTTCAACGCATTAGACATAGAGAAAGGCTATCAACTCAAGTGTACAACTTAGTATGGAAAAGTCCACCTAATTGCAATCCTCTTTAATTAAATTCGGTCTTTGCACAAAACCTTTACTACTTTGATTCAAGTTTACACAAAACGAAAAGTCGATTTCATGTTCTTAAACCTAGCACCAATTATATCAAAACCCTAAGTGTTTGCAACCACATAAGATTAAAATACAAAAGTTTTCTATCATGCAAATTTAATTAAACAAACCCACATAAGCAACATAAAAATCAACATATAGAAATCACAACTTTATCTCAAAACATATAAACGGGCTTTAAACTTTGCCCTTAACATTATTTGTTAACTAGAATTCATAGTTCTACAAATCTAAACAAAGAAAACCAAAAGAAATTACAAGGAAAAAGATAGAATTACACCATGAAGGGAGTGGATGATGAAGAGCTTGAGACGTTGATCTTGAATCTTTAAAGCAAGACTTCACTATCACGGCACAAGGTGGATGATGACGGCTAGGAGGCTTCATGGCTTCTTCTTCTCTTCTTCTCTTTGCTTAAAAATGCAGAAACTTAAAACTAGAGAATGGAGAGAAAAATGGAAAGGAAATGGAGAGACAAAGAAGATGAGATGGATGAAGGAAGATGTATAGGAAATGGTGACTAAGGAAAATGGAGAGGAAATGGTGAGACAAGGAGATGAGATGGATGAAGGAATATGTGGGAAAATGGAAAGGAAATGGAGAGACAAAGAAGATGAGATGGATGAAGGAAGATGTTTTAGAGTGAGAGGAGAAGGTGTTTATATAGGGAAGAGAAAGAAGAGTGAAATTGGAAAAGATGGAGTAAATTAGTGTGAGTAATGATGGAGAAAACATGATGATTACACCCTAATTTTGGGTGATGATGATGATGGATTTCCTACTCATTTACTTCAATTTTATCTCCACCATTTGTAGGTAAGTGTGGACATAATGCTCATTTCACCATCATTTACTCCAATGTACCTAAGAAAATAGAAATTGAGTTAAAAATCGATTCGTTAAGGAATTAACTAAGCAAAATGTGAGGAATTAACTATTAAAATATCACATTAAAATGCTCCTATCAACTATTCCCCAAGCATGGTGAGGACATCTTTGGCAACATGAAGACTACTTCCGAGGGAGGTAGCGGTTATGGCGGTGGCTCTCGCATTTCCCTTGAGCTCAGCCTCAACTCCTACGGAAATGCAGACATAGCTTAGTATAGAGTATTTTTATTATTATTATTTTTTTTTAATTTTTTGTTTTGTTTTGTAAATAGCTGAATTTAATAAGACTGAATAAATACAGTTTTCTTTATATATATATATATATATATATATTTTATATAAAGGACTCAAAAAATAAAAGACAAATATAAATATATATATGACTCAAAATGAAAGACAAAAATATTTATAGGACTCAAAATGAAAGACAATTATATAAATCTCTTCCCCCACACTTAAATATTGCATTATCTTCAATGTAATCAATTAAAAGCATGCAATGAAATAAGTAAGCATAGATAGAAGACATTTACGAAAACAAATCCTAAAATAAAAACAATAGAGAAAAATTGAAAAATAAAAAGAAATAGGGAAAGAGAAAGCAAATCTGATTATATTCTGAATTGGGTTGCCTCCCAAGTAGCGCTTGTATTTTACGTCTTGCAGCCAGACGGTACCTACATTAAATAAAGTTAGTAACTATAATTAACAAAGAAATACAAAATAAAAACAAGTATAACTATTAATTACAAACTACAAGTAAAATTAACAAGTATATTGTACATAAGACACAAGTTAAGTACTCAGGTGAGTATAAAACGTGAAAAGTATTTTTACAAGTTTAAAGTGTGAAACAACAAAATAATTTACATGTATAGAGTATTCACAAGTATTTATTGATATCGAATCAAATTCCAAGCGGTAAATCAAGTGGACGTGCGGCCCAAGTATAGTCGCCTAGACACAAACTCCCTTTCAAATCGTTTGGGCAACCTTACTGAAATGGCCAGGTGGGGGAGGGCGAACACGAGAGGAAAAATCCATTTTGGCATGAGCTACTCCCACATAGTGGTTTAGGCCCATTTGCAAGCACTTCTGGATTCAAAAACCCGTCATGAACGTTGTCCTCTTCCTAGACACCATTCCACATAGGCTATACTTACTAAGATGAAAAAGTTCATAAGTGTGAAGGCAGTTCAACAAGTGTTAATAAAGGCCGCCCTCAACCTTAAGGGACCTGAGCTAGGTACCAGTAAGGGGTTTAGGCCAATATTAACAAAAGAGACTTCACCTATTCCTCTCAATTTACAACCTATAATTAAAATTCGTGTTCAATAATATAAATAACATCCTAGTTAATTTAAACTAAGTTTCAAACAATTTATATACAACAATATATACAATAAATGACACAATTTAGCAAGTGATTTTTCAATCCCCGGCAACGGCGCCAAAAATTGATGTCGCTAAAAGCAAGCGCATAATTTAACCCTGAAAATATCGTTAGTAGTATAAGTAAGTAGGGATCGTTCTATCCGGGGATTGAGGGTACACCTGTAATTGTGTAACAAATAAAGAAAAGTATTATTTACAAAAATAAAATAAAGAATAAATATATACAAGTGAACAAAAATAAAGGGGGGGGGTTTAAGAATTATAGAATTGAAAATTAAAATAAAGAAAATATAAAAACACATGTACAAGAATGAAACATAAGAAACAAAGATTAAACCCAAGTTTATCATTGAATTCGAATTAACCCTACATTGTTCTTCCAAGTCATGTGAAAGGAGTTGATCATGTGAAACATTCGAAAGCAAACGATTTCCCATATTTTACTTTTCAATACTAATTAATCTAAGTGAAAGCACATAGACTAATCCTATCAAACATGTAATCAAGCCCTAGAAAGCTAGTCAATCATGACATGTTCAACGCATGAAACACATAGAAAGGCTATCAACTCAAGTGTACAACTTAGTATGAATAAGTTCACCTAATTACAATCCTCTTCAATTGAATTCGATTTTTGTCCAAAACCTTTACTACGTTGATTCAAGTTTACACAAAACGAAAAGTCGATTTCATGTTCTTAAACCTAGCACCATTCATATCAAAACCCTAAGTGTTTCGAACCACATAAGATTAAAATACAAAAGATATCTATAAAGCAAATTCAATCGAACAATCACACATAAGCAACTTAGAATCACAATTATGGAATTCAAAAACTTTATTTAAACATAGAAGTTGGGTTTAAACTTTACCCTAAACATTATTGTTAACTAGAAACAAGTTCATATGAATTCAAACAAGGAAAACAAAAGATCATTACAAGGAAAAAGAATGAATTACACCGTGAGGGGAGATGGAGATGGAGAGCTTGAACGTTGGAATCTTGAATCTTGGAAGCAAGTCTTCAAGGTGGACGATGGAGGCTATGTCCTCACGGCTTCTTCTTCTTCTCTTTACTTGAAAATGCAAAACTAAGAACTAGAGAATGGAAAAGGAAAATGGAAAGGAAATGGTGAGACAAGGAGATGAAATGGATGAAGGAATGTGTATAGGAAATGGTGACTAAGGAAAATGGAGAGGAAATGGTGAGACAAGGAGATGGAATGGATGAAGGAATTGGTATTTTGAGAGTGAGAGGAGAAGTGTATTTATAGCCCAAAAAATGATGAATGGAGGGTGGAGATGAACATAAATGAAGGGCTAGATATGTTAGACAAATTTGTAAAAAAAAATCATCCCACTTGTTTATCACTTGTTCAACTTGAATTTGATTTTGCTCCTCAAGATTTTCCACTTGCTTGCAACTTTGATTTTCCTCCTCAAGATTTTCCACTTGCTTGCAACTTTGATTTTCCTCCTCAAGATTTTCCAGTTCCTTGCAACTTTGATTTTCCTCCTCAAGATTTTCCACTTGCTTGCAACTTTGATTTTTCTCCTCAAGATTTTCCACTTGCTTGCAACTTTGATTTTCCTCCTCAAGATTTTCCACTTGCTTGCAACTTTGATTTTTATCTCCACTAAGAACTTAATTTTAGCCTTCGACTTCTTCATATGAAATTATCCACCATGAGTGTAGATTACTGTGGTAAAATTTCAGAATTTATTGCCATTTGGTTGGGCCGGAAATGCTGCTGGACCTCTTACAGGTCCAGTTTTCCAGTTTTGCTTCTGTAGAAAATTGGGCTGATTGTTTGAAGGCCTTCCACTCATATTTTTCTCTGGCACTCTTCATAAGAAATGATCCTTTGGGTGTCTAGAATGGATCTGGAAGGTTTCAGCTCATTTGAAGTTCATTTGGTCAGGCGGCCGCTCCTTCTTCTTTGCTTGGCTTGGTTTCTCCTAGCCGGAGTAGGAATATGTGTAAAATTGATCTTTTAGTACATTTCCATTTTTCTACTCCAATGTACCTTCATCTTTGCTCCCCTTGGTGTTCGCAAGCTCCTCTTTCCATTTATGAGTTCATTTCCATATTTTAGCTTGGAGGTCCTGAAAATAGAAACTAATAAGAAAAATAGAAACTTTCCTAAACTGAAAAATAGAAACTACCGAAAATGGAAACTTACTAAAAATGATAAATAGAAACTATAAAAATAGAAATTTTCTACAAATAGGAACTTTCCCAATCAAAGAATGAAAATTTTCCTAAACAGGGTTTTAATAAGGAAATAACGCAAGAAATGTAGGGAAAAGCAAGTAAAACGTCGCATTAAAATGCTCCTATCACATGCTTTTAATATCTGCTACAAGAGGCTAAATTCTCCAAGGAACATCACTTTTGCCATTGATGTAATCAATCAAGATCTTAGAATCCTCTTCAATAGAGTAGTTGTAATGAAGAGCAGCTTAATTGTAACAGAACTCTAGTTAAGTTATGGGTCTCTTTCACAAAGGTCAGAAGCAAGTCTATACACTCATTATCTCAGACCCAAGTTTTGAAGCCTGTTGGGATATGTGTCTTGTTTAGATCCTAACCATAAACCATGATGTCTGGAACAATCCTGTTCAGCTAATTAGATTTAAATCACAAGATGGAGAACAGTATGGTAGTTTGAATTTATTTATTTTCTTCAGTATTATCCATCATGTGATTTAAATTGATAGTTGAACACAACTAAGTAGGGAACTCATTGAGTAGGTGAACAAATCTCTAAAAATTAAAGAACAACTTGTGGCATTCCAATTTTGCAGGGTGTTCTGCGAAATTAAAATGACAAGAATGTTGCAGGAAACCTAGATTTGGTGTGACTAGTGCAAATAGGAATGTGATCATATCTTATGTATTAGGGAGAGTAGATTTAATCATAGATTTCCTATCTCTTTTCGGAATAGGATTCCTTATAATATTATGTAATATTTGTACTCTTGCCTCTCTTTATAAATGGCCCTATTATCAATAAAGAAGCACACAATTCTCTCTCAAATTCTCGTATTCTACAATAAATTATCAGCACAAGCCCTAGCCCGAGCACCCAAAAGGCCTAAAACCCTAGGAGCAAATGCACCAATGCACTAAGGGCAATTGCTCATTTGCCAATCAAATTGGTACTACCAATCCACTATTCATCCAAAATTGGCAATTGCCTCTAACTTACACAATACACCAATAAAAGGTAATTTGACTGCCAATTCACTATTCACACTTCCAATTTGAATAATTTATTAATTCAAAATGATGTTAAACTTATAATTTAATTAATTAACGTAATTAATAATGAGATCAAATCACTAAACATTAATTTAAAAAAAAAATTAATAATTTTTTTTTAACAAATCACATTCTATATGCATAGATATCATTATCATCAGAAGAATAAAAACTCTATGACAATTGATAAGATTATCGACCAATCTTCATATGACACGTGTCAACTAAATATATTGTTATCTTCTGATATTATATCTAGGATATGTAATAACATTTCTCACCTATATATATGTGACCCATCACCCATGTACTTATCCTAACTTTTTATCTTTCAAGATTGATAATAAATAAGCTTTAGACTTCATTCTCTACTCACACATTCCTCTTATTTTACACCTACATCTCTTCTGAAATCTTATCATCCATCTTATTTCTACTCATTCTGATGGAAGAGTTGAATAAATGGTTGTTAGAAACGGAGCGTGAATATATGGAAGAACTCAAGCGGATTCAAGCAACAAACTCTCAATCGGCTGTGATGGTGGTGTAATATCAATTATTGGAGACACCTAGAGGGTGTGGTTCATGACCTGGCCATGCCCTAAATGTCGAAAGACATATAGAAGTCCGAGGTCATTTTCTCCTGGAGGATTGTTTTGTTGAACGTCCAGTGTATGACGAAGTAGATTTTCGGAGGCGGTATAGAATGGAAAAACATGTCTTCCAAAGCATAATGGAGGACCTATGCAACTTCGATAGTTTTTGGGGGCAAAAAACAGATGCCACTGGAAAAATGGGATTACTTCCCAAACAAAAAATGACAGGTGCCATGAGAATGCTTGCATACAGTGCAGCTGTAGATTAATGTGATGAGATCACTAGGATGGAGGCTTCTATAGCGTTGGAATATCTAAAGAAATTTTGTAGACAAGTTGAGTTTCTTTATGTTGGGTGGTTTCTTTGTCCTCCAAATCCCGCTAATCTATATTGGCTTCTTAATAGAGAATAATGCCGCGGGTTTGTAGGCATGATTGGGAGTATAGATTGCATGCAATGGGAGTGAAAGAATTGCCCAACTGGCTGGGTTGGAGCTTTCTCGGGTCGAAAGGGTAGACCAACTATTATTTTTAAAGCAGTGGCATCTTACGCCACACATATATGGCACGCGTTCTTCGGAACCCCTGGAGCTCAAAATGACCTAAATGTTCTAGGTGTGTCTAATGTGTTTGAGCATGTCATATGACAGAACCTGCCCCGGATTTCACCCTGAAATCCAAAGTGGCCATGCAGGACCCATTTAGAAGAAATTATACCAAAAATTTGGCGGAACTTTCCTTAAAAATGGACTACCCGAAACCTATAGAAAGACAATTAAACTTCTAAACAATCCATCCTTATTCTTCTGGAGCCACCTTGCTCCCCTGACCTACACAAATTAGTGTATCAATTTAAAACCCTATCAATGTAGTAAGAATAAGTAGGGATCGTTCTCAACCGGGGATTAGGGCATTTCCTGAAAAATAAAACGTTAGTCAAACAAATCAAAGAATGAATATACATATTATTTACGAAATTACAATCAAGGGGATTTAGGATTCATTTAATTTAACAACTGAGTAATTATATACATATGTGACACATCAAAACAAGAATCAAGTAGAAATATATGAATGGAATGAATTTAGATAGAATAAATTACTACTAACACGTTGGCAAGTTTTCAAACATCAAATCACGAATCAAAATATGTCTAAGCATAAAATCAATCAAGAACAAAGATGAACGCATACAAAGTTATTTTTACTTCCCTTAATTTAATTAACTAGATGAACGCACTATAGTTAACCCTATTAATCATGCAATTACTAGTGGTAGCTAATCACTAACAAAAACATTTTCAACGCATTAAGAATCATGGAAGTTTGATCAATTCAAGTCAAGAACACAAGTTAGAATGCTAATCAAGCATGCATGACTCATTGTTAATTTACCTAAGTAATTTTAGATTTTTAACTGAAATTATTAAAGCCTAGAATGCTATCACCTTAATATAGATTCAATTACATGTTCATCAACCTAAGTATGCATCCAAAGATCAATTAACACATAAACATTGGGATTGAAGCTCGAAATTAACAATTATGCAAGAACAAATAGAAATTGCAATTTATCAACTTGAAAACCTAAAACCTAAAACATGCTTCATAGTATTCGAAAATCACATATCTAAAATCAATCTTTCATCAACCATAGAAATCACAAATCATAAAACCAAGAAAGAAAACCAAAATCAAAATTTATAAAAAATCCGAAATAGTTTTACATAGTTCAAAACCGAAAACAGAAAATTGAGTTCCATGGCTACACTTCTTTATCTTTAAGGACGCAAGAAGCTTCAAAAGGTGGTGGAGAGATGGTGGCCGGAGTTGGAGTCTCCGGTGGTGGCAGAAGGAAGAAGAGAGAAAGAGAGGTCGGGAAAGAGAGAGAGAAGGACGCGTGACTGAGAAGAGAGAAAGGGAGAGTTTAGGTTTTTGGGTTCCTAAATTCATATTTATACTTACATATGTGGGATGTCCATTTTGCCCTTGCGATGAATTACGAAACTCTTCTAGCTAATTGCTTTCGGTTTTTGGTTCGTAGCTTTTCTTTTACTCATTTTTCGTCAGTCAGAAACTTCCTAAATCACTTCTCGACTTCATCCTAGGCCCAAAACTTAATTTCGTAAAAATTAAAAATCCAAAACTTTGTTACAACTCAATTTATCGTCTTTGGAACTTCAACAAACGGTCACCTCTCTAAACTTCTGTAACCTTCTAGGCCCAAATGAAAGAATCTCAGCCCAAACTTTAATCATAAGGCCCAATAGGTGGTCTCAACACCAAAACAATCTCCAAAATCGATTTCTTCATTTAAATCACCTTGCGAAAATCTTATTGGCGAAAAATTACCTTCTAAAAATTAAACAAAATTTTCGGGGCTCACACCAATGGTTACTATCTTGCTGATGGAATATAACCAAGGTTGTCCACTTTTGTCAAAACAATATCAAACTGTTGAGACTAAATTCTACTATCTTTTTAGTACGTTTCTCTCTAGATTTTGCTTAGTTATTTTTTTAACAATGTCATTTTTAACTTGTTTTGTGTTTTTAGGTAGTTTTGAGTCTAGAAATGGAAGACAAGGAGTTATTTGAGCAGAAATGAGAAGAAATGGAGAAATAAAGTTTTCCAAGTTCTACCAGGAAAATGAATCCCAGTTGAAGTAGAAATCCTAATGCAACTAGGAGTGAGCTCGGAAAAATGATATTCAGAAATGAGAAATGACAGAGTCCCAGTTAGACTAGGAAACCTAATCACACAAGGAGTCCTGATGCTGCTAGGAAACCTGGTGAGACTAGGAGATGCTGTGTCTTGAAGATGACTCAAGATAGTTCAAGATTGTTCTAGAATAATGAAGGAATTTCGGCAATATGAAGAATAATTTTGAATTGGCCTATTTTGGGAGAGTTTGGCCAGAAGTTTGAAGCATATGACTTGCACATGAGTCTCTAGATCTTTCTTGATGTTTTGGAGGAGTCATTGGCCCATTCTACTTGCATTTTGCCGTGGAAATTGAAGGAAAATACTAGAAGATTTCGGCAAAAATATATTAGGATATTCTTGGATTATCTTTGGAATTTTATGAGAGAAAATAGAGGAATAAGTATTGATTTATAACTCTACATACAAGGAGGCCAAAATTTAGACTAGATACATGGTGATTTCGGCAAAGAAAGGAGGTGACTTGTTCTCTACTTCTCAAGAAATATTTTCATTGGTTGAATGATGTCACAAGTAAATTTTGACCTAGATTCTCAAGCCTATGCCGTTCACTATATAAATGAGGTTTGTGAAGACATTCTAGACACCACAAAATTCAGAATCAAATACACAAACACTTCCCTTTCTCTTCCAAGGTTTCAGCAACTTTAAAGAAACCCAAAGTTCAAGGCCGTGAAGCATCCATTCATCCATTCAAGCATCCTTGCCATAGCTCTCATCCATTCCACCACCTTTTGAAGCTTCTTGCGTTCTTGAAGATCAAAAAGTGTAACCATGAACACAACTTTATGTTTTCGGTTTTGGTTTCTTTGTAAAACAATTTTCGATTCTAATATGATTTCGGGTTTTGTTTTATTCTATGATTTGCGATTTCTATGGTGGATGAAAGATTGATTTTAGATATGTGATTTCCAAATACTATGAAGCATGTTTTAGGTTTTAGGTTTTTAAAATAAAAAGTTACGATTTCAATGTTTTCTTGCATAATTGTTAAATTCGAGCTTCAATCCCAATTGTTATGTATTAATTGATATTTTGATGCATACTTAGGTTGATGAATGATAGGAGCATTTTAATGCGACGTTTTAACTGCATTTCCCTACATTTCTTACGTTATTTCCTTATTAAAATCCTGTTTAGGAAAGTTTCCATTCTTTGATTGGGAAAGTTCCTATTTGTAGAAAGTTTATATTTTTGTAGTTTCTATTTATCATTTTTAGTAAGTTGCCATTTTTCATTTTAGGAAAGTTTCTATTTTTCTTATTAGTTTCTATTTTTAGGACCTCCAAGCAAGTGGAAAATCTTGAGGAGGAAAATCAAAGTTGCAACTAAGTGGAAAATCTTGAGGAGGAAAATCAAAGTTGCAACCAAGTGGAAAATCTTGAGGAGGAAAATCAAAGTTGCAACTAAGTGGAAAATCTTGAGGAGGAAAATCAAAGTTGCAAGCAAGTGGAAAATCTTGAGGAGGAAAATCAAAGTTGCAACCAAGTGGAAAAACTTGAGGAGGAAAATCAATTCAAGTTGAACAAGTGATAAACATGTGGGAAGATATTTTTTACAAATTTGTCTAACATATCTAGCCCTTCATTTATGTTCATCTCCACCCTCCATTCATCATTTTTTGGGCTATAAATACACTTCTCCTCTCACTCTCAAAACAAATTCCTTCATCCATTCCATCTTCTTTGTCTCACCATTTCCTTTCCATTTTCCCACGAATTCCTTCATCCATCTCATCTTCTTTGTCTCACCATTTCCTCTCCATTTTCCTTAGTCACCATTTCCTATACCAATTCCTTCATCCATCTCATCTCCTTGTCTCACCATTTCCTCTCCATTTTCCTTAGCCACACAAAATTCCTTCATCCATTCCATCTTCTTTGTCTCTCCATTTCCTTTCCATTTCCCACCAATTCCTTCATCCATTTCATCTTCTTTGTCTCTCCATTTCCTTTCCATTTTTCTATACCAATTCCTTCACCCATTCCATCTTCTTTGTCTCTCCATTTCCTTTCCATTTTTCTATACCAATTCCTTCACCCATTCCATCTTCTTTGTCTCTCCATTTCCTTTCCATTTTCCCACACATTCTCTAGTTGCAAAGTTCTGCGTTTTCAAGCAAGGAGAGGAAGAAGAAGAAGGAGCCGTGAAGATCATATCCTCCATCATCCACCTTGAAGGCTTGCTTCCAAGATTCAAGATCCAACAATCTAGCTCTCCATCTCCATCTCCACTCACGGTGTAATTCGTTCATTTTCCTTGTAACCTTTTTGGTTTCCTTGTTTGAATTCATATGAACTTGTTTCTAGTTAACAATAATGTTTAGGGCAAAGTTTAAGCCCAATTTCTATGTTTAAATAAAGTTTTCGAATTCTATAATTGTGATTCTAAGTTGCTTATGTGAGTTTGTTCGATTAAATTTGCTTTACAGAAAACTTTTATATGTTTATCTTATTTGGGTCGACACTTATAGGATTTGCATGTAATTGGTGCTAGGTTTAAGAACATGAAATCGACTTTTCGTTTTGTGTAACTTGAATCAAAAGTAGTAAAGGTTCTGGACAAGAATCGAATTTAATTGAAGAGGATTGCAATTAGGTGGACTTTTCCATACTAAGTTGTACACTTGAGTTGATAGCCTTTCTCTATGTCTAATGCGTTGAACATGTCATGATTGACTAGCTTTCTAGGGCTTGATTGCATGTTTGATAGGATTAATCTACGTGCTTTCGCTTAGGTTAATTAGCATTGAAAAGTAAAATATGGGAAATCATTTGCTTTCGAATGTTTCACATGATCAACTCCTCTCTCATGACTTGGAAGAACAATTATAGGGTTTGAATCGAATTTGATTACATGGAATTGATTTTGATCTTTGTTCCTTGCGTTCCACCCCTGTATATATGTTTTTACGTTTTCTTTATTTTATTTATTTTAATTTTAATTTTAAGAATCCTAATCCCCCCCTTATTTGTGTTTACTTGTATATATTTATTCTTTATTTTATTTTTGTAAATAATACTTTATTATTTTAATTCTTTATTTGTTTATACAATTGTATATATTTATATTCTTTATTTTATTTTTGTAAATAATATTTTTCTTTATTTGTTTCACAATTACAAGTGTACCCTCAATCCCCGGATAGAACGATCCCTATTTGCTTATACTACTAACGATATTTCAGGGTTAAATTGCGCGCTTCCTTTGAGCGCGTCAATTTTTGGCGCCGTTGCCGGGGATTGAAAAAATCACTTGCTAAATTGTGTCATTTGTTGTATATAAATTGTTTAAAACTTAGTTTAAATATTATTTATATTATTGAACACGAATTTTAATTGTAGGTTGTAAATTGAGAGGAATAGGTGAAGTCTCTTTTGTTAATATTGGCCTAAACCCCTTATTGGTACCTAGCTCAGGTCCCTTAAGGTTGAGGGCGGCCTTTATTAACACTTGTTGAACTGTCTTCACACTTATGAACTTTTTCATCTTAGTAAGTATAGCCTATGTGGAATGGTGTCTAGGAAGGGGACAACGTTCATGACGGGTTTTTGAATCCAGAAGTGCTTGCAAATGGGCCTAAACCACAATGTGGGAGTAGCTCATGCCAAAATGGATTTTTTCCTCTCGTGTTCGTCCTCCCCCACCTGGCCATTTTAGTAAGGTTGCCCAAACGATTTGAAAGGGAGTTTGTGTCTAGGCGACTATACTTGGGCCGCACGTCCACTTGATTTACCGCTTGGAATTTGATTCAATATCAATAATGTTTATAATAAAAGAAATACTTGTGAATACTCTATACGTGTAAATTATTTTGTTATTTCACACTTTAAACTTGTAAAAATACTTTTCACGTTTTTTTACTCACTTGAGTACTTAACTTGTGTCTTATGTACAATATACTTGTTAATTATACTTGTAGTTGTAATTAATAATTATACTTGTTTTTATTTTGTATTTCTTTGTTAAATATAGTTACTAACTTTATTTAATGTAGGTACCGTCTGGCTGCAAGACGTAAAATACAAGCGCTACTTGGGAGGCAACCCATGCAAATCAGATTTGCTTTCTTTATCCTTATCTTTTATTTTTCGTTTTTGCTTATTTGTTTTAGTAGTTATTTTCGTAAATTTCATCCCTATATGCTTAAGTGTCTCATTGCATGCTAATAATTGATTACATTGAGGACAATGCAATATTTAAGTGTGGGGGAATGGATTTACACTTTTATTTTGAGTCATATATATTGAAAAAATACAAAAAAATTCGAAAAATGTCAAAAATTTAAAAAAAAAATTTGTTACTTTTGTTTTTGTTTTTGAGTCTTAGGATGCCCTTTCAACTGTTTAGGATGATTCTATATCTCTGAAATCATGATTAAAAGAAGATCACAAAATTGAGATGATTTTTAAATGGTATTCTTTGGTTAATTGAGATATATGAAAAATGCATGCATGTGTAGTGGATATGGATTTCGTAACCTTGGTACAGAATATGAGCATGTTAGGATGAGTTTTGATTCATAAAAGCTCATGTGAGATATTTGAGCCATGTCCCTTTTTCTTGGAGTGATAAATGAAAAACATATTCTTAATTTCTTGGCGATGTTTTGATGATCTCATTATTCTTTCATCTTGATTGATTGCTTGCCATAGATTAAGTTTAATGGACTAGAGAATGCTAGAATTCACTCTTGTGCTTGTTGAAACGTTATATCAATACATGGCCCTGATTCTGGAAGGGATAGAGGCAACCTAGGAATTACCACCATTGCTAAATAAGCATGTGTCCCTATTTGTGCCCGTCGTGGGACTCCCTTAGATAAACCCCTTTGAGCTTACATTAAGCCTTTTCTTTCATCACCCTTAAATCCTTAACCCTGAACCTTAGTATAGCTACACTCCTACCCTTTGTTCTAAAAACTTAGCGGAGCTATATTTTGGGACTTTACTTGAGGATTTGGCATTGAGAAAGAAGATTGAGAAGAGGTGAAAGTTCAAGTGTGGGGGTAGACTTGTCCATGAGAAAAAAAAAATTATGTGAAAGCCGTGAAAAAAAAATGAAAAAAAAAAATTGTGTACGGCTAGAAAAGAAAAGAAAGAAAAATGTTTATGGATTTTAGTCCCCCATACTTAGTGATTTTGGAGTTTACTTTGAACTGAAGGCCCACTACAGAAAAATTTGGCCTTTGTCCATTCCACTATAGTTCTAGGGAAGTTTACAATGAAGATTTGGCCCAACATGAAGACATTAGGCCCTTTTATGTAACCTCTAGGGAAAGTGACGTTTTTGCAATGCCTTGGTGGATTTCTTGAGGTCTCTACATCTACATGTGCTCTGCTAGGTTTTTAGGACACTTTGATAAATCCTTACCTTTCAATTCTTGAAACCTTGAGCCTTGGCCCCATTACAACCCTTAATAAGATCTTCTTGATCCTTAAGATGGGACAACCTTTGATTTGTGGAGATGAGTTACAAGAGTTGAACATATGGCTTGGGTCCATCCGTGCAAGTAGTTGATATCCTTCATGAGATCTTTTCAAAAAAAAAAAAAATTATATTCACAAAGTGCTTTTCGTTTCTTATATATGTGAGCTATTTGATTGCCTCAAAATATTTTCTCTCACATATAATTGAGTGATTATAAGTTTTTAAGCATTGTCTTGAATTCTGAGAGAAGAAAGAGTGGATATACCTTGTGAGGATATGAATCATACTTGTTCGAAGCATGCTTAACAGAAACCATCACCATTGTCACAACCAAGTCCTACTTGTGTATGTGTAAATTATGTGTTTCAATTAACTCTCGAATGCCTAACATTGAATCTTGGTTGAGTGCTAATCTTGATGTTGTGAAAGTAGGAGATTTCTGAGACAAAAAGTTGAAGGGCAATAGAGTCATTGTTTTTGTAGAGTCTTTAATTTTCGTTGAGTGTTAGTGTGTGTCTTAGTGTGATTTTGCTAAGGGACTAGCAAAAGCTAAGTGTGGGGGAATTTGATAGGAGCATTTTAATGCGACGTTTTAACTGCATTTCCCTACATTTCTTACGTTATTTCCTTATTAAAATCCTGTTTAGGAAAGTTTTCATTCTTTGATTGGGAAAGTTCCTATTTGTAGAAAGTTTATATTTTTGTAGTTTCTATTTATCATTTTTAGTAAGTTGCCATTTTTCATTTTAGGAAAGTTTCTATTTTTCTTATTAGTTTCTATTTTTAGGACCTCCAAGCAAGTGGAAAATCTTGAGGAGGAAAATCAAAGTTGCAACTAAGTGGAAAATCTTGAGGAGGAAAATCAAAGTTGCAACCAAGTGGAAAATCTTGAGGAGGAAAATCAAAGTTGCAACTAAGTGGAAAATCTTGAGGAGGAAAATCAAAGTTGCAAGCAAGTGGAAAATCTTGAGGAGGAAAATCAAAGTTGCAACCAAGTGGAAAAACTTGAGGAGGAAAATCAATTCAAGTTGAACAAGTGATAAACATGTGGGAAGATATTTTTTACAAATTTGTCTAACATATCTAGCCCTTCATTTATGTTCATCTCCACCCTCCATTCATCATTTTTTGGGCTATAAATACACTTCTCCTCTCACTCTCAAAACAAATTCCTTCATCCATTCCATCTTCTTTGTCTCACCATTTCCTTTCCATTTTCCCACGAATTCCTTCATCCATCTCATCTTCTTTGTCTCACCATTTCCTCTCCATTTTCCTTAGTCACCATTTCCTATACCAATTCCTTCATCCATCTCATCTCCTTGTCTCACCATTTCCTCTCCATTTTCCTTAGCCACACAAAATTCCTTCATCAATTCCATCTTCTTTGTCTCTCCATTTCCTTTCCATTTCCCACCAATTCCTTCATCCATTTCATCTTCTTTGTCTCTCCATTTCCTTTCCATTTTTCTATACCAATTCCTTCACCCATTCCATCTTCTTTGTCTCTCCATTTCCTTTCCATTTTTCTATACCAATTCCTTCACCCATTCCATCTTCTTTGTCTCTCCATTTCCTTTCCATTTTCCCACACATTCTCTAGTTGCAAAGTTCTGCGTTTTCAAGCAAGGAGAGGAAGAAGAAGAAGGAGCCGTGAAGATCATATCCTCCATCATCCACCTTGAAGGCTTGCTTCCAAGATTCAAGATCCAACAATCTAGCTCTCCATCTCCATCTCCACTCACGGTGTAATTCGTTCATTTTCCTTGTAACCTTTTTGGTTTCCTTGTTTGAATTCATATGAACTTGTTTCTAGTTAACAATAATGTTTAGGGCAAAGTTTAAGCCCAATTTCTATGTTTAAATAAAGTTTTCGAATTCTATAATTGTGATTCTAAGTTGCTTATGTGAGTTTGTTCGATTAAATTTGCTTTACAGAAAACTTTTATATGTTTATCTTATTTGGGTCGACACTTATAGGATTTGCATGTAATTGGTGCTAGGTTTAAGAACATGAAATCGACTTTTCGTTTTGTGTAACTTGAATCAAAAGTAGTAAAGGTTCTGGACAAGAATCGAATTTAATTGAAGAGGATTGCAATTAGGTGGACTTTTCCATACTAAGTTGTACACTTGAGTTGATAGCCTTTCTCTATGTCTAATGCGTTGAACATGTCATGATTGACTAGCTTTCTAGGGCTTGATTGCATGTTTGATAGGATTAATCTACGTGCTTTCGCTTAGGTTAATTAGCATTGAAAAGTAAAATATGGGAAATCATTTGCTTTCGAATGTTTCACATGATCAACTCCTCTCTCATGACTTGGAAGAACAATTATAGGGTTTGAATCGAATTTGATTACATGGAATTGATTTTGATCTTTGTTCCTTGCGTTCCACCCCTGTATATATGTTTTTACGTTTTCTTTATTTTATTTATTTTAATTTTAATTTTAAGAATCCTAATCCCCCCCTTATTTGTGTTTACTTGTATATATTTATTCTTTATTTTATTTTTGTAAATAATACTTTATTATTTTAATTCTTTATTTGTTTATACAATTGTATATATTTATATTCTTTATTTTATTTTTGTAAATAATACTTTTCTTTATTTGTTTCACAATTACAAGTGTACCCTCAATCCCCGGATAGAACGATCCCTATTTGCTTATACTACTAACGATATTTCAGGGTTAAATTGCGCGCTTCCCAAGAGCGACATCATTGAACATGTAAGTGAATCCATATTAAGGTGCTAGCGTTCTAGGCTTTAATAATTTTGGTGGAAAACCTAAAATTACTTAGGTAAATTAACAATGAGTCTTGCATGCTTGATTAGCGTTCTAACTTGTGTTCTTGACTTGAATTGATCAAACTTCCATGATTCTTAATGCATTGAAAGTTTTTTTTATTAGTGATTAGCTACCACTGGTGATTGCATGATTAATAGGGTTAACTATGGTGCGTTCATCTAGTTAATTTAATTAAGGGAAGTAAAAAGAATGTTGTATGCGTTCCTCTTTGTTCTTGATTGATCCTATGCTTAGACATATTTTGATTCGTGATTTGTTGTTTGAAACCTTGCTAACGTGTTAATAGTTGTTAATTACTTCTAAATTCATTCCATTCATATATTTCTACTTGATTCTTGGTTTTGATGTGTCACATACACTACACCAATTTTGTTATCAGACAACACTTTTTTCACTACAAAAAAAAAAAAGTGTTGTGTGATGAAGAAAAGTGGATCACACAACATGTTTAGTAAACTTACATTCTATAAAGTGGTTAAAATTCTAAAGTTTTTGTTTAGAAGGTCATTGCACAACGGTTACAAGAATAATCTGTTGTCTGAATCATAAAAAAAAATAGCGGCAGATTTCCCTCCCAGATCGACTCAAATTTGGCTCCAAATTGGTACTACATAGCACAGTAGTATAGTTATATATGTTGTATGAGAGTACCATGCAAAGTATGATACAACGGTTTTTGACTTTTTGTTGTGTGATGAAGTGGGAAATATTTGAATGTGCCTTTATTTGGCCCAAAATGGCACTCGAGCCCCCCAAAAACCTCCGAGTTTTGATTGAAATATAGCACCAAATTGATAATGAGACAACCAAATGAGTTGTTTCCGTTGTGTAAATGAGCATTGGCTAGCATGTTACTTTGGTTGCATATTATAGTGGGAACTTTTCCCTCTTTGGAACCTTAGCTGAGATTTAATTTGTTCACAATCAGACAACAAAACTTCGTCTTTATGTTGTCTGATTCATAAAGCAAAAATTAAAAGCCCGCCTTTGACAACTTAATTAGCTAGCTAGGTTTATTGGATTTGCTCTCCCCGCGCGTCAACATTTTGTCAAAACAGGCGTTTCCTCTCGTCGAGTAGCTCTCTTCTCATCTTCATCAAAAACCATCACTCTCTCATCAAAACACCATGGCTCTCTCATGAAAACACCATCTGTCATCAAAACACATGCGTCTCTTTTCTATCCGTCACTCGCTATTAATGGTGCTCCGGCCACGAACCCGTCTATAGTGAGCAGTTTGACGACGAATCCTACCAGACTTAACCTCCACTGTGATCTGTCGAAGCTTGTGGGTTTAGGTAAGATTCCAATTCCACCTCTCAAATATGGGTCATCTAAATTCGTGTAATTCATGCTTATTTTCATTAGTTATGTGATTGTATTGAACTAAGAAAGCAAAAACAAGCATGCCCACAAAGAAAAAAAATGATGTAGTTACTGTGATTGTGTGTTTTCCCACAAATTCTCCTTCTCTAGATTTGGTCTGTTCGCCCCATTCTACCATGTTTGGATTTCCTGATTTTGATTTTAGGGTTTTTTGGGGATTTTTTTTTCAACGGAAAAGACTGTTGCTTTAGGAAATTGGATAACTGATTTGTCAAAATGGAGATAAGGTTTTTGACATAAGTAAATTGCTCAAGTAATGTCGTAACAAATAGCAACTCTGTTTGATTAGAGTCCAGGGAACAAAATAGTATTTGATTGGTTCAGACTTACAATTTAGATTATCTAAATTGGTGGTGCGTTGATGGTGTTAATGTTTGGAATATGATTTGATCTTTTCATGATATTGTTAGACCCCAGAAAGTGAATTTAGTTTAGGCTTAGTAGATTCAGTGTTCTTTTTGCATTTGCCTTGATTGAAGATGTATATTCTGTGCAGTAAAGTGATTGTAAATTCATGGAAAAATAGAGGGTTTGGTTACAATATTGAAAGTGTGGAGTATCATGGTGACTTTCAGTTTCCATTGGTTTGTATTGCTTGAATGTTGAATGTGAATCTTACTTTCCAAACCGAAAGTGTGGTGATTTTTCTTCAATTAGTATTCCATAAGTCAAGGACAACATTTCAAAACAGGCCTAATTGTTTTTTTTTGTACAAATATCGTTTTGAAGTTTGGATATATTTGTTTTTCACCTCAGGTATGATAGTGTACGAAAAGCAAGTTGTGAATATGCACTTTAAAAACATGTATCTATTTGGTTGGAACTAGTTTTTTGAGCTTTTCTTTTTTCAGTTTCTTCTTGTTGGGACAAGGAAGAATGAGTTTTATTGGCTTGCAATGAATTTTTTCATGCTAATCTTGCTTATAGAAAGTGATGTGATTATTATTAACGGGAGGAAATAATGTGGTAAAAGCTAGTTTTTAGGGAAGAAGGGAGTCCTATGATATATGTGCTTAAGACCTTTCTTCCTACAATCATATGAAGAGTCTTATCCCTCTTGGGAATTGATAGGGTGGAAGAGGAGAATGTCAAAAGACTCAAATACCAACAGAAGGGTAAAAAAAAAAAAAATGAAATTAAGTGAACGGTTGTTTTATGCATGCATTCAAGTGCTAGTTAGTTACCCCACATTTTGACTCTACAAATGTTTCAGTGATGTTATGTGTTTATCATCTACTGTTGTGAAAGATGCATGAGGATAGTGTGATCATGTGCTGCAGTGTTGAACATGATGCAAATTTGTTTTAGCTTGTCGAGACATAATTAGATTACTGAACTTAGAAGACATAAAAGATGTAGAACTATCATCTGGTTACCAAGAGTGGTCTCATAGACTATACATCGAAACTGTTTCAGTCTAGGGTCAATGTTGTTGCTTTTGAAAGTTCAATATTGTGACTTCAAATGTTAAATTTAAGCCACTTAAACTCTACTCCCTCCCAAGGCCTTTAGGGACCTTGACTGAAAGTATTTTCAAAGTCCTCATTTAAATAAACTGCTGTCGGTGATTAAGAGTACCAGAGTTTGAATTGGTAGAGTTTATGGAACTTAGTGAATGCATGTAGGATATGTGATTAGGGTTTTGTTGCTCGATGACGTAGTTTTGGTTTGTGGTTTTTGTTTAATGTAGATGGATAGGTCATGGGTGCATGCTGATAGGAGATCTCATGAATATAAGTTAGGGGTGGCAGAGTTTTGTCAGTTTGCTTTGGGAAATGCTAGAGACCCTAACCATATTTGTTGTGTTGTCCTTGCACAAAGTGTGGAAATGTGAAAGATTTTTCTGCACAAGTGATAAAGGATCACTTGTTTGTAAATGGGATTAACACAGATTATGTGAAATGGAAAGAACATAGGGAGGTTGTAGTGGAGTCAGGATCATATACGGATAGTGAAAGTCTTGAATCAGAGCCAATTGAATCTGACTCTGTACAGGGTAACATGAGGGCAGATTATGAAGTAGAATTAGATAGTGATGTGGAGTTGGAAGGTGATGAGGATGAGGAGATTTCGAGTGAGTGTAATGAATTCAAGAAATTTGTTGACGATGCCAACAAACCCTTGTACCATGGTTGCAATAGGCACACCAAGATGAATGTGCTTGTGAGGCTTTACAACTTGAAAGCCAAGCATGGGATGAGTGATTCGGCTTACTCGGACTAGTTGATTGCCTTTGCTGAGTATCTGCCGGAAGGAAACGAGATACCTTCCTCTGTGTACGAAGCAAAGAAGAGTTTGAGTGCATTAGGAATGGATTACACCAAAATACATGCATGCCCTAATGACTGTATTCTGTACAGAAAACAATATGCCGATGACACTATTTGTCCTACATGTGGTACATCTAGGTGGAAAATATGCAAAAACAAGAAAGAAAGAGAGGGAGTCCCTGCAAAAGTGTTATGGTATTTCCCTTCTATTCCTAGGTTCAAAAGAATGTTTCAATCAACTGAAACATCAAAGGCCTTAACTTGGCATGCCACCGAGAGAAACAAGGATGGCTTAATTCGCCATCCTGCAGATTCTGCGGCTTGGAAGTTGGTAGATGAAAAATTGGCAGATTTTGGTAATGAGCCACGAAACCTACGACTTGCATTGTCATCGGATGGGTTCAATCCCTTTAGCTCCTTAGGCAGCAAGTATAGTTGTTGACCCGTTATTTTAGTAACCTATAATCTACCTCCATGGTTGGTAATGAAGAGGAAACACATGATGCTTACCTTATTGATATCAGGCCCTAAACAACCAGGAAACGACATCGATGTTTACCTTGAACCATTAATAGATGACTTAAAGCTGCTATGGGAAGGGGTGAATGGAGTTTACGATGCCATCAAAAATGAAACTTTTACTCTTAGGGCTCTACTATTCTGGACAATCAACACTACTAGAAATTTCCCCAATCCACACTGATTTTAATTAGTCTCTATTGTCTCAATACACACTGAAAAGAGTGGCTAATGGTATTAGCCACTATGCAGCCACTAAAGAAAAATCAGTCTCCTCTATAGCAGGTTCTATTGGCCCAATACACACCAATAATTTAACAGTGACATAACTTGGGCCAAGGCTAGGTTGCATCAAAATCAGTGTTGATATCATCAGTGGCTTTGGAATGCCACTGATATTAGTGGCAAATTTATTTGGCTGGATTAAAAAAAATAAGGTGCCAGGTGGCACCTTAAAGTTTTTGTACTGTACCTTATATTATTTTAAAATGCATCATAAAAATACACTAACTAAAAATTTACAGATGCAGCCAGCAAAATTTAATCATTAAGAGTCTTCTCCCCACAGGTGCAAACTCCTTTGATATGGACAACCTGCAAATAACATCATGTAGTTAGTTCTTAGTCTAACAAATATACAAACTGACATCTTAATATATAAAGAAGTGGCCCATGAAGAACATTATGGTAAAATTATTGGATGCATAAAATAAATTGCAAACAAGATAAAGGATCAACCTGATAAATGATAACCATACAAAAGGAAGAATCCTATTAACTTAACTAAAAGGAAAAATAACAAGCAACACCTACCCACAAGTAAACTAGTTCATGAACTTAGTTACTTAGTTGGAATCCAATCCCCAGTAGGTACCAAAATATTCAAGTCATGACAAAGAAAGAAAGGTGTGTTTGACTAAGTTAGCTATAATGGTACGCAAACAAAACTGGTGGATATAATACTTCTATTCAAGGAATGAATAAGCCACATATCAGAAGCCAATTCTATAGTAACAAACAAACAACAAACAGAGAAAAGGAAAGTTAAACTAAGTAAGACAATATTCTGTGAATTGCTTCCAAACCCTTAAAACAAAAACCACCAAACATAGAAACTTACAAATTGGTTTAGGGAATGATGGAGCCATCCTGTTTGTATGGATTACACTCTAGCATTAGCTTCCAAACCCCCAAAAGCACCTGAGCAGTGACCTATCATAGACTGGAACATACAAGAAACATCATCAGCAAAGTCACACATACTGAAAGATAGAGAAAGAGCAAGAGATATTACAATTTAGTGCAATACATTTTAGAATACTAATTCAACCTATATCTATCAACATGAAAATCACCCACTGTGTCTTGTGAAACAAGCACATGTTTATGTCTATGTTTCTCAGTTATAATTGCTAGTTATGATTGTACGACTCACATTCGATTTAAAGGGGTAATTTATTTCATGATTGCAGTACAAAGACAGTAAGCAATTTATTTCATGATTTAAAGGGGTTTAACAAATTAAAACCGTATATACCTGAAGGCAAAGTTCCTCAATTGGCATTCTCCTGATCTCAAGTACCTGAAAATTAGACAATGCATAAAAATCTGACGGACAGGACAAGGAAAAAGGAGAGCACTGCACATCTACATTCACGATTTCAAGACCAAAATCTAATTATACATGGTCTATGCATACAAGGGAAATATATATTTTTCCCAACTCTTTAATCTTGATGATTTAGTATACTTTCCCCGAATCACAAATAAACCAATTTCTTTCTGGTAAGATTGAACAGAAAATGTCAACTCTAATACCAAGTCTTACCAAAAGTGCCTGACATAATCTAGTCCATTACTCTATTGGTTTTTTGTGTCAACCAAAACAAAAACAATGAGAATAGCAATGAAAAATTTCACTCATGATCCTACTGAAAAAAAACTCAAAAAACAGGAATATTTGAGCAAATCATAGTAAAAATTCAATATATAAATAATACCAAGAATCAGTAAAATGCCATTCAAATCATAAAGTCCTTAAAGTGAAACATGTATAGAAATTAAAATAAATGTAGAAAGTGAACTAAGAGACCTGAGCAGTGCAGGACCGTAAGACTTTGCTGGAGTCAATTGAAGTTGCTTCAATTATCTCTTCGTATTTAACATCGACCCCTGCGCACTACAATTAACTAATTTAACTATATCAACAAGGTCCTCACACAAAAGCACAATAATTTAGAAATCTTGTATTACTAGCATTTTATTTCCAGGGTAATATAAGCAAGACTCATACCAAGTAGAAGGCTTCAGCAGCTTCAAACAATCTTAGACCCCTGTAGCAAGAAAAATTAAAGGATGAGAAATGAATCAACAACAGTAGAAATACACAGCATGGGCTTTAGTATTGGAACTATTAGGCCATTACATTGGGGATTAGGATTTGTACACTATATCTATGAAAACTTCAGTAACCGTTTTTTTTTTTTAGTACATAACAAAAACATGTTATACAAAGCATATTCTCACTGTTTTTCAAAAGACAAGCAGGAAGGAAATAATAAGAGAAAAGAGACAACGTCAAAACTGCTCATCCCAACTTCATTCCATATCTTCCTCTACCAAGATCCTAATTTCTTAAGCTAATCCACATGCAACCTTTTGTGTACAGACAACTTTCATCGCATGTTACCCTCTCGCAGGACATCCCTCATATCGTATATCCGCTTGTCTGCCTTTGAATGAACCTTCTTAGCAAGGAAAATTACAAAATCAACTGTACCCTCTGCATATATTGATCTACCACAAACATTATGCTGAAACTGAAAAGAAACTGTTTGATCGGGTGAAGTCAGATGATACATATGAAATGCATGACCAGACAAATGCTCCTCTGGAACTCCCACCATCTCTAGCTGTTTCTGGGGATCCCTTATCAATTGGATCTGATCCATATCAAAAGACACTCCCAACTTCTGGAAGCAAGAGATAACAGCCTTAGCAGTTCCAGATGTGTCAAGTTTACTTGCTTGATGAGATTCCATAACCTGCAAGGAATACCCAAAGAAAGCTCCAGGAAATTGCTCAGCCATAATTTCCATGGTTGCAAGAAATGCAAAGACCTGTTTCCCCATTTGAGGGGAAATTACTGCATAGATTTTTGAGTCTTCTACAGTCTTATACAACTGATCCCTATCTCTGCCGGTTGTTCCCATCACAAAGGGCACTCCGACTCTGCAATATAGCTCTGCATTATCGTTCACTGCAGAAGGGACAGTGAAGTCGACCACAATCAAATTGGGATATTTGACAAGAAGAGATTCAAGTATGCTTTCTCTTTCAGAAGGACCATGGACTAGAATCTCCTTTGTGCCGACTTGGATGGCTTGGCCAGACTCTTGAGCAGATCCAAAGGAGACGGGAACCACATCGAGTCCAGCAGACTCCGCTGCACTGATAATGGCCTTCCCCATTTTACCATTACAACCGTTTACCATGATAGGAATGTCAAACTTGTTGTTGGACTTAGTAGGGTTGTCAAGGGGTAGGGCTGAAATTGACATCTTTGGGATCATCATCATCGCTGGTGATGGAAGTCTTTGCTTTAGATTGATACTCCGAGTAGCACCCAATCCTCTACTGGTTGCAGTTCCAGCCAGCAGTGTCGGCTTTTGTGGCTTCACAGAGATACAATTGGGTGGGGCATTCAGCATGGACGCCATTCTACAACCTTGGAAGAGGCAACGAACCCAGGCTCTTGCTCTGTTTCGACTCGGAGCCTCCAGTAACCGTTAAGTTTGGAGGATAATTGTAATAATGCATCAGTAGATAACCTTCCGTTTTGCTTCTATTTACTTCATAGTTCATACACAGAGAACTTCTCAAAAAGATATTAGCCATAGCAAGCAATGTTTGATCACACATTTGCACTTGTCAGGCTTTCCCTGGAATCACAAATATGGCAAGGTGAAATGTCTTTCCCTTGCGTGTGAAGACAAGATATGCAACCACTGGTTTTCATCTCTGCCAAGGATCCCAACAAAGCAAAATTAAATATCGTTCAGCTATGCCCTACAGCTTCCTTGATATGAGAACTAACTAAGCTAGTCTATTAAAGTAAATGAAAAAACTTAAACAAGGTCAAGGAATTAATTTTAGCGTGATTGAAGAGTTTTGTACGAAATACATGCTAGTTCAACCATTTAACCAAACCCACCATTAGCTTTATTCTACAAATAGCATTGCCTAACCCCCTCAATTCAGTGTATAAACTACATACAAACCGCAAACTACATCCACTATATCCGAATAAGCTTCAAGTAGAACAAGCTTCAACATTTACATGCACAAAGCACAGTTTGATTCATTTCACAATGCAGAAGCATATTAATCCAAAATGCATATTAACAATCCAAAACCCAGAAAAATAAAGATCCAAATTTAACCATAAATATCAAAAAGCATCAAAACTTTAATCAAAGCAGAATGACCCGTTTCAATGACCCGAGGCAAGAAACCAAACCCGTACCCGTACCCGAAAGCCCGTCCCTACAAGAATGAACAATCTGGAACTAATCGACATCGAGCTTTTGTTGATGATCCCAACGGTGAAGTAAATACTATCGGCCGGCGGCAAATCGACCCTGATCTCATCCACGACGAACCAAAAGAACAATCTTTGTACCTGAATGCCCTTCAGATTCGGATCGCGGAGTAGCTCAGCTTTCCGGTGATGCGGCTCTCGTAGTACACCAAGTACTCGAACTGAATATAGCACAATTTCTCCAAAACGACGACGAATCGGCCATCCCTAGCTGACAAGTGATGGGAGACGATCTTATCCTTACTGAAACAGTCACCCAGAAGATTGAAAACACTAAGAGGAGAGAGATCGAAAATTAGACGAAGAGGAGAAAAAAGAAGATCTTGTTTAGGAATGGAGACGGAGACGGAGACGGAGAGGGAGATGATGGGAGAAACCTGCAGATCTAGATTTGCATTGAACTCCGAAGGGTTGAAGGGGTTATATTGAAGAAAGTTTTCCCTCATCGTTCGATCAGCTCTTTCATCACGAATCCGATGGCTAAAAATGATTGTCAAAACAATGATAACTGACACACGTCAGCTCTAATACCGTGTTTGACACCGATATCAATGGGTTGAGTTATAAATTAATCACAAATATATGCACTTCCTCACTTACCCACTGTTGTATAGTGTGAACAAAATTCATCCCACCAATAATTCACATCAGTGGCTTACTATTTCCATTTCCCACTAATAATTTTTAGTGGCTACTAGTTAGTCCCTATTGGGGAAATTTCTAGTAGTGCAATGATTTTCCAGCTTATGGTAACCTTTCAGGGAGTATAGTCGAAGGCTACAATCCATGTCCGATTTGCCTTGATAAAACAAAACCTACAAGGCTAGTTCACGGGGGAAAGATGGCCTGCACCAGTCATCGACAATTTTTAGGAAGACACCATCCTTACCGAAAGCTAAGGGCTGCTTTTAATAACCAGCCAGAACATGCAGCAGCTCCAGTGCCATTGACTGGAGAAGAATTGTTGAGCAGGGTGGAGGCTGAAGTTCCACATTGGCCGTTTGGAAAAAAAAAACCTGCTCCTGCTTATAGGGGGGCTGAGGATGAAACTAGGCCATGTTGGAAGAAGAAGTCGATATTCTTTGAGCTTGAATATTGGAAGTATCTCCCTGTTAGGCACTGCCTTTAGGCCATGTTGGAAGAAGAAGTCGATATTCTTTGAGCTTGAATATTGGAAGTATCTCCCTGTTAGGCACTGCCTTGATGTCATGCACATTGAAAAAAATGTGTGTGATAGTCTAATAGGAACGTTGTTGAACATTCCAGGAAAAACTAAAGACGGCTTGAAAACTCGTTTGGACTTGGCGGAAATGGGTATAAGATGTGGATTGCACCCAAATCTAGATGGTCCGAAAAAGAAGCGCTTGCCATTGGCAAGCTGGAACCTAACATTAGATGAAAAAAGATGTATGTGTGGATCATTTCATGGCATGAAGGTTCCTGAAAACTACTCTTCAAACATTTCAAACCTTGTTTCAATGGATGATTTGAGGCTGATTGGACTTAAATCCCATGATTGTCATGCGGTAATGCAACAGCTGCTCCCAATTGCTATCCGAAGGGTGTTGGAAAAACCGGTCAGGGTTGCAGTAATCAGGCTTTGCCTTTTTTTTAATGAAATTTGCAGCAAGACTATAGATGCTTCAAGGCTTCCCAAAATCCAAAGTGATCTGGTCGAAAATTTGTGTGAGCTTGAGAAGTACTTTCCGCCATCTTTCTTTGACATAATGATTCATTTAACAGCCCACTTGGTTAGGGAAGTTGAGCTATGTGGACCGGTTTGCTTCCGATGGATGTATCCTTTTGAAGGTCTGCAAGGGCTATGTTAGGAATAAAACGCATCCGGAAGGGTGCATTGCTGAGTGTTACATAGTTGAAGAGGCGCTTGAGTTTTTAGGTGAACTTTTCTTTGATGATAGGACTATTGGCATCCCAAAAGAAAACATCACAGCTGACAAGCCTACCTCTGGTGCAACTGTTGAGTCTGTTTATGGCAAAGAATTTCAGCAAGCTCATCTCTGCGTGCTTCAAAACACTGAAGAATTTAGAAGCTACTTTTTGTAAGTTGATCACTATCTATGTTTTTTATAGTTTTGCTTATTTTCTTGTTCTAATGCTTATACACTAATACTTAATAAATATTTGTGTAGGGAACACATGGAACAGTTGAAGAGGGAGTTTCCCAAGTACAAAAAGAATAAAAAGTGGTTGGTGGACAAACAAAACATGACTTTTGCTCAGTGGATGAAGGAGAGGGTAAGTAGTTTCCATTTAATGTAACTGTAATTTATAGACTGATAAAGCTTTTAATAATGCAGAACACAGTTGGTATAGTGTTTTATTTTATTTTGCAGGTTGAATCAAAGGTTGCTGAACCAGGTTGTGACGTCCCTGAGATTGTGAGGTGGCTAGCAGATCAACCAAGCCATGAAGTCCCGAAGTGTAGTGGTTACCGAATAGGGGGAGTGCAATATAACACTAAGTTGCGCGATGATCTTAGGTCGACACAAAGCAGTGGGGTTTATTTGGTTGCTAAGACTCCTCCAGTAGCTAGTGCTAAGGATAAAAACCCTATTACTGAAGACATGAGCTTCTATGGGGTGATTACTGAAATATGGGAGCTTGACTACGGTCATTTTAGGGTTCCTATTTTTAAGTGTGATTGGGTAGAGAATGAGAAGGGTGTTACACTTTAGTTAATTTAAATAGGAAAGGTTATCTAAATGACTGTTTTGTTTTGGGAAAAAGTGTGGAGCAAATATTTTATGTTGAAGACCCTGTAGATCGTAGGTGGGCAGTTGTGGTGAGAGTCCCAAAAAGAGATTACATTGATTCTGTTCAGGAGGATGATGTTGGGGACACCATTCATGATGTTGGGCAAATATTCAGTCACATGATAACTCTCAAGATGAGGAGCCAATGGGTTATAGGCGTGCAGGGAATGAGGATATAGTAGTTGAGGGAGAGTAGTTCATATAGTCGTATTGATGTAATTTATAATTGTCATGCCTAAAGGATACTTGGCTCACTAAATATGTTTTTAATGTTGGTTATTTTCTGTTTCACTGATTGTACCAAGTGTTAAGTGTTTGTTATTTTAAATACTCTTATTTTTTGCTTGGATATATGTTAAGTGTTTGTTTATTTAATTACTGTTATTTTCTGCATTAATATTTGTAGTAATATATGTTAAAGTGTCTGTTATTTTAAACATTAGCAGATTTGTTTACTAATATGCAGCTTATATGTTTGTTATACAATTTACTCATATATGTGGATTTGATGTACTAATGGGGCTAACATTTGTGTAGATAATGGCAGCATCACAATCTGCTAGTGTATCAAAGAAGAGAAAGTCGAAAGAAAATCGTTCGAAGCCTAAGAAGACTAAGTCTTTGAAGTCACTGACATCATCATCATTTTCCGATGGATCTCATTCAAAAAAGGGAAAGTCAAAAAAGAAAGAACCAGAATCAACTGGGGGCCTAAAGTTGCTGAAGCGGCATGCGGTGACTATGTCACGCATTACAAACCGGAAGAGTCGTAAATGCAAGAAGGTTGTTTTATTTAACAGAAAAAGGACCCCTTGTGGGAAGGTGGCTAAGCAAATGCAAAGCTACATTGGTATGTTGGCAAGAAGGAAGGTACCGGTAATAAGGGAAAATTGGAAAGCCATAACTCTTGAAGAGAAGAACAAAATCTGGCAATGTGTTCAGGTGATTAAGTTCCTTATCTGTTTTATTTAGTATTGAAGGTGTAGTTAGTTAGGTTGGTATGATAGTGTTCATTGTTTTCATTTTTCAGTAGTTTCTGAACTTGAACTGATAGTTAGCAATGAAATGTGCACAGATTCCATTATTGATTGGTCCTGAGCATAAAAAATTGGTTTTGGAATCTGCTGCAAGAAAGTGGAGGCAATTCAAGTGTCTACTTACTTCCAAGTACGTTATCCCCTATTTGGATGACCCTGAAGCCGTACAATATCCTCCAGATGATTATCCTTTCATCAATGCTGATCACTGGACAGAATTTGTCAAAATGCGGACAAAGCCCTCATTCTTGGTATAAATGCACTTGTATTTCAATCATTTAGTTGTAGTCATATAAAATGCAGTTATGTAAATATCGAATACTCATTTAAGTAATTAGTACCCCTATTTTGTAGGAAAAGAGTCGTGAGCAACAAGAGAGGCACAACAAGAATAAGTATCCTCATAGAATGTCCCGAAAAGGATATGCAGGGTTGGAGGCTGAGTTGGTTAGTGAAACTGTTTTCTACCTTACTTATGTGGGGTTCCTAGTTGTAATGTATGCATTAACTATCCTATTTTGTAGGCTGATGGAATGAGTGATGGAGAAGTTGATAGGGCCACTTTGTGGATAAAAGGACGACAGACAAAGGATGGCAGTTTCAAGGATGAGGAGTCAGCAAAGACCGCTGAAAAGATAGTAAGTCCATATATGTATTGGACTATTTTTGTATGTATAAGGTTTGTTTAGATGATATATAATGATATTTCCTAATCTAAACTGTCAGACAAACTTGAAAAGAAAGCTTGACAGTGGAGAGCTAAGCACTGAAGGAAGTAATGATGTCTTAACATTGGCGTTAGGGACTTCGGAGCATGGGGGAAGAGTGCGGGGAGTAGGAGGTTTTGTCACTCCCTCTACTTACTTCCACCTCCCTAAATGTAGAAAGGAGAGCATAGAAGCTACTGTCAGACTTAGTGTGCAGAAAATATTGTTAGATGAGAGAAAGAAGATAGTAGAGGAGGCAAGGGAGAAGATACTAGAGGAGGCAAGGGAGGAGATAATCAAGGAAGCGAGGGAAAAAATTGTTACAGATGAACAGGCTATGTGGGCGGCCAAGTTTGCTGAACTTGAAGCAAAGATAAATGGAAAAGAGGCTGCAACTATTCACCCACATGTATCTGGCCATGGAAGCTGCTCAATGACAGCTAATGAGATTGCTCAAGAAACGGATAAAGGTCCGTTGGAAGAAGTAGTGAACAATGTGGATGGAGCTAAAATTCTGAGCGTTTTTGAAGAAATGGAAAACAAAACCATCATGTGTAAAAGGAAAGGGACAAAGGTTGTTAAGGAAGCCAGGTTGCGTAAAAGTCCTGGGTGCAAGAAAGGGAATGAGTTTCCCAAGTTGCTTGAGAAAGTAGTTGTCAATTGTGAGGAGGTCAATGAGGCTGTTGAAGAAAATGTCAATATGATAGATATCAAAGAGCCGGAGAATGAGGAGGGGGCAGAATATGTGGATTTGACGATGCGTCAACCTACATTAAAGGTAATTTGGTTTTACTTAAAGCCAATAATGAACTGGAAAAAGATCAAAGTTCGATTACTGCATACATGTGTTTGACACCCAAGCTGAACCAGTGGGGCATTTCATGATTTTTTAAAAACCTTTACTTGTAGCTTTACTCTCAGTTTTTGACAGTTTAAAGGAGACTCTTCAATGATCATTTTGAACTTGGTTTCGTGAAAAACAAAGTTAAAATGAAATAGTTATGCTATTTTGATCAAACTGCACTGTTTCAGGATTTCTGTTTTATCCAGCGTTTCTGTCACTTTAGATTCTTGTTTGACAATTCATTTGAACTGCGAATAGCATGAAACTCTGGAAATAGTAGCTTTGAGTATCTACTTGAAATCTGGAAAGTTGTGCTTCAAATCATTGAAAGAATAATTGTTGGTGAATTTTTCTTTCAAGTTACCAGTTTTCTGAAACTGTCTGAAGCTTGCAGCATGTTGTTACTCATAGAATGCTTATGAGTTGCTTATGAGTATGTTTGTGGACTACATTTAAATCTGTTACTATTTCGAATATATATAGGGAAAAACTATAAATCTTGTTTTTTGGTCCATTTTTTAGTCAAACGTAGCTGAGGTTGATTGCAAGTTGGCAATAGGTTCTGTTGAACATATTGTTGCTTATGTCATTGTTATGGAGTGCGAGGATCCTGACGCGCTTCTAGCAAGCGCGCAATTTAACCCTGAAATGTCGTTAGTAGTATAAGTAAATAGGGATCGTTCTATCCGGGGATTGAGGGTACACCTGTAATTGTGTAACAAATAAAGAAAAGTATTATTTACAAAAATAAAATAAAGAATAAATATATACAAGTGAACAAAAATAAAGGGGGGGGGGGGTTTAAGAATTAAAGAATTGAAAATTAAAATAAAGAAAATATAAAAACACATGTACAAGAATGAAACATAAGAAACAAAAATTAAACCCTAGTTTATCATTGAATTCGAATTAACCCTACATTGTTCTTCCAAGTCATGTGAAAGGAGTTGATCATGTGAAACATTCGAAAGCAAACGATTTCCCATATTTTACTTTTCAACGCTAATTAATCTAAGTGAAAGCACATAGACTAATCCTATCAAACATGTAATCAAGCCATAGAAAGCTAGTCAATCATGACATGTTCAACGCATGAAACACATAGAAAGGCTATCAACTCAAGTGTACAACTTAGTATGAATAAGTTCACCTAATTGCAATCCTCTTCAATTGAATTCGATTTTTGTCCAAAACCTTTACTACTTTTGATTTAAGTTCATAACACAAAAAGTTGAATCATGTTCTTAAATCTAGCACCATTCATATCAAAACCTTAAGTGTTTCGAACCACATAAGATTAAAATACAAAAGATATCTATAAAGCAAATTCAATCAAACAATCACACATAAGCAACTTTGGAATCACAACATAAGAATCGAAATTCTTTATTTAAACATAGAAGTTGGGTTTAAACTTTACCCTAAACATTATTGTTAACTAGAAACAAGTTCATATGAATTCAAACAAGGAAAACAAAAGATCATTACAAGGAAAAAGAATGAATTACACCGTGAGGGGAGATGGAGATGGAGAGCTTGAACGTTGGAATCTTGAATCTTGGAAGCAAGTCTTCAAGGTGGATGATGGAGGCTATGTCCTCACGACTTCTTCTTCTTCTCTTTACTTGAAAATGCAAAACTAAGAACTAGAGAATGGAAAAGGAAAATGGAAAGGAAATGGAGAGACAAAGAAGATGGAATGGATGAAGGAATTGGTATTTTGAGAGTGAGAGGAGAAGTGTATTTATAGCCCAAAAAATGATGAATGGAGTGTGGAGATGAACATAAATGAAGGGCTAGATATGTTAGACAAATTTGTAAAAAAATCTTCCCACTTGTTTATCACTTGTTCAACTTGAATTGATTTTCCTCCTCAAGATTTTCCACTTGCTTGCAACTTTGATTTTCCTCCTCAAGATTTTCCACTTGCTTGCAACTTTGATTTTCCTCCTCAAGATTTTCAAAGGTTGTTAGCAGATTTGGAGGTGAATTTCTGCCCCTTTATTCCTTCAATCATTTCTCCATCAAAACTTCATATTGGGCCTCCGATTTCTTCATATCAAATGTTCCTCTATGAGTGTAGATCATCCTGGCAAATTTTCATAGCTTCAATCCATGTGGTTGGGCCGGAAATGCTGCTGGACCTCTTACAGGTCCAGTTTTCCGGTTTTGCTTATGTAGAAAATTGGGCTGATTGTTTGAAGGCCTTCCACTCATTTTTTTTCTCTTGCACTCTTCATAAGAAATGATCCTTTGGGTGTCTAGAATGGATCTGGAAGGTTTCAGCTCATTTGAAGTTCATTTGGTCAGGCGGCCGCTCCTTCTTCTTTGCTTGGCTCTGATTCTCCTAGCCGGAGTAAGAAAATATTCAAGGTTGAATTTTTAGTGCATTTTCATTCTTCTCCATCATTTCTAGGTAATTATGGACGTAACACTCATTTCTTCTTCATCTACTCCAATGTACCTAAAAATAGAAATTAAGTTAAAAATCGATTCGTTAAGGAATAACTAAGCAAAATGTGAGGAATTAACATTTAAAATATCACATTAAAATGCGCCTATCAAATTCCCCCACACTTAGCTTTTGCTAGTCCCTTAGCAAAATCAGAACACAAAACAAAATAAAGACTCAACAAAAAGTAAGTAAATGACTCTACTGCCCCTAACTGTTGTCTCAGAGACTCTAAACTCATGGCTTTCACGTTAAACACTTAATCAAAATCACATAGATAATTCCAAAGTTAATAAACGTGTGACACTCATATGACTAAGTAAGATATGGAGAACTTAAGTTATACAGTGAATGATAGCATGTTTCGAACAAGTCCAATCCAAACTCACAGGGCATACTCTCGATTTTTCTCTCAGAAATGGCTATGCTTAAAAGCTTCACACTCAAGTATATGCAAGAGAACAAATTGTAAGGCAACAAACAGCTTGCATATTTCATCAATAAACACATTTTGTGAAGAATTTTTAAAGACCTCATGAAATGACTAAGTGCACAAATGGACCTAAACCATAAGCTCGACTGCGTAACTGACTGCACTAACCAAAGATTGCCCATCTCAAGGATCAAGTTTGCACTTAAAAAAGGTTGTAATGGGGCTAAGCTAGGGTTTTCGAAATGAAGATTAAGGATACAAAAAATCCTAAGGACCTAGCAGAGCATATAAGGACCACCTTATGTCATCATTTTTATGGGCCAATTATCATTGTTTTGGGCCCAGTTTCACTCTAACAAACATGGGAATAGACAAAGGCTTAATTTTCAACTTTGAGCCTTCTACAAATTTGAAAGTCCAAAACCACACTTCAACATTTTCCCAAGAGTTTTCTTTTCAATTTTTCTTCTCTTTTGCCGCTTTTTTTTCTTTCTTTCTTTTTTTTTTTTTTAAGGCAAATTTTTTTTTTCTTCTTGGATTTTCCCCACCCCACACTTGTCTTTCATCGTCACCCCTACATACTATGTCATGCTCTACTAAGTCCTTAAGACAAGGGTAGAGATATCCTGTACTAAGCTCATGGTAGGGTAGTGAGGGTGATGAAACAAAGGTTTTCAACGTAGGCTCAAAGGGGTTCATTCTAAGGAGTCCCACGACGGGCACAATTGAGGACACATGCTTGTTTGGCTATGGTGGTTACCCTAATGCCTTCTATCCTATCCAGGATCAGTGCATATTATGGCATACAAGTTTTGACAGTCACAACAGCCGAGTTCTAGTACTCTCTAGTCCATTAAAATCTATGGCACATGATCATTGGATTTCCAAAGAATGATGAGGTTTTGCAAATACAGCCACGAAATTCTAGAATTATCAGTAAGCACTCAAAAAGAAAGTATTTTAGCTCAACAGCTCACTTGGGTCAAATGAATCAGACTTAATCCTAGCATGCTTAATGAACCAAGTTACAATCCTATCTCAAATCTTCATACAAGCATCACAATGTCGATTAACCACAGAATTCAATTAAGTCCTATTTTGATTGTGAAAACCTTCAGCCATGAATTCGGAGACATGTTCATCCCAGACGTTAGGAGCATCCTAAGACTCAAACACACAAAAACACTCTAAAACCAACATTTTTTTTTTTTTTTACAATTTAATTTAATTTCAACTCTTAGGTACGGGAACAGGGAGTCTCGATGTGCAATGGGACTGAAACAGCTACCCTTTTTCAAGACTATGTTTAATCCAATATACCTTAGTGTATCACAACATCAATTAAAAACACAATAAAAACACAATCCAACATCAACTATTTTTCATTTATTTATTTATTTTTATTTTTTATTTTTATATATATTAACTACTAAAAACACAATAAAGCAATAATCATTCCCCTATACTTAATTCATGCATTGTCCTCAATGTAATCAATTAAAAGCATGCAAAGAAATAAGTAAGCATAGATAGAAGATATTTACGAAAACAAATCCTAAAAAAAAACAAAAGAGAAAAACTGAAAAATAAAAAGAAATAGGGAAAGAGAAAGCAAATCTGATTATATTCTGAATTGGGTTGCCTCTCAAGTAGCGCTTGTATTTTACGTCTTGTAGCCAGACAGTACCTACATTAAATAAAGTTAGTAACTATAATTAACAAAGAAATACAAAATAAAAACAAGTATAACTATTAATTACAAACTACAAGTATTAACAAGTATAATGTACATAAGACACAAGTTAAGTACTCAAGTGAGTATAAAACGTGAAAAGTATTTTTACAAGTTTAAAGTGTGAACCAACAAAATAATTTACACGTATAGAGTATTCAGAAGTATTTCTTTTATTATAAACATTATTGATATCGAATCAAATTCCAAGCGGTAAATCAAGTGGACGTGCGGCCCAAGTATAGTCGCCTAGACACAAACTCCCTTTCAAATCGTTTGGGCAACCTTACTGAAATGGCCAGGTGGGGGAGGGCGAACACGAGAGGAAAAATCCATTTTGGCATGAGCTACTCCCACATTGTGGTTTATGCCCATTTGCAAGTACTTCTGGATTCAAAAACCCGTCATGAACGTTGTCCCCTTCCTAGACACCATTTCACATAGGCTTTCTTACTAAGATGAGAAAGGTCATAAGTGTGAAGACAGTTCAACAAGTGTTAATAAAGGCCGCCCTCAACCTTAAGGGACCTGAGCTAGGTACCAGTAAGGGGTTTAGGCCAATATTAACAAAAGAGACTTCACCTATTCCTCTCAATTTACAACCTACAATTAAAATTAGTGTTCAATAATATAAATAACATCCTAGTTAATTTAAACTAAGTTTCAAACAATTTATATACAACAAATATATACAATAAATGACACAATTTAGCAAGTGATTTTTCAATCCCCGGCAACGGCGCCAAAAATTGACGCGCTTCTAGCAAGCGCCCAATTTAACCCTGAAATGTCGTTAGTAGTATAAGTAAATAGGGATCATTCTATCCGGGGATTGAGGGTACACCTGTAATTGTGTAACAAATAAAGAAAAGTATTATTTACAAAAATAAAATAAAGAATAAATATATACAAGTGAACAAAAATAAAGGGGGGGGGGGTTTTAAGAATTAAAGAATTGAAAATTAAAATAAAGAAAATATAAAAACACATGTACAAGAATGAAACATAAGAAACAAAGATTAAACCCTAGTTTATCATTGAATTCGAATTAACCCTACATTGTTCTTCCAAGTCATGTGAAAGGAGTTGATCATGTGAAACATTCGAAAGCAAACGATTTCCCATATTTTACTTTTCAATGCTAATTAATCTAAGTGAAAGCACATAGACTAATCCTATCAAACATGTAATCAAGCCATAGAAAGCTAGTCAATCATGACATGTTCAACGCATGAAACACATAGAAAGGCTATCAACTCAAGTGTACAACTTAGTATGAATAAGTTCACCTAATTGCAATCCTCTTCAATTGAATTCGATTTTTGTCCAAAACCTTTACTACTTTTGATTTAAGTTCATAACACAAAAAGTTGAATCATGTTCTTAAATCTAGCACCATTCATATCAAAACCCTAAGTGTTTCGAACCACATAAGATTAAAATACAAAAGATATCTATAAAGCAAATTCAATCAAACAATCACACATAAGCAACTTTGGAATCACAACATAAGAATCGAAATTCTTTATTTAAACATAGAAGTTGGGTTTAAACTTTACCCTAAACATTATTGTTAACTAGAAACAAGTTCATATGAATTCAAACAAGGAAAACAAAAGATCATTACAAGGAAAAAGAATGAATTACAATGTGAGGGGAGATGGAGATGGAGAGCTTGAACGTTGGAATCTTGAATTTTGGAAGCAAGTCTTCAAGGTGGATGATGGAGGCTATGTCCTCACGGCTTCTTCTTCTTCTCTTTACTTGAAAATGCAAAACTAAGAACTAGAGAATGGAAAAGGAAAATGGAAAGGAAATGGAGAGACAAAGAAGATGGAATGGATGAAGGAATTGGTATTTTGAGAGTGAGAGGAGAAGTGTATTTATAGCCCAAAAAATGATGAATGGAGGGTGGAGATGAACATAAATGAAGGGCTAGATATGTTAGACAAATTTGTAAAAAAAATCTTCCCACTTGTTTATCACTTGTTCAACTTGAATTGATTTTCCTCCTCAAGATTTTCCACTTGCTTGCAACTTTGATTTTCCTCCTCAAGATTTTCCACTTGCTTGCAACTTTGATTTTCCTCCTCAAGATTTTCAAAGGTTGTTAGCAGATTTGGAGGTGAATTTCTGCCCCTTTATTCCTTCAATTATTTCTCCATCAAAACTTCATATTGGGCCTCCGATTTCTTCATATCAAATGTTCCTCTATGAGTGTAGATCATCCTGACAAATTTTCAGAGCTTCAATCCATGTGGTTGGGCCGGAAATGCTGCTGGACCTCTTACAGGTCCAGTTTTCCGGTTTTGCTTCTGTAGAAAATTGGGCTGATTGTTTGAAGGCCTTCCACTCATATTTTTCTCTGGCACTATTCATAAGAAATGATCCTTTGGGTGTCTAGAATGGATCTGGAAGTTTTCAGCTCATTTGAAGTTCATTTGGTCAGGCGGCCGCTCCTTCTTCTTTGCTTGGCTCTGATTCTCCTAGCCGGAGTAAGAAAATATTCAAGGTTGACTTTTTAGTGCATTTTCATTCTTCTCCATCATTTCTAGGTAATTATGGACGTAACACTCATTTCTTCTTCATCTACTCCAATGTACCTAAAAATAGAAATTAAGTTAAAAATCGATTCGTTAAGGAATAACTAAGCAAAATGTGAGGAATTAACATTTAAAATATCACATTAAAATGCGCCTATCAGATCCTTCCCAACTCGTTCATGGCACTCCACTAGGGGATGGTAATGTGCGTGTTTCCATCTATGCCGCGCTTAAGGTGAAAGCAAAAGTGCCATTTCCTGTGAAAGATGAAATTGAAACAGTGAAGCAGGCTATGGGGAGTTGAGTCGCATGGCCTAAACACCTAGTCATAAAATCTGCAGTCAAGGTAAGAACTGTGTATAATTCAACCTGTAGCTACTTTGATAACATTCATTTGTTTATAGAAATTCACTTAATTGTAGATATGCAGCTTATATTTATGATTTGTACCTTACATTTATTTTCTTATTCTAGAAACCTACCAAGGATAAAGATGATAAGAAGAAGAAAAGGAAAGAGATAGGGGAAGAGGACTCGGAGATTAAATTTGGCTTGGCCAATTGGCACCATCGTTGCCAGCTTCATTGAAGATGTTATGTTTGTGGGGTGAGGATGCATTCAAAGATGGGAATACAATCAACTTCTACATGGAGCCGGAAGTGTTTGGATATTCTCACGAGACATTTATATTGGGAAAAGATGTTAGACGACTTGCAAGCATGAGGGAAGTAACTGGAACTTGCATTGCTGTGTATCAGAGGTAGAAAAAGTCCTTGAAGTGATATTATATAAATATATATATTTATATATAGGGCTAAATACTGTTTACCACCCTAAGGTATGGACCTCACATCAATTCAGTCCCTCGACTTTCAATTTCATCAAAAACACCCCCACACTATCATTTTCTCGTCCAATAGGTCCATCCGTTATGATTCCGTTAATTTTTGCCGTTAGATGCTGACGTGGCGATCCAACTCAGCACAGGTGGGCCCCACATGGAAGTAAAATTCCTAAAATGACCCTGGCCAATCTGAAATGAAAAAATCCAAAACAAATCAAAACTTTGCTTTTGGGGAGATTCGAACCCGCAAGGGAGTGTGAGAGTGAGATCCCCAACCACCAGACCACATGCGTGGTTGTAATATATTCCCACAACATTAATATATATTTATATACCCAACCGGATATGGATTAAATCCAAAATATATCAAAACTTTGCTTCTGGGGAGATTCGAACCCACGCAAGTGGGTGTGAAAGTGAGCGCCCCAACCACCGGACCACATGCGTGGTTGTAATATATTCCCACAACATTAATATATATTTATATACCCAGCCGGATATAGATTAAATCCAAAACAAATCAAAACTTTGCTTTTGGGGAGATTCGAACCCACGCAAGTGGGTGTGAAAGTAAGCGCCCCATCCACCGGACCACATGCGTGGTTGAAATATATTCCCACAACATTAATATATATTTATATATCCAACTGGATATAGATTTAATCCAAAATAAATCTAAACTTTGCTTTTGGGGAGACTCGAACCCACACAAGTGGGTGTGAAAGTAAAAGCCCCAACCACCGGACCACATGCAAGGGCCTAATGTATGTCCACAAAATTAATATATATTTGTATACCCAACTGGATATGGATTAAATCCAAAATAGAGATATATATTAATTTTTGTTGGGACATGTCAACAATATGCATGTGGTCCGGTGGTTGGGGCTTTTACTTTCACACCCACTTGTGTGGGTTCGAGTCTCCCCAAAAGCAAAGTTTGGATTTATTTTGGATTAAATCTATATCTAGTTGGATATATAAATATATATTATTGTTGTGGGAATATATTACAACCACGCATGTGGTCCGGTGGATGGGGCGCTCACTTTCACACGCACTTGCGTGGGTTCGAATCTCCCCAAAAGCAAAGTTTTGATTTGTTTTGGATTTAATCTATATCCGGCTGGGTATATAAATATATATTAATGTTGTGGGAATATATTACAACCACGCATGTGGTTCGGTGGTTGGGGCGCTTACTTTCACACCCACTTGCGTGGGTTCGAATCTCCCCAAAAGCAAAGTTTTGATATATTTTGGATTTAATCCATATCCGGTTGGGTATATAAATATATATTAATGTTGTGGGAATATATTACAACCACGCATGTGGTCTGGTGGTTGGGGATCTCACTCTCACACTCCCTTGCGGGTTCGAATCTCCCCAAAAGCAAAGTTTTGATTTGTTTTGGATTTTTTCATTTCAGATTGGCCAGGGTCATTTTAGGAATTTTACTTCCATGTGGGGCCCACCTGTGCTGAGTTGGATCGCCACGTCAGCATCTAACGGCAAAAATTAACGGAATCATAACGGATGGACCTATTGGACGAGAAAATGATAGTGTGGGGGTGTTTTTGATGAAATTGAAAGTCGAGGGACTGAATTGATGTGAGGTCCATACCACAGGGTGGTAAACAGTATTTAGCCCTTATATATATATATATATATATATATATATATATACTTTGTCCGTAATGCTTTGATAAAGAGTATAGTTGCTGAAACCCAATGAGTTGGTGCAAATGTTTGTTATTAGGTACCTCTATGATAAGTTGAAGGCTTATAAAATGCTGGACATGGTTGCGTTTGTTGACCCTTCACTTATTGGTGCTGTGGGGTGTGGGAATGGAACTGTCAAGGCCCAACACATCAAAGATAGGCTTGTAACTGCTAAACCAGGGCAGATGTTCATTCTGCCATATAACTTAGGGTAAGTTAATGAATGTTTGCAAACTTTCATATCTACTGTGTCTGAACATATATAACAAATTAGTGTTCAAGATATATGACATTTTGTATGCATGTAGTGATCATTGGGTGTTGACACTTGTTGATCCGGAGAAAGGAACTGCCTATTTTATGGACCCGCTGAAAAGACACTTACCCACAGGAGATTGGATGTCTATCGTGGATACGTAAGTCCCTCGTTTACATATTGATCGAAATGCCTCAATTTTATGAAATCTTTTTAATACACTTGTTTGCCTCCCTTGCATTATGGTACATCATTGATCATATTGTTGTTTTAGTGTAGTGCTATGCGTATGTATATTTCTGAAAAGAATAAGCAAAGTCGGAGTTCAGTCTATTGGAAAAATTTGGCTATAAGTTTCACCACTTGTGGTTTTCAAAAAACAGTTTTCCATGCCAAGTTTTCACTTGTTGATTCATTTGCTTGTGTTTAGGGAATTCCTCCCCAACCTAGCAACAAGGAGTGCGGGTACTTTATCATGCGATACATGAGAGATATCATTGAGGATAAAGACATGTCATTGTTTCCTTCCAAGGTATCAACATATATAGCTATAAATAGTCACTTGACTCAATTTCTATTAATTAAGTGTGTTATTATATCTATGCCTCATTCACCAAAATGATTAACTAATCCTTTTGATATAATTAACTGATTTCAGTGGGAGAGGAGAGGCAGTAGCCAATACACCCAGGCAGATATTGATCAAGTGCGAAATGAGTGGGGGAAGTTTGTTGTCAACACATATGTGCACGAGTCATGAAGTAGCACACTTGTTGCTGGTACATTTTAGATAAGGAAAGCATCTTTTTTGTGCTTCTCTGCTGGTACATTGTCATGCACCATGTGTGGCATATTTTGGAACCATATATGTGTATCAGCTTTTTGATGTCCCAAGTAGATGGGCATGCACTAGAATGCTTTTCTTGTGTAAAATGTTGGTTCCAATGATTGGGAAATGCATCCCTTTTGCTTTTGAAGTTTAAAGTAATGGTTATATGAATCATTTGATGGTTTGCAATGTTTGTATTTGATAGAGTACTGTTCATTTAGTAAATAGACCAAATGAATGCACAATCTAATTCAGGAAAGGAATGTTCAAATGATCACACAACAGACCAAAGCTAATGATCACTGCCTGTTGTCTGAATGACCAAAAATGGGAGAAAAACACATTGTAATCAATATATCACACATCGGTTTTTAAATAATCAGTGTCTTCTGATTAATACTCAGACAACAGAATTAATTGAACTCTGTTGTCTTAAAAGCTAATCACACAACAGAATTAATTGAACTCTGTTGTCATACAAGTTAATCACACAACAGAAGCAATTGAACTCTGTTGTCCTAAATTTAATCACACAACAGATATAGTCTAAGAACTGAAGTTTGAAGAGCAATCAGACAACAGACAAAATAAAAAAATGTTGTCTGACATGATTAACATACAATGGTTGCAAACTGGCATTGTTGTCTGAAGACGCCCCTCAACTGCTGCGCAGCTGCGCGCTTGGCATCTGCTGAGCTATCACACAACAGTTATAACACATACATGTTGTCTATGTGTTTATCACACAACTGTGTTCCACCGTTGTCTGATTTTTCATCAGACAACGGCTCACTCTACAACGGTTACGCTTCAAATCACACAACGGTTTTCTGCCGTTGTCCGATAACAAAATTGGTGTAGTGATATGTATATAATTACTTAGTTGTTAGATTAGAAAAATAAAATCTTAAATCTCCTTCTTATTTTCGTGAATAATATGTATATATATTCTTTAATTTGTTTTACTAACGTTTTATTTTTCAGGAATTAAAGATCCATAATCCCCGGTTGAAAACGATCCCTACTTATTCTTACTACATTGATAGGGTTTTTAATTGATACAATAATTTGTGTACGTCAATTTTTGGCGCCATTTCCGGGGATTAATTTCTTTTTATTTCTTGATTATATGGCATTGGAAATTGTAAATTATGTAATTAAAATGTTTTTCGAGATTTATGTTTGATGGTAGTTTGTTTGGATTTTAATTTTTTTTATGAGTCGATGTTGATTGGAATAAGTGAAGTCTCTTTTGTTAATATTAGCCTAAACCCTTTATGGGCACTTAGTCCAGGTCCCTTAAAGTTGAGGGCCGCTTTTATTAACACTTGTTGAACTATCTTCACACTTGTGAAATTTCTTATCTTAGTAAGTATAGCCTATGTGGAGTGGTGTCCAAAAATGGGACAACGTCCATAACGGGTTTTGAATTCAGAAGTGCATACAATTGGGCTTAAACCACTATGTGGGAGTAGCTTAAGCCAAAATGATTTCTACCTCTTGCATTCATCCTCCCCCACTTGGCCATTTCTATAAGGTTGCCCAAAAGACAAGGAAGGAAGCTTGTGTCTAGATAATTATACTTGGGCCGCACGTTCGATCAATTGAAAGCTTGTGGTTAAATTTAAATTCTTATAAGTTGCTTGATTTCATAAATCCACCCCTAAGATTGTAAAAACTCATTTTATACTTACACCATACTTGTTAACCTTTCATGTAATTGTATACATATATGCGTACTTATATGATTGTTGTATGTAAGTGACGTTATATATATAAATAATTAACTTGTATTTCTTTTATTGTATAGTTCACTAACTTATATAATTTTTAAATTTGTGTAGGATTTCTATTAATGTCCGAGCCTTCTAAGATCCGTAGAGCACAAGAGATTGAAGAAAGACTTCAACGTTTGAAGAATCCTCCACAACTTGAGTACAGAAGACCTTCTCCTTTGAATTTTAAGCCATACACATTTAATGATCAATGGAAGAGGATCTTATAGTCTTCAGAGGAATCTACATCACCTACACCAAATCCATCTCCACCATCACTTATGCCATCACCACTTGTATCATCCAACTCACCACCATCTCAGATCTCATCACCTTTCTCACCTTCACCAACATTTACGCCACCCCCTGAAGAAGAAGAGCACGAAATGGTTGGTCTTGGAGGAAATAATGAGGCTAATCAGAGTATCAAAGTCCTCTCTACATCAATTGTTGAAGGAGGGCTTCCTCTTTCCATTGTTTTCCCAGCTTCTGCAGAGGGAAAGTTTGCCAACTTTGAGATTAAGGGTGGACTTCTTCATCGTATACCTACATTTCATGGACTCTCCATGGAGGACCCTAACAAGCATTTGAAGGAGTTTCCGTTTGTAGTTGGAAGTATGACGCCACCTGAGGCCGATGAACACATTTTCAAGTTGAAGACATTCCCTTTTTCCTTAGCTAATAGAGCCAAAGATTGGTTGTATGAACTTCCAGAAGGACATGTCACTTCTTGGGACGCCATGATGAGGGCATTTCTAGAGAAATTCTTCCCTGCTTCAAGAGTTATAGCTATGAGGAAGAAGATTACTGGAATTCAACAGGCTGAAGATGAGTTATATCCTGCGTACTACGAAAGGTTCAAATCCCTTTTGGCGCAATGTCCTTAACACAAGTTCAAAGATGAAAGCCTCTTGCAATACTTTTATGAGGGTTTGCTCCCTTTGGAAAGCCAAATGCTAGATGCTGCTAGTGGAGGTACTTTTGTGGACAAGACTCCAGCTCAAGGGAAGGAATTGATTGCTAATAGGGCTGGCAATGCTCAACAATATGAGGGCATTTGGACTACAACTCGTCAAGTGAAGGAAGTGACAATGAATTTGGATTTGAGTGCAAGATTGGATAAGCTTACTTCTCTTATGTCACAAGTGTTAACACCAAAAGTCCAAGGAGTGGCGCAAGTTTGTGGGGTATGCTCTACTCAAGGGCACATGACTGATCAATGTCCTCAACTGATAGAGAATGGTGGATGGGAAAGTGTGAACTACTTAGGGTTTCAGAACTAGAACCAAGGGCAAGCTCGTCTAAGAAATGACCCTTTTTCCAACACCTACAACCCAGGTTGGAGGGATCACCCTAACTTTAGGTGGAGGGATAATGATAATGTTCAAAATGCTAATAAGAACACCTATAATAGAGGACCTCATGGAGCATTTTATCAGAGACCTCAAGCTCCTCCTCAAGCTCAAGGAACGTCCCCTAATTATGATAAGATTATTGAGACGCTTAATTCTTCAACTCAAGCTTTGATTCAAGGGCAACAAAACCATGGGAAGGATATAGCGGATTTGAAGAAGCAAATGGGACAAGTGGTAGACTTTATGACCAAGTTCCATGAACAAGGGAAGCTTCCAAGCAACACAATTCCAAATCCAAAGGGAGGTTTTGAAGGCACCAGCTCTTAAGGAGCAAAAGGAAGATCGAGCACGTCTAGGCTGAGAAGACGTTAAAACCAAGTGCTACATGGGAGGCACCCCAAACAAACCAAATTTGATCTCTCTATCTTTTTCTTTTTATTTTTCGTTAGTTTTGGAACAATTATTTGGTTAGTTATTTTGTAATTTTTTTGGTTTTTCAATAAAGTGGTTTGTGATTATCCCTTATATTCTTATATTGTGCTTTGCATGCTATGAATTGTTTACATTGAGGACAATGTATGATTCAAGTGTGGGGGGAAGGTTAACGTTGACTTTGTTGATTTTGGATTTTAGGTATTCTTTTAAAGAGTCCAAATTGTTTTTGGTTTTTGTTTGTTTTGTTTTTGAGTCATTAGGATCCCCTTTCAACTGTCTAGGATGATTTTATATCTCTAAAAGCATGTCTAAAAGATGATCCCATTATTGAGATGAAGTTTGTTATTTTTCTTTGGTTAAATAAGATGTATATGTGATATATAACTGTGTAGTGGATATAGATATGTTGACATGGGCCGCACGTTTGGTTTGACGTGTAACCTAGCTTTCTCTGCTAGGGTTTGCTTTCTAGGGTTCTAGAAGGAGGGTTCTGTATACCATCTTCGATGGAAATTAATTCTTAGTTGGAATTGCAGAGGCATCTGCAACGACACTACTAAGCGGGCTTTGAAGGATTTAATCATCCAAAACAAGTCTCATATTGTGTTTCTATGTGAAACAAAGATTAGTAGGAAGGAAGACTTTCGGTCCGTGCATCATGGTGAGGGACAGGCAGGAGGGTTGGGTTTGTTTTAGAGTGAAGAAATCGTTCTGAGGATTCGCACCTGATCTGCACATGATATTGATGCGGAAATTCATGGTGGGGTTGGCGACCCTGTATGACTACTAACAGGGTTTTATGGTTATGCACGTACATGTGATAGGGAACGAACTTGGCAACTGTTGCAGGATCTGGGGGATCTTGATTCACTGCCCTGGGTAGTGATTGGGGACTTCAATGAAATTCTCAACAATGGGGAGAAAATTGACAGACCACCAATTGCAGAATGACAGATGAGGTGCTTTCGTGATGCTTTGGGCTATTGTGAGTTGCTCGATCTGGGGTTTCAAGGTCCTAGGGCTACATGGTGGAACTCGAAAACCCACCTCAGGTTGGACCGATCTGTTTGCACTCCTTCTTGGTCTGATGTATTTGGATTTGCTAGGGTTACTCATCTGCCTCCTAGCGATTCAGATCACGTCCCAATTCTTCTTTAGGCTAGTAAAGTTCCTATTCCTAAAAGACCAAAACATCATCTCTTCAAATTTGAATCGTTTTGGTTACAACATTGAGAGTGTGATCCATTGGTTAAGCAGTGCTGGCAGACTGAGTTCACTGGAGTTCCCATGTTCCAAGTGGTTCAGAAAATAGCCCATACTCGGATTAACCTAGATAAATGGCAGAGGGAGACATTCAAACATAGGCAGCAGCAAATGCTTGGTGTACTTACTAGGCTTGAAGAGTTGCTGGATTCCAATGCTACAGTGGTAATTCAGGAAGAAAAAAACTATTGATGGATAAACTTCAGTCTCTTTTCTCCCAAGAAGAATTGTTTTGGAGGCAACGAGTAGAGGTGAGTTTGCTCAAAGAAGGTGATAGAAACACAGGTTTCTTTCACCGTATGGCAGTAAATTGGAAACGTAAGAATGCTATTCATGGTTTGTTCGATGACCAAGGTGTGTGGCGGGAAGATGATGATGGAGTGGACCAGAGGGTCACGAAGTATTTTACTAACATGTTTACTGATTCTCCGATTGACATGGATGCTATGCTTCACACGTTAAATGCTATACAGCCTTGTGTAACACCAGCAATGAATGCTCAACTTTGTGAGCAATATTTGGAGGAAGAAGTTCAGATTGCTTTATTTCAAATGTATCTTACAAAATCACCAGGGCCTGATGGAATGCCCCCGTTATTTTTTCAACACTATTGGCAACATATTGGAAAGGATGTGCAGAATTTCTTACATACCGGGCTGCTGTTAAAACAGGTGAATTTTACTCACATTTGTTTAATTCAGAAAGTTGACAATCCTCTGAGGATGTCGGATTTACGGCCAATTGCACTCTGTAATATTATTTATAAGATTTATTCAAAGGCCATTGCAAACAGGCTTAAGGTGTTATTGCCGGAAATCATTTCACCTTTTCAAAGTGCTTTTACTCCTGGTAGATTGATTACAGACAACATCCTTGTTGCTAATGAAATTGCCCATTTTGTACACAACAAAAGAGCAGGGCATGATGGTTATATGGCTCTAAAATTAGATTTAAGTAAGGCATATGACAGAATGGAATGGGGGTTCCTTTAGAAGGTGTTGGAAAGATTTGGTTTTTCTCGGGTTTGGATTGACCTGGTAATGCAGTGTGTAAACTCAGTAAAGTTTTCCTTTTTGATTAGAGGAAAGCCTAGAGGACTTGTTACACCTAGTAGGGGTTTGAGGCAAGGTGACCCCTTGTCACCTTATTTGTTCTTGATTGGTGCAGAAGGTTTTTCTGTGCTTCTACAACAGAAACAACATCTTGGCTTGCTGCCAGGTATTGAGGTTTGTCATGGTGCCCCTTTTGTTAATCATTTACTGTTTGCGGATGATAGTATGCTATATGCAGAGGCTTCGCTTGAGGCATGTTATGAGATACAGAATGTTATTGACATTTATGGCCGAGCTTCAGGACAACTTGTGAACTTTAATAAATCTTCAGTTGTGTTTAGTAAAAATGTTAGCACAGATTTGCAAGAGGAAGTGGCTTCGTTAATGGGAGTTGAAATAGTAGAGTCTCATGAAAGATATTTAGGGTTGCCAACCTACGTGGGTCGTAAGAAAACATCAACTTTTCAGTACATAAAGGATAATTTGGCCAAGAAAGAGTTGGCAAGGGAAAATGCTTAGTGAAGCAGGAAATGACATTCTAATCCGGGTTGTAGCTCAAGCCCTTCCAACATATGCCATGATTGTGTTTCAATTAACAAAGAATTTTTGTGAGGATTTGGAACAAATGTGTTCAAGGTTCTGGTGGGGGAGTACAGATGACAAAAGAAGGATACATTGGAAAGCTTGGGAGAAGCTTTCCCTTCCTAAAGAAGAGGCAGGTTTGGGATTTCGAAGTCTATCTGATTTCAACCTAGCTATGCTTGCAAAGCAAGCTTGGAGGTTAGCTAGCAATCCGCAGTCTCTCATTGCTCGAATTTTTAAGGCAAAATACTTTCCTGATAGTTCCTTTTGGCATGCTTCGACCCATAGTGTTCCATCTTATTCTTGGAGGAGCATTTTTGGGACGAGAGATTTGTTAAAATCAGGTTCGTATTGGCAGGTGGGAGCTGGGCATATGGTGAGTGTTTGGACTAATGCTTGGGTGCTAGGGTTACCAAATTCCACTCCTATCTTTGGTCGGACAAGGTATAATGAGACTATCACTATTGGGGAATTGTTTTGAGCACCAGGTGTGTGGGATGAGGCTAAAATCCGGTCCTTGTTTAATGGGGTAGGGGCAGAAGCTATCTTGGCAATCCCTCTCTCTAGACGTCTAGTGCATGACAGGATTGCATGGAGACTTGAAAAAAAAATGAGAGTTCTCAGTAAAGACAGCTTACAGACACGCTTGCTCTGAAAATGTGGCGAGACCAATGATGTTGGTTGGTACGACTCCTCAATTTTGGAAGCGGATCTGGCAAGCTAAGGTTCCAGCTACTGCTAAAGTGAATATGTGGAAGATTTGTCACAATATTCTTCCTTCTCTGGAAAGGTACGTTGGTGACAAAACATGTTAGTCTTGACTCACAACTGTGTGTACTTTGCATTGGGAAGATTGAATCTACACTAGATTTGTGCCGGGATAGTACATTTACTTGTGAAGTTTTGCGTTCAAATGTTACGCTGGCTCAGGTATGTTTCACTACTGAATCTGATGGACTGGGAATTCTAGAATGGATTATGTTTTGTTCGAGTAGGTTGTCTTCAACTCTGTTTGATCTGTTTATCTTTCTTTTGTGAAGTGTGTGGAAAGAAAGGAATACTTGAGTTTGGGAAGGTAAAACTAGGAGTGTGGGGGATGTTGTTTTATTTTCCACTTCCAGGCTACAAGATTATATCTATCATAATTCTTGTAATCTTGATCGCGGTAGAGGAGCTGATAGTCAGGTTCGTTGGCAAAGTCTTCCAATTGGCTGCATCAAAATATATATAGATGGGGCATTTGTGACTGCTTCTGGTGCAGGTGCCATTGGTTTGGTCATGCGAGACAAGTTAGGAAAATTTCTTGTGAGTAAAGGAAGGCCAATATGGGGGTTGCTCTTGGCTGAGTATGTTGAACTTCTCGCGTGCAAGGAAGCTTTTGTGGTCATAGTTGAGCAGTCCTTGCATCTTGCAATTGTGGAGACAGATTCTTTGGTTATTAAAAAGCAGCTATCTAGTTCTAGTGTTAACTTATCTAGGCTGGGGCGTATATATGAGGACCTAGGAGTGTTGTTGGAAGCACTGCCTAATATTCGGATAGTGCATACAAGAAGAGATGCAAATAAGGCAGCTCATCTAATGGCTGCACAGGCATCTGCTACGGGCCAAGCTCTCTTTTATTCTTCTGTTCCTTCTTTTCTTCATGAGGTTATTACTCATGAACTTTGTAATCACTAGCTACTTCTTTTTAATATAGTTTGACACCATTCATCTAAAAAAAAAAAAAAGATATGTTGACATGGTACAAATTATGAGCATGCTAAAACAAGTTTTGATTCAAAATAGCCTATGCGAGAATTTGAACCATGTACCTTTTTCTTGGAGTGATTAATGTCATACACACTTTATGTATATTCTCAATATTTCTTGGCGATGCTTAGTTGATCTCATTATCTTTCATTTGATTGATTAAATGCCATACCTCTTTAATGGACTAGAGAATGCTAGAATTCACTTTTATACTTGTTGAAACTTTTATCAATATATATCCCTGATTTAGGAAAGGATTAAAAGCACTTTAGGAATTTTACCATCATTGCAAAATTAAACCTGTATCAATATTTGTGCACGTCGTGGGACTCCCCTAGATTAACCCATTTGAGCCTATATTTTAAGCCTTTTCTTTTATCACCCAAATTTTCTCAACCTTTAACCTTAGTATAGTTACATCTTTACCCTTTGTTCTAAAGACTTAGTAGAACTATTTTTGAAGACTGTGCAAAGGAAGAAGACATGAAGATTGAAGATTGAGAAGAGGTGAAAGTTCAAGTGTGGGGGTATAAATGTTCATGGGAATTATATTGTAATGGTTATGCCGTGAAAAAAAAAATTGTGAAAGAAAAAAAAAATGTTGATTATACGGCTTTGTGTTGAAATTGTTTATGTTTTTGTGGACTTTTGTATTTTTACATTATGGATTTGAAGTCTAGAATGAAGCAGAGGCTCAACATGATGATATTTGGCCTTTTATTCAACCTCTATGGGCTTTGACGTTGAAGATGCTTTGGTGACTACAATGAAGATGTTTTCACGGACTCTACTTTGTTTTTAGAACACCTTTGTGATTTCCTATACCCTTTGGGAATTTCCAAAAATAGCTAGGGTTTCCATTTTTTGGCAACCGCACATTTTTTTTCTCTATCTCTCTCTCCCTCCCGAGCCCGAGCCCGAGCCTAAAACAGAGCAAGGAGTCTCCGGCTCTGTTCTCCCTCCTCCGGCCACCAAACCACCTCCCACGGCTTTGTCTTGTCCTTTCGCAGTTTCCAGTAGCAGCCTTGCACCGCAGCACGGCCTGTAGCGGCGATGGGAGCACATTTTCTGTTAGAGGCCAATTTGGGTTCCAATCTAGATTTCTCCTAGCTCCAGCCACCAAAACTCGAGTTTCTTAACTCGTTGAATTCGCCTCAAGCTCCTAATCATGCTTCAAGAAGATCTGGACCCGAAGCGATCGATTTCAAGTTGAACGGAGGCTCGTCGGAAATCTGGAAATATTTCGGCCGAACTGATAGGACCAAAAAGTGTGACGATATTATTGAATATGTGCCCCATTTTAGCATTGTTTCTCCCTTAAGTTTCGTGTTTTGAGTCAGTGAGTCGTTTTCAAAGTCTTGTTGAGTGTTTGGAGTGAAATAGGCGAAAAAAGTAAAATTCATGAAAAATCCTAGCTGGATCAGGATTCCTAACTGTCAACTGTTTTTGCGGTCTTTAACATTTTAATTCCCTTTATTTTCTCTAGAAAATTCTGATATTCTCCTGCTTGTTGTAGGAAACATTGCCTGGTGGAACTCTTGGAAACAGCAATGATGGAGTCATAAAATAAAGCATTAAGATATTTGACCAAGCAATGAAGAAGGGAAATAAAGGAGAAAAGAAGTTTTCAGTTGAGGAATAAAAGAGAAAGACGTTTCACCTGGAAAATAAATAAAGGAGAAAAGAAGTTTTCAGCTGAAGAATAAAGGAGAAAGACGTTTTAGCTCGGAAATTAAAGGAGAAAGAAGTTTTCAACTGAAGAATAATGGAGAAAGACGTTTTTCAGTTGAGGAATAAAAGAGAAAGATGTTTCAGCTGAAAAATAAATAAGAGAAAAACGTTTCAGCTTGGAAATTAAAGGAATTGCCCCATTATGAGAGGAGTTAAGGCCATAAAGGAAACGTTTCAGTTGCGAAAACCAACCAATGCTCCCCTATAAATAGGCAATGTCCAGAACTGAATTTGCACACTTCCCAGCCAAGATCACTTCTTGGCCAAAAACCATTCCAAGACTGCCCAATTCACTCCTCAAACCTCCATCTCCTACAAGACCGTGACACCATCCACTCATCAATCTATAAAGCTCTAAGGCGCTGAGTCAAGGACGCTCCACCACCATAGCAGAGACGAGTTCATCACCTTGTTGCTAAGCCGCTGAGGAAAGCTTCAAAGTGTAACTATGACTCTACTTATATTTTTTGTTTCGGTTTTGTGTGTTTCAATTTGTGAGTTGTGTAATTGGAGACACGGAATTTTCAGAATATTTTTATTAATATTTTTGAGATTTTCAGTTTATTATTGAGTTAAATTCGAGAATTCTTTTATGATGCATGTTATAATCTTGTGCCCTTTTTCGTGTTTAGGTAATTTTCAGAGTTAGGTTCATAAGTTTGCATGCTAGAATAACGGTGAGAGTTCTTGTGTGTTTGCTTTATTTTCCAAGAGCAATTGTTATTTGTTAAGACGCTGAGTTAAACAAGTAGTAATTGGTTCTAACGGGTGGTAAAAATCATGCTTTAATGATTAAATGATTCTGGAAATTACGTGTTAAATTCTATGTCTAATGGTTAATTTGCACGTGTGAGTTGATTCGAGGGTTAGATAATACTACTAGTTAAGAGAATTACGCTGAGTGTTTTCGAAAATTAGTAGTATTAGGCTTGGTAAGGACTTTTCCGATCCAAGCCTACATTAGAACGAATCAGATAAATGGATTGATCCGCTGAGGCTTTTCATTTGAGCTCTTATCTAGGTATTTAAGATGGGCACATTTTTGTAGCATGTTGAAATGGATTTTCTGTTTTTACACTTAGTAATTTCCGAGTGGTATTGGTCAAGGTTAGGGAAGTCGATCATTGTATATAGTTTTATTTGTTTTGTTTTTATTTTAAGTAGATTAGGAACCAAAATTCAAAACCCCCCATTTTATTATTTTATTTGTTAATTGACCTTTTTGTGTAGGTGTACCCTACAATCCCCGGACTGAACGATCCCTGCTTATCCTATACTGACAACAACATTTTGCAGGGTTAAATTGTGAGGCTATTTCAGCCGCACCAATTTTTGGCGCCGTTGCCGGGGATTGTTAAAATCCCTAACACTTAAAGTGTCATCGATTTTGTTGTATATAGAATGCATGCTAATTTTTGTACTACACTTGTGGAATGGTGACAAATTGCGATTTCGGTTAGGCCAAGCTTTAATTGTGATTTAGTTTAAGTTTTATGAGTGTTACAAAATTAAGCATGTCTTTTATCATTGTTGTACAATTTGTAGAAGTTGTTTTTTTTTTAACCATATTGTAAATTGAATGTGTTTCACTTTGATTTTTTTTTTTTTTAGCATGTTGTAAATTTTATGTGTTTCACTTTGATTAATATACTTAGGTTATGAATTTAGCTAAATACTTAATTGTTGTAAGTGTGTAAAATCGTATGAGTAGACAAGGACCCTTTTGTTAATATTGGCCTAAACCCTTCATTAGTACCTTGCTAAGGTTTTTTGAGGTTGAGGGCGGCCTTTATTAGCACTTGGAGAACGGTCTAACACATAAGTTAATTTCCCAGCTGAGTAAGGGGCATACGGATGGTGTCTTAGGTTGAGACTCTGGGTGATGGGTTCAATTGGATCTCAGAGATACTATAGAATGAGCCTAAACTACTATGTGGGAGTAGCCGATAGGGGCCTAAACCTCAATGAGGGAGTAGCCTCCGTAGTATCACTAAAATGAGTCCTCCCTCTCACTTACCTCTTAATCTGGCCATTCTGCCTTCTGAAACAAAGGAAAGAGACTTATGTCTGGGCGACTATCCCTATATCGTATCTCACCAATAGTAGCGGTTTCTATTGGGCTCGACTTACAACTTGGAATCAATTGAGATATTAGCTAAGTTTATAACAAACTTAAAAAATAAAAAAAAATAAAAAATAAAAAAATTGTTGTGTGACCTGCTTAAGGTATATTGGATCAAACATGACCTTGTTGAGGGTAGCTGTTCAATAGTCCCATTGCACACTGAGGTCCTCTGTTCCAGTACCTAAGTATGTAAATGTAAAAGTAACTTAGAAAGTAGGAAAGACATAATGTTTGTATTCCTAACCTTGTATATGTTACTAACACTTGATCTGGTGAGTCCTTTGTGGAGCACACATAGGAAGAGATACCCCTCCAGGAGGCACCCCATGACGTGTGAACAAGGAGAAGAGTCCAGGCTGAAGGACTATAAATATTAAAGCGCTGTATGGGAGGCAACCCATTTCATTCGAGGCTGTGGAGGAGCCATCAACGAGAGTTTGACATTTCTATCCCTTCACTTGCTTAGGTTGAATTGTACTTGTATTTTTCTTTGTTTGTTTATTTTACCCTTCCCTTATTTTCGTAGCCCCCCATATTTAGGGTCTATATACCATATTTTTTTCCTACATTGAGGACAATGTAGATTCTAAGTGTGGGGTGGGTTTACACCTTTATTTTAGTTTAGAAAAAAAAACAAAAAAAACAAAAAAAACAAAAATTGGTTTAAGAGTCTTTTTGAGTGTTTGAGTCTTAGGATGCCCCTAACGTCTAGGATGAACATGTCTCTGAATTCATGGCTGAAGGTTTTCACAATCGAAATAGGACTTAATTGAATTCTGTGGTTAATCGACATTGTGATGCTTGTATGAAGATTTGAGATAGGATTGTAACTTGGTTCATTAAGCATGCTAGGATTAAGTCTGATTCATTTGACCCTAAGTGAGCTGTTGAGCTAAAATACTTTCTTTTCGAGTGTTTATTGATAAATTCAAAATTTCATGGCTGTATTTGCAAAACCTCATCATTCTTTGAAAATCCAATGATCATGTGCCATAGATTTTAATGGACTACAGAGTACTAGAACTCGGCTGTTGTGACTGTCAAAACTTGTATGCCATAATATGCACTGATCCTGGATAGGATAGAAGGCATTAGGGTAACCACCATAGCTAAACAAGCATGTGTCCCCAATTGTGCCCGTCGTGGGACTCCTTAGAATGAACCCCTTTGAGCCTACGTTGAAAACCTTTGTTTCATCACCCTCACTACCCTACCTTGAGCTTAGTACATGATATTCTCTACCCTTGTCTTAGGGACTTAGTAGAGCATGACATAGTATGTAGGGGTGACGATGAAAGACAAGTGTGGGGTGGGGAAAATCCAAAAAAAAAAAAAAAAAAAAAAAAAGAAAGAAAAAAAAAGAAAGAAAAAAAAATTTGCCTTAAAAAAAAAAAATTGAAAATGAAAAAGAAAGAAAGAAAAACGGCAAAATAGAAGAAAGAAAACTCTTGGGAAATTGTTGAAGTGTGGTTTTGGACTTTCAAATTTGTAGAAGGCTCAAAGTTGAAAATTATGCCTTTGTCCATTCCCATGTTGGTTAGAGTGATGGTTTGGCCCAAAACAATGATATTTGGTCTACAAAAATGATGACATAAGGTGGTCCTTATATGCTCTGCTAGGTCCTTAGGATTTTTGTATCCTTAATCTTCATTTCGAAAACCCTAGCTTAGCCCCATTACAACCTGTTTTAAGTGCTGACTTGATCCTTGAGATGGGCAGTCTTTGGTTAGTGGAGTCAGGAACGCAGTCGAGCTTAAGGTTAGGTCCATTTGTGCATTTAGTCATTTCATGAGGTCTTTAATAAATTCTTCACAAAATGCGTTTATTGATGAAATATGCAAGCTGTTTGTTGCCTTACAATTTATTCTCTTGCATATACTTGAGAGTGAAGCTTTTAAGCATAGCCATTTCTGAGAGAAAAATCGAGAGTATGCCCTGTGAGTTTGGATTGGACTTGTTCGAAACATGCTATCATTCACGGTTTAACTTAAGTTCTCCATATCTTGCTTAGTCATATGAATGTCACAGGTTTATTAACCATGGAATTATCTATGCAATTTTGATTAAGTGTTTAACGTGAAAGCCATGAATTTGGAGTCTCTGAGACAATAGTTATGGGAAGTGGAGTCATTTACTTGTTTTTTGTCGAGTCGTTGTTTTGTTTTGTATTTTTGTTTTGCTAAGGGACTAGCAAAAGCTAAGTGTGGGGTAGTTGATAGGACCAAAAAGTGTGACGATATTATTGAATATGTGCCCCATTTTAGCATTGTTTCTCCCTTAAGTTTCGTGTTTTGAGTCAGTGAGTCGTTTTCAGAGTCTTGTTGAGTGTTTGGAGTGAAATAGGCGAAAAAAGTAAAATTCATGAAAAATCCTAGCTGGATCAGGATTCCTAACTGTCAACTGTTTTTGCGGTCTTTAACATTTTAATTCCCTTTATTTTCTCTAGAAAATTCTGATATTCTCCTGCTTGTTGTAGGAAACATTGCCTGGTGGAACTCTTGGAAACAGCAATGATGGAGTCATAAAATAAAGCATTAAGATATTTGACCAAGCAATGAAGAAGGGAAATAAAGGAGAAAAGAAGTTTTCAGTTGAGGAATAAAAGAGAAAGACGTTTCAGCTGGAAAATAAATAAAGGAGAAAAGAAGTTTTCAGCTGAAGAATAAAGGAGAAAGACGTTTCAGCTCGGAAATTAAAGGAGAAAGAAGTTTTCAACTGAAGAATAATGGAGAAAGACGTTTTTCAGTTGAGGAATAAAAGAGAAAGATGTTTCAGCTGAAAAATAAATAAGAGAAAAACGTTTCAGCTTGGAAATTAAAGGAATTGCCCCATTATGAGAGGAGTTAAGGCCATAAAGGAGACGTTTCAGTTGCGAAAACCAACCAATGCTCCCCTATAAATAGGCAATGTCCAGAACTGAATTTGCATCACTTCCCAGCCAAGATCACTTCCCAGCCAAGATCACTTCTTGGCCAAAAACCATTCCAAGACTGCCAATTCACTCCTCAAACCTCCATCTCCTACAAGACCGTGACACCATCCACTCATCAATCTATAAAGCTCTAAGGCGCTGAGTCAAGGACGCTCCACCACCATAGCAGAGACGAGTTCATCACCTTGTTGCTAAGCCGCTGAGGAAAGCTTCAAAGTGTAACTATGACTCTACTTATATTTTTTGTTTCGGTTTTGTGTGTTTCAATTTGTGAGTTGCGTAATTGGAGACACGGAATTTTCAGAATATTTTTATTAATATTTTGAGATTTTCAGTTTATTATTGAGTTAAATTCGAAAATTCTTTTATGATGCATGTTATAATCTTGTGCCCTTTTTCGTGTTTAGGTAATTTTCAGAGTTAGGTTCATAAGTTTGCATGCTAGAATAACGGTGAGAGTTCTTGTGTGTTTGCTTTATTTGCCAAGAGCAATTGTTATTTGTTAAGACGCTGAGTTAAACAAGTAGTAATTGGTTCTAACGGGTGGTAAAAATCATGCTTTAATGATTAAATGATTCTGGAAATTACGTGTTAAATTCTATGTCTAATGGTTAAGAGAATTACGCTGAGTGTTTTCGAAAATTAGTAGTATTAGGCTTGGTAAGGACTTTTCCGATCCAAGCCTATATTAGAACGAATCAGATAAATGGATTGATCCGCTGAGGCTTTTCATTTGAGCTCTTATCTAGGTATTTAAGATGGGCACATTTTTGTAGCATGTTGAAATGGATTTTCTGTTTTTACACTTAGTAATTTCCGAGTGGTATTGGTCAAGGTTAGGGAAGTCGATCATTGTATATAGTTTTATTTGTTTTGTTTTTATTTTAAGTAGATTAGGAACCAAAATTCAAAACCCCCCATTTTATTATTTTATTTGTTAATTGACCTTTTTGTGTAGGTGTACCCTACAATCCCCGGACTGAACGATCCCTGCTTATCCTATACTGACAACAACATTTTGCAGGGTTAAATTGTGAGGCTATTTCAGCCGCATCACGAACCGACTGATTTCAGGTATTTTCGATATCTTTCCGTCGTTTTCTGTGATAGGAGCATTTTAATGCGACATTTTAAATGTTATTTCCTCATATTTACTTAGTTATTTCCTTAAATAAATCATTCTTGTTTAGGAAAGTTTCCATCTTTAGAAAGTTTCTATTTTTAGTAATTTTAATAAAAATTTCTATTTTCTTGGTACCTTGGAATAAATGGAGCTGAAATGAGTTGAAATGAAGAAATTGAGTTTTCCTGGTCCGACTAGGAATCCCAGTCAACGCAGGAATCCTGATGAGGCTAGGAAACCTAAAGGCATTAGGAGACCACATGATGACGTGGGAGATATTTTGGGAGATTAAATCTGATTTTTGCATGGGAAATCAAGGAGATTACGTTGAGAAAATCAAGGGAGCTAGAGTTTCAAGGGATTGTGCAACAAGATAAGGCTCGAAACAAGTCCAGATTCATCCCTCAATTCCCTCAAGATATGTTGGCCGAAATTAGGGGATTAAAATATGCAGTATTAATGTGAAAATCAAGAGAAAATCAAGGGGATGATGTTAAGGATAAAGCCATGGAGAGATTTAAGGGAGAAAAGGTCCAAAATGCGCCCGGATGCATTGTCTAGGTTCATGCCTAGATATTTGGCCGAAAATGGTGAATAAAATCATATTAAATCTTGGGAAAATCAGCAATAATATATTTGAAAAGATTATGGATTTATTTTGGATCTTTTTGATTGGTCTTGGTAGAGCTGACGTGGCATTAATTCATTGGTTGGAGCTGTATGGTGCAACCAGAAAATTCCTTAGAAATTAAATTCATGAAGCCTTGCCTTCCCCTATATAAACCCTCCTATGCTACACCACAGAACACACCTCTTCATTCAGAAATTTTTTTCCATAACATCAAGCTTTCTCTCCATCCTCTAGTTTCAAGTCTCTGTGTCTTCAAGCAAAGAGAAGAAGAAGCCATGAAGCCTCCTAGCCGCCATCATCCACCTTGTGTCGTGAAGCTTTGGAGCCTTGCTTTCAAGATCCAAGACCAACATCTCGAGCTTTCCACCATTCATCCTTCATGGTGTAATTCTATCTTATTCCTTGTAACCTTTTTGGTTTTCTTTGTTTTGATTTCGTATGAACTTGATTTCTATTTGACATAAACGTTAAGGGCAAAGTTTAAAGCCTATTTATATGTTTTGAAATAAAGTTGTGATTTCTATATGTTGATTTATATGTTGCTTATGTGAGATTGCTTGATTGATTTTGGATTATAGAAAACTTTTATATGTATGTGTTCTTTGGTGGCCAACTTAGGATATATGCATGTAATTGGAGCTAGATTCAAGTAGTAAAGGCTTTGGACAAAAGTCGAAATCAATTGAGGAGGATTGCAAATAGGTGAACTTATTCATAACTAGGTTGTGCACTTTGGTTGACATCATTTCTTTGTTCTTCATGCATTGAATGTGTTCTTGATTAGCTAGCTTTCTAGACTATGATTGCATGTTCAATAGGATTGATTTAGGTGCTTTCACTTAGATTAATTATTCAAGGAAAGTAAAAAATGGGAAATAGTTTGCTTTCTAACGTTTCACATGGTCAACTTCTTTCTCACGACATAGAAGATCAACTATAGGAATTGTGATTGGATTTCATTCAATGATTGTGGTTTTGATCTTTGCTACTTGCGTTCCACCCTTGTATATGTGTTTTTATATTTTCTTTCTTTTATTTATTTTATTTTTTGAAACCCTAATACTTAAATCCCCCTTTTATTTAGTTCTTTGTTTTATTTTTGTAAATAATACTTTTTACTTTTATTAATTATTTATTTGTTTTTGCAATTACAAGTGTACCCTCAATCGCAGGCTAGAACGATCCCTACTTATTCTGTACTGACAACTACATTTTGCAGGGTTAAATTGCGCGCTTATTTTTAGCGATATCAATTTTTGGCGCCGTTGCCGGGGATTGAAAAATCACTTGTTTTTGTTTATATTTGTTGTATATAAATTTTTTGAAACTTAGTATAAATTAACTAGGTTGTTTTTTTATATTGTTGAATGTGAATTTTAATTGTAAGTTGTAAATTGAATGGAATAGGTGAAGTCTCTTTTGTTAATATTGGCCTAAACCCCTTATTGGTACCTAGTTCAGGTCCCTCAAGGTTGAGGGCTGCCTTTATTAACACTTGTTGAACTGTCTTCACACTTAGGACCTTTTTCATCTTAGTAAGTATAGCCTATGTGGAATGGTGTCTAGGAAGGGGACAACGTTCATGACAGGTTTTTGAATCCAGAAGTGCTTGCAAATGGGCCTAAACCACTATGTGGGAGTAGCTCATGCCAAAATGGATTTTTCCTCTCGTGTTCGTCCTCCCCCACCTGGCCATTTCAGTAAGGTTGCCCAAAGGATTTAAAATGGATTTTGTGTCTAGGGGACTATACTTGGGCCGCACGTCCACTTGATTTATTGCTTGGAATTGGAGTCGATATCAATAATATTTATAACAAGAGAAAATGTTGTGATATAGTAAGGTATATTGGATAAAACATAGTTTTAAAAATGGTAGCTGTTTCAGTCCCATTGCATATCAAAACTCCCTGTTCCCGTACCTAAGTGTTGAAATAAATTGAAGTCTTGACCGTTGGATCTTCATATAAGTGAGTTTTTGAATTGTACGCTAAGTTAATTATCGTATTTGGTTAGGTGATTGACTGTTTGAGTTGGCGGACGATTGTGAATCATATTTTAAGCTGTTGAGAAGACTTAGCGGGATTGGAGGTGAGTAAATCTCACATGGTTTATTTACGAACCGAATTTCCTTATTGCCCAATTCATTGTTATGTGTGAGAAAATGGTTTTAAGGAAATGAGATTTAAAGTATATAAGAAAATGAATTTCTTGGTTTACTATGTGTGAACTATAGTTGGTATTAGTGGTCATTCTTGAGTAGATGATTACGAATATATATATATATATATATACGTGATTTTATACGGAATGGTGTGACATTGAAATATGTGTTTTTTTGATGATTTTGTTTATATACTTGAATGAAAGATTTATTTGCCATGAATATTATGATAATTGGTATTATTGTGAGTATGATTTGGGTGGAGATGTGATATTGTGAATTGGGTGGGATTATGTTTATATTTTGTTCTGCTGACTGAAATGTCCAAAGTTCGATGGTTATAATAACCAGAGTGTTTTGTTCTGAGGGCAGAAATGTCCGAAGTTCGACGGTTATCATTGTGATAAACGAAGTATTTTTGTTCTGCGGGCAAAAATGCCCAAAGTTCGTTGGTTATAGTAGTAATCGAAGTATATCGGATGCTTGCACCTGGGCCAAGGTGATAGGTAACGATTCAGATAGAGCTCTAGTCTGTTGTGGGAGTAAGGTCATGGTGGTAACTAGGTTATTGCATTGTGAGTACTTTGTGCCACGTGAGTTGGGTTGGTGATTAAATTGTTGGGGTTGTTGTGTGTGTTCGGATTGTTGGATTGATTTACTTGAATTAAAAGAATTGTGAATTTATTTTTCAACCGTTTATTTCTTATTTACTCACACGAGCTTTGAAAAAGCTTACCGGGTTTTGTGTTGTTGCAATCCCTGTACACTATTCAAACAGTGTAGCGGATGATCCTGCAGGTCAGGATATTCCAGGAGGAGAGCGAGCTGGTTGGGCAACAGGGTTGAGACCAGCACTTGGTCTATTTTGGTGTGTTTTATAGACTCTTATGAGCGTAACTTTTTATCTATGTTGTTATTGTAATAATTGACTCAAGAGATAGTTTGCTACGAGGTTTGTATTATGGTTTGTGAGATGTTGGTTAAGAAAAAAAAAATTCAGGTTGTTATTTGCATTGGTTATTATTCATGTTTCGGATTTGAATTTGTTATTCAAAATTCGGGTCATGACAGTTTGGTATCAGAGCGTAAGGTACATATTTGGTGATATGTTAATACGTTCCGAGTGATGGCATGTCTGCAACGGATCCCCATCTTGTACTCTTCGGTATTGACAATGTCATTGGGTATGTGGGAGTGTTAGGAGTCGTCTAGGAAGTTAGGACGTATTAGGAGTTGAATTAACCTCAATGTGTTAGTAACTTGGTTAATATGGACTTGTATTGACTTATGCTGTGTTTTAAGTGTTATACATGTATTAACCAGGTATGCTATGCTCCTTAGGGAATAGATATTGTGGGAGGCAGAGGTAGGGGTCGAGGTAGACCCATAGGTAGAGGCAGAGGCCGAGGTAGGGGCGAGATTCCACATGTTGAAGTATATGAGGAAAAGGTTGAGACGCCTTTTGTTGAGCAGCCTGTTCCACCTGAGGTTGTGGTTAATGATCCCGCTAGTCTGTTAGTGTTGGCGAGGGACATAAATAGGTTGGCAGCCTCCTGTTAGGTCCATAATTACCTACTAATTATTCCCCCAATCTTGCACTTTTGCTTAACCTTTGTGTTTATTTATATCTATTTATTAGGTTTTCCTTATCATGCTAGGAAATGATGGAGAAACATGGAAATGCACTAAAAACTCAACTTTAGCACATTTTCCTACTTCGGCTAGGAGAAACCGAGCTAAGCAAGGAAAGAGGAGCGGCAGACTGACCAAATGAACTCCAAATCAGTTGGAACTTTCCAGATCTATTCTAGACATCCTAAGGATAATTTTGTATGAAGAGAGTAAGAGCAAGTTCGGAGTGGAAGACCTTCAAAATAATCGTCCCAAGTTTTTGACTAAAAGACGAAAACTGCAAAACCGGACCTGTACGGATTCCGGCAGCAGTTCCGGCCAAACCATAATGAACTAAACTCTGAAATTTTACCAGGATGATCTACACTCATAAAGTAACATTTGTATGAAGAAGTCAAAGGTCAATTCCGAACTCTCAGTGGAGATTGAATTGAAGGAAGGAGAAGAAAGTTCGCAAACAGACAAAAAATGGGTCAACAGTGGTCAACACCGGATTTCGGACATTTTCGGCCGATTTGGCCGGCCGAGAACATGTGTGGAGGACAGGAAAGAGCTGATTAGGGTTAGAGACTTTAGGTGGGAAGACTTTAGGTCTGGGTTATTTTGAAATTCAAAAGTTGAAAGATAACAAGTGGTCCAATTTTTACACCTTACCCTTTTGTCTCTCATTTATTACCTTGTTTCCCTACACAATGACCCTTCTACCCTTACTTTTTCTTCTCCACCAAAATATCTATGGGCTTTCTAGGTCATTTCAATGTGGAGTTAAAAACTAGATCCACATTTTGTGCTTACACATTTGTCAACCACATCTAGCCCTTCATTCCTTTTGATCTCCACCCTTGATTTGAATTGCCTTGGCCTTTAAATAGCCCTTCCTCTCTCCCCAAAACCATGCTCCCCCTTGGCTCTCTCATTTTGGAGCATCAAAATCTATATTTTCTTTAGTTTTAGGTTAGTTTTTCATTCCTTGTACATAGTTCTTTGAGTTTTGTGTAAGAGAAAGGTGTCTAGCCACTTGGGTTTCACCAAAACCGAAGTTTCTACACATTTTGATCAATCACTTCTCTTGTTTCTCACACATTCAAGCCTTGTTCTTACTTTGTTCTTGAGATTTTGTGAATTTGTATAGTGATTTGGGTTCTAGAAACCGAAATCCCTATACTTTGAAGCATTTCTCTTCTCATATAGCATCTAGGAGGCAAGGGAGACATCTTGTGCTTTTGGTTTGGCTCCAAAAAGAGCTAAACTCATGGGTATATCACTTGTTCTCCACTATTTGCTCTCTTTTATTTGTTATTTATGATGTTTATGGCTTGTAATTGTGTAAATATGAGTTGTGAGTAGTTGAATTTGGGGTTAGGGCTTAGCCCTAGCCAAAATTGTGCACAAAACAATGTAATTTTTATGTTCTTTGATGGTTATGCATATTTTGAATCTTTTGGCTACTATATTTTCATGTATCCTAAGTGTGTTTATAGATTTATCACCTAGAAGCATGCTTTAGGAAATTGATGAATCGGAAACATGAACTTGATAAACTCTTGATTCCGTGAGCATGTGTAGCTAAATAGGTGGTGGCTTAGCTTATTCCTACGGGAAGAACTAAGTTGCTTGAATTTCTTACCTTGAAATTAAAGCATGATGTTGTGAGTTTAGGTTCCGGAAGAATTTAAGCTCACGGCACCATAGGCCATTTAGGATCCGGAAGATTTGAATGGTATAAAGGTTGTGTAATTTAGCTTTGCTTCAAAAGAGATTGTTAAATTGCATGACTAGTTGGTTTCTTAGTAGCTTTACCAAAGCACTAAGGGGAAATTTATCAAAACATGTTGTTACATTAATTTGGGGTTATATTATGTGCGTGAGTAAGGTTAGGTGTGATGTCTAAATCTGTATTTCTCTCTTACATCAAAGTCTCTATTTTTATTTTCTTACTTTATTTTTGTGCAACTTAATATACATCTTAATAATTAAAATCAACAAAGCCGATTCACCACTTTATCATTGTAAATATCATTATTGATAGTTTTGGCTTCCAAAGGGCCGAGACTATTAATTTGTAAAAAGATAGACTCACATGTGTTTTCTAGGTTTATTTTCACGGTAATCTAGCTTTGGGTAGAGTTACTCAATCCCTTGGGTACGATACTCTTACTTTTCCCCTTTACTATAACTTGACCTCCTAATCTTGGGAGTAGGTAACATCACACAAATTGCACATATTTTCACACTCGTGATGCAACCAACAAGTTTTTGGCGCACACTCTTTCATATCTAGTTCTTTGGTAGATGTTTTTGGGTTTGACTGCTATACCGGTTGCTAGATCTTTGGGTGTTACGTCACCTCTTTGCGTCTTTCTGTAGCTTAGTATGTTTTGTGATGATTGCCCTATTGTGATTTGTGGTAGAGAGTTCACTACATCTTTGATTGTGCTTCCGGATCACACGTATGATGTGATTTTGGGATTGGATTGGTTGGCCCCGAACCATACTGTAATCGATTGTTTCAAGATGATTGCCTTTTGCTGTGATCGATTGTTTCAAGATGATTGTGTCTTTTCATATTCCTGGACAACCAGTGTTTCACTATCGTTGTCTGAAGTCTGATATCGCCATGAGGGCAAGGATCTTGACACACATTTAATCAGGGAGTAGTACTTTAGGGATTGCAGGGATTCCTGTAGTTTCAGAGTATGGAGATATGTTCTAGGAGATACTGGGGTTACCTCCGAAAAGGGTAATGGACTTCTCCATTGATGTGATACCATTTACTGCACTTGTATAGAAAGCACCTTATCGGACGACTCGAGCTAAACTTCAGGAGTTGAAGATTCAGATTGAGGAATTACGAAAGATAATTCACTTCGATTATGTGTGGATTATCGACAGCTGAACAAGGTGACCATCAAGAATAGGTATCCCTTGCCTAGGATTGATGACTTGTTCGATCAGCTTAGGGAGGCTACGGTGTTCACCAAAATTGATTTGAGATTTGGATATCACCAGTTGAGGGTGAAGGATGAAGTTATTTCTAAGACAGCATTTAGGACCAAGTATGGGCATTATGAATTTCTTGTCATGCCTGTTGGTCTAACTAATGCACTCGCAGCATTCATGGACTTAATGAACCGCACGTTCAGTCCTTACTTAGATCAGTGTGTGTTAGTGTTCGTTGACAACATCTTGATTTATTCAAAGTCCTCCGACGAGCATGAGAAGCATCTGAGGGTTGTGCTGCAGATTTTGAGAAAAGAAGGGTTGCATGCAAAGTTTGAGAAGTGCTAATTTTGGCAAAAGGAGGTCAAGTTCCTTGGTCATGTACTTTCGAAGGATGGAGTTTTTGTGGATCCTTCGAAGGTTGAAGTAGTGATGGGCTGGAGTCACCCCACTACCGTTACAGAGATCCGTAGTTTCCTTAGATTGGCAGGGTACTACAGGTGATACATTGAGGGGTTTTCTAGTATTTCTTCGGCTTTGACCAAGTTGACAAGGAAAGACACTCAGTTTGTGTGGACGGATGAATGTGAGAAGGCCTTTAGTGAGCTGAAGACTAGATTGACTACGGCTCTAGTGTTGATTGTCCCATCTAGTGGTGGCAGCCTAGTTATGTACAGTGATGCATCTCATCAAGGTTTAGGTTGTGTGTTGATGCAGAATGGTGGTGTTGTCGCGTATGGTTTTAGACAGTTAAAGGTGCATGAGCGGAACTACCCCACTCATGATCTAGAGCTGGCTGCAGTGGTTTTTTCCTTGAAGATTTGGAGGTATTATCTTTGTGGTGAGAAGTTCGAACTCTTTTCTGATCATAAGAGTTTGAAGTATCTATTCTCCCAGAAGGAGTTGAACATGAGGCAGAAAAGATGGATGGAACTCATCAAAGACTATGATTTCACCTTGGAGTATCATCCCGGAATGGCCAATGTAGTGGCAGATGCTTTGAGCAGGAAACCTCGAGGGATCACAACATCACTTATAGTCCAAGAGTGGCTCATGTTGAAGACTACATCTGAGTTTGATCATATGCCCATAGGAGAAGGAAAGGGAATCCTTCTCGATAGTATCACTTTACAGCCGACCTTGATTTCCAGGATCATTTAGAGTCAAACACATGATGAGTTCGCTCAAATGGTGATTTCTGAGATGATTCTTGATGCCAAGGAGGAAGGTCCTGCTGAGTGGACAGTTAGAGCTAATGGTGGATTGAAATTTTGATCATTGAAATTGTATGTCCTGGGTGATGATAATCTCAAGAAAGAGGTCATGCGAGAAGTACATCGATCTCGATATACGCTACACCCAGGGAGTACCAAGATGTATATGGATCTACGAAGACAGTTTTGGTGGATTGGGATAAAGAGGGATGTGGCTGAGTATGTATCCAGGTGCCTTACTTGTCAGCGGGTGAAGGCAGAGCATCAGAGGCCTGCGGGGATGTTGAAACCTTTACCGATTCCAGTATGGAAATGGGAAGAGATCTCCATGGACTTTGTGACCAGATTGCCTAGATCTAGACAAAGTTATGACTCTATCTGGGTGATAGTTGACCAATTGACAAAGTCAGCACACTTTCTTCTTGTGGCGAAGACTTATTCAGGTGATGCGTTGTGTAAGTTGTATCTTAATAAGATAGTGAAGCTTCATGGTGTGCCTATTATTGTCTTTGATCGGGATGCTCGTTTCACTTCAGAATTTTGGCGTAGATTCCATAATGCTTTCGACACATTTTTTGCTATGAGCACTGCATTTCATCCACAGATAGATGGACAGACCGAGAGGGTGAACCAGGTGATAGAGATATGCTTAGAGCATGTGTTTTGGACTTCAAGGGAAGTTGGGCGGATCATCTGCCATTGGTAGAGTTTGCCTACAACAACAGTTATCACTCCAGCATCGGTATGGCTCCATATGAGGCACTTTATGGTAGGCCATGTATGACTCCAATCTGTTGGGCGGATGTTGGAGAGAAGGAGCTCTTGGGTCCTACGTTGTTAGGGAGACTACAGAGAAGGTCAAGACCATCTGAGATAGGATTCGTACTGCACAGAGTAGATAAAAGAGCTATGTCGAACTGAAGAGGAGACCGTTGGAGTTTGTGGTGGGTGATCATGTATTCTTGAAAGTCTCACCTATGAAAGGTCTGGTGAGATTTGGCAAGAAGGGGAAGTTGGCACCGAGATATGTTGGACCCTTTGAGATTTTGGAAAGGGCCAGAGACTTGGCGTATCATCTTGCTTTACCAGTTAGCATGTCCGGCGTACACAATGTCTTCCATGTGTCCATGCTCAGGAGATACATCTAAGATGAGTCCCATGTGATTGATCATGGTACTATTGAGGTGAATCCGGATGTGACCTTCGTTGTTGAACCTGTTCGTATCTTGGATAGGTCCACGAAGAGGCTTTGTAGGAAGGAGGTTGTTTTGGTTAAGGTGTTGTGGAGTCATCATGATGAGGGTGATGAGTCATGGGACTTAGAGTCTAACATGAGGGCGAAGTACCCACTACCATTTGTCGATGAGTTTACTTGAATTTCGGGACAAAATTCCATTAAGGAGGGTAGACTGTGAAGACCCAAAATTCTTAGTTAAATATTTTGTTATTCGATATTTGTTCAATTATATGAAATATGAATTGTGGGCATGATTCGTATGTCATTGTATGAGAAATTTGGTTTCGAATGAGTTTATTTTCGAAACAAACGTTATTTAGGGGGGGGGGGGTCACCAAAATCGACTTTTTGTACTTATGAAATTTGGGAAAACTTCCTTCACGAAAGTTGCAGAGCTCGTCGATAAAAGTTCGTGCATATGACGAACGCAAGAATCAGAGTTCGTACGAAGAAGTTATCGCGTTCACAAAAGTTTCAGAGCCCGAGCCGAAAACAGAGCAAGGAATCTCCGGCTCCGTTCTCCCTCCTCCGGCCACCAAACCACCTCCCACGGCTTTGTCTCGTCCTTTCGCAGTTTCCAGTGGCACCCTTGCGCTGCAGCAAGGCCTGCAGCGGCGGCGGGAGCACGTTTTCGGTTATAGGCCGATTTGGGTTCCAATCTAGATTTCTCCTAGCTTCGGCCACCAAAACTTGAGTTTCTTGACTCGTTGAACTCGCCTCAAGCTCCTGATCACGCTCCAAGAAGAACCGGACCCGAAACGATCGATTTCACATTGAACGGAGGCTCGTAAGAAAATTGGAAACATTCCGGCTGAACTGACTGATTTCAGGTATTTTTGATATCTTTCCGTCGTTTTCTGACTTCATGCTAGTTATGAAACTTGCTCAAAATGATGAAATGAAGGGGAGCAGCCCGGCCTCGACGCCATTGGCGGTGGCCTGTGACGGCTCTGCCACTAATCCCGGTGGGCTTTTTCGGCAACCTCCGGGGGTCCCAAGGGCAGTTTCTGCCCATTTTTATGTTCTACTTGTTGATACGATCATTTCGATATATAGCATGTGAATTTTGGAGATCGTATGATTAAGTTATGAATTTTACAATTTCGATCGATTTCTATCATTCCATTTGTGATATGTGAAGATCGGATATGATGATCGTAGGACTGTCCCAATGACTTTGTGTGGTCACGGGTGAAGATCCGACCGTTGGATCTTCATATAAGTGTGTTTTTGAATTGTACGCTAAGTTAATTATTGTATTTGGTTAGGTGATTGACGGTTTGAGTTGGAGGACGATTGTGAACCGTATTTTAAGCTATTGAGAAGACGCAGCGGGATTGGAGGTGAGTAAATCTCACATAGTTCATTTACGAACCGAATTTCCTTATTGCACAATTAATTGTTATGTGTGAGAAAATGGTTTTAAGAAAATGAGATTTAAAGTATATAAGAAAATGAATTTCTTGGTTTTACAGCGTGTGAACTATAGTTGGTATTAGTGGTCATTCCTGAGTGGATGATTACCATTTACCAATATATATATATATATATATATATTTACGTGATTTTATACGGAATGGTGTGACATTGAAATATGTGGTTTTTTGATGAGTTCGTTTATATACTTGAATGAAAGATTTATTAGCCATGAATATTATGATAATTGGTATTGTTGTGAGTATGATTTGGGTGGAGACGTGATAATGTGAATCGGGTGGGATTCTGTTTATATTTTGTTCTGCTGACTGAAATGTCCAAAGTTCGATGGTTATAATAGGTTTGTTCTGAGGGCAGAAATGTCCAAAGTTCGATGGTTATCATTGTGATAAACGAAGTATTTTTGTTCTGCAAGCAGAAATGCCCAAAGTTCGACGGTTATAGTAGTAACCGAAGTATATCGGATGCTTGCACCTGTGCCAAGGTGACAGGTAGCGATTCAGATAGAGCTATAGTCTGTTGTGGGAGTACGGTCATGGTGGTAACTAGGTTATTGCATTGTGAGTACTTTGTGCCACGTGAGTTGGGTTGGTGATTAAATTATTGGGGTTGTTGTGTGTGTTCGGATTGTTGGATTGATTTACTTGAATTAAAAGAATTGTGATTTAATAAATCAACCGTTTATTTCTTGTTTACTCACACGAGCTTTCTGAAAGCTTACCGGGTTTTGTGTTGTTGCAATCCTGGTACACTATTTAGACGGTATAGCAGATGATCCTGCAGGTCAGGATAATCATGGAGGAGAGCGAGCTGAGTAGGGGTTGAGACCAGCACTTGGTCTGTTTTGGTGTGTTTTATAGACTCTTCTGAGCGTAACATTTTATCTATGTTGGTATTGTAATAATTGACTCGAGAGATAGTTTGCTACGAGGTTTGTATTATGGTTTGTGAGACATTGGTTAAGAAAAAAAAAATTCATGACGTTATTTGCATTGGTTATTATTCATGTTTCGGATTTGAATTTATTATTCAAAATTCGGGACGTTACAGCTGATTGGCCATGTCAGCCTCACTTAATATAATACTTGAATGTCTTATTGGAGTGAAATTTGGTCTTTCACCTTCTTGAAGAATGTAATTGGGTGTATTGATGAGGCGTGAAATCCACACTGCATTTTTTTTTTAAGTCACTCTGCATGTTTCTATTTTCAGTAACTTAAATATTGTCTTTATACGAGAATTTTAACCAAAAAGAAAGAAAGATAGAGTGTGGACTACACAGTAGGGATTGTGGATTTCACTCCCCGTATTGATAATTATACCCAATATAAATTACTGAACTACACATACAAGATTAGTTTAACAAAACTGAATGTGAGAACAGGCCATGTGGTGCCAATTATGACCAGGAGAAATCTTCAAGGAAATATGGAGAGAATTAATTGACCTTTAAGAATATGTAATTATAGTCATTGTGACTTAGACATTCCAACTCTTCTTTTAGACCATAAAGTCTGATCTCATTGCTGAAATAGAAGATCTAATTGAATTTATCTTCGGATGTCACTTGGTTAGAGACCGCAATGGTATCTTCACCTCCCAACTTCATTAACAAGGTGGAGAGATGTGGAAAAAGATAGTTTATCTCCGGAAAAAAAAAAAAAATTTCTTAGACTTTCATGTTATATTTAATTAGATCTGTCAGTGAATTGAATTTTGATCGATTCGTTGTTAATATAACTTATATTAATTGCATTCCACTGCTGAGACTATTTATTAGTGGTATATGAATTTTGTAGTCGTTCTTAACCACTGTAGTAGTCGCAGCCAAGCTAAACAATTACCACAAAAATCAACCCCGCAGCAACTCCAGGGCTTAGCAACTAGTTCTTATGTCTAAAATTTTATAAGGCTCAATTTTCAATAATTACTACTCCTTGTTTAATAAATAACAGAATTATAAATTGATAAAAAAAAAAAATATGACGCCTTCTGTCAAGTGAGGGCCAAGGAGATTGACTTGGTCGCCTTCCCTTGGGGACAACTCTACTTAGGGTTGGGACTTTGGACCTGAGGAATTGAGAAATTGGCCCGAATCAAACCGGAACCGACAGTTCCATTTGAGTTTTTCTCTTAATTTTTATCTTCAATTCAGGCTCAGTTCTCGTGGAGCATTTTTCAGTTCGGTTCCGATTCTAGTGTTTAACTTTTAGTTTTACACAAACCGATATAAGGGTCTGTATACTCTATAAATTTATAGTTTTATTACATTAGGTGGCAACTTTTCAGTGTGCAAGGTGCAGTAGACTTGCCCACACATTACCACTAACAAAAGTATAAAACCATAATCTGCCTTTACCCACTCATATATTTCGACATCTCTCTTTCTCAGTTGCTTACATCATTCACCTTTCTCAATTCTCTTTATGTTTATGTCATCTCATCTCTACCACAAACCAATCTTCTTCCTTTTCTTTCCTTGCCTTCTTCATTTTCTTTTCCTTTTCTCTTCTTCTGGTTAGTTACTGTTCTAGTCTTCTAGAGGTGTGAACCGATCTTCTCGACTTCTTCATAGCTATTGGTCGGAGGTTTCTCTAGATCTACTGCACAAATTTGTATTTTACGTACATATCTTTTTCGGCAAGGAATCTAACAACATTGTTAGATCAACTCAGATTTCAAACACAAATGAAGAACTGAGAAACTGAACAGATTTTTGTCGGGTAGGGTTTTGCTTGGTTCAAGAGGCTGAAAATCATCAAACCAACCTGATCTTTATTTGTTTTATCGATTTGGTGTTCATTTCGGCTATGACGGCTAGGAAACCGACTTGAGCCCAGCCCTAGCTCTACCAATATACTCATATCACAAGTGCAGATGGCGGGTGTGCTACGGGGTAATAATACAACGCTAATTGGCCTTGTCAGCCTCACTTGATAATAATGCTCGAACGTCTTATTGGAGTGAAATTTGGTCTTTCACCTTCTTGAAGAATGTAATTAGGTCTATTAATAAAGAGTGATATCCACGCTTCCTATTTTACAATTCACACTGCATTTTTTTTTTTTTTTGTGAAAAGTTACATTTCATGTTTCTATTTTTAGCAACTTAAATTTTGTTTTTACTAACCTAAATTTTTTGTCTTTATACGAGAATTTTGTCAAAAAAAAAAAATAGATGAAGTGTAGATTACACATTAGAGAGTGTGGATTTCATTTCCCCTATTGATAATGATACCCGATATAAATTACTGAACTACTCACACAAGATCAGTCGACCAAAACTGAATGTGAGAGCAGGCCATGTGGTACCAATTATGACCACGGGAATTCTTCAAGGAAATATGGAGAGAATTACTTGACCTTTAAGAATTTATAATTATAGTCATTGTGACTTAGACGTTCCAACTCTTCTTTTAGACCATAAAGTCTGATCTCATTGCTGAAATAGAAGATCTAACTGAATTTATCTTCGGATGCTACTTGGTTAGAGACCACAATGGTACCTTCACCTCCTAATTTCATTAACATGGTGGAGAGATGTGCAAAAAGATAGTTTATCTCCGGAAAAAAAAAACAAAAAATCTAAGACTTTCATGTTATATTTAATTAAATCTGTCAATGAATTGAATTTTCATCGATTCTCGCTGTTAATATAACTTATATTAATTGCATTCCACTGCTGAGACTATTTATTAGTGGTATATGAATTTTGTTAGTTAACCACTTTATTAAAGAGATTTATAAGTTTAACCATTGATTTTATTAATAGATGAAATTCTAGCGTATGTAATATACATTAGACTGATATAAGATGAGATTTTAATCAATTTCAATAAAAAAAAAAACATCGAAAAGAAAGAAGGGTAGTCATATTAGTGTGCTATATGGACTTAGTTAGTTACCCACCATATTGAAGAGACTTGTAGGTTGTAATTATTGACTTTATTGATAGATGAAATTATGGTGTACGTAATATATGTTAAACTGATATATGACGAGATTTTAACTAATTTCAACAAAGAACATCGAGTGGTGGGCTCGCAGAGTGTGGTAGAGCATTCACCTTCAGGTTTGAGGGTGAGACTTGCTCCCTAAATCGTCCACTTCTGATGAACTAATATCGCCTCATCCCTTATTTTTATTATAAAAAAATAAAATAAAGAACATCGGGAATAAAAAAAAAAAACGTTGTCATATTAGTGGTATATGGATTTTGTTAATTACCCACCTTATTAAAGAGATTCAGACCTATAACTTTATTAATAAATAAAATTCTAGTGTGCATAATAAGTAATATATAAAGCGTCTCCGAGCTTCTCGGAGCGACTTTGGTTTCGAAACCTAGGTTTCGACTGGCGGCGACGTTCTTGCTTCAGGCAAGGAGGCGTCCGTGGAGCGGCGAGGGTAGGCTGCGGCGCGGAGCGGATCCTCAGCGTCGATCGTGGGTTGCGGCGAGAGGTTTTTGAATTGGAGGCCTCTCTGACCATGGTTTTTTCTGGGTTCGATCCAGCCCGTGAGAGTCCTACGGTGTCGGCGTGGAGGCGGTGGGTTGTGGACGACTTCGATCTCCCTGGTTTCGACTGTTGTGCAGGTGCTTGAACTTAGCAGAGCTGCATCGTTGTGTCATCGGAGGTATCAATGAGTACTGTGCAGGTAATCGGATTGTAGAGTGTAGGTCTGGGATCTCTGCAGTGATTTGATTTGGCTGGTGGTTTAGCTTTGAGTTGCACCGGGGCTTCTGCTCGAAGTTCTGCTGCTATGGAGGATGGGCTGGTCGCCGGAGGGCCTTACGGCGGCGGAGGCAGCACGGCTACAGTGGCCTAGGGTTTCTGCCCTCTTGGCTCGGGTTTGGCCTTGGGCCCTTGGGCCTGGGGGTTAAGCTTGGGTTGTTGGGCTCAAATCTGTGGGCTCAATTTTATGGGCTTAGGCTGATGGGGCAGGAAAACCTTCCTGTTGGACAAGATTCGATTTGGGCTTGGGCTTACGGGCTTGGACCCAGGTCGAGGCAAGCTGGGCCCTAATGTATTAGGGTATTGAGCCTGTGTGAGGTTGGATAAACTTCTATGAGTCTTCTATGACGTTTCTAGTTTCTTGTTTGTACCACAATTGCGTGATTGACAAGTGAGGGCTAGTTGAATGATTTCTTTCCGTAGGAGGCGAGGTTTTTTCATTCTTGTATAGGCTCGCTTAAATGTGAGCGTCCCAGTGATCCTTAATAGTGTGCTTTAGCTTAGGTAGATTATCCGGATTTTCTTGCCGGATTTCTTATGTAAGTTTTGATAAACTATAGCTTTTTTGATGTTGATCTAATGATATCAACTTTTATTTCAAAAAAAAAAAATAATATGTAATATATGTTTTTGCACTTTACGATATTTATGGTATTCCTACCTACTTCCCATAACAACCACATGGATCACTAATGGTGGGTTTTTTTTTATTTTTATTTTTTAATTTATGAGAAGAAGATCAATAATTGTGGTTGACTCGTCTATATTTGTCTAGACTATGTACAGTAAGTGGGCAGGTCAGGGTCGTTAATGGAAAGACTTGAAGGTCAAAGTCTATACCAATGGCAATGAGAACCCGCCGAAATATACACAGTAGTTCACAACGTTCCTGTTCTTCTGAGGCTTAACCCCTAACTAGGCTCCGCATCCAATGCACACATCACCACACACTCAAGAGTCAAGACACAGACAAAGGAAGATTCATGATCATATATCGTGCACTATAAGTTAAAATTAGCCTTATCAATCAATCAATGCTGCTGCCTCCATATAAAGCACGTGCTTCAATTTGTTGCCGCAAAATATTTGGTGTTCTTTATCTGCCAATTACATGTTCATATTATGTTGATATTTTATGATTAAATGTCATTGTCTTTTATTTAATTTTTTTCATTAATAAATCAAACTCATCATTCTATCATATTTGTCAGACTCCATTGTTTTAATTTTACCCTGAATTGCTAGTTGACAACTAAATTTTCTAAATGCATATCTTTGCATATAGAAAATACGAGTAAAAGAATTTCTTATACTTTAAATAATAATAAGATATGGAAGCGAAATTCTAAAGAACTGCTCACTTATTATCCAACTCGATTGATCTGTGGCTATAAGTTTACATATTCTCATCTCGCTTTCTTTGACAAGTCAGTTTTATTGTATTTAGTGACTGCTTATGCTCGTTGAATACCAACTATTACTTCGAGTCTTGATTATTGTGTTGAGAGTATCGACCGAGACGATGATCTTTCGGTTGCAAGCCTTTTGGGCCAGTTGCTCATCACAGTTTGGTGTTTTTTTTGGACAGAAACAGTTTGTTTTATGGGAAACGTTTGACTTTCTTGTAATAGGTTAAGATGGGCAGAATTAGGTCAGGATGTTTGAGTAATGTCCATTTCAGTCAAAGCTTGAGGAGAGGTCATTGTGTTTACTGAGATATGCGCCGTGGTTTCTTTTAGAAATGTAATAAGAGTACAAAAAACCGCGTATGAAGTATGAAAATATGAACTGCATGTGAGGCCTAATGCATTATGCCCCAAAAGCAGTTAAGCATGCAGCAAAACAAGTCTTTTCCTGGAAGTTCATATAATCCACACGTGTCTCTCTTTATGTCTACTTTTGCAAATGAAAATTCCAACTTGACGGCTTCTCTCTGTCACTCTTTGTTGCTGATGATGCGTCCTAGATGACGATCTCATATAGCGTAGCTCATCCATTAATCACTACAGGCTTGTGCTTCATCATCATCATCATCATCATCATCATCATCAAGAAAATTCAACCCTCGCCCCTACTGGTAAGTCATCCATCACAATGCACTAGCTCCTCTGCTTGCACTTTTTCAAGAGTATATATATATATATATAGATCCATCGAACTGACCACAACCAACACATACAGCTACAACATTTAAAACCCTATCTGCTTGCTGGTCTCTTCGTTCATGGGAATTTTGGTGCTTAATTTGCAGCCCGACGTCAAACAAGTAATGGATAATACTCGAGCAACAACATCAGGAACCAAAGTAGAACGGAGGGTTATTGAGAAGAACAGGAGAAACCACATGAAAATCCTCTACTCCCACCTCAACTCTCTCCTCCCAAACCAAAATTCCAAGGTAATCTCCATCTCCATATTTTGCTTGCATTCAACTGACTTTTGAATTTCATTTTCATGTGATTAATCCCATCAACTACTGGAAACTAATTAATGCAGGAACCTCTGAGTCTGCCTGAACAAATAGATGAGGCAATTAACTATATCAAAACCCTGGAGTCGAATCTGCAGAAATCCAAGCAGAAAAGGGACAACCTAAAGTTTGGTAGGAAAAGATCATATGAATTATGCAGCAGCACCTTTGAGACCAGATCAGCTGCCCCCACAAAATCGCCGCAAATTCAAATCCATGAGAATGGTTCCACCCTAGAGGTTGTTTTGAGTACTGGCCTACACAATCAGTTCATCTTCTACGATATCATTCGCATACTTGACCAAGAACAAGCAGATGTAGTACATGCTAGCTTTTCAACTTCCGGAGACTCCATACTTCACCTAGTCCGTGCAGAGGTACGTGTCTAGCTAAGTCCTTTACTCCCATCATATGCTCTCGCTATGTATATACAAATCGATCGATCTATTTCTAGCTTCCTCGGAAAACCTTACAACTTACTCCTGATTAATTGCTGGCACTAGTTAAAATGTGGCTTAAGTTCATTGCATTATCTTATGTATGTAGCTGGGCAAGTCGATGCTTGATTTTGGGGCAGCAAGAATAACTGAGAAGCTGAAAAGAATTGTCAATGGATCCGCAAGCGATGAAGAACTACAGCATGATGATCAAGACTACTTTTGGGACTTCCAAATCCATCCTCAGATGTGGGATTTCTGATCTGAGTAGTATTGCTTGCAATTAATCGATCGATAAACGAGTCACTAATTCGGGTGTCCAGAATTAGAAATATTGGGCATTAATCGAAAAGCTAACTAGCTGGATCATGTATTCTATAGGACATGCGTGAAACTATAGTGAACAACATTGTGTGTTATTCTAAATAAACATTTCTAACGTATGTGAGTGAGGATTAATTGAACATCTTATATGTCAACTTGTTACTTGCATCGTTAATTCATGAACCCCAGAACTCATAGAACTTTTGTTTTGCCTAAATTTTGTCAGCGTTTCAGTTATAACTAAAACTCCTCATATAGATAATTATCTGAACTTTTTTCTCAAAACGTACAGTTTTAGCTAAGTACTCCTCAGAAGCAAGGCTTTAGGGAGAAAGACTGTCATTTTTTTTTTAAAGGAGGAGAATGACTGTCATTAGGGCTTTAGAGTTTCCTAATCTCTAAAGGGACGTAAACCTACCCTAAACCTTAGAGGGTGAACCCTAACTCATTTGGTCATTTCCCTTTGGTACATTACATACATATATATTTGTGTGTGTGAGAGTGTATAGAGGACCTCCTTAAATGATTTAAGGATTTTTATTATTTTTTATTAGTATATGACCTAATCCAACGATTTCAAGTATTGATTCTTTAAATTTTAATGTAAAAATTGTGTCTATAAAAAATAATCAAATTCATAATTATTTGGTCATTAAGAATGAACAAGCAAATGTAGCTTGATTAGAACAATGGTGCTAATCAAATGTGATTAAACCTTTTCCAATCGATTTTGCTAATTTTTTGTTAGATTCATGTGTATATGTAAATAGAGAATGAGTGATTTATATTATTAAAACTAAAAATATGAGCATCCTTTAAATTTCAAGTTTAAGGTGGTCATATCTAGAACCTCCCCATATATGGGGTTGTCTATGGTTAAAATGTTTATCATACACTCATTTTACAATAACTGGAACTAAATTTACTATATTGACAACAAATTTATTTACACTATTTACATATAATATATTGAACTAAGTGACAACAGTGAAAATAAATTTGTTCACAAACTTGTAATAAGGTTGTAATTACTTCTAATAAAACTAAGATTACACAAAAAATGTTGCTACAATGACAACAAATTGTTGTCACATCTATAAATTTGTATATGATATACATGTACGTGTTGTAAAATTTTCCATGTATACCTATAAGAGAAAATTTTACAAACAATACCCTAAATAAAGTTCATTCATCATTTTGGTACATTACATTTAAAAAATATCATACTAGTATATCAACTTTTAAACTCGACATAATTTTCATACTCTCTGTCTATAACGGTTCATATCCTCTATCTATAACGGTGTAACTTTATTGCCACGTAGGCTATTTCATGGGCATTTAATCTTTTCATTCTCTCTCTCTCTCTCTCTCTCTCTCTCTCTCTCTCTCTCTCTCTCTCTCTCTCTCTCTCTCTCTCTCTCTCTCTCTCTCTCTCTCTCTCTCTCTCTCTCTCTCTCTCTCCCTCCCTCCTGAACCCTTCTCTCCATGTCTACAACAATCTGAGTCTGAAGACATCATCTCCGATTCATCTTTCTCTGTCGAGAGCCCACACCACCAAAGAAGCAGCGGTTGGGTTACAATAGACAGGCTCATCATGGAATTGATGAAGATAGTGAATTTCTCCTCTGTTTGGTTGCTCTCAATTTCAATTTTTTCTAGGTTTTGGTCATTAAATTGTATCATCTGAAAGATAGGGCGTTTTCTTTAACTCCATTTGGTTACTGAGAATTATAGTCTCTAGCTAGTTGATTTAGCTTTGTTTGATTTCATGAGAGCTTGAGCTATTAAATAGAATAATCAACCAGTTGTTTACTAGGGCAAAGGCAATTAGACTTTTTTTGGTTTCCACCAAAATAATCACTTTACATGTTAATAGTCATTTCTGGAGGCATAATTTTGTGCTTCTCGCAATACTTTTTTATTTATTTTTTATTTTTTTATTTTTTAGTTCTTGGAGGAAATGAAATTCAACTAACGGTGGTGTCAAGCCTCAACTTCTAAAGCTGAATATCAAATATCCAAACTGAGCATTTGAAACCAAAGGGCCTAGGGGAAAAGTATGCAAAAACGTTAGATTGAGTGGACAAAAAACTAAGGGTCCGTGACCACTTACCCAATTTTAGCCCAAAAATTGCCCACTTACTCCACCAAAAGTTTTTTAACTCCATTTACCCAATCTAACAGTCTCTCTCTCTCTCTCTCTCTCTCTCTCTAAAGCCACCACGCCCACCACTCCACCGCTGCCACTCTGTCCTACCATCGGACCACCAGAGGATGACGCCATCCAACTCCACGATCCCAACCCCTCTGGGCTTCGCCGGTTTTGTTCGTCAGATGTCCGAGAAACTCTCCGGGTCGGAATCGGGTCTGGGCTTCGCCAGTTTTGTTTGTCAGATGTCTGAGAAGCTCCGAAGCTCCAAGCAAGAATCGAGTCTGGGCTTCGCTTGCAGGTCTCGGACGGCGTCAAAACTGTGGTCTATTGGGGGGCAATAGACAGATTATTGCATCCCAATAATTTCTTAACTGTGGTTAATTAATTACTGAAATTAGAGTACGTTTTGATAAGTCTTATGTTGTTTTGAGTTTATTAAAGTACAATAATCTGTCAATAATAGAAATTGGCGATTTTTTGGGTGATCTATTAGGAGGCAATAGACAGATTATTTCCCCGCAATAATGTCTTAACTTTGGTTCATTTATTATAGGTCATTTCAACAAAATACTGCTAGATTCATTAACCAACTTAATTATTTTTATTGGGGGGTCATAAAAAGTTTATTGCCCCCCAATAATTTTTTTATAGATGGTTAGAAGTAACTCAGTTTGGTTTTGAATTAGTTTACAAAAGTACATGTATTCAAATTCAATACTTGGTGAATTTAAGTCCACAACGAATTGGCTTTTTCTCACACTCTCCACTTCACTTGAACTGCTTCACCCTAGGCCGCCCGGGTGGTCTCTTAACAAGAATAAATGCACCTAACAACAAAAGGATCACCTATATTCATGCAAAAAATAACAAAAAAAATATATTATTGCCCCGCAATAAACAGATTATTGCTGCGCAATAATATATCAGAAATACCAAAACACATTATAAGCAGTCTTTAACACAAAGGAAAATATCACTGAACACAATTATAGAGACTTTATAACAATTAAGACACATTATTGGCCCCTAATAATCTCGACTACGGTTGACGATTTTGCACTCAATTCCAGTCGTTTTGCAACAATTCCGGTTGACCGTTTGCCTTCACACTGATTTGACTCCGATTGCAACGACCCCGGTTGCAGCCCGGGACTGGAGATACGATTAAGTTGCGATTTCCGTGATGATCAGTCGCCGGCGACAGAGACAGAAGCAAATCGAAGACGTACCCAATTCTACTGGTGGTCATCGATTCCTTCAGAAGGTCCAACCCAGCCTCGCCGAGCTTCTCAACGACTAGGACCGTCTGCTTAGCCTCGAGCCTGGCCGCGGAGAGCACGACGATGAGTTTCGACGTGGCGATGGCAAGAGCCGGAGTCGTGGGCGACCTGCTAGAGAGAGAGAGAGAGAGAGAGAAGTCCCCAAAAAAATTAAAAAAAAAAGAATTAATTGGGTATTAGGGAAACAATCCCTTAGACTGTTTCGGGTAAATGAGGTTAAAAAACTGTTTGTGGAGCAAGTGGGCAATTTTTGGGTTAAAATTGGGTAAATGATCATTTCCCCAAAAACTAAGGGTGAGGCTATTACCACCCTACTAACTACTTTATTCACCCTACAAGTTTCGATTTATTGAAAGACTAAAATACCCTAATATAAAATTACAATAAATGACAATATGTTTTTCTCATGACACCCTACAAATACGTACTTAAATTTCAATCTTAATTTCTTCATTCATCGTTAAACCTTAACGTTTTATTTCTTAACATTCATCATCTTCAATTGTTCTCATTTTATGCTAACGGAAAAAGAATTCGACACTTGGAGGAGGCCAAATAGAAAAAGAATTCGAGTTAAACCCTTGTACCATTGAAAAATGGTATTTTGGGTACCGTAAATGGGTGAACTAAGTAAACTTACAATTATAAAAATATACCTAGGGTGAGAATAGAATTTAGGATGAAGAAAGTAGTTAGTAGGGTGACAATAGTCACACTCAAAGCTAATTATATAAGTAATAATTGAAATGAAAGAAAAATTAATACTTTCCCACGTATTTTTCCTTTAAAATCATCGATGCGCATTGCATATGAGACATTTTTTTTTGGGTTACAACTGAGGCCTAGGAGGCCCAAACAAAAGTAAAAGAAAACAACTTAAGTGTTAGAGCACAGGCCAGATCTTCTGGCTCTAGACACAGTAGCAATATCATCTAAATATTCTTCGGCAGCATGGATAGGAGGACCATCAAACTTGATGATGCCCAGTTCATGGTTGATGCTATTCTTTTCTAATGCATCAGCAACCATGTTATACTTCCGGAATATGTGAGTGAGATGTGTATTGGTCATATGAGACATAAGCAGTTTGCATCCATTGAGTAGGGATCTGAGAGGATGAAGGGAGAGATTAGGCATTTGAATCAACTGAACCAAAATAGCAGAGTCAGATTCAATCTCCAAGTTCATAATGTGGTGCTCGATCACTAGCTAATTTAAGACCATATTAGAGGCCCCATGCTTCAGCCTCCTGGATTTCACTTGAACCAAGATTAATTTGGAAACCAGTGATCCATAGACCAAGCTGGTCCCTAATGACCCCACCAGCGCCAATTTTTCCAGAAAAAGAAACTCTGATACCATCAATTTTCAGCTTATAACAATTCTCAAAAGGCTTAATCCAATAGTACATAGAGTAACTATACATATTTGTAACTTGGCCTTAAGTTGGGCACCCATCCACTCATCAGCATAATCAAAGAGGACTTTCAAAGGATAAGCAGGCATGGTAAAGGCAGGAACAAAGATGTGCTTATTTCTCCATTTTCAGATGTACCAGCACACAAAGATAAACAAGTTCCACCAAGAAATATTGTTATGTATTTCAATGTGGCAATGAAGTTGGGTAGCAATCCACCCATTCCAATCAAGAGAAAATGAATTAAGGATAGTACCAGGTTTAAGCATAGACCTCCAAATAGTACTGGACCTGGGGCACTCCCTAAACAGATGGATGAGAGATTCATCTGCCCTCAAGCAGATTGGGCATGTAGCACAATTAGTGAGACCTCTTCTGACTCTTTGCACATTTGTGAGCAGTTTCTTGTGAAAAATAGTCCAAATAAAACTCTTTAGCTTAGGAGGACAGTTAAGCTTCCATAAAAGCTTTCCATTGTGGATTCTGCTCAGTAAAAGTAAAAGTAGAATTATAAACATATTTCACAGTAAAGCAACTATTCGAAGTAGCACCCCATATTAAAGTGCCATCTCCACAACCCTCAACATCGGTATGAGCATTGATAATAAGATTGATAATCTCACAAGGCATAACAGAGGAGAGGACATCCAGATCCTAACCAGAATCATTCCAGAAATCACAAACAGTGGCATTAGAGTTAATGTTGGCAGAAGGGAGAGCAAAATTGCTTAGGGTAGTGGGTAGGATCCAATGATCAGACCATAATCTAATAGATTTACCATCACCAACACGCCATTTAAGATTCTTTTTCAGCAAGGCAGCACCATGAGCAATACTTCTCCAAGTACTAGAACAATTAGGAGGAGGCAAATAATTTTCATCAAACAGGCTACTGCCCTTCAGATATTTTTTGAAGTAGATTTTAGCCCATAGGCCAGAGTTATTCTAGAACAATCTCTAGCTTTCCTTAGCAAGCATGGCCTGATTCATGTCCTCAGTCTTTTTGATGCCTAAACCACCTAACTTCTTTGGTTGGCAAACAGTTTCCCAACTAACCAAATGAATTTTCTTCCTGTCAACCGTGTCTCCCATATGAAATCTCTTTTCAGCTTATCAAGCTTATCACAAAGGCTCATAGGAAGCTTAGCAGTTTGCATAGTATAAATTAGAATAGAAGAAGTGACCGAGTTCATCAAAGTTAGTCTGCCAGCCATACTTAGGACCTTGCTTTTTGAGCTAGAAAGTCTGTTCTGAATTTTATCAAAGATCCCATTATAAGTGTGCTTATTAACTCTGGAATGAATAAGAGGCATCCCAAGGTACCTATCAAGGTCATTTGTCATAGGAGAGCCACAAGTTCTGCTAATATCAGAGGCAATTGACTTACAAGTATTAGGAGAGCAGTAAATGAGAGATTTCTCATAGCTAAACGCTTGACCAGAAAGGGAGCAGAAGATATCAAGGCAATTTTTAAGAGCAGCAACCTGATTGGGAGAAGCCTTAGCAAAAAGCATAAGGTTGTCAGCAAAGAAAAGATGAGAAACTTTCGGTCAAGATTGAGAGGCCCTCATAGGCTTCCAATACCCAAACTCCACATTAGAGTGGATAAGGTGGGATAATTTTTCCATACAAAGAACAAATAGATAAGGTGATAAGGTGAGAGTGGATCACTCTTTGAGCATGAAAAGAGTTAGTTAATTCACAAATTGAAGCAAATTTGGAAGCTAGTCGAGGTAATGCAGCAAGTAATTAATTTAACCAAGGAATGTGGAAATTGAGCTTCATACAAAACCATTTCAATAAACTGCTAACTCAATCTATCATTGACTTTGGAAAGATCCACCTTCCAAGCAAAGAAGCCCAAGCCACCACAAGACTTTTTGAATTTAAAAAGCATTTCTTGAGAAATCATGACATTATCAGATATGTTTATACCAGGAACATAACTAACCTGATTGGGACTAATTAGATGCTGCATTAGGGGTCTAATCTGAGCCACAATAATTTTGGAGATCACCTTGTAAATGGTTTAGCACAAGCTGACAAGCCTAAAGCTAGCCATGTGTTGTGGACCATCTACTTTAGGAATGAGATCTATCACAATATGATTAAGACCAAGCGGTATGGTGCCAGAGCTAAAAGCATCATTAACCACTCTGAAAATTTTACATGAATATAGTTGCCAGTGGCATGGTGTTGGTAAAAAATGCCAGGAAAGCTATCATAACCCGGTGCTTTAAGGCCTCCAATAGCAAATAGAGAGTCCTTAACCTCAAGGAGAGTAATAGGGCTGTATAGACTTTCCATACTCAACTGATCAATGTCTAGAAGCAACCAAGGTATGGTAAATCTGATATCTTCATCATTTTGTGAAGAGAAAAGGTTAGTAAAGAAATCCACAGCAATTCTTTTCATGGATTCAGAATCAGTGTACCAGTTTCCATTGTCGTCATACAATCCTTTAATTTTATTTCTTCTTCTTCTTCTAACAAGAGTTGTTAGATGGAAGAAATGAGTGTTTCTATCCCCCTTTGCAGCCACTTATCAAGAGATTTTTGTCTCCAAAACAGGTTTTCCTTGTTAAGGATGGATTCATGCTCCTAAATCAACTCAACTTCAAGTTTAAGTAAGAAATGGTTTTCATGCCTGTCCTTGGCTTTTTGTATGCCGATAATTCTTGCAAGAATCTTATTCTTTCTTTGAAAGAGGTGCCCAAAGACATCTTTATTCCATTTAGGAAGAGCAATTGAAAGATTTTGGACTCTATTAGAGAAATTGCCAGATGAAGAGTTTCAAGTGGAAGAGACAAAATCAGAATAATTAGCATGTGAAAACCACATGGCCTGAAAACAAAAAGGAGTATAGCTCGCTTATTAACAATATTATTGGAATAAAACTGTATAACAATGGGGAAGTGATCATACTTGGTTTTAGGGAGATGCCGAATAAAAGCTTCTTCAAATAAGAATCTCCAAGAACAATTGCAGAAACCCCTATCCAACCTCTCCTTTATCCTGTTATTACTCTAAGTGAAGCAGAAGCCTTGGAATCCCATGTCAATCATGGCATTTCTATTGATCCAATTTCTGAGACCGTCAAACTTTCCAGTAAAGGAGCCACCATTTTCATGCACTCTCGAAAGCAATTCATTAAAACCACCAATTAACATCCAAGGCAGATTGTTATTAGCAGCAAGGTTATCAAAATAAGGCCAAAGAGAAGCCCTAGAAGTATGATTTGGACTTGCATAAACTACAGTGAGCATCCAGGCAAAAATGGACTAAAAATTTTCATCAATGAAGTCCACTTTAACCTTGTTTTTATTCCACTACCACCAGAAAAACCCTCAGGTTCCATAATTTTTGAATAAAAAAAGCCAAGATTATGGAGAGTATCACTGATAAGAGCACAAAGTGTGACGTTTTTAATATGTATTTTCCCTCATTTGGCTAAGTTATTCTCTTAAAATTACTAATTATAACATAATTTCTGTTTTTAGGTACTTCAAGGTCGGAAATGGAGAAAAGAGGATAAAAATGAGTGTAAATGAAGAATAAGTCATTTTAGAAACTTTCTTATTTCATTTTAGGAAATATTTCCTATTTTGTTTTAGGAAACTTTCTTCATTTGAACTTTCCTATTTCTAATTTTCTTGTTTTAAAGAGAGTTCATCCCATTGAGAACTCTTGAGTGATGAAATCAAGGAAACATGAAGGATAAGATGAAGCACAAAAATAAGGAGGAAATCAAGTAGTTTTCATTCACACAAATTCTTCTTATTCCAGGAGATAAAAGGGGAGTTGTTATTTAATATTTATCCTAATTATCTTATTTCCTATTGATTATAACTCTAATTAAATTCTGATTTTTCTTGATTATAGGAGTTTGTTGTGTGCACAATTCTTGGAAGAAGAAATTAGTGCAATTCAAATGAGAGGAATAAGGGATGTATATGGTCACTATTTAAGGAAAAGAGGAGCATTGCATGATTAACTCCAGAGATATCCAGGGAATATATCAAGGGAAAAGAGATCAGAAATTTCATGACTTTGTCAAGAGAAAATCAAGGAAATTTGGAGGAGAAATCACCTTTAGATGATTGGCCATGATTGCATCACAAGAGAGGAGAATTCCACTATAAATAACAGACATTCTCTACTCCAAAATCATCACTTCTTCACCCAAAATTCAGTTCATTAGCCTACCTCTCTTCTCTCCAAAACCCTCACCAAAATTAAGAGAAAAAGCCTATTGTCGTGAAGAGTTTTAGGACTTCTCCAAGGCTGTTCGTGCTCTTGAAGGCCAAGCCCTGTGTTCTCTTGATGTTCTCCATGCTTACTTGAAGATCAAAAAGTGTAATCCATGACCCTTAATTCTGTTTTCGTACTCTTTAGTATTGAATTGCAAATTTCGTTTATGAACTTTGTTATTGGAGTTGGAGTTTTGTTAAGAATTGTTAGTAATTTTCAGATTTATTTCTTAATGTTCTTGAATTGTTTATGATATCTCTACAATCTGATTTTGTGCCATCCTTTTATATCTTTAAGCATATGATTTTGGTTGAATAATGATGTTAATCTGTAGGTTAATAAAGCCAAATTTGCGTTCTAATTCACCTAATCGTTTTAGGGCATAAATTGAAGTGGTAAAGGCTATGTACAATGGTCGAGATTATATGCTACATGTTTTGTGCGTTTGTAACTTCTTATGGATGCATACATGTTTGAATTCAAAATTCTAATTGCACTTAATGATTCATATTTAATGTTGACAGATGCTCTTCAGTATTAATGTGATGTTTTATATGAAATATTTTAAGTTATGGACTTTTCCTAATTTAGGAGATTAAAAAAAAGAATTAAAGTGGTACTCGATCTCTTCAGAATTAAAGTGGACTTTTCCTAATTTAGGAGATTTATGATATTTAGTGTTGGCATGATTTTAGGTTGTATGGATTGAAATAACTCGTTGCATGTTGATATTATTTGAAAATTCTGATTTGAGTGTGAAGAAGTCGATCATTGTAGATAGTTTTATTTGTTTTATTTTTTCTTTAAGTAGATTAGGAACCAAATTTCAAAACCCCTACTTTATTCTTTTATTTGTTAATTGACCTTTTTGTGTAGGTGTACCCTACAATCCCCGGACTGAACGATCTCTGCTTATCCTATACTGACAACTACACTTTGCAGGGTTAAATTGATAGGACAAAAAAGTGTGACGATATTATTGAATATGTGCCCCATTTTAGCCTTGTTTCTCCGTTAAGTTTCGTGTTTTGAGTCATCGAGTCATTTTAAGAGTCTTGTAGAGTGTTTGGAGTGAAATAGGCAGAAAACGCAAAATTCATGAAGAATCCTAGCTGGATCAGGATTCCTCACCGTCATGCAAATCTGTGGGCCTTAAGATAGAATTTATGGGAGTATTTTTCTGAAATTAAATTGTTTTAATTCTTTTTATTTTGTCTAAAAGAATTTAATTTTCTGCCCTTTATTAAATCAGGTTGACCAAGCAATGAAGAAGGGAAATAAAGCAGAAAAGACGTTTCAGTTGAGGAATAAAAGAGAAAGATGTTTCAGCTGGAAAATAAATAAGAGAAAGACGTTTCAGCTTGGAAATTAAAAGAATTACCCCATTATGAGAGGATTTAAGGCCATAAAGGAGACGTTTCAGCTGGAAAAGCCAACCAATGCTCCCCTATAAATAGGCAACATCCATAACATAATTTGCATCACTTCCTGGCCAAAAACCATTCCAAGACTGCCCAATTCACTCCTCAAACCTCCATCTCCTACAAGACCGTGACGACCATCCATCCATCAATCTACAAAGCTCTTAGGCGCTGAGTCAAGGACGCTCCACCACCATTGCAGAGACAAGTTCATCACCTTGTTGCTAAGCCGCTGAGGAAAGCTTCAAAGTGTAACTATGACTCTACTTATAATTTTTGTTTCGGTTTTGTTTGTTTCAATTTGCGAGTTGTGTAATTGGAGACATGAAATTTTCAGAATATTTTTATTAATATTTTTGAGATTTTCAGTTTATTATTGAGTTAATTTTGAGAATTCTTTTATGATGCATGTTACAATCTTGTGCCCTTTTATGTGTTTTGGTAATTATCAGAGTTAGGTTCATAAGTTTACATGCTAGAATAATGGTGAGAGTTCTTGTGTGTTTTCTAAATTTGCCAAGAGTAATTGTTATTTGTTAAGACGCTGAGTTAAACAAGTAGCAATTAGTTCTAAAAAGTGGTAAAAACTATGTTCAATGGTTAAACGATTCTGGAAATTACGTGTTAAATTCTATGTCTAATGGTTAATTTGCACGTGTGAGTTGATTCGAGGGTTAGATAATACTGCTAGTTAAGAGAACTACGCTGAGTGTTTTCGAAAATTAGTAGTATTAGGCTTGGTAAGGACTTTTCCGATCCATGCCTACATTAGAACGAATCAGATAAATGGATTGATCCGCTAAGGCTTTTCATTTGAGCTCTTATCTAGGCATTAAAGATTGGCACATTTTTGTAGCATGTTGAAATGGATTTTCTGTTTTTACACTTAGTAATTTCTGAGTGGTATTGGTCAAGGTTTGGGAAGTCGATCATTGTAGATAATTTTATTTGTTTTGTTTTTATTTTAAGTAGATTAGAAACCAAATTCAAAAACCCCCCATTTTATTCGTTTATTTGTTAATTGACCTTTTTGTGTAGGTGTACCCTACAATCCCCGGACTGAACGATCCCTGCTTATCCTATACTGACAACTACATTTTGCAGGGTTAAATTGTGAGGCTATTTCAGCCGCATCATAAATTGTGAGGATATTTCAGCCGCATCAATCACTAGCTCTAGCAAATTGAATACGAGGCTCACAAAGTGAAGTTTAACTAAGTCTGAAATGGCATACCTAAAATTCTCACTTCCGGCACCTCTAGCATTCCAAAAAAAAAAATGTTAAAGGGTTAAATACTGTTTACTCCCTGAACTTTTATCCAAAAAACACTTCAGTCCCTGTCCTTCTAATTTCACATGTTTACTCCTTGTACTCTCAATTTTGGACCAATAGGTCCATTCTGTTACTCTCCGTCCAAAATTCCGTTAAATCGCTGACGTGGTAATCTATTTCCCGCTAAAATGTCTATCATACCCTTAGTTCATTTTTTTTTTTGAAATAATTTTTTTCTTTTTCTTACTGTTTTTTTTCTTTTTCTGTTTATCTCTTCTTCTTTCGGCTAATCTTCTTCCAGCTCTCTCTCTCTCTTTTCTTCAACTTCGTCAAACCAATTGCTCTGTATCTAAGAGGTGTGATCAGAGCCACCCTAGGGCTTGCAGTTTCCATTATATCCTTCAACTCAATATTGTGTAAATATTTCACTACTTAAGCCAATGAAAAAACATAAAGCCACGTACTTTGGATTTTCCACGAAACATAAAAACAATCCAAGTGAGTCAATTGATCAAACACTTGGTGTGCAAGTAATCAAACTTCATCTTTCTGTTTGATAATCAAATCGGAACGCTTCCGATACTGCCTCTGCCTGACTCATAAGTAAAATGACCACACCACAAACACCACCGTCACAATGCCAGCCCTAGAACCAAAGCACCAAACTTTTTCCCACCCAATCAATGAACCAATCCCCAAAACCTTAGAATGCACTAACCCAACTCCAAAACCCACCCAGCTCCTCAATTCGCCTCATTTTCCGACCTGGGTATCAGCCTTCTCCGGAGAAACTGGGCCCAATTCGTGGGAATCGGACAGCAAAAATGTTAAGAGCGACGAGGAGGAAGAAGATGATAGTGATGGGGAGATTGGGAGGTGGGGGTTTCATGATTAATTGGAGGGAAGACGAAGTAGTTGGAGTCTCTGGTGGCTACCATTAACCATTCCTTGAATTGGGTTTTGGAGATTTTCTCCCAGTGCTTCAATTCCAAGCCTTCTGGATCGAATTGGTCGCCCACCATTTTTCCACTTGACTTATTACTCGGAAAATTTGCTTGTTTAAATCTGGGCCACCGGTAAACACATGTTTATCATGAGGGTGGGTTCGACTATTAATGGCTTTGATCGCACATCTTAGATACAGAGCAATTGGGTTTGGCGAAGTTGAAGAAGAGAGAAAGAGCTGGAAGAAGAATCACCAGAAGAAAAAGAGATAAACTGAAAAAAAAAATTAAGAAAAATAAGAAAGATTATTTCAAAAAAAGAAGAAGAAGATGAAATGAGGTTATAATAGACATTTTAGCGAAAAAGGGATTGCCACGTCAGCGATTTAACGGAATTTTGGCCGAAGAGTAACGGAATGGACCTATTGGTCCAAAATTGAGAGTACAAGGAATAAACATGTGAAATTAGAAGGATAGGGACTGAAGTGTGTTTTGGGTAAAAGTTCAGGGAGTAAACAGTATTTAACCAAATTTTAAACATTAAAAAGCAGTGAAGGAGAGGGCACATACCCCAATTAGACATCAACCTTATCCTCCCTATCATGAGGAGGCAGGTTGTCTTCATTAGTCATCATGCTATTTTCAGCAAAGGTCTTTTCTACAAAATTCACAGAATCTTGATCAGTAGAAGATTGTATCAGGTTTTCTGGCACCATCAGTGACAAAAAATAGTTGAAATTCCATTGCCTAAGACATCAGAACTCACATTATTAAAAGAGAGCTTTTTGAAAATATAAGGTTGCTGCTTGGCAATGGAGGTATTCAGCTATTTGGTTTTCCTTTGATAGTGCAGATCAGTTTTGGAGCCAATATTGCTTCCAAAGTTGGACACATTAAAGCTCATCAACTTTTGGATATCCCTCCAAATTTGAGATAGGAAATCAACACCTTCTACAACTACACAAATGTGTCTTCTGAATGCTCACCATTTATTCAAATTTGAGATAGGAAATCACCACCTTCTACAACTACACAAATGTGTCGTCTGAATGCTCACCATTTTTCCAAATTAAACCAGTATGGTTTTAGTGTATATTCAGACAACAGAAACAAAAATTATGTCGTCTGAAAAACTCAGACGACATAAAACAAAACTTATGTCGTCTGAAGTGTGTCGTCTGAAGGCCTTTTTGTCATAGTGATCCTTCATGGAAACTCTAGACAAGCCCTTGGAATTAACACTAGTTGTTTGTTCTTTAACAGGGACTTGTTTCACAGTGAAGGATTGTTTACCATGCAGATTGGCATTCTGTAGAGGGATAGGAGAGGTCTTAACATTTTTATCTTTACCAGGGCTTGAGACATTCTTCCTTTTCTCTTGGAAACTATGTCAAAGCTTCACAATAGGAGGAGAAATTTCAAAGGGCTTATTGTTGGTTGGTTGTTCAATCAATTTAGAGTCCAGCTCACTTTCATCCTGGACAACAGCAAATATGGACCCAGCAGTAGTGTTTTTCTTGGCTCCACTAGTCTCACCAACTCTCTTTTTGTTTCTATAACTCATTAACATCCATGGCCCCATATCCTCCTTGATAACCTCATTGAGGGAGGAAGAGTCAGTGTCTTGCTGCATAATAGTCATACCCATCTCAATACCATCAATGTCCTGATCAACCTTTGGGGAATGGTCAGTGTCATTGATATTAGCCTAGTGTAGTTCAGTTTCATTACCAGAGGTTTTAATGGTATAGGACATTTATCATTAGAATGGTCAAAACATCCACACTCAAAGCAGATTAGAGAAATCCCTTCATAAACAACTTGGTAGGCAATAGATTCAACTTCAACATAAAGGCATAGTGACTTGTTCAAATTGACCTCAATACACACTCGAGCAAATTTCCCTCTGGCTTGACCAATTGTGAGCTTATCCACCTTAACAACATCTCCAAGGATTTTCCCAATTTTGGCTACGGCATAGTCCTTAAGGTATTTCACAGGTAGGCCAAGAATTCTCGTCCATAGTGCCATCATACCAATATGTTCATTCATGGGGTCAAAAACAAGTCTCAACTTTTGAACAATAAGGGTTTGTCCAGCCAAAATCCATGGACCATCACAAAGAGCATTGTTCATGTCTTCTTCTAGATTGAATTTCACAATGAAAAAGTCATTGGGGAGGTCAATGAGTTGTCAGCCCCCTTTGACCTGCCATTTCTTCCTCAGTCCTCTCAGTAAAAACTCAAAGGTGTTAGTCGAATTAGGTTTTCCCATGAGCTTGACCACAACAGCACACCTCTACTCAAAATGCAACATATTATAAACTTTATCAGAAAATTAGATATTCTGGCCATGTTTACCTTGAGAGTAGGTGCAGTCAGCATCAATAAAATCGAATTCCTCAGCCATAGTCCGCTTGTATCTGTCAACCAAATTTTTGAGAGTGCTAGTGTAGGTGAGTTGGGGTTTCATCAAGGTAGGGGTCTGAGCAGAAGAATCCTGATCCTCCATTAGAAGGGCCTCCAGATCTGAACTGATATCACCTCTATTCTTAACCCGTTTTCGTTGAATCGGCATCAGCACACTATCTCCGCCACTTCCCGATGGAAGGGCGGAGAAGACAAATGTCAGGGTCGTCACCAGAAAGGTCGGATGGCGAAGGGAGTCGGAAACAGTGGTGGTTGAGTGAGGCCCAATCGGAGTACAGGTTAGGTAACGACTAGGAAAAGGAAGGTGCATGATGCCCGTTCATGGATTCGCGTAGGTCCTGTCACAACATAGACCATAACTTAGTCCTTATGAGATGTTTTTCTTTAAAACTAAAAATCTAGTAAAAACAAACTAGCCCTGTTGTTTAAGTATAAAAGTATAGGAAGGAAAAGTCACCCTACGGTAAAGAGAGCCTTCCAAGCTCTGTAATAGCCTCTCAGGCTAAAGGCTCACTGCAACCCACAAGGTATTGTGAGGTGAAGGAATAAGCTAGCTAGCAGTAAAATATAATAATCCAAGTATGGTGAAGAAAATAATTTTAAACCAACATAATATATTTCTCCAAGAATCCCACATAAAATAAATAATCACGAACCAAAGCATGAGTATGATTCCCAACCGCACTCGGAAAACATTAATCAAGATCATTCACGAAAAATATAGGAACAAATGCGACTAATAAATTTAATAAGATTTCTCAATTTGCTAATATAATTACGCGAGATTAACAAAAATCTATAATTTAAATCCATAATCATGTTTTGGAAAATAACATGTTAGGATAAATTTTTGATTCATACATAACCTATGTGAGATATATGAGCCTATTTGCCTTTTCTTTGCTAAGTGTTAAATGAAATATATATATATATATATATATATATATAGGGAGGATCAAGAGAGGATGTCCTTAAACTCTTAAAGTGAGGATGTTTTTATTTTTAGGAAGTATTTTAATAATCACAACCACTCATTCTTTTTTTAGGGGAAAGGAAGATATATTCCTGTGATTGAAAAGATCATACGACTGTACAAGGTCATTCTAGGAAATCTGAAGATCATCCATTACATTCACTGCTCTACAGGCCATAGTCAGGTACACTTCCCAAAGGAAGATGCAAAAACTAAAATCTAAAAAAAGGAAAATGCAAAAACAACTAACAATTAAATTTATTCCTACACAACCCTAGTTCTTCGTATCTGCCTTGACTGGCTTGGGCCCTAAGACCTCTTCGTGTACCCTTCCACCAGATCCTACAATGAACAGCTTTAAAATAGGATTGTGTTGAGTCCAGCCCTAAACGGGCTCACCAAGGCCCAACTACGAATCCAACCCAAGTTAGAGAGAGGAAGGAAACTGCGCTTGACCCAACAGGCCCAACCCAATCCTTCTGTCCTCATCCCACCCAGACGAGTTCACCCCAAAACCCTAGCAAGACCGCTAGAGCTGTTGTCGCCCCTGGTTAAGTCCGACGACCTCCCCACCTAAACTCGTCTGCTTAAAGTTTGCCTCTGTTGACGCTACAATCTCCCGATCCAATCGTCTCCTTCGGCTACCCAATCAGCTGGTGTCAAGCCTCACCACTTAATTAGTAGAGAACCAGAGACCTCCGCCACCCTCCAACTCGAAACCCAAATCCACAACCAGCATCGTTGAACCAAACCTAACCCTCCTTGCCTTCCAACTCGACACCGGAAGAACCCCTGCCGCTACACACCCCTGACGCACACCAGAAGAGATAGACGCTAGAAGATTGTAATACCCCAGAAATTTGTTATTAATTTCTTATGGTTTTTGGGAATTAATAAAGTGTTCATTGGTGCGACTTAGTGGTTCGAGGGTGGAGCGGAAATTATTTCAAACAATTATTCGCTCGAAAATGCTTCGATTCGAGAATTGAATTTTTATACATTAGGATTTTTTGGAAACTTCCTTCACGAAAGTTGTAGAGCACGTCGATACGAGTTCGTGGATGTGTGGAACACGAAAATTGAAGTTTGTATGAAGAAGTTATGGCATTTGGAAGAAGTTTCCATTTTTGAATAAATAGAAATTTTGGAGAATATTTCAGAAAAATCCTAAATTTTCGAAAATAGAAATCCGAGCTCTCTTCTATCTCCTCTGATCAGAAATCATTGATTTCCTTCCACCGGCCATATCTTCCTCCTCTGGCTACCAATTGACATAAAACAAGTTGGGTTATCTTCGTCTCGACCTTGTGCACCTCGCTGTGGCCGCCTTGCAACCTATCTTGGCCTATAGAAGCCACAGCAACGAAAACCCGATATGAGCTCATTTTCGAGTCAACGATGTTTTCTCTCAACTCCGGCCACCTCTGCTCGAGATTCTTGGCTCTTTGAACTCTCCTCAAGATACTGAACAAGCTCTAAGAAGGATCAGACCTGAAGTGAAGCTTTGAACAAAAAATTTAAGCTCGCTGGAAACTGGGAAAATTCCGGCAAACCGAAAGCTTCCAAGGTACTTTTCGTTCACTTCCTTTCATTTTCAGGCTTCGTGCTAGTTATGAAAGTTGTTCACCATGTTGAGACGAAAAGGTGCAGCTTGTTTTCACCTTCATCCACAGTGGTTGGCAGCGGCACTACCGCCGGCCACCGCTAGGGTAGTTTCTGCTCCTCATGGTGATCTACTCGTTATACGAGCATGTCGAAATATAGTTTGTAATTTTTAGAAATCGTATGAGCAAGTTATGAATTTTCAAAGTTTTAGGGTTTCAGTTTGATCGATGTTCGATCTGTAAGGATTCGGCCGTCCGATCGACTTGTAATTTTGATATATAGATCATATAAGCATTCCGGAGACCTCGGGTGGTCTCGGATGAAGTTTCGCCTTAATCGGCATTACTTTTGGAATTTTAGGGCAAATGGGAATTCGAAATATAATCGTTTTTGATTCGTGTACTAAGTTAAGATCGTATTGTACTTAGGTGACTGACGGAGCGTATTCATTACCTTATCTGTTGTAAGAGAAGACGCAGCAGGATTTCGAGGTGAGTAAATCTCACATGGTTCATTTACGAACCGAGTTATTTAATAGTCGGAATTAATTGATAATTATAAATCGTTTTCAAAAATAAAGATTTGTTTGAAATAATATGAACTCGATCGACTATGGCTCACAGGTAAAAAAATGAATTTAAGTATAAAATGAATTTCGTATGAACTATAGTTGGTATTAGTAGGCATTCCTGAGTGGATAACTACGTATATATATATTTACGTGAAATATATATATATATATATTTACGTGAAATATATATATATATATATATGTTGATGGCATGACATTGTGATGTGAGTATGAATTGTGAGTTTTCAGAATATCGTTTTGAACTGTTACATATGGTGTTGAGAGAGTATTCGAGCATTAGGGTAACATTTTGAGTCATGTGGGATTTTATTTAAATGTTTTCTGATCTACGGATCTGGCGTCACAATGGTGACAGTTTCTGATCTACGGATCTGGTGTCACAGTGGTGACAGTTTCTGATCTACGGATCTGGTGTCATAGTAGTGACAGAGGCAATTGATATCGTAAGGCTGAGCCTCGGCCGAGGTGACATGTTATGATTTAGTTAGAGCTCTAGTATGTCTGCCATTGTATGTCATGGGGGTAACATTGGGTTACTTATGACTCATGAATACACATTTTTTTTAAAGAGAGTTTCAAGTGGTTTCCTTCTATTGTAGTCCATTGAGGGACCGGGGTTCATACTAATTGTGGAGTTGATTTCGGATTGCTTTAATTACTCTTGAGTTGTGAAATTGTCAAGCATGCGGGTTTGTGTCATTTTTATTGAGATTACTCATACGAGCTTAAAAAGCTTATCGGGTTTGTTGTTTGCCATCCCTATGCACTATTCCATGGTGTAGCGGTTATTCCTGCAGGTAAGGACCACGAGGGCTGAGTACGAGGGCGTGGTTGTAGTAGTGAGTGTAGGTTCAGAACTCATTTTGTTAGTGTACTGCTGTTTTTGGTGTGCTTCTAGTGAGCGTTTACATTTGTATATCAGTTCTCTCAAGTTTTGTAAACACTTGTTGATGTGGTATTCTACTTAAGTGATCGAGTCTTTATTAACATTTTGTTGTTGCTTAGATTAAATGGAAAAAGTTTCTATGCAATTTTCGAAAAGTTGGTTAAGTTATCGCATTTCGGATTCGAATAACTTTATTCAAAATTCAGGGCGTGACAAAGACGTCCTCTCGCAAGCAATGATCGAAACCGACGGCGCTGCTCTGCTGCAAATAACCCTCGGTTTCAGTATGAGGAGCTCTAAGTTTTTTCATAACAAAACCACAACCACTCATTCTTTAGTTACCTACACACATATGAATTCTACAAAAAATTAGCCAAATCGGAAAACTTTTAACCATTTGATTAGCACAATGTTTGTTTTAATTTTATCCAACGGATTACATTTGTTTACACAATTTTGAATGACCAAATGATTATGGATTTGGTTGATTTTTTGTAGACATCATTCTTTCATAGGAATCTAAAAGATCAATGGTTGAGATCATTGATTAGGTATATACTTGTGTAAAATTACAAAAATCCTCAAATTCTTAAAGTAAGGATGTCCTCTCTAGAACGGGCCAATATATATATATATATATATATATATCATCTTATATTCTTGGCATAGACTTATAGCTCTTTCATGGACTATAGAGATTTTTAGAACTTACAGTCATGGCAGTTGAAAATTTATATCATTATATATGCTTGGAACTTCGGAAAGGATAAAGACACTAGGAACTTACCACCATTGCCAAATATAACCTGTGAACCCCCTCTTGTGCAAGATGTGCAACTCCCTAGTTTAACCCATTAGAGCATACGTTTAAACTTTTTCTTTCTACACCCACAAAATCCTTAACCTTGAAACTTAGACATTTTTTTCCCGTACTCTATTCCAAAGATTTAGTGGAGCTATGATACATATATTCAAGGTAGCTTTGCAAGCGATATTGATGGAGAAAACCAAGTGTGGGGAAAATAAGATCCATGATCCAAAAAAAAAAAAAAGAAGTTGTTCATGGAAAAGAAAAAGAAAAAAAAAGATATTGTGAAAAGTTCTATAAGTAAAATTGGATGTGGTTTCCTAAGTGTTTGTGAAAAAGGAGATTGTTTAGAAGTGCAGACCCAACATGAAGAATCTGGGGATGGCGATTACTTTGTGGAGATATGGTTCATGAGGGTGAGCATATGGTTTAGTCCATTTGGTTGAGTAGTTGGTATCCTTCGTGAGATCATACTTGAAAAAATATTTTTAGAGAAAAGAATTTTCTTTCTATTATATGTGAGCTATTTGTTTGTTTTATATATTATCTCTTTCACCTATAACAATTGAGTGAATATATGCTTATGCATGAGCCAATGAATTTGAGAGAAGAAAGAGGGTAAACCGGTGAGAATTTGAGTCATAACATGTTAGAAGCATGCTAAGATTAATATCACCAATGTTGCCCAAGCGTCCTACATGTTATATGTTAAGTTATATGTTTTTGTTGACTCTCGATCTTGGTTGTTGTGCTAATCTTGATGCCATGAAAGTAAGAAATTTCTGAGATTTTTTTGTTTGTTTTGTTTTGTATCTTTCTGTTTTATTTATTTATTTATTTATTTTTTAAATAAGGGCTGGTGCAGTCGCTCTCAGGCCTTAATTGATGAAACTGATGAATACAGAGGGGGGCACATAATTCCTAAATCCCATATTACAACAATACACCTCAAGGAGATCTCCCGAATAATAACAGAAGTCTCCACTACTGCAATGTATTTGAACTTTCACCAAGTAGCAAAGAGTGTCATATTGACTACTCCATTTGCTTTACAATAATGGTGGCATATTGGAAAGCTAAAGCACTACCATAGAACCAATAAAGTAGCTCTCCCAATCTGATGACAAGGAATAAATCCGCTGACACGACATTTCATCCTGCCACTAGAAGGTTGCACCCAATTCATGATCTGCTCCCTCACAAGGGTAGACAAGGCATACTGAGTATACAACCTGGTATAGAGCCCACATGACGTTACCAACAGTTGGCAGGAATTTATTGTAAATAAAATACACCTAAACTTGAAACAAATTATTAAAACTACATAACACATAAAAGAAGCCAACCAGCAGAGACCCAATGACTGAAGAAAGGCCAACGCCCTATGCCAAGCACATGACCCATAGTACCCAAGATTGTCAACCTTTCCTGGTCGGAAAGGCAGCACTGCAATCATCCAACCACCCTGCCATCGAACCTCGGCTAGAACCAGTCGCCAGACCATGCCGCCGTCAAATCTTTGCCGTCGTCGAAACATACAGAAGTCCAAGCGGTTTCCTCGAAGCACTCCAATAATAAAGCACGGCCAACCACTTAAGTCAGAGCGCCATTGATTTCAGATTGCAGCCAGATCCTGAGCGCCTCCGCGATTGGGCATCTCCCCCTCCATCAAGTTTCCACAACCTTAGCCAAAGGCATATCAAAGTTTTGTTGGCCAACGGAAGTTGCAGACTGTTCCTCAACCTTGGAAGTTGCAGACCTTGAAATCTCCACCGTTGCTAGTTTTCGTCTCGGCCTGTACTCTGTGTCGGACCATCACCGGCTGTCTCAGAATGTATACGCACTCGTCCGATGACGACGTCCTAAAGATAAGCTGCCGAACAGAACATGGGAACATGAAACGGCTTCTCCTCTTTAAACAATGAAACTGTAACTTTTCTTCTCCGAAATTTGTTACTTCATGTATGGGGACTATTGTGTCTTTGTGTTTTTTAGTTTTCTTTGTTTTGATGTACTCATATAGTCCTATATTTCTATGCCTCTTAATCTAGATATGTATTGATACTTCTTAGATCCTAAGTTATGTTACGTCCCGTACCTCAATTTACCAGTTTACTAGTCATTTGGACGGTAAACGGCAATTACTTTCACTTTTTACTCTATTTCGATACTTTTAGTGGCTCTAAAAGTTGACTTTTTATTCGGGTCAAAATTTGAGAAATTTTCCTTCATGGAAGTCCTAAAGGACGTTAAACCGAGCTCGTGCATATATGGTACGTAAAAATCGGAGTTCGTATGCTAAAGTTATGGCCTAAAATGTGGAAGTTACTGTTCACGATAACATTCTATATATATATATATATATATATATATATATATATATAAAGTTACTGTGGTAGGTTTCCATTTCTGGAAACCTACCCCGACTTTCACTCTCCTCCTTCCCGAACTCTCTCTTCCCTTTCGGCCTCCGTTCGTTTTCCAGCCAAATCGACTCTTTACGGCCACCCCACAACGAACTTCTGGCATTGGAAGATACTCTTTCTCCTCCTTGACACGCCTATGGTGGTAGTTCATGACAGTTTGGCCAAAATTTCGCAAATCAAGCTCCCAAACTTTACTTTGGCAATCAGTTTCAATCGTTGATTTCTTCTAATTCCAGCCATCTCCGGCCACAAAACCAGGCATAGTAGAAGCGCCTCGAGCCAAGGATCACTACCGTTCAAGTTCTAGCTTCAATTCACAGTGTGCAGAGTGAATCGAAGAAATTTCAAAACTAGGGTTTTGAAATTTCTGGGCTTGTGTTCCTTGGCCAAATTGGAGCACGTCATGGTAAAATCGGAACTTGTTGTAGTTGAGAAAAGTGTTAGGCTTGTTGAGTAGATGTTGTGGCTGAAATTTGGTAGTCGGAGGTTGATACGTGCAAAAGCAATCGCCAATTTAAACCCTGAAAAATGTAGTTGTTAGTATAGAATAAGCATGGATCGTTCAAGCTGGGGATTGAGGGTGCTAACATGTGAGAAACAAATTAAAAGAAAGAATATACATATTCACACGAAAATTATAAGAATATGTACAAGTTAAGTTAGAATTGAATTAGAAATCCATATACAACACAAATACAAACAACAAATCCCACTTAAACTCTAACTACACAAATCCATGTATAACACAAACACATATTACTGTTCACGAAAACACTATTCAGGAAATTAAAATATATTTTCAGATTATCTACTTAATTATTTACGTTTACATGCTATCTAAAAATCCTAAAACCGATTTACACATATACACAAACAAGAAAACATAAAAGATAGGGGGGTTTTAAAGATTGAAATCGAAATTTTTCAGAAAATAATAAAGATTAAAATCGTTTTCTATACAAAGGTGGGAAAAGAAGAATTTTCGAAGAACAACTTATCAAGAACCACTCAAGAATCAATATTTTCATGCATCCCTTAATCTTTCTTTTAATTACCATGGAAAGCTATCAACCAAGAACACAAAGATCAAAGCAACCATTGTCCCCTTTTAACTTTCTTTCTTAAGTCAAATCGAAATAGCAAAGCACCAAATCAATTTTATTTTGAAAAGTTCGATATCACACACTCAAAGCAGCTGTGTTGAAAAATCCCGTTTTCAAATCATTAAGTTCAAGAAAGAATCAATAGACATGCAAATTTAAGTGTGTCAAAACTTATCATCACATGCATAATCTGATTTCGACTCAAAGCAAGCCTTTACTTCTTATTCGAATTAGGGTTACCAAGCATAAACCCACTTACTAGCAAATTACATGCAAGTCTTCCTATGTTTGCAACCACAAGAACGTTCCATGTAATGAAGCACAAAATCAGATTATCAATCCATGCATTCGGCAATTAATCAAGACAAAGGACACATAAACACATCAATCATTGAATAGAACATCAAAATTATACTTGAAAACAGTTTTGCATACTCAAAAGATTCGGTTTACACATAGAAATTCCAAAGCAGAAAATCCATCTAACAATTACACAAAACCGTGAGTTAATGTATGGTAGAGCATATGAACAACCCTTAATCACGTCCCAAGGTCCAAAGCAGCTCCTTAGCACAGCAACAAGTGAAGATCACGGTGGTGGAGGGTGATGGCACGGCTTTGCTCCTTGGAGATTGTGAAAACCTGAAACTAGAGAGCAAACAAGTGAGAATAAAATTTGTGGAGAAAAGTGTTCACCTTGAAACGTCTAATACACAAGGTATTTATAGGAGGACGTCCCAAGGCTCTCCCAATCCGTTTCTACTTGACTTCTCTTAGTTTGTGTTGATTTAGGACTTCTTTCTCCCAAAACAGATTTCAGGCAGGATTGACCTCAGTCCACTAAAATAGCCATAACTTTCTCTCAAAAATATCTATTGACAAACCGTAAACATATCTGGAAACTAGACATCCGTAGCTTTCCAAGCATATAAAGATAATAATTTTCTGAGCTCTGAGAGATTTTTGACACTCCCTTGAAGTTGACTGATCTGCACAGGCAGATTTCCGAATCTGTATTGGTTTCGACTTTTTAGGCACAAGTTGAGTCCAATTCGGTTTTCCTTTGCATCTCATGCCTCTCACATGTCTTCCACGCCTATTATGAAGTAGAAACGCCAAGAACTCCCTAGAACCTTCAAGAACCTCACGGCAATTCAATCCTTACTCAACAAGAAGTCCAAATTCCACATTGCTTTGTAATTCGAATCCCTTGTTGCTTCCTCTTTCATGTGCACGACATATGACCTTCTTGAGACTTCTAGATGCTTCTTGTACGTTCCATGGAATTCTCCTAGCTTCCACAGGTCTCTTAGTATGAGTAGAACTCCATATGCAAGTAGGTTTCCTAGTTGAATACAAACTTCTTTCTGCGATTCTTCTACACTCTTCCGGAACCTTCTTGAGTAATCCTTATCCAACAGGGACTCCTTATCACACTAGGATTCCTTATCTGAGTAGAATTGGGTTTCCTTGTCCAAGTAGAACTTCTAATTTCCGTGACTGAAGAGTTTGAATCCAAGTCAGCTTCTGATTCCTACTCCAACTAGGATTCCTTTTCCTAGTCAAACTGGGAGAACTTACATTTCTTCATTTCTTCTCATTTCTAAGCCACTTGTGCATTCCTTAGCCATTTTAGGACCTTGAGACTCCATTTTACCTGAAAAACACTAACTAAGTTAAATTGATCAAGATAGAGGAAATAACTTAGCAAAATATAGGGTTTAAACATTATAAACGTCGCATTTTATGCTCCTATCAGAGGTGAAGTTGGCCTGCGCGTAGGGCAGCTTTTTAATTTCAAGTTTTAGCCTATTATATCCTATAAATGTTGTAGATCTTATATATGAATTTTGGTGAAGATTGGGGAAGTTTTGAATCGATTATAAATTCCTGGAAATTCAGAATTTCGGTTATCAATTTATGAGAATCCGACCGTCAGATTTATCTCGAATCTGCCCTAGAACTTGTAAATTAATGAAATGAACATGTGGTAAAGTTTGGGTTGAATTGAAGGAAATGGAGATGTTGATTTAAGAGGACTGATTTTGGAATCGTATTTAATTGTCGAATTGTTGTTCACGGAATATAATTGTGTATAGGGCGCTATACCGAGTTACCGCTCGACGGAGAAACCCGTATGTGTGGTCACCTATATAGTACTGTGACTGGACTTTTGTTTTAAATGTTAATGCATGCGTTGTTTCTTGAATTAATGCTTTATTTAATTATCATAATATTTTTTCAAGCATATTATTTTTGGTTTCGGATATTATTTGGTTTTGGAATTGACCGGATTTTCCATCATGATTTTAGAACGAGAGTTTTCTACGCTCGAATTTGAATTTACGATTTATAATGATTTTTTGACTAATTATTTTCCGATGTGATTTCTGGAATTATATATTATATTTCTATTCGTCGATTAGAGATTTTTAAAAGATTTTCGAAATGGGGTTTCGATGGAGATATTTTTCTTATTTACTCGTCGACTTTCGGTTTTGGCATTGGGAATGCCTTATTGATAATTGTGGATTTGGTTTTGTTTATGAGTTACGATTTATAATTTGATCTCGCCTATTTGTTATGATTTTGAGAATATTTTGGCGTCCGGGGCCAGGTCATTGGAATATACTTATTTTTCTCGTGAGATATTGGGGAAGCTTTATGGATTTACTGGTTTTCGATTGTTTTCCTTACCATACTCAGGTCATTCGGATTGTGTCTCCTCCTCACTTGCTTTGTGTTTGTGAGTGGCAGTTGAGGTGATTTATTCTCCTCCTCAAGTGAGTGGTAGTCAAGGTTATTAGTTCTCCTCCTCACACATCTATGTGTGAATGGCAGTCAAGGGTAGGTAGAGCCTAAGGGGCTCTTTTACCCGTATGGTGTTATTTCTTCCCCATATCCTATTATTACTTGACTAAGGAGGCTAGTCCGATTTCTCATAACCAGCGGGGCTGGTATGTTTTCATGAGATTTTGAGTTTAAAGAAATACGTTTTATAAACGTTGCATGCATCGAGGCTTTATAAGTTTAAATACGTGGGAAAGTATTCAAGTTTGTGATGCGGCTAAAATAGCCTCACAATTTAACCCTGTAAAATGTAGTTGTTAGTATAGGATAAACAGGGATTGTAGGGTACACCTAAACAAAAAGGTCAATTTAAATTAGTAATTAATAAAACAAGTATTAACAAGCATTTATCTACAAATTTACGTAAGAAACAACCATAAAAAGGGGGGATTCAACTTTTGGTTTCTAAGTTCCAACGAAATAAAACAAAAAGATATATATATACATGTGATCGACTTCTTCACACTCAAATCAGAATTTCCACACCATATCAACATGCAGTGAATTATTTCAATCTAAACAACCTAAAATCGTGCCAACACTAAATATCAGAAATGAATTCGAAGTACAAGTCTGAAGAGATCGAGTACCACTTTAATTCTTCTTTAATCTCCTAAGTTTGGAAAAGTCCATAACTTAAAATATTTCATATAAAACATCACGTTAATACTGAAGAGCATCCGTCAACATTAAATATGAATCATTAAGTGCAGTTAGAATTATGAATTCAAACATGTATGCATCCATAAGAAGTTACAAACGCACAAACATGTAGCATATAATCTCGACCATTGTACATAGCCTTTCCCACTTCAATCTCTGCCCTAAAACGATTAGGTGAATTAGAACACAAATTTGGCTTTATTAACCTGCAGATTAACATAATTATTCAACCAAAATCATTGCTTAAAGATACAAAGGATGTCACCAAATCAGATTATAAAGATATCATAAACAAATCAAGAACATAAAGAAAGGAATCTGAAAATTACCAACATAAACTCATTCTCAACAAAAATCCAATTCCATTAACAAAGTTCATAATCAAAATCTGAAATTCAATACTAAAGAGTACGAAAACATTAATAAGGGCCATGGATTACACTTTTTGATCTTCAAGGAAGCTTGGAGAACGTCAAGAGAACACAAGGCTTGGCCTTCAAGAACACGAACAGCCTTGGAGAAGTCCTAAAGCTCTTTTACGACAAGAGGCTTTTCTGAATATTTGGAGAGGGTTTTGGAGAGAAGAGAGCTAAGCTCATGAACTGAATTTTGTATGAAGAAGTGATGATTTTGGAGTAGAGAATGGCTGCTATTTATAGTGGAATTCTCATCTCTTGTGATGCAATCATGGCCAATCATCTTGAGGTGATTTCTCCTCCAAATTTGCTTGATTTTCTCATGACAAAGTCTTGATTTTTCTGATCTCTTTTCCCCTTAATGACTTGTTGTATATTCCTTGAATAGTGACCAGATACATCCCTTATTCATCTCCTTTGAATTGCACTAATTAATTTCTTCCAAGAATTGTGCACACAATAAACTCCTACATTCAAGAAAAATCAGAATTTAATTAGAGTTTATAATCAATAAGAAATAAGATAATTATGAATAAATATTGATTAAAAATGATCCATTTTATCTCCTCGAATTCTTCCTGATTAATATCCTTCAATTTTTCTTGATTTCATCAGTCAAGAGTTTTTAATGGGATGGACTCTCTTTAGAACAAGAAAATCAGAAATTGGAAAGTTTAAGAGAAGAAAGTTCCCAAAAACAAAATAGGAAATATTTCCTAAAATGAAGGAGGAAAGTTTCTAAAATGACTTGTCCTTAATTTACTCTCATTTCTGCTCTTTTTCGCTTGTTTTCTCCATTTCAGTCCTTGAAGTACCTAAAAACATAAACTATGTTATAATTATTAATTTTAAGAGAATAACTTAGCCAAATGAGGCAAAATACATATTAAAAATGTCACACTTTGTGCTCTTATCAGTTTGCTTCTGTTAAATTATCTTGACTATTTATTTTGGTCTACTCACACTAACATATTTTTCAATACTTTCCCCTGGGCCCTTCGGTTTCAAATGCCCAGTTTGCAGGTGAAATTAGTTGAGGTCGGGCGTACACGGGTTGAGGCATGGTTGTCACTGCTTCCGCATAGTAGGATCTATCGATCCTTCACCCTCTTTACATTTATTTCTATTATACATTTTGTTTTAGTATTGCTCTGATAACTTGTGTGATTAATGTTATTAAGTTGAGATTTGTGTAATGTGAATTGGAAGATGTTGTGATTTTGGGAAGCAGGGTGGCTCCAGGAGAATAAGGAAGGATTTCTTAAAAGTGTGAATGTCTTTCTACAGGTTTTGGATAGTCCATTTTAAGGAGAAGTTCTGCCAAATTTTTAGTAAAATTTCTTCTAAGGTGGGCCCTGCAGGGCCACTCCGGATTTCAGGGTGCAATCCAGGGCGGGTCCTATCAAGTTACCTATTTACTAGTCATTTGGAAAGTAAATGACAATTACTTTCACTTTTTACTTTGTTTTAGTACCTTTTGTAGACCAAAATTTGACTTTTTGTTTCGTTCGTCAATTGAGAAAATTTTCTTCCCAGAAGTCGTTGAGCACGTTAAACAGAGTTTATGGTCAAAATCAGGCTACATGGCCTCCACAAACGGAATCAGGGTTTAACGATCTATCAAAGCCCCAAACTCCTTACCTCTGTTTCAGACAAACAAAAGTAGTCGCACGAGCTGCAAGTGTCGCCATCGGTGCGTGGACGGGTGTTATACATTGGGTTTTTGTGTGAGGTTTGTTAAATTTGGCATCTTTGAGATTTTGGAGTTGCCAACCAGTTAGTATCGGAATTTGAATTGTTGAGTTTCTGAAAATATTGGAGTTTGGAGGAGAATGAGCTATATGGTCAATTTTGATTTGAAATCAGCTAAGTTAAGGATGATGTACAGAATTTGGTATTAGATACAAACTGTGTGATGCCCTGGAAATTCGTATTTATTTTTCAAGGATTTTTTGGAATTTAATTAGTGGCTATTGGACAATTTCGTGGCTCATAGATGAAGCGGAACTGTTTCGGGCGAATAATTATTCAGGAAGCGTCATTTTAGGGAGGGGGGTGCAAGGGTTGAATTTTTATTCGTTGGGTATCTCTGAAAACTTCCTTCACGAAAGTCGTAGAGCTCGTGGATATGTGGAATGCAGAAATCAGAGTTTGTATGAGGAAGTTATGGTCGTCGGAAAAAGTTTTCATTTTGGTATGTATGGGATTTTTCTGGAAATTATGAAGAAATTATTTCATAATTTCCAACTTTCCATTTTCAGAAATAGTTTCTCTCTCCTCTCTCCCGAGCCCACGTTGCCTCTCCCTTCGTTGGTCCTGCTGCCTTTGGACCCGATTCAAAGTGGACTTTGTTCACCTTAACCTCCTCTACAAGTACGTGGAAGTGATTCTTCACAATTCGAGTCGTAGGAGGAGCAACAAGGCCGACAAGAAGCCACGGCGGAGCTGAAATCGCCTTGATTGGAGTCGGCGATTTCAGCCACCTTTGTCGGTGATTCTTGAGGGCTTTTAGAGCCTAGAAGACATAGATGCTTTTCCCTAGGGTGGCTTGCATCGATTCAAAGTGTGGAGGTTGAATTTTGGATTTGATTTCTATAGATCTGATTTGTTCTAAGGTAAAATTTGATCGATTGGTTTATAATTTGAGTTTTGCGTAGTTATGAAAGTTGTAATTGGAGTTGAGATGAAGAACTTTTGTGTTGGGAGTTTTGTCACATTATGACTTTGGGCCGGTGCCACCGCCCCCACTGTGGTGGTGTTTTCTGGTGGTTTCCAGCCACCTCAGGGATAGTTCTGTTACTGATTTCAATCTACTTGTCAATACGAGCATTTTGATATATAATACGTAAATTTTGGAGATTGTATGAGCATGTTAGGGTTTTTGTGATTTCGATAGTTTCGGTTATCTATCCGTGAGGATCCGACTATCCGATCGACTCATGGTTTTGTCACATCGATCGTAAAAGCATTCCGGAGAATTTGGGTGGTCTCGGATGAGGGTTCGTCTCTATTGGCGTTACTTTCAGGGTTGTTCTATTTGGGGATTCGAACTTTAATCACTTGGTGATTCGTATATTGATTTGAGACCATTGGTGATTAGGTGCTTCTTAAGGTGATTTGGACGAGTTGTTGGTGTGAGTGTTAGTTCCGTTCTGTATAGAAGATGCAGCGGGATTCTGAGGTTAGTAATCTCACAATATTCATTTATGAACGAAGTAACCTTTATTGTTTTGAGAGTTATTTAGTTAACTGCAAACTATCGTTGGTATTGGTGACATTCCAAAGTGAATGACCACGTATATATATATATATATATATTTACGTGAAATATGTATATTCTATTGGGTTGATGAGTGATTATGCAATAGGGATTGATGGGTTTCATTCTATTGTTTTGAGGCTTGACTTTTCGGGAAACATTGTTTTAGGAATTGGGAATTTCTATTGTTTGAAAAGTGTCAAGATTTGGTGTGAGTTGCTTTAATGTGATTTGTACGTTTTGATCTAACGACCAGGGGTCGGAAGATCAGAGAGTCACAAGTAGTACGGTGATTTCTCCTATTGATTTGATTTAACATTTTGGGTCAAGTGCGACTTGCTTAATGTTTTGAATCTGATGACCAGGGAGGTCGGATGATTCGGAGATCACGGTGTGACTTCTCCTTTTGAGAGTCGAGTAACTTTTGGCTAAGTGACCGCTTTGAAATGTTTTGATCTGATGACTGGGGAGGTCTGAGGATTCGAGGTTGTTGGGAGTGACCTCAAGTATATATATCGGGACTTCACGCCTTTGGCCAGGTTTGTGGATATGATCAATTAGAGCTCTAGTCTGTTGTCATTGTACATCATGGGTGATTAACCCAAAAGTGAGTTCTCAAAATTAACCCTATTGACAATTGTTAGTATATAGCAAGTAGGGATCGTTCTATCAGGGGATTGAGGGCGCTCCTGTCATTTACACAACAAAGAAAATAATATTAATTAGAAATATACAATATTTACTAAAATTACAAAGAATTAAATAGGGGTTTCGAAATTTGTTTATTTACTAAACTAATTAACTAACGAACTAATTACATTGATCAATCAACCAAGAATGAAGATGAAATGGACGGATGAGATGCATTGATGAAGTTGACAACCTTTAACACGAATTCAAGACCACAATTCATAATTTTCGAATCAAAATATCAACTTGAATGAAATCAATCAAGAACAAACCAGGAAAGCATGCATAAGTTCTTTTTACTTCCCTTAATTAAATTAACTAGATTAACACATCATAGTTAACCCTATTAATCATATTATGCTAGTGAGTGATCAATTCATCAACAACACGCAATGAACGCAAGAAGCACTTTGAAAGTTTGATTGATTTAAGAAAAGCACACAAGTTAGAACGCTAATCAAACATGCAATTCTCTTTGTTGATTTACCTAAGTAATTATAGGTTTTGCATTTCAATTAACAAGATCTAGAATGCTAGCATCTTATTATGGATTCAATCATGCAATTCGAAACCTAAAGTGGCCACTAAGGAAATCGAAAACATGATAGGTGGGATTGAAGAACAAAACCAACAAACATTCAAGAACATAAAAAGAAATCGAAAACTATAAATCTGAAAATCCTAAAATGAATTCATGCTTCAAAATTATTGGAAACTAAACATCAAAACATATACTTTAATCTCACATGAAATCGCAAAATCCAAGAAAACCAAAAACAAAGAACGCTAACAAATTTGATTTTAAAGTTACAAAGTAAGGAAAATGGAAAACAAGGATTAAAGTTCATGGTTACACTTATAAAGAACTTCAAAAATGCAAGAAGGTCTTTAAATATGGTGGAGGATGATGAGGCTCACGGCAAGGATGGATGAATTGAGGATGAACTTGCTTCACGGCTTCAAAATCTTGAACACTTGGAGGGGCCGAAACTTTGAGAGAGTAAAGGGAAGGAATTGCGATTTTGATTCTGGGTTTCATGATGATTTTCATGGCATTGTGTCCCTCCTTTATATAGCGCATGGCCTAGGGTTTAATTACCTAAGAATTCTCCAAGTTTGCATCATCCAACCAATGAGAAAATTCCATTTGAATTAGAGAACAAGTCACCTTCTCTTGGACGAAATTCTTCAATGTACCTAGCCATGATTCGGCCACCATGCATGTAGAATACAACCAAGAAACCTTAAAAGATTTTATTTTAGTTTATTTTCCTTTCTTGGTTGCACACGAAGTAGAATTTCTCTCAAACTCTCCATATATGCTCTTGCCGAAATCTTCTTGAATCTTCTATTAATTTTCAGCAAAAATCAATAAGAATTAATTTAGGACTCCTCTAAGACGTCAAGAAAGGTCTAGAAACTCATGTGCAAGTCACATGCTTCAATCTTTGGGCCATACTTCTCAATTGGACAATTTCAAAGCCCATTCTTCAATTGCCGAAATTTCTTGTGTACTCTAGAATATTCTTGAGCAATCTTGAGTCATCTTGAAGCCATAGCATCTCCTAGCACCACCAGGACTCCTATTGTCATTAGGTTTCCTAGTCCAACTGGGACTGTCATTTCTCATTTCCTAACATCATTTTTCTGAGCTCACTCCTAGTTGCATTAGGATTAGGAAAGCTTAATTTCTCCATTTCTGATCATTTATGAGCCTCATTTCCTCCTTGATTTCATTTCCAGCTCTTCTTAGCTCATTTCCTGCGTTTGGAGCTCAAATGTACTTAATTACAATAAAGTAAGTTAGAAATGATATTGTTATGGAAATAACTAAGTAAAATGTAGAGAGAAATGCACTAAAAACATAAAAAATATTAGTCCGATTACACCGCCACACTTAGCTTTTGCTAGTCCCTTAGCAAAATCAAAACAACTTCACAAAACAAGACTCTTTATAGAAAACCTAAAACCAACTAAAACAAAGACAAAACCAACGAACCATTACTAAGTAAATGACTCCAATGAAAATACAAACACAAAGACAATGACTCTAACGCCCTTCAACATTTTGTCTCAGCAATCTCATACTTTCAAAGCACCAAGAATCACATCTTCAAGATATTCGAAAATTAATGACAAGATATAATCCACATATAAGCATGTAAGACTTGGGCGTAGCAAGGGTGATGGTTGGAGCTCAACATGCATCAAACAAGTAATAATTCAAACCTTACAATGGATATAGCACTCTTTCTTCTCTAAGAATTTAAGGGTATGCTTAAAAGCTTCTTATTCACTCAAGTATATGTGAGAGATGATATATATTTTCAAACAAAAAGCTCACATATAAGAAATGAAAAGCACATGTATCAATTTTTTCAAAAGATCTCATGAAGGATATAAATCACATGCACAAATGAACCCAAACCATAAGTTCAACAATTATAAACCCATCTCCACAAATCAAAGGCTATCTAATCTTAAGGAGCAAAAATGTCTCATAAAAGGGTTGTAATACGGCCAAGAGTTAAGATTAACACAAACAAAAGTATAATAAAATCACATAGGTGTCCTAAAAACAAAGTAGAGCACTTGAAACATCTTCTTGTAGTTCACCAAGGTATTGCAAAGTCATGGCCCATAGAGGCTTATATACATGGCCTAATATCATCATGTTCGGCCTCTGCTTCGTTATAGACTTCAAATCCACAATGCAAAAATACAAAAGTCCACAAAAACATAAACAATTTCAACCAAAGCCGCATATATCATATTCCTTTTCCATTTTTCTTTTCTTTTTTTTCCTGTCTTTTCAACGATATTTTTCTCTCTTTTTTTTTTTCATGGCATAACCATTACAAAATAATTCCCATGGACAATTATACCCCCACACTTAAACTTTCACCTCTTCTCAATCTTAAATCTTCATGTTTTCCTTCTTTTGGAAAATCTTCAAAATTTAGCTCTACTAATGTCTTTAGAACAAAGGGTACAGATTTAACTATACTAAGGTTAAGGGTTAAGGATTTTTAGGGTGATCAAAGAAAAGGTTAAAAATGTAGGCTCAAAGGGGTTAAACTATGGGAGTCCCACAACAGGCACAATTGGGGACATGAGCTTATTTGGCAATGGTGATAAAAATCCTAAAGTGCCTTCATCCTTTCCAAAATCAGGGATATATATTGATAAAAGTTTCAACAAGTATAAAAGTGAATTCTAGCATTCTCTAGTCCATTAAAGAGCTATGGCATGTAATCAATCAAATGAAAAAATAATGAGATCAACTAAGCATCGCCAAGAAATTTAAGAATATATTCTTCATTTATCACTCATCAAAGAAAGGGCACATGGCTCAAATTCTCATAAGGGTTATTTATGAATTAAAACTCATCATCAACATGTTCATAAATTTGTACCAAAGTTAACATTGCACCATATCTACTACACATTCATATGCTTTTCATACATCATAATTAACCGAAGAATATCATCAAACATTATCTCAATCTTGTGATCATCTTTTAGCCTTAATTTCAGAGATATAAAATCATCCTAGACAGTTGAAATAGGGCAACCTAAGACTCAAAAATCAAAAACAATAATACAAATGACGCAATACACAAGACAAAAATGTTTTGGACTTGGGGTATTTTCTCTTCTCCATTTGGTAATTCCTTTGAGACATGACTAGGTGAAAATAGGAATGATTTTGGCGGAGCTCAGCTCACTTGATTGACAGGGGACGAGACCCTTTGTCAGCACTTCTCGTATCCAAACTAGACCTTAGACGTCACTGTCGTCACATCCTAATAAGATACGCCTACGATGAAGAAGATATTTGACAGGACCCGCCCCGAATTACACCCTGAAATCTGAGGTGGCCCTGTGGGGCCCACCTTAGGGATAACTCTACCAAAAATTCGGCAGAGTCACCTCTAAAATGAACTACCCAAAAACCTGTAAAAAACACTAAACACTTCAAGCAAACCAACCTTATACTTCTAGAGCCACCCTGCTCCACCTTAGGGATAACTCTACCAAAAATTCGGCAGAGTCACCTCTAAAATGAACTACCCAAAAACCTGTAAAACACACTAAACACTTCAAGCAAACCAACCTTATACTCCTGGAGCCACCCTGCTCCCAATTACTAACAACTCCACTTTCACAAAACACAAAACTCAAAAATACTAATCCCAAGGTTATGCAGAGCAATACTACTATACACAGGGATATAACAGAGGAGTAAAGGATCAAGTGATCCTACACTGCGGAAGTAGTGACAACTATGCCTCAAATGTCATGTACGCCCGACCTCCACTAATTCGCCTGCAAACTGGGCATTAGAAACCGAAAGGCCCAGGGGAAAGTAGACGAAAAACGTTAGCGTGAGTGGACAAAAATAAACAATTTAAAGGAAAAAGCATTTCATACTTTCCCACATTTATTCTCTTTAATAACCGATGCATGCAACAATTAGAAAAATACATTTAGCTTTAAATCCAAGAATTTCAAAACGATAAATCGACTAGCCTTGCTAGTCACCACATTTGAAAACTATATCGTAAAACTGAAATCTCATTTCTCAAGAAAATAAGACCAGCCCCGCTGGCTACAGTGAAAATCGGACTAGCCTCGCTAGTCAAGCAACGATAAAATATGGGGAAGAAGTTTCACCATACGAAAGAAGGGAGCCTCCCAGGCTCGGGTCGGAGTGTCCCACACTCTGGAGCATCCCATGCTCTGCTCTTACTCACCCACAAACACATAGTAAGCAGGGAGGAGTACTAATAGGCTAGCTAGCAATATAATATATATAACGACCCAGGTATGGTGGGTAAAAACTAATAAAATCCCATAAATCTTTAAGGCTTCCTCATGTCCCACGAATAAAGAAAACACGGGTACGATTCCCAACCGTACCCGAAAATTCTCGTAAAGTCGTATAAATTAACAGCGTGTCCCACACGCTAAAGAAATAAATAGGTTGTCAATGAGGCATTCCCAATGCCAAAACCAATGATCAAATAAATAATCAAGAAAATAATTCCATCGAAATCCCATTTCGAAAATCTTTCCAAAAATCTCAAATCCACGAATAGGAATATAATATAAATAGCATAATTCCGGAAATCACCTCGGAAATAATTCGTCGAAAATCAACATCAATTATAAATTCGAATCCGAGCATAACAACTTAATAACCGAAACTCACAACCGGTATAAATCATAATTACTTCATGAGAATCATTATTTAAAAGTAAATCCATGAGATAATTCGCAATTATCTTTATATGCTCGGAAAATACGTTAATAAAATAGAACAAGCTTTAATAAATAAACGCATGCATCACTTATTTAAAACAAACGTCCACTCATAGTACTATTGGCAACCACGCAAACGAGTTCCTTCATCTAACCGTAGCTCGCGACATTTCCCTGTACACAATTATATTTCCGTAAACGGCAATCCGATAAAATAATTACGAACTTAAACGAAATCCGAAAATCCCTATCTCCAATACTTCTCAAATTCAACCCAAATCTCTTCCACAATTCTAATTCCTCAATTTACATATCCATAATGAAAACGAGGGAAATCCGACGGCCGGATTTCCCATAATTCCACCACAAAACTCCAAACTTCGAAAATTCACAAACAATTCCAAACTCCTCCAAAATTCACCAAACTTCATATATAAGCTCTATGATAATTCTAGAATTTAACTAGCTAAAAATTGAAATTTATAAACTACCCTAGCCGCCGCTACCGCCGCCCACAGTGGTGGCGCTGCCGCCACCATCTCCGATGGCCACCAAAATTTGGCAGTAGCACCTTCTCAACACACTGATTCAACTTCTCAACTACAACATTCCCAAATAACAATTAAAAACGGCCGAAATCGATCAATGAACAAAAACCCAGAAATCCTCAAGAACCCTAGAATTTCAATTCGTCGATTCGGCATCTACACAATAAATCGTGATACAAGGCCATAGGGGAAATGATCAGTGATGAAAACCGAACCTTCGACGGAAAAATGGGGACCGGAGGTGGCCGGAATCGCCGGAAATCGGCAAAAGCTTCAAACTGCAGCCGGAGGGGATTTTGCTTCGATCGGAGGGAGGAGGCGCTCTTCTGATGACCGGTGGCACGCCGGTTGGTGGCCGGAATCGCCGAAAATCGAAGGAAGAAAGAAAATGGCCGAACCGGAGAAGAGAGAGCTCGGGGGGGGGAGGAGAGAGAAAGAGCTGGGGTGGGTTTTCGGAAATGGAAACCTACCCTGGGTAAATTTCTATTTTAATCAAAATTTTACCATGAACAGTAACTTCACATTTTTTGCCATAACTCTCGCATACGATGTCCGATTTTTACGTACCACATATGCACACGCTCGGTTTAACGTCCTCTACAACTTCCATGAAGAACATTTTCTCAAATTTTGACCCAAACAAAAAGTCAACTTTTAGGGCCACTAAAAGTACTAAACCGAAAGTAAAAGTGAAAGTAAAAGTCGTTTACCGTCCAAATGACTAGTAAACACGTGGATTTAGGTTCGGGACGTTACAATATTAACCCAAAATTCATTTTGACTCAAACATAAACACATAAATCACACAAAAACAAAAACCTAAAACAAAGTTAACGCAAAAAAAAATTTCTTTTTCTGATTTTCCTATTTTTTTATTTTGTTTCATTTTTATGACCACAAAAACTAACTATAGAAGCACTAATCCTTCCCCGCACACTTAAATCATACATTGTCCTCAATGTAAAACAAATTAAAGCATGCAATGAACAATTATCATGTGAATGAAATGATTAACACAACAAAATCTAAAAACAAAAACCAAAAACACAAAGAACAAAAATACAATCAGAAAAATCAAAATTGAGGAGATAGAGTTAAAGAGAGCAAATCTGCATTGATGATCTCCTCAGCAGTGCTTGAGTTTAACGTCTTTCAGCCAGACGGATGTTTCTCCTTATTCCATTGGAAGTGGCGTAATGTGAAGGTCCTCTTCCTCCACAGTTGTCTCCCTAAATGCCTCATAGTATGGCTTTAAATGATGGCTGTTCACCTTAAACTCATTGCCAGTTGTCTCACTTCTAATCTGTATAGCACCATGAGGAAAAACGTGAGTAACAATAAAGGGTCCAATCCAATGAGATTTAAGTTTAACAGGAAAGAGTTTAAGTCAATAGTGAAACAATAGGACTTTTTGTCCCACAACAAAGGTCTTGCCACGAAGTATCTTACCATGATAAGCCTTATTCTTCTCCGTGTAAATCCGTGAACTCTCATAAGCATCATTCCTTAACTCTTCCAACTCATTCATTTGGAGCTTCCTCAACACTCCAGCATCACTCATGGACATATTCAACGTCTTCAAGGCCCACCATGCTCTATGTTCAAGCTCCACAGGCAAATGGCATGCCTTACCATACATAATCCTGAAAGGTGACCATCCCTATTGGTGTTTTGAAAGCTGTCATATAAGCTCACAAAGCATCATCAAGGCGTTTGCTCCAATCCTTCCTATTAGTGCTCACGGTTTTCTCCAAAATCTGCTTGATCTGACGGTTAGAAACTTTTGCTTGCCCACTTGTCTGAGGATGATAGGGCGTAGAGACCCTATGTGCGACGTTGTACTTCTTGAACAAAGCAGCTATGGTCTTGTTGCAGAAATGTGTCCCTCCATCACTAATAATTGCTCTTGGCATTCCAAACCTTGCAAAGATGTTAGTCTTTATAAAATCTGAAACAACTTGAATCATTAGTCCTGGTGGCTTTTCCTTCCACCCATTTCGACACATAATCAACAGCAAGCAAGATATATAGAAAACCATAAGAAGGAAAGGGTCCCATGAAATCAATTCCCCATACATCAAAAATTTCGACAATAAGGATATTAGTTAAGGTCATTTGATTTCTAGGTCCTAAATTTCCAGTTCTTTGACACCTATCACAAGTCATACAATAAGCATGTGCATCTTTAAACAACGAAGGCCAAAAAAAAACCATATTCTAACACCTTTAATGCAGTTTTCTTAGATCCAAAGTGACCCCCACAATTTTTAGTATGGCAAAAAGACAAAATATCATTAAATTCATATTCATCAACACAACGTCTAACTATGCCATCATTACAAATTTTCCACAAGTAAGGGTCATCCCACACATATTGCCTAGCAGTTTTTCTAAGTTTAGCATGCAAATGACTTGACAAGTGGCTAGGGATTTTATTTGTAACTAAGAAATTAACAATGTCTGCGTACCAAGGGCTACTTACCTGGATTCCGAAGAGTTGTTCATCCGGAAACGTTTCAACCAAAGGCAAGGAGTCCTCATCATGTATGATTTGACTCAAGTGAGCTGCCACCACACTCTCGCTTCCCTTTTTGTCCTTGATTTCCACATCAAACTCTTGTAGAAGAAGGATCCAACGTATAAGCCTTGGCTTTGCCTCCTTCTTCGAAAGTAGATACTTCAAAGCTACATAATCAGAGAAAATAGTCACTTTAGTTCCGAGTAAATAAGATCTAAATTTTTCTAAAGCAAAATCAACAGCTAAAAGCTCTTTTTCTGTAGTGGAATAATTCAATTGAGCATCATTTAAAGTTCTGGAAGCATAGTATATGCCGTGAGGTCTCTTGTCCTTGCGTTGACCAAGGACAGCTCCAATTGCATAGTCAGAGGCTTCACACATAAGCTCAAATGGAAGGGACCAATCTGGTGGTTGCATGATAGGGGCTGTAGTCAACAACTCCTTGAGCTTTTCGAAAGCTTGCTTGCATTCCTCATCAAAGTCAAACGCCATTTCCTTTTGCAACAGCTTGCATAGGGGTGTTGATATTTGAGAGAAGTCATTGATAAAGTGCCTGTAAAATCATGCATGTCCAAGAAAAGAACGAACCTCTCTCAAAGAAGTGGGAGGGGGTAAGTATCTAACAGAATCTACCTTAGTTTTATCAACCTCAATACCCCTAGAAGAGACAATATGCCTTAAAACTATACCTTGTGTTACCATAAAATGACATTTTTCCCTATTCAAAACAAGGTTAGTTTCAATGCATATTTCCAAAATCAATTCAAGATTATTAAGGAAATTTTCGAAATCTTTTCCAAAAACTGAATAATCATCCATAAATACTTCAATGATCTTTTCAACAAAATCAGAAAATATGGAAAGCATGCATCTTTGGGACTAGGGCTGGGACAGTTCGGGTTTGCCAGAAAAAAAAAACAAGAACCGAGACCGAACCGACGGGGCAAAATTCAGGTAGGTTTGATGATATCTAAAGTCTGAAACCGAGCGAAACCCGAACCGACATGATCGATTCAGTTTCATGATTTTTCGGTTCCATTTATGCTTGAATCTGATCTAACTCTATTTGAATCCCAACCTCTATAAGACTGAAATAATTGGTACGAAGAATTGAAGAAGAAGTGAAGGACGAGGAGGAAGAGAGAACAAAAAGAAGGGTCGCGGCGAAGAAGTGAAGGAGGAGGAGGAGAGAAGAAAAACTGAGGGTCACGGCAAAGAAGTGAAGGAGGAGGAGGAGAGAAGAAAAACTGAAAAAGAATGGAGGAGGAGAGAAGAAAGAGAATAGAGAAAGAGAAGGGGAGAGGTGGGTGGCCGACACTCCAAACAGAGAGGATGAGTTTATAATTTAATAAAAGAACAAAGATGCAAATGCGGCAGAGAAACCAAAAAGATGGAGAGAGAGGATGAGTTTTATAATTTAATCGAAGAAGAAAGAGGCATGTGCAGAGAGAAACAAAAAATGATGTATATGTGGATGGGTGGGCCCGTGGGCACATCAAGCTGACAGTAAACATTAAACAAAGCAAAATTATACAACATTATTGTAAAGCCTTCTCGGTTCGGGTAAAGAGAGAAATTAATTATGGGAACCGGAACCGAACTGGCTGCTAGCATAGGGAACCGAACCGGAGCAAAATAGCTAAATTTATGATAGAAAACCAAACCGAACCGACCAATTCTGATCGGTTCGAACCAGTTCCTCTATTTTTCGGGTCTAAAGTCCCAGCCCTATTTGGAAGGTACCTGGGGCATTGCAAAGTCCGAATGGCATTCTACGATATGCAAAGGTGCCAAAGGAGCAAGTGAAGGTAGTCTTCTCTTGATCCTCTTTAGCTATCCAAATTTGGTTATATCCAGAATATCCATCAAGAAAACAATAAAAAGAATGACCAACTAACCTTTCAAGCATTTGATCAATGAAGGGCAATGGGAAGTGGTTTTTCCTTGTTGTGGCGTTAAGCTTTCTGTAGTCTATGCAAACTCTATGTTCAGTCACAGTCCTTTGTGGCACAAGCTCATTCTTCTCATTCTTCACAACCGTGATTCCACTCTTCTTGGGCACTACTTGCACAGGTGAAACCCACCTACTATCTGAAATGGTGTGGATAACTCCACAATCCAAGAGCTTTATCACCTCCTTTGGGCCTCTACTGTGGGTTTCACCCCTTCCTCAAGAAGTATTCTGTGGACACAACGTGTAGGGCTAATTCCCTTGATATCTGCCAAAGTCCATCTAATAGCAGTCTTATGCTTCCTCAGTACATCCACCAACTTAACTTGTTGCTCAACCGTGAACTTTGAAGACACAATGATGGGTAAGGTGTCGTTATCTCCCAAAAAGGCATACTTCAAGTGATCCGGAAGCGGTTTAAGTTCAAGTGTAGGTGCCTGAATCACTAAAGGGATGGGTTTATTAGTAGATAACTGAATTGACAAAGTTTTAGGAACTTTACCTACAATAGATGGCATTCATTCAAGGTAAGCCACACTCTCAAAGACTTTGTCATTCAGAATGTCATCCTTGAATTCCCTTAGTGGAATTTCCTTACCATTGCTAGAATAACCAAGCCCTTTCTCCATGATGGTGAGCAAAGTAACCTCATTCATTACTTTGAAAATTTTCTAAGCAAGAGAGTCCAGAAGGTCAGTAGTACTAACAAAGTAATCATTAGAAAGAGGGTACCTCATAGCTTCAAAAACGTTGAAGCTAATAACTTCACCATCAAACTTCATAGTTAAGGAGCCATTGAACACATCAATCTTGGTTCTAGCTGTCCTCATGAAGGGGTCTTCCAAGCAAAAATGGCGTTGAGTTCGTAGGAGACTCCCTCATTTCCAAGACATAAAAATTTGCAGGAAAAATCAAGTTGTTCACCTGCACAAGGACATCCTCAACATACCCTTTTGGATAAGCATTAGATCTGTCAGCTAATTGGATAATCACATTATCATTTTTAAGTTCACCTAGGTCTAGAGATTCATAAATACTATAAGGCATAACATTTATAGAAGCTTCTAGATCTAGCATCACATTTTCGAATGTAGTGTTACCAATAGTGCAAGGGATAGAAAAACTTCCTGGATCTTTAAGCTTAGGTGGAAACTTTCTTGGAATCACAGCTTAGACGTTTTCAGACATTTGTACTACCTATTTCTCACGTGTACGTCTCCTAGTGGTGTAGAACTCCTTCAAGTACTTAGCGTACTTAGGGATTTGAGTAACGCACTAAATCAAAGGTATGTTGACCTGTACCTTTTTGAAAATCTCCAAGACTGCTTTTTCCTCCTCCTCCTTCTTTGATTTTGCAAATCTGTTTGGAAATGGAATAGAGGGAGATGGATTAGCAATAACTGAAACTTGAAAGTCAGGAACATTACCTTTTGGGGGTTCAGACGTTGGAGGTGCTTGTGTCTTAACCTTAGATGTAGCAGGGTCCTTCTCAAGTGCCCTCTTAGAAGACTTAATGTCCTCTTCTTCTTCCTCAATCCCGGCTTGGGCCTTCTTACCTTTCTTTGGTGGATCCATGAGTGTACGTCCACTTCTTGTTGTGACAGCCTTAACAGATTGGGGCTCTTGGTTTGAAATCATACCTATAAACCCCAAAACTCGACCCATTTATTCCTTCAATTCAAGATGTCCTTACCATGACTTTGTTGACTCACCACAAGTTCTTGAGTAGAACTTGCTAAAGCTTCAAACATGTTATCATAGCTAGGGTTAGAAATCGAATCGAAATTTGAAAAAACAAGGTTCTGAGAAACTTGAGGCTTATGAAAGCTTTGTTGAACATAGCCACCAATAACGTTGCAATCTTCCTAATTTTGGGAGATTGGTTGTCCATGAATGCTAAGTACCTGGCTCACACTTGAAGTAAGTTTGTTAAGCTTCTCATCCAAAAGATCATAATCACTTACCTCACTTACCCTCTGCGTTGAATTACTAAGGCCTTCATATTGTTCAGCATTTAAAGCACGATTGGCAATCAATTTCATTGCCTCTGATGGCGTTTTGTCTACAAAGGCCCCACCACTTGCAGCATCCAACATTTGTCTATCAAAATGGTTGAGTCCTTCATAGAAAAATTGGAGGAGATTCTCGTCCTTGAAGTCATGTTATGGACATTGTGATAACAAGGCCTTGAACCTCTCATAATAATCTGGATAAGTCTCATGCACATCTTGAGCAATTCCTGTTATTTTCTTCCTGTAATATGTCCTTCAGGTAGCTCATACAATCAATCCTTAGCATGATCCTCCAGAGAAAATGGAAATGCCTTTAACTTGAAGGTGTCTTCATCCACCTCTTCAAGCGTCATACTTGAACAAACAAATAGGAACTCCTTCAAGTGCTTATTAGGGTCTTCAACATTAAAGCCATGGAAAATGGGAAGTCTCTGAAGCAATGCAGATTTCATTTCAAAGTGAACAGACTTTCCATTTGCAGCAATAGGGTACACAATTGCATTGGGGAGCCCACCAAGCACATTTGAGGACGCAAGGTCCTTAATAGACTGGGTTCCTTCAGCCATTTGATTTTTCCTAGAATTCAAAGAATAAGTTAGTAAAGTAAAATTAATGGAAAAATACAAGTATAATATTAACTAAAAATGTAACACACGAAATTACAAGTATTTTGTGGGATATAAAACTTTACAATTTTACATGTGTATTTTTCATCCCTTCAAATGTTTAGCAAGAACAAAAATTCGATTATAAATCCAAAATCAAGATTGGAATGTGCGGCTCAAGCATAGTCGCCTAGACACAAACTTCCTTTCAAATCTTTTGGGCAACCTTACAGAAATGGCCAGGTGGAGAAGGACGAACACAAGAGGTAGAACTCATTTTGGTTTGAGCTACTCCCACATAGTGGTTTAGGCCCAATTGTATGCACTTCTGAATTCAGAACCCGTTATGGACGTTGTCCCCTTTCCAGACACCATTCCACATAGGCTATACTTAGATAAGAAAAGTCATAAGTTTGAAGACAGTTTAACAAGTGTTAATAAAGGCCGCTCTCAACCTTAAGGGACCTGAACTACGTGTCCATAAAAGGTTTAGGTCAATATTAACAAAAGAGACTTCACCTATTTCCAACATTAATTTCAAACTTATAATAAAACTCGTATCCCTACCAAACATCATCATAAACGAAAAACACAAAACAAGCTTTTAATTTTTACGATTTCACATATATATGAGCCCCCAAAAATTTTATTTGATTTTCGAAGGTAAATTTTCGAAAATAAGATTTTTGCACAAGGTGATTTTAGTGAAGGAATCGATTTTGGACATTTATAGGTATCGAGACTACCAATTGGGCTACTTGAATTAAGTTTGGGCAGAAAATTAAAGTTTGGGCCAATGTCCTTCGTTTTGGGCCTAGAAGGTTACTAAAGTTCACTGAAGCAAAAGATCGTCAAAGCAAATTTGAAAGGAAGGCGAATTGAGTTGTAGTGAAGATTTGAATTTTTAGTTTTAACGAAATTGAGTTTTGGTCCTAGGATGAAGTCGAGAAATAACTTAGGAAGTTTCCGACAAAAAACGAATATAAAAAAAGCCACGAGCCCAAAATCCGGAAATAATTAGCTAGCGAAATCGCATAACTCGTCGAAAGGGAAAATTCGACATTTCTCACACAAAAGTATAAATAGGAAACTTAGGGTGTGAAAACCCTAGAACCTCTCTCTCCCCCCTCTGCCGCGTTTTTCCTTCTCTCTTTCTCTCTCCCCGATCTCTCTCTCTCGTCCTCCCATTGCCAGCGCCGGAAAACACTATCTCTAGCCACCACCATGCAACACCGCATCCACCAATCAATGCAGCACCGAATCAGACCCAAACCCAAGAGAAATCGAAACCATGCATCAACCCCGACCTCTCGCTCTCTCTCTCTCTCTTCTTCTTCCTTCTACAACCACCAGAGAACACCATCTCTGGCCACCATCTCACCACACTGCCACCACCAATCTATCCAGCACCCAAATCCGACCCAACCCCAAGACTCACCACCAACATGCACCACCGGCAGCCTCCACACTCGATGACCCACGACTGCGAAGCCACTGTTCCTCGAGCCTCACCGATTTTCGGCCATCCTTTCAACGCACAGCCGCCACCAATGAGCTCGGGGTAAGCTGTTTATTATCACCCCAAAGCCTCGTCGCTAACCCAAAGATGGAAAAATTCGTACCCCCCTTCGCCAATGATCTAGGCTTCTGCAAAGCTAGGGATACCACCTCCGACCACGATTGAACGAAGCCATCCCCTTGAAGAAGCTTAGGGCTGCACTAATCGCCTTAACCCCTTAATCCTGACCTCCAACTCCGATTAGAACCACCGCACAAGCCTCACGCACCTTTGCTGGCTTGTGAGCTGACCTAGTGTCGCCGTGCATCACCGTCGAACTTCCAGACCTCCTTCGTTAGGTACTTTCATCACCTCTCTGTGTTTGAGGCCTATGGTTCAAATTGGATTGAGAAACCCTAACCCATTGTCATTTAATTTCGAAGTGAGGTTCTTGGATTTCTGCGATGTGGAGTTTCGGAGAAGATGAGCTATTGGGATAGCTTTGATCGAATTCAGATACGGTAAGGATATTTTGCAGTTTCTGTTTTAGATACAAAAATTGGTGATGGGTTGATTGTTGAGCTTATACTGTCTCGTAGGGATTCGAAAGGTTGGTGAGGATGGAGCATGACTATGTTGGATTGAGTTACAGTTTGGAAAAGAAGAATGGTAAGATTTGGGTATTTGAATCTATTACTTGGTGGAGTTGTTAAAATCAGCAACATGTTGTTTGTAGCCTCATGAATGGGAAAGTGTTAAAATGGTAATATGGATATGTTGTTGAGTAGATTGGAATTGATAGTAAATTATCCTTGATTGACTTAATTATGAAAGCGGTTAATTTTGAATTTATGATGATAAAGAGTAGTTTGCTCAAGACGGTAAACAATGACAATGTCTATAACTATCATTCCGGATACCACGGTTGTAAGAAAAGAAGAGAGTTGGTTATTGTTAACGAAAAGGTAAATTGCTCAAGTTCATAAGGAATTGGTATCCGAAATGATGTTATATTGGCTAATGATCATTGGGCCGAACTTATTAAGAAGTTCGTTTAGTAAATACTTTGACGATTAAAAGGGAATTAAGGAAGCTACGGTATACCAAGAAAATAGAAAGGTCTAATGAGTTAACCTAAAATTCAATCATGGATTATTGATTTGTTAAATTCTCCATGTCCCGAAAATTGAGATAAATTTATTTAATGCAATTTTCGGGAATGGAAATTGTCAATTGTTTTCTTAAAGTAAAAGGTTAAAGAAATGAAGGCCAAAGTATTAAGTATAATGGTTGTATCTTAAATGGTTCAAATGCCTTATCATTTGAATTGTTTGGGAATGGATAATAGGTTGTATCGATTAAAGGATAACTAGTTGGACTTCAAAGAAATTAAATCAAAGCTTTGGTTGTTCGGTTAACGCTATGATAATGTGAAGTTACCCATTAGTTTGAATTTATTTCAAAGGACTCGAGCGTGTGCACATGGAATTGGACGAAGTATCCAAAGTCAGAAACGAAACTAAGTTTGTGAGAGCACTCCAATTCCAGGTAGGGTGAGTTGTCCCTTCCTTGTTAGAGGCTTATCGATATATGTGGAATGCTCTAGTATAATATTATGTTACCTGCAAGTATGTGTTTGGTTGTTCATTAGTCAATGCCTCGTGAGACCTGTGTTTTTCATAACTGATAATTGTTGATTGCGAAAACCGAGGCTACACTTGAATGTTGAGATACTCTATCCCTTGTATGTTTGTACTTGTGACCTGAAAGTGAATGGGACCTAGACGCGTAGATTCCTAGGGATCCCATGGTGTCGATAACCGTGAACCTCCGGAAGGGGCTATGCTCCTATGTTTGTCGAGGAAAGGTAAGTACCGACAGTGAACCAATCATAGGAGACTTAGGGCCAGGAAATGGACACTTTCGCTACTTGTAGTCACAAGGACTACAGAGTAGTTGGCCGGTTCTTGAAGGATGACGAACCGGGTCGGTCACCTATTTGTTTGAGTTTAGCCGGCAGGTAAGTATCTTGGAGCTCCAAGTTGTGTGAAGCATACTGCATATGCTTTATAAAAGAAAACAAATATTTGTGGTTGCCTCTTTTTCTTAAAGCATTTTTTAATAAACGCACTAGGCCAATAACCTTAATATACAACACTTTTTACACAACGAAAAAAAAAAATTCGTTGTGTGATGTGGGAAAGTGAATCACACAACATGTTTACTAAACTTACGTTGTATAAGGTGGTTAAAATTCTGAATTTTTTTTAGAAGGTCATTGAACAACGGTTACAAGAATAATCTGTTGTGTTAATCAAAAAAAAAAAAAGCGGCAGATTTCCCTCCTGGATGGACTCAAATTTGGCTCCAAATTGTACCCTAGATGCCACTAAATTGTACAACAGTTTAGTTACTTGTGCTGTAGGAGTGTAATTGCAAATCATCATACAATGGTTTTTAATGTGCCGTTGTGCAAGCGAGTGGCAAAATTTGGAGAAGTCTCCAAAATGGCATTCATTCTCTCCCCAAAACGAGTAAATTTGGTTTCAATGGTTTGTTATGCTTGCAAATTCCTACAACACAATGAACTATTTCTGTTGTGTGATTGAGAAATGTCTAACCTCAGCGCCAAAACTGAAATTTTGATTGTACAGGCGGGAAATTTCCATCTTTGTTCCCTCAGCTTTGCTACACTTCAGACAACATATATAACTCTATATGTTGTCTGAGTAATTAAAAAAAATTAAAAAAATTAATGCGAGGTGCCTTATATAACTCGAGGGCACCATTACACACACTTACCTTTTTCAAGTCTAAGAGCAAAACCCCGGACCCTTTCTTCACTTCGAGCAAAATCCTGAGCCTTTCATCTCTCACTCCCACTTTGGCCTTAGAGAGTTTTCAGCTAAAAAACTTCCACACTTCCCCGCTCTCTCATTTCACTTCCCTCTCTGGGATTCTCTGAGTTGCAACCCCTAACCCTCTCTTTTCTTCTATTTCCGATTTTCAAAATTTACAACCGTGTAATTCTCCTTTCTCCAGTATCTCGACTTGAGATTAGGGTTCTTCATATTGAAAAACAAGAGGTTCTTCGATTTGCTAGTTCAGGGTATTGGGAAGAAGAAGTTCATCAAGGAATGTGAAGGCTGGGTCTTCGAAACCTCCAATAGATCTCACGAGTTAGTGGCCGGGGCACCGAATAGATCTCCCGATCTTACGCCACCACCCAAAAATTTCACAAAAACAAACAAAAGCGCCGCAAAACATGGTTCACTCTACCGCCGTTCACTACCACCGTAAACGGCGCCGCTTTGGGATGAGAGCTCTCAAAGATGTGTATACTAAACCCTCCACCTCCGCAGCTACGACAACACTTAAATGGGTCACCTGGTGCTGCCCCGACATTCCCAGAAGCCATGTTCAGAAGCTCTTTCGCTTAAGACAGGTTGAAGTCTTTTGAAATTTCATTACATTTTGGAAATGGTTTTTGAATGGTGATTGGAAAGTTGTTTGCTTTGATTATTTATCACAGGTTCGAAGAGATCGAACCATCTGACATGGATCAATGTGTTCAAGCACTTAAAAGGGTATCTGAAATTTGTGTTAACTTTTGTTTTGTTCTGTAATTAACTAATGGGTAGAGCTCAGAGATTTTGTTGCAATTATATGGGGTTTGTTTCTGATTTTGATTTTCGTGAAGGTGGGGCCTAAAGACTTGATGAACTTAGAAGATCGAATATATCTTCCTATTTTTGTGAAACAGTTCCCCGATGATAAACAAGAAGAGGGACATTGTAGTGAAGAAGAAGTCAAGTTTATTCGTAGCCTTGTGTTGTATAAGGTTCATAATTGTGGTCTCTATCACTTTTGTGCATGTTAAGCTAGTTATCTTGCTAACACATGCTATTTTGATTTCAGGATCCAGCTATTGTCGTCTTCAATAAACCCCTGGATTGCTTGTTTAGGTAGCTACTGATACTTAATTGATGAATTTGTTGTACTTTTGGTTTCTTGGTAGCTTTATTTGATTCTGGTGTTGAAATATATGGTGTTTGTACAGGGTGTTATTGGAATCAAAAGGAGTTTACAAAAACCCTCTTATCTCACTCACAAAAACCCAAAGGTACTTCCTTTCTTCTCTAACTTGCTATACTCTCTGTATTTTCCGTCCCCTGATTTTGATTCTGCATTCATTTTGTTTGTATTGGTTTTGTTTATGCTTAGTATAATTCGGAGGATCAATGGATAGCAGTGTTTGATCAGTGATCCAAGTGTGATAGATTCAGTTTCAAATCTATTTTACTTTTCTCCTATTCTAAAAATCATCTTTTGCTTGGTGAGTAGTGCAATTTTGCACCAAGTTTTGTACTTTAGACCTGTATCGTTGTTTTTTCTAAACTCTTTGGACACTCAGTTTATTCAATGGGATTGCGAATCTGCTACAGCTGGCTCTGAGGCCCTTGCTATCAATTTAAAAGCATCTTTATCTTGTCGTGTTCCTGGGATTCCATTATGACTGTCTTTCTTTGTGTATATCTGGTTAAAAAGTTGTGTAATTTTAGGTTTTTTGGAATACTGTCTTTTATATATACATCCACCGACTCATATATGGTTATATAGGTCCATCCCTTGCTTAGTTGTGATGTTGGTTTACGTTTTCAGCTTTCAAAGTTTTGAGATGCAAGATTTCTGTTATTAGAATTCAGCTTCAACTAGTTGCCTTTACAATTCAGAAATGTGGTTCAAAGATACAAAATTTTAGTTAGCAGCTGGTTTGAAATAGATTTTAAAAGAACCTACCAAGTAGTGTAAATTAATAGCTCAAATGACAACATATATGTTTGTTGTAATTGTAATCACTGACAGAGTTCCAAATCAGCTTTGCTTGTAAGAGGTGAAGCAGTAGTGCAGCAATGCAAGGAGTATCATCAGGCATCAGATACGGTGTCAAATACCAAGGTCAATACCCAAAACCCTTGCTTGTGGCAGAATTTCAAAAATTGATGCTTGGTGTGTTCTCTCTTGCTTTCTTCCAATCTTTGTACCAATTGAATTTGTGAGCTATGCAATTTTGGTTTTAATTGCTTTATTCTAGTCTTTGTATGGTCACCTTGTCTTGGCTGAAATGTTCTTGCTTATAAATTGGTAGGATAAGCATGTGAATCAGTTTTGAGTTTTGAGTTTGAACTGTTGATTTTGTTTTGTTTTTGAGATTGGGTGGTCTGGAGTTGACTAGAGAGGAAGAGAGTTTGGAGTTAGTTGGTCCAAAAGTTCAGAACTGGGTCTTGTTATATTTTAGCAGCATTTATTATTATTAGGTTGATAGTGTGGGCTTTGTAGCTATGGTTTGGTTCCATATGCCCCTATGGTTGGGTGTTTTGAGTTTAGATTGGAAAATGAGTGAATATGCCAAGACAGTAGCAACTGCACTAATGGAATGGTGCAAATTGTGTAAAAAAAATATTGAATATTTCCTTGCAAATTGGGTAGCTTCTAGTGCTTCCTTCGCAAAAACAAAAACAAATGGTTTCTTTGTTACTAGTTTTTAAAACCAGAGATTAATTGTTTCTTTTACATGGGAAACATGAACTTAACATGACCTCCTACCATCATTTTCATTGTTGCAGCTTGGTTCTCCATACAAAGTCCCAGTTTTCTATTGCTTCACTCTCTTCACAAGTTTCTTTCAGAGAATAGGGTATGAATCTTTTTGTCTCTTTACTGAAATATATAAACCTATGAAAATTAGCTTCTTTCTCTTTGCAAAGCTACATACTTTCTTTGCTCCCTCTTAAACTTTATCGATTCTGCTCTTTTCTTTTCTTATTGTTGATTAGAAAGTTATGCTTAGATTATTTTTTTTCTTCTTCTTCTTTATATTTTCCATATACCTTGATTCACATTCTTAATATAAATACTGATTGTGGGTCTTTGAAATAGTTAGGTTGAAGTAAGGTTTTAATTCTTGCAATTAAGTCGAATAATTGGCCAAATTTTTTTTTTCCCTTCTTCAATCAATTCTTTCTCATCGTTACTCATTGAATGGGCTTAACCAAGTTTTTCCGTTCTTCAATCTTTTCCTTCTCCTCGGTCTCTTTATGCTTGTCCTTATCATTTTTTCTGGAATTCTCACCCTTTCTCCTCTGATCTGCTTGTTAAAAAGGGTATGCCTTATGAATTTCAATCTCAATTCTTTGATTACTTTCTATTGATTTGCAGCTCTTCATATTCAAATACACGTCTGGATATCTTTTAGCCTCTCTTTGATTAAGCTCTGTTCTTATAGAAACCAATTGGAATAAGCTTTTAGTTCTATAATGTTATTATTAACTCATACTCTGTTTCAATTTTATATTTCCAAATAGCTTGAGTTTTGACAAACTGAACTGATACATGATCTTTGATAGTTTGTCTTTCGGTTCTCACTTCTCTTTAAAACTATATTTCAAAGGGTTTCATCTATTTGTTGTTTCTCATAGTGATAAAGATCTCAACTTCTTTATTTATTAGTTTAGTTTGATCATTCTCTTTTCAGTTTGTGCAAGTTGTTTGTGGGTGATTAGTTTTCAAGTCTTTATCTCTAAAGACAATGCAAAAACCTGTTAGAGTTAGTTTTTGCTTAATTTGAATTGGTTGTGAGTTTGAAGTTGAGCTTATGAAGTAAGATTAATTTCACTAGAAAAATATAGCAAATCAGTTTTTCATTTATGTCTATTTTAGTTGCTGCAACAATCGCTAAATCTTATAAACTACATAATAATAACTTTGACTGACATTTAGGTGAGGTTCTTGCTGAGATCTGGAAGGAAATATGAACAAGCTTTCAAAGCTAGTTGCATTTGTGGAAGTCGCTCAGTTTGATTTATTGGCATAACACCAAAAGCCAGATTCTCCTTCAGGTATTTCACTTATACAGGTTGTGTGCATTCTGTATTTGGTAGATTGTTAAGTTGTTTTCTTATAGTAGGAGAAGTACTTTGATCTGGAATCAATTGAAACTTTTAGCTATGATAGAGTAAGTGGGTTGTTTACATCTGCTGATTTCATGTTATATTTGTTTGTTTGATCAAATTGTATTATTTGTTTGATCAAATTGTATTATTTGTTTGGGATGCTTACACATATATTATAGCTCTGCTTATCTTAGTGTACAAGGCTTGGTAATGTTACCTAGCAATGTTTTCTTCTATTTTAGCTTTAATTAGTTTGAATCATTCCTTCTATACATACCGCCTATATTACATACCGCCAAGCATAATCAACGACCTCATAGGTGGGCCCCGCGGCATGGTTAGCCCCGCCTATGACATGCATCCGGTAGACCGACACCCGAGCTACGTTGCCATGGTGGAGGTCGGCCGGTATCTAGTCGGGAGGCTACTCTCCCATGCTCTCCAAGAGGCTTCAAGAGAAGCAATATGTGTATTATGTCCCACATCGGAAATTTAAACTAGATGGGGACTTCCTTTAGCTATAAGAGGAAGTCCTCCCCTTCTTAGAAGGGATGGATTCATGATCCCCACACTTGTATCACTACAAAGGTCACTTGACCTTACTTATAGTAAAATATCTAAGTGGACGTAGCCTTGCCTCAAAGGCAAGGTGAACCACTATACATGCTTGTGTCCCTTTCTCTCTCTCCCCATCATGATCCACACTTAGTTCCCGTTCCATATTCTTCAGTAGAAACATTGGCGCTAGAAGGAGGGTACCTATGTTTGGGTATGAGCCTCCGATCTTGAGCAAGGGTCATGTAGGGGAACCACCAATCATGTACGTGCGAGACACCTCCGACCTTGAGCAAGAGTCATGGATGGGTACCACGAGTCATGTACGGGTACCACAGGTCATCGGGTACATGGGTACATGCCGGATACCCCAACTCCCTCCCCAAGCCTCCGAGGAGCCATCGGGTACATGAGCCAGCGGGTTCTTACATGTAGACCCGTAGCTCTCTAAGTCTCGGAGGCACCTACAAATCCAGGTTCCAAGAACCTGAGTCTTTCTGGAAAAATATTGAGCATGACATGATCTTTCAATTAAGGTACATATACACTACCCTATATCACTACCCGCTTAGGAGTACGTTCGGGACTTCCATAAGTCGCATCCCGCCCGGGTCAAACCCAAAGGCCACGCATCCATGCACTCCCTCCTCGCATGGCACTTGTCTGTCAGGGCATGTCGAATATCTGGCACCAATCGCAACAACCTCTACAGTCCAATTTTGAGTCTCCGGTACCCTGTAACACCTCGACGGGATCCTGAGTTCCTGATGGCAACCATCATCTTCGACCCAAGCTCGCTTGTAGTGGCCCAGCGATCACTTGGTCCAGTATGATCTGACAACACCGACAACTCGGTTAGGTACCCTGGAAGCTCTACTCATCAACCACCCTTGCATGCTTGATAAACCATCTCCTCGACCGGTACCCTCACTCACCTCAATTCTCGTGAACATCACACTCCGGGAACAAAAAAAAAAAGAGGTGCATGGAGCGAATTTGGCTTGGAGTTTCTTTCTCAATCAAACATACTCGACAGTAGCTCCATGTACCAATGGCTAGTCCCGGTCGCTGGCAGTCACTCCGAGTCCACTTCTCATCAACTACGTATAACCTCGATTTCTGGCACTATTTGGTAACCAGCAGCCTAACCCGGTACCCGGTCATCAACATTTCTGCTTCCGTGACCTTCACTCAAACTCGTTGGACTCCTACACACTGTCGACAGTTCCGGGATCTAACCTGCAAACCCAATGAGTCAGCAACCTGTCCGGTAACTCTCCAAAGCAGGATCTCGACTCTCGACTCGCCCGAGGCTCCAATTAATTTTAAGGGACCTTCTGGATTCTCTCCCTTCTCCGGGAACTCGGCGACTTCCTCACTATCACCTGTACCAACAAATCACTGATCCGGGCACCAGCTCTCCGAGTACCAGAAAAGTTCAGTTCAAAAAAAAAAAAAAAAACCATATATATTTGCTTCGGGCACCAGTGATCTCTCTCTCATCATTGTCAACCTGGAAGAGCTCCATGAAGGTCGGACTCATCTGTAGTCCACTCCCAGAGATGTCTTCCCGGTCTCTTTCATACTGGGAACCTTGAAATCCATCATCCTGGAAATTACTAATCCCATCCGTAACGAGGTCTTCACTTATCTGAACAAAAATTTCTGGGCACCGAGATATCTACTCTGTGCACCTGCTCGGCCACTTTCCTGGAGATAAGTCTTTCATTCTGCTATCCTTTATAAAAGCTCAAAACATGCTTCAGTTATATATGATGTCTCAGCATGTTCACTTCAATTCTGATACACAAGTTTACTAAAGCATACGATAACTTCCAGACATATATATGCATGCAAACAATATAGTTCTACTACAGATACTTGTCATGCAAGCATTATCATACTTGTCTTCCCATGCACAACTCATTCCACTACTTCATCCAATCTCTTATAGAAGTATGCATGTGATTCAATATGCCACCTTGAATCATGAACTTATATTTATATATCTATCTATCTATTTTTGAAGTTTATAAAGGATTGAGCTTTTGCCACTGCAATATACTTGCATAGCTCACTCTATTTCTCTCACTGAACACGTGGCTGCCATTCACTTGCTCACTGACCATGTTTAGAGCACAGATTCAATTCATGCATGATTCTTACCTTCAATATATCATTCACTGATGTATTAACACCACACATTAAACATGACTACATGGCCACATATGAAAGACGGCAGCATATATTTTAAAGCATAAAACTAGGTGGTACTTATTCACATGAGCCCTTTGATCAGTTACAAAGCATAGATACAATTCATGCATGAATATCAACTTCAAGACACACATGTCAAAGCATGACCGACTCTATGGCACAATTCACACATGTCAACTATCTCAACGATACATTTGTCAAGCATGATCCCACACATGCACAGATAGTCACACATACATTTACATAACTCATCTGTTGCACAACAATCAAGCACACTTTGTTTTATTTATATGTGGTCTAGCCACACTGTACAAACACAAATTTAAATTCAGCACCTTCACTTTATTTCTATATTTTACTTCTTCAGCTTTCACTTTGAAAATTGTTACTAAATTACCTAACATGGCTACCCATGATTACTATTGCCTTGCTTGTCATGCACCAATTGCAATCATGATCATTGTTATACAATCAATTCCTAATTTCTTTTAGCATCCTCATTTAATCTTCTCACGTAAGAGTAATCATATTTTCATAATTACATGGGAAATTCAGTCCTTCATGCTATTTAGGATTTAAATTGTCACTATATCTGTCAAATCATATCAAAGCATACAAGCAAATTATATGCGCTTCATCAATTCAATCATATGAATAGCTTGCTAATCACTTATTTTGTTTTGCCTTCGGAGGAAGCAAAATCACTCTAAATTGGGCATCTTCTTGTGCATACAAAGCCAAACAAACTAGTGACCATTAGTCGATTACATGGAGTGTCATGCTTGGACAACTCCAACATGATTTAGTATTCGGGTCAATCCCAAGTGTCACCTCCTTCAAATGGCACAAGATAAGTTTTATCTTATGCTCCTCCAATTTGATTTATATCATGCTTTATATGCATCAATAGAGATTTCTATAATCTAAGCATATGCTTACAAATGTGACAGTTTTGATATCATATCCATTATGCCTATGTATTAATGTCATACTTTAACTTGATTGCAAATCAATTAAATTGCTACATATATACATATGACACTAGGCAAGTGTAACATGCGGCACTTAAAATCCCTGCCCCGAGTGAGGTACCCCAACAGGTTCACGAGGCACAAGTCATCATTCTACCCGGGGCCATGCCACCGGGTACCGGGGCCCAGAGCCACCGGATACCCCAACGGGGTTACAAGGCTCAATCTTTGATTCTACCCGGGGCCACGCCACAGGGTAGAGGCCTACAAGCCCTCATTCAACCCCATTGGGTTAAGGAGGCTCAAGTCCTCACATGACCCCACCAGGCCACGCTGTCCAAGCCCTCATTCTACCCTTCTGGGTATCAGAGGCATCAAGCCCTCGTGCTACCCCATCGGGTACTAGAGGCATTAAGCCCTCCTGCTACCCCATCGGGTACGAGAGGCATCAAGTCCTCATGCTACCCTATCAGGTACTAGAGGCATCAAGCCCTCATGCTACCCCATCGGGTGCGAGAGGCATCAAGCCCTCATGTTACCCCATCGAGTACGAGAGGCATCAAGCCCTCATGCTACCCTATCAGGTACTAGAGGCATCAAGCCCTCATGCTACCCCATCGGGTGCGAGAGGCATCAAGCCCTCATGCTACCCCATCGGGTACGAGAGGCATCAAGTCCTCATGCTACCCTATCGGGTACGAGAGGCATCAAGTCATCATGCTACCCCATCGGGTACGAGAGGCATCAAGTCATCATGCTACCCCATCGGGTACGAGAGGCTCAAGTCCTCAATCTACCCTTCCGGGTACCAGAGGCTCAAGTCCTCAATCTACCCTTCCGGGTATCAGAGGCGCAAATCCTCAATCTACCCTTCCGGGTATTAGAGGCTCAAATCCTCATTCTACCCTTCCGGGTATCAGAGGCTCAAAGTCCTCAATCTACCCATCCGGGTATCAGAGGCTCAAGTCCTTAATCTACCCTTCCGGGTGTCAGAGACTCAACTCCTCATTCTACCCCATCGGGTACCATAGGCTCAAGCCCTTAGAAAACCCCACTTGGTACCGGAGCTTCTGAATCACCTCACCTCCCGAGCGTTCTGTACACTTGGGGGACTTATTCATACCACATATCACAAGTGGAGATAGTACCCGACCGGGACTATCATCGGGCTTCACGCTCATACTTTTCGTGCTATGGTCTATTAAATGGAAATATTGAAATTTTTCACCTATTGTTGATCGCGACAATTAAATTTCTTTTACATCCCATTAATAAGACCATAGGACAAAACTCACGCCCGCTCAACATGAGCGAGCTCAACTCTTACGTTCCCGTTACACATAAGCCAAACAATCGGGTTATGTCTTATACGTTCGGGTTAAGTAAGTTAGCGTTCCTTCCTCTAACCTATCCTTCGGGGACTATCATGGTCACACCATAGTCTCGCTAGTATTGTCAATGGTTACTTCGATACCGGAGCTTCATTCTTATTCTCACCAGCATCGTCGAACATAATCTAAGTCCGAATTCCTGTTTTACTAACTATGTGACTTGGGGGACTTGGCAAGTAACAACACTCCCGATCCTAACACATATGTATCACATGCATACAACATTACATATCATTATGTACGTGTCATCGCGTTCATCACACATCTATGCATCATATGTACTTTGTTATACTTTCACAACCACATACATTCTAGATTTATACGTCGTATGTCAACACTACATAATACGTGCATACACACAATGTGTAACATACATTTCATATAAACATTCATGCACCTCGATGCATTTGACTTTAATGTCCCATAGATTGCCCTAGCGCAATCAATATGCTCTTTGTATACTCTTATCTTATTTGTAGGTACTAGCTCAAGGACGAGGCCCCTGTCGCACCAACCTACCATGGAGCACCAACATACCCGTAGAGCCCCTTCTTACTTACGGAGTTGGGGGACTAGTATGGGTATGGTGTTCAACAAGGTCATCACTCATACTTGGCGGCATCATACTTAAACTCCCCAACCAAGAAGCGCCTCTTACTCGGGGACTTGGGGGACTTGTACATACCGCCTATATTACATACCGCCAAGCATAATCAACGACCTCATAGGTGGGCCCCGCGGCATGGTTAGCCCCGCCTATGACATGCATCCGGTAGACCGACACCCGAGCTACGTTGCCATGGTGGAGGTCGGCCGGTATCTAGTCGGGAGGATACTCTCCCATGCTCTCCAAGAGGCTTCAAGAGAAGCAATATGTGTATTATGTCTCACATTGGAAATGTAAACTAGATGGGCACTTCCTTTAGCTATAAAAGGAAGTCCTCCCCTTCTTAGAAGGGATGGATTCATGATCCCCACACTTGTATCACTACAAAGGACACTTGACCTCACTTATAGTAAAAAATCTAAGTGGACGTAGCCTTGCCTCAAAGGCAAGGTGAACCACTATACATTCTTGTGTCCCTTTCTCTCTCTCCCCATCATGATCCACACTTAGTTCCCGTTCCGTATTCTTCAGTAGAAACACCTTCATAACCTTAAATTTTGCTTATTCTGTTTGCAGGTTTGGGAATATCTAGTGAAATGTTGCCTAAAGAGTCACTAAGTGATCAAGCATGGAATACCAAGCAATGAAGCAAAATATATTTTCTTTCATCATGTAAATTCAGCTAGCTAGGAAACTTTATAGCAATGACATGTTACTTGGATTCAATATTTGGTGGATATATTGGAATTTTATTGATGTATCACATTGCTTTTGGCGTAAATAATGATCATTGTTCATTGGATAATGATTTCAAGACATAATATAGTAAACTTCACACAATTAGTCACTGTTCATTAGGTAAAATAGAGCATTATTATCAATGCACAAAATCCAGAAAATTCAAAAAAAAAAAAAGAATTTCTACTGTTCACACAATGAATCCTTATATAACATGCAACGGTTCTAACAAACATACGTTGTCTGATTTACAATCACACAACTATAATAACTAGAATACGTTATCTAAAACTAACACACAACAATAAAATTTCCAAAAGTGAAGTGTGACTCATACAACAGAGAAAATAAAATATTGTTGTCTGATTCGCCTTTCATACAACTGCTCGGAAACAACTTTCATTGTGTGAATGATGCCAATGACATGTGCAGCATGACCGGCAACTGTGGCTGCCATCTGCCGAGAGAAGGCACAACAGTTTTAACCAAATAAATGTTGACTGTTTGTGATTCACACAATGGGTTTCCACCGTTGTGCCATTTTTCATCACACAACGCTCCGATACATAACGGAGATCGTCCAAATCACACAACGAATTTGGTCCGTTGTCTGTTCGCTTTTTTGGCCTAGTGACGTGCACAATATTATGTAGTAAATATTTTCAAGTATATTATTTTTCAAACCTAGCATGGTTGGGTCGGCCCCTACTGGGCATGCGAGATGGGCAGTCTTTGGTTAGTGGAGTCAGGTATGCAGTCGAGCTTATGGTTTAGGTCCATTTGTGCACTTAGTCATTTCTTGAGGTCTTTAATAATTCTTCACAAAATGCGTTTATTGATGAAATATGCAAGCTATTTGTTGCCTTACAATTTATTCTCTTGCATATACTTGAGAGTGAAGCTTTTAAGCATATCCATTTCTGAGAGAAAAATCGAAGTATGCCCTGTGAGTTTGGATTGGACTTGTTCTAAACATGCTATCATTCACTGTATAACTTAAGTTCTCCATATCTTGCTTAGTCATATGAAAGTCACAGGTTTATTAACCATGGAATTATCTATGCAATTTTGATTAAGTGTTTAACGTGAAAGCCATGAGTTTGGAGTCTCTGAGACAACAGTTAGGAGCAATAGAGTCATTTACTTGTTTTTTGTTGAGTCATTGTTTTGTTTTGTATTTTTGTTTTGCTAAGGGACTAACAAAAGCTAAGTGTGGGGTAGTTGATAGGAGCAAAAAAGTGTGACGATATAATTGATTATGTGCCTCATTTTAGTCTTATTTTTCCCTTAGTTTCGTGTTTTGAGTCATTAAGTCATTTTGAGAGTCTTGTTGCGTGTTTGGAGTAAAATTCATGAAAAATCCTAGCTGGATCAGGATTCCTAACTGTCAACTGTTTTTGCAGTCTTTATATTTTAATTCCCGTTATTTTCTCTAGAAAATTCTGATATTCTCCTACTTGTTGTAGGAAACCTTGCCTGGTGGAACTCTTGGAAACAGCAATGATGGAGTCATAAAATAAAGCATTTAAGATATTTGACCAAGAAATGAAGAAGGGAAATAAAGGAGAAAGATGTTTTCAGTTGGGGAATAAAGGAGAAAGACGTTTTCAGTTGAGGAATAAAAGAGAAAGATGTTTCAACTGGAAAATAAATAAGAGAAAGAAGTTTCAGCTTGGAAATTAAAGGAATTGCCCCATTATGAGAGGAGTTAAGGTCATAAAGGAGATGTTTCAGTTGGGAAATTAAAGGAATTACGATGCAATCCCATCCGTCCAATGATGAAGGGTATGATCGACAAAAGCCAACAAATGCTCCCCTATAAATAGGCAACGTCCAGCACATAATTTGCATCACTTCCCAGCCAAAATCACTTCCTTGCCTATCATTTCCTGGTCTATCACTTTCTGGCCAAAAACCATTCCAAGACTGCCCAATTCACTTCTCAAACCTCCATCTCCTACAAGACCGTGACCACCATCCATCCATCAATCTACGAAGCTCTTAGGCGTTGAGTCAAGGACGCTCCACTACCATAGCAGAGACAAGTTCATCACCTTGTTGCTAAGCCGCTGAGGAAAGCTTCAAAGTGTAACTATGACTCTACTTATATTTTTTGTTTCGGTTTTGTGTGTTTCAATTTGCGAGTTGTGTAATTGGAGACATGAAATTTTCAGAATATTTTTATTAATATTTTTGAGATTTTCAGTTTATTATTGAGTTAATTTCGAGAATTCTTTTATGATGCATGTTACAATCTTGTGCCCTTTTACGTGTTTAGGTAATTTTCAGAGTTAGGTTCATAAGTTTGCATGCTAGAATAACGGTGAGCTTGTGTATTTGCTTAATTTGCCAAGAGTAATTGTTATTTGTTAAGACGCTGAGTTAAACAAGTAGTAATTAGTTCTAACGGGTGGTAAAAATCATGCTTTAATGATTAAATGATTCTGGAAATTACGTGTTAAATTCTATGTCTAATGGTTAATTTGCACGTGTGAGTTGATTCGAGGGTTAGATAATACAACTAGTTAAGAGAATTACACTGAGTGTTTTTGAAAATTAGTAGTATTAGGCTTGGTAAGGACTTTTCCGATCCATGCCTACATTAGAATGAATCAGATAAGTGGATTGATCCGCTGAGGCTTTTCGTTTGAGCTCTTATCTAGGCATTAAAGATGGGCACATTTTTGTAGCATGTTGAAATGGATTTTCTGTTTTTACACTTAGTAATTTCCGAGTGGTATTGGTCTAGGTTAGGGAAGTCGATCATTGTATATAGGTTTATTTGTTTTGTTTTTATTTTAAGTAGATTAGGAACCAAAATTCAAAACCCCCCATTTTATTCTTTTATTTGTTAATTGACCTTTTTGTGTAGGTGTACCCTACAATCCCCGGACTGAACGATCCCTGCTTATCCTATACTGACAACTACATTTTGCAGGGTTAAATTGTGAGGCTATTTTAGCCGCATCACATGCTTCAATCTTTGGGCCAGATTTCTCAATTGGACAATTTCAAAGCTCATTCTTCAATTGCCGAAATTTCTTGTGCACTCTAGAACATTCTTGAGAAATCTTGAGTCATGTTGAAGTCACAGCATCTCCTATCACCACCAGGACTCTTAGCAACACCAGGACTTCTAGTGCCATCAGGTTTCCTAGTCCAACTGGGACTCTGTCATTTCTCATTTCCGAACATTATTTTTCCGAGCTCACTCCTAGTTACTTTAGGATTCCTACTTCCACTGGGATTCCTTTTCCTGGTAGGATTAGGAAAGCTTCATTTCTCCATTTCTGATCATTTATGCGCCTCATTTCCTCGTTGCCTTCATTTCTTTCATTTCCAGCTCTTGTTAGCTCATTTACTGCGTTTGGAGCTCCAATGTACCTAATTACAACAAAGTAAGTTAGAAATTATATTGTTAAGGAAATAACTAAGTAAAATGTAGAGAGAAATGCACTAAACACATAGAAAATATTAGTCTGATCAATGTGGGGTAGCGGGGAGCTATTTGATGCTCATGAGTACGTGTTTTAAAAGGGAGTGTCGGGGTTTCTTTCTTTTAAATGTTCAAAGAGGACTTCTGTATCATGTTTAATTGTCAGAGTTTCAATTTATATGATTTTGTCACCGGGTGACTTTTTTGATTTGAGAACTTGTTTAAAAGGGAGTTTCGGGGATTCTTTCTCTTAAACGTCCGGGGTGGACTTGCGTATCATATTTAAATTGTCAGAGTTTCAATTAATATGATTTTGTCACGATGTGACTTTTGTTGTGATTTTGGGGGAAATGCATATTGAATTATCAGAGTTTCAATTAATATGATTTTTTTCATGGGGTGCTTGTGTTGTGTTCTTTTGGGAAAAGAATGGGTTGTTTTGGGAAAACAGGGTGTGTGTTCCTTTTTCACGTGTTGATGGGTTTCCTCGTTGGGTGAGTTGTGTGTGTGTGTTTTGAGTTACTCATACGAGCTGTCATAAGCTTATCCGGTTTGTTGTGTGGCAACCGGTGCACTATTTAATGGTGTAGGGGTTAATCATGTAGGTCAGGGTAATCGTGGTTGAAACTGAGGTAGCGTGCTAGCAGCTTTATGGTAGGAAGCCAATTTTGTGATTTTACCGTTATTAAGACTTCCGCTTAAAGTAAGCTCTGAGGAGCACTTACTTATTATCTTGTTGTGGCAATTTAATTTGTAAACTCGTGTAATACATAACTCTGCTGAGGATGTATATATTGACTTTGTGGGTTCAGGGCATCAGTATGTACTTGGTTTAAAAGGAAAAATTTTCCAGGTATTTGTATTGATGGCTGAATCATCACGCATGTATAATTATGGGATTATATATATCAATTTTTATTTATGTTTAAGAATCAAGGCGTGACAAACTGGTTGAAGATTGATTGTTAGTCGTGTTATGATTCTAGGGGGGTTGCAAATAGTGGATGGTAGTGGAATGCAATTAGGACAAATTGGTTTCTAATTCGGAAAGAAGAAATGGTAAGTGAACAAGCCACCGGAAATAAGTTGGTTTGCTGCATAATTGATTAATGCTTCTTGAGTTATCAATTATGTTGGGAATTAGACGAGACTGTGGATAGGAGAAAATTGGCAAGGCGAATGGTGAATTGGTTATCAATATTAAATTTGTCAAAGTACAAATTTTGAATGAACGTAAATTGAGATGTGCGGACTGGTCATTAGAAGGATAGGAGTTTGGATGTTGGAATTAACGGATCGGATATTTGGAAATGGTTTAGTTAGTTTTATTTCGGGACCAGTAATTAATCAAAGTGGAGGGATGCTTAATTATGTGATTAAATGGGTAAAGGAATTGTAGACATGATTTAAATTAAAGGACAAGTGATAAACAAAGTAAGAATACCTATGTTAATTGTGAAATGAGCTTCATGGTTGTAAAGTGAATGATATGAAATTAATCATCGCTCATTATTTAATTATTGAATAATTGAAAAATGACCCGAACTATAAGTTGTAGTTAAGGAATAGATATTTATTTCTTAACAGCCTATTTATTGGTTTTAAATTTCATTAAAGGACCTGTACGTGAATCATTAGAGTGAGACGGAAGTATAAACTTAAAAGGGATCATAGGAGGTTGAGTAGAGCACAACATATGAGGATCCATACGCTTGGTCACGTTAGTCGTATACTGTGAGTGGATTTTAGATTTTAAATTATGCATGCACTTATATTTATGAATTAAGGATTTATTCGTTTATCGTTTTATTTATCGAGTTTATGATTTAGTTTTAGATTTTATTTTAGTTTATTATTTGGATTTATTATTTTGGTTGAGTTTCGACAAATTATTTTTTGAGGTGATTTCTATAATTATGTATTATATTTTTATTTGTCAATTTTGAGATTTCTGGAAGATTTTCGATGGAATTATATTATCTATTATTTCTTGTTTATTTGTTTATAGATTTGAGAATATTTTGGTGTGTGGGACATGTCATTGATTTATTTGATTTTCTAATGAGATTTTTTCGAGTACAGTTGGGAATCGTATTCACATCTTCATTTGCGGGAGTTTGGGGAAGCCTTATGGATTTTATGGATTTATGGATTTTCTGGTTTTTGAATGTTTTTCTTACGCCTTTGGGTGATTATATTATCCTGCTAGCATGTTGTCCACCTCACCGCCTTTGTGGTGTTGGGTTGCTGCCTTTGTGGCGGCAACCCTGAAGCCCAGTATCTTATTTGCCTTAGTGGTGCAAGGGTACGTATGGGAGTATGGGAGTACTTTAGCCTGGGAGGCTATCACCCAGCCTTGGAGGCTCATTCGTTTCGCTATTGTCTTCCACTACTTATACTTTATTATTCTTGACTAGCGGGGTCAATCCGATTTTCTCTTACTAACCAACGGGGTTGGAATGTTTTCACGAGTTTTCGAGCTTAAAGAAATATGTTTTATAAACCTTGCATGCATCGAGGTGATACATTCAAAATGAGTGCCAATTTGAACCATGAAAAATGTCAAACGTTAGTATAGAGTAAGCAGGGATCGTTCAAAACTGGGGATTGAGGGCACTGACATGTGAAACGAAAATAAAGAGGATAATATACAAAGTTCACAAAAAATATAAGTATATATATTCATATATGTCGAAATTTACAAGGAAATACAAGTTATAATTAGATTAGGAATCCTACTCCTACTAGAATACATTTTACAAGTCATAGTCAAGTTAGGAATCCATATTAGACAAGGAATACTAGTCATACACTAATTAGGAATACAAATCCAAGTAGGAAACAAACTCTAATTAAAATCCCTGAAGAACACCAACCAAAATCCATAACAACACAATTCTTAAAAAACACAAAACAAGTTCTTAAAACACACCAAAACAATTCCTACAAAACCGCAAGTATAAATTTCAGCCAAGATTAATTCTTTAACACTTATTTACGGTTTAACAACATTATTTTCAGATTATATACTTTATTATTTACGTTTCATGCATACTAAAAATCCTAAATCGATTTACACATGTACAAAAACACAAAACGCAAGAAAGGGGGGGAGGGGGGGGGTGGTTTAAAGATTAAAAATGAAATTTTCAGAAAACTATAAAGAACTTAAAATGTTTTTATATACATAGGTGGGAAAAGAAGAATCTTTGGAAAACAATTCAACAAGAACATTCAAAATCAACCCATTTATGCATCCCTTAATCTTACAAGTTGCCATAATGGAACGTTTTCAACCAAGAAACAAAATTAAAAGCAAACAATGTCCCTTATTTTATTTCCCTTAACAAAATTGATGAAGCAAAGCACTCAAACAATATATTTTCAAATCATTAAGTTCATGTGGAAGTTTGGTTAATAATCATGCAAATCCAAGTACTCAAAGCAAGTCAATTCAAAGCATGCATAATCTGATTTTGACTTATGTCCTAAACCTTTACTACTCATTAGAATTAGGGTTACAAAGCATAAACCTAATTAGTAGCTCCAACTACATGCAATCACTCAATGTTTCGAACCAAAGAACAAAATCACATAAAAGATTTCAATCAAACAAAATTAGATTATCATTCCAAGCATTCGGCTACTAACAAGAATCAAGAACACATAAACAAATCAAACATTGAAAAGAACATCAAAATTGAATCCAAAAATCAGAATACACTCATGGTTTCGGTTTTACACAAAGAAAACAAAAGCAGAATTTATATCTAAAAGAACACTAAACCGTGAAGAAAACATATGGAAGGTGGTATGAACAACCCTTAGTGAGTTCCTAAATATCCAAAGCAACTCCAAGGTGATGGCACAAGGTGGAATTCACGGCAAAGATGGAGGATGGCACAGCTAGGAACTTGAAGATGTGAAAACCTGAAACTCAAGAGCACACAAGTGAGGAATTGAAATTGTGGAAAAAGAATGGTGAATCTCTGACGTTAGAACGATGTTTCTTTATATAATGGAATGTCAAAGGCTCTCCCAATTCGTTCCTACATGAGTTCTCCTAAGTTGTGTTGATTCGGGTTTTCCTTCTAATTTTCTGATTGGTTAATACATCCCTTGGCCAATAAATGGTGCGATTTTGGGAAGCGCATAATTTAACCCTGAAAATATCGTTAGTAGTATAAGCAAATAGGGATCGTTCTATTCCGGGGATTGAGGGTACACTTGTAATTGTGAAACAAATAAAGAAAAGTATTATTTACAAAAATAAAATAAAGAATATAAATATATACAATTGTATAAACAAATAAAGAATTAAAATAATAAAGTATCATTTACAAAAATAAAATAAAGAATAAATATATACAAGTAAACACAAATAAGGGGGGATTAGGATTCTTAAAATTAAAATTAAAATAAATAAAATAAAAAAACGTAAAAACATATATACAAGGGTGGAACGCAAGGAACAAAGATCAAAATCAATTCCATGTAATCAAATTCGATTCAAACCCTATAATTGTTCTTCCAAGTCATGAGAGAGGAGTTGATCATGTGAAATATTCGAAAGCAAATGATTTCCCATATTTTACTTTTCAATGCTAATTAACCTAAGCGAAAGCACCTAGATTAATCCTATCAAACATGCAATCAAGCCCTAGAAAGCTAGTCAATCATGACATGTTCAACGCATTAGACATAGAGAAAGGCTATCAACTCAAGTGTACAACTTAGTTATGGAAAAGTCCACCTAATTGCAATCCTCTTCAATTAAATTCGATTCTTGTCCAGAACCTTTACTACTTTTGATTCAAGTTACACAAAACGAAAAGTCGATTTCATGTTCTTAAACCTAGCACCAATTACATGCAAATCCTATAAGTGTCGACCCAAATAAGATAAACATATAAAAGTTTTCTGTAAAGCAAATTTAATCGAACAAACTCACATAAGCGACTTAGAATCACAATTATAGAATTCGAAAACTTTATTTAAACATAGAAATTGGGCTAAAACTTTGCCCTAAACATTATTGTTAACTAGAAACAAGTTCATACGAAATCAAACAAGGAAACCAAAAAGGTTACAAGGAAAAGGAACGAATTACACCGTGAATGGAGATGGAGATGGAGAGCTAGATGGTTGGATCTTGAATCTTGGAAGCAAGCCTTCAGGTGGATGATGGAGGATATGATCTTCACGGCTCCTTCTTCTTCTTCCTCTCCTTGCTTGAAAATGCAGAAACTTAAAACTAGAGAATGGAGAGAAAAATGAAAAGGAAATGGAGAGACAAAGAAGATGAGATGGATGAAGGAATTGGTGACTAAGGAAAATGGAGAGGAAATGGTGAGACAAGGAGATGAAATGGATGAAGGAATTGGTATTTTGAGAGTGAGAGGAGAAGTGTATTTATAGCCCAAAAATTGATGAATGGAGGGTGGAGATGAACATAAATGAAGGGCTAGATATGTTAGACAGATTTGTAAAAAAAATCTTTCCACTTGTTTATCACTTGTTCAACTTGAATTGATTTTCCTCCTCAATATTTTCCACTTGCTTGCAACTTTGATTTTCCTCCTCAAGATTTTCCACTTCCTTGCAACTTTGATTTTCCTCCTCAAGATTTTCCACTTGCTTGCAACTTTGATTTTCCTCCTCAAGATTTTCCACTTCAAGTTTGACAAAGGTTGTTAGCAGATTTGGAGGTGAATTTCTGCCCCTTTATTCCTTCATTTTTTATCTCCACTAAGAACTTAATTTTAGCCTTCAACTTCTTCATATGAAATTATCCACCATGAGTGTAGATTACTGTGGTAAAATTTCAGAATTTATTACCATGTGGTTGGGCCGGAAATGCTGCTGGACCTCTTACAGGTCTAGTTTTCCAGTTTTGCTTCTGTAGAAAATTGGGCTGATTGCTTGAAGGCCTTCCACTCATATTTTTCTCTGGCACTCTTCATAAGAAATGATCCTTTGGGTGTCTAGAATGGATCTGGAAGGTTTCAGCTCATTTGAAGTCCATTTGGTCAGGCGGCCGCTCCTTCTTCTTTGCTTGGCTTGGTTTCTCCTAGCCGGAGTAGGAATATGTGTAAAATTGATCTTTTAGTACATTTCCATTTTTCTACTCCAATGTACCTTCATCTTTGCTCCCGTTGGTGTTCGCAAGCTCCTCTTTCCATTTATGAGTTCATTTCCATATTTTAGCTCGGAGGTCTTGAAAATAGAAACTAATAAGAAAAATAGAAACTTTCCTAAACTGAAAAATAGAAACTACCGAAAATGGAAACTTACTAAAAATGATAAAAAGAAACTATAAAAATAGAAACTTTCTACAAATAGGAACTTTCCCAATCAAAGAATGAAAACTTTCCTAAACAGGGTTTTAATAAGGAAATAACGCAAGAAATGTAGGGAAAAGCAAGTAAAACGTCGCATTAAAATGCTCCTATCAATAAACATCATCAAAGTTGAATCACCATCTCCAATCCGTGTCCAAGGTGCATTCCATAGAGTCTTGACTTCAAGAAATCCCTAGAAGCTTCAAGAATATCACCGCATAACCAAATCCAACTCAAATCCGAAATCCAAACTTCATCTTGATTCCAAAATCTGAGTTATACATGTATTACTCAGCATATGACTTTCACATGGTCTTCATGCCACTTCTAGATACTTCATGAATATTCCAAGATGCCTCCTAGCTTCCATAGGTCTCCTAGTATGATCAGGACTCCATAAGCAATCAGGTTTCCTAGTCAAATACGAACTTCTTTCCCGAGATGCTTCTACACTCTTCCGAAACCTTCTTGAGTAATCCTTATCCAACAAGGACTCCTTTTCACACTAGGTTTCCTTATCTAAGTAGAATTGGGTTTCCTTGTTTAAGTAGAACTCCTAGTCCAAGTTAGCTTCAGACTTCTACTCCAACTGGGATTCCTTTTCCTAGTTAAACTGAGAGAACTTTCATTTCTTCATTTTTCTTCCTTTCTGCGCCATTTTGCTTCCTTAGTCATTTCTAGACCTTTGAGACTCCATTTGACCTGTAAAACACTAACTAAGTTAAATTGATCAAGTTAAAGAAAATAACTTAGCAAAATATAGGAAGAAACATTACAAACGTCGCATTTTATGCTCTTATCACGAGGTTTTATAAGTTTAAATACGTGGGAAAGTATTAAAGTTTACCTTATTTAAACTGTATTGATTATTTATTTTTACCCACTCACACTAACACGTTTTTCATTTGTTTTCCCCTGAGCCCTTCTGTTTCAAATGCCCAATTTGCAGACCAGATTAGTTGAGGTCGGCGTACCTAGAATTGAGGCATAGTCAACAACACAGCTTCTGCATATTCAATTATTTATGTTTACCTTATGGATTAGAATTTGCTTTAATAACCTATGGGATTAATGTTACTGAATTGAGATTTGTATTCATGAAATTTAGAGTTCTTATGATTTGGGGAGTAGGGTGACTCCAGGAGAATAAGATTGGTTTGTTAGAAGTGTATTTGTGTGGTTTGCAGGTTTTTGGTAGTCCACTTTCAAAGGACTCTGTCTATTTTTAGGTAGAGTTATTCCTAAAGTGGGCTCTGCAGGTTCACCTCGGATTTTCGCATGAAATCAGGGGAGGGTCATGTCAAGTATGTTTAGTTTTTTTTTTTTATAATAGAGCCAGTAGGCAAATATATATTCATCAAAAGCCAGAATAGGCCATTACATACCCTTCCGCTGCCATTTATAGAAAAGAAGATAGTGGTAGTACCCACAACGGTACATAGAAACATAGACCCACTCATTGTACAATCAATACGTAGACATAGCGGGAATCCCCCTTTGGTACTACGCCGGAGGCGCTAGAAAGATTCGGCCCTTCCAACCTAACTTTTTAATCAATAAACCTAGCTGCCTAGAGACCTCAATTGGTGTACACCTAGATCTACTGAGAATTAAGTCGACAAGACCAGACCAAATGCCAAAACTAAATGCACAAAAGTACCTAGACTGTCCCTGAAAAATAGGGACTTATTGAAAGTAATAAAATTACTATCCTAGATAATGCACTAGGGCCAAAACCCTAGCCCAAAACTTGAGCCCAATAGGGTCACCAAAGAGATCACTCAGGCCCATCCTCTTGGTTTGGATCAGTCCACCGGCTCCTCCCAGACCCGTCGTGCACCATGGTCCGGCCACGCGCAGTCCGAACAAGTCACCGCGTTGCCGTGATCTCCGCGTTGCCATGACCTGCACCGCTCCATCATGTCAAAGTTGCAACATGCATCACCACGGAAACTCCATCCCCGAGCCAGGCCTCGCAATCCCCATCGCCGTCGAGCAACCCTCATGGCGCCGTCGATCAAAGAAGCCATCAGCGGGGAGCAGAAAAACCGAGCTATGCTGCACGACCATCACCTCACCACCATCCCAGCCAAACCATCGAAAGAATCGGAGAGAAATCCTTAGACAAAATCCCCTGGGCAGTAGGTCTCCCGTCCGACAGCAAACCCTACGGCGACGACAAGGCCAAAGGCCAGGCCGGACATCGGGGCCCCGCCGGACGAGAACGAATTGCAAAACGGAGAGGCCGCCTAGGGTTTCTGAGAGAGAGAGAGAGTCAAACTCTCTAGTATGTTTCCAAGGATTGTCAAGTATGTTTAGTTCTCTTTATTTATGATTCATTTATGTTAATTTAGTGTTTTTGTAGGTTTGTTTCGTAGAAATAAAAAAAGAAGCTAAAATAAGCTAACAATGATTGAAAGGCAATTTGCAATCCCACGTCCTAGATCGAATTACTGGAAAGGGAAATTTTTCCAATAGTACATGAACTAAAGGTCATTGTGAATTAACGTTCCTCAGTTTACACTAATTACACTTTGGTACCTATACTATAAAACCCAACCCAATAATTGTACACATCATTAATAACACCGTTAATCTTATGTCATTTTTCATTTTTCATTTTTCATTTTTCATTTTTCAAAGGGTCTCTCTCTCTTTCCCTCCTCCTCCTCGTTCTTATTGCCATGACTGATCATACCACCTTCTCCCTCTCCTCCAATTCCTGCAACACCCCCAAATCATGGAGATCTAACTCAACCAATCACAATCCAAAAAACCTAAATCCCCATAAACATGAAAAGAAAATTCGAGAGACTCACAAGGACGTCTAGATCATTGTGGATAGGGGAATCAATGACGTCAGAGAAGCGATTAAGGTTCCTGGCAAACCACCGGAGCTTGACATTGTCGTGAACATTGACCAGAATGTCGCTAATGCCCAGAACTTGTACCTGCCTTTCATGAGTACTACACTCGAATCAGAGTTGTCCTTCTTCGTGTCGGCGGCCGTCATCGTCGGAAGGCCATCGTCATCCTTCTTTCCGGACCAGATATCTTCCTTTGATTATTTAAGATCCTTAATTTCTTCTTCAAGTGGATGAACCAGTTTCCGGACCCAATTCGTGCTTCTACTCGTCACCGCTTACCATGTGCTTTCTGGGCTTTTTGGGTCGTCCTATACCCACCACTTACCCAGGAACTTAGAGGAGATGCTCTACCGCCTCCTGTCCAGCTCGGCGAGATCACCTCTAATGAGCTGAAGTAGTACGATGGCTCCGATCCCAAGAAGCCTCTGCTCATGGCCATCAAGTCTTAGATCTATGACATGTCTCAGAGCAACTGTTGAATTGAAATTTCAATTTGGGGTTTCTAGGGTTGTGATTATTGTGATTAACAAGGTGGTTGCTTTTCATTTCGGAGGTTGATGAGACACTGTTTCTATCTAGCAGAAAAAAAAAAAAAAAAAAAAAAAAAAAAAAAGAACAGATGAAGAAGACAGATGGGATCACCTGGATTTTCATTATTTAATTCACGCAATTAATAATGGACCAATTGTACGAATTATGGGTAATATGCTTTTTTCATATGTTGTTGGTGAAGTGGAATGATTTTCGTACGATTAATTATTCAAAATTCACAAATTTAGGGGGTGTACGAAGTTTGACTTTTTATACATTGAGTTTCTGCCAAAACTTTCTTTACGAAAGTTGTATAGCACAACGATACTAGTTTGTGGATATGTGGATCACGGAAATCGGTGTCCGTATGAGAAAGTTAAAGGAGATTGAAAATTTGAGAAATTGCTATAAAAATGAAAAATTCCAAGATTTTCATAAAAACCCCAAACTTTCCTTTTTTTCATTCTTCCCCTCCGTTCTCTCTCCTTCGGAAAACCCCAGAAAAGCCCAAACCCGATATTCTGACCCGGTTCCATCTCCGCCTTCCGATGTCCACCGGCAACGCCACCACTGCAGTTGCACTCATACTAGTGTCGCCATCCTCCCTCTGGTACTTGCCGGCGACTGCAATAGTCAGAAACTGCATATCAAAGCACCCAAAGGTAAACACTTCAGACCCGATCAGATTTTACGATTCCGGCATTATCTCAGTCCAATCTTTACATTTTTGGAATCCTCTTGATAAGTGTACATACGTGTACATTTGCAAGCATAATTAGCTATAATGGGCCATGCTCATTGTACCGCCAAAGGTACTAATTCCAACCAAAGGAATGACATGCGAACACACTGCCAGGCGGGCTACAGCCTCGGCGTCGGACCGCCTCCAGATCGCCACCGACGCGCCGCCACGCGCCGCGCCAAGTTAAGCATCAGAAGCTTCTGAAACTAAGAACTGAAGCATATCAGTCCCACATCGAAAACAAAGACAAGATCAGTCTCTTCCTCACCTATAAAAGGTTCTCTCCTCTCTCCTCATTAATCACGCATTCAATACTTACCTACGGTTATGTTGTCAACATAAATACATTGACTAACTTAGGCATCGGAGAGTTGAAGACCGCCCAGCGCGGTCTCCCTCTGACGCCCGTTGTATTTTACTTGACAGGTAACGGGAATCACAACATAAATACAAGTATCGATCCGCCCACCGGATCAGCGTTAACTAAGGTTTGGCCACCGCTAGACTTTTAGACATCAACATTGGCGCCGTCTGTGGGAATCCTTGAACTAAAGGTCATCCCGCTACAATCATCATGACTAACGACAGCGGGGGAAACGCTGAAGAGCAGGCGGAGCTCCCCGCCATTCCCCAGCCCTCCGACCCCGCGATCGGCGTTAACCGCGCACTATTCACGACCCCGGCCAATCCCGGTGGTGAGGCAAACCCAGGCAGCAGCCGCCCGTCAGGCCAGGATCTCGTCACCATGTACGAGATAGCACTGGCGGATCTTCATAAGGCAAACAGGGAGCGTGAGGAGGAGCGTAGAGAGAAGGCCGAAGCCCAAAAACAGGTGGCTGCGCTCATGACACGTTTTGAGGAACTAAAAAACACTTTGGCGGCCACCGACCGCCCGGCACAGAGCGAACAGTCACGCAGTACCAGGCGTAGTCGACCCAGCGCCGGCACGGCAGCGCCAGGGCCAGTCATACAAACGCACGTACCGCTGAACCCACCAGGGTTGTCAGGAATGGGACCACCGCCCATACCCCAACTAATGTTAGAACAAACGGGGGAATCCCTTCCGCACGCCAACAGCTTGAATGTCAGGGCAAGGACTGAGGATGATCCGCCCATACCTAGGCGCAAGCCAACTCGGCGGGGGAGTCAGGCCGATTCCGCCGGCGATACAACCGCCCAGTTATTGGAAAGGATGCACCAACTGGAGCAGAGGTTAATCCGGGCGGAGACGGGCGTCCCGACATCAACTCGGAACCCGCTGTTCATTTCCAGACCCGGCCCCTTTTCCGCCGCGATCCTGCAGGCTGTCAGGCCAACATATGCAAAGACCCCAAAAATGTCACCATATGGCGGAATGACCGATCCCTTTGTCCACATGGACACCTTCAAGAAGGTCACCAACAACAAGGGATTCGACGACGCCACCCTGTGCCATCTGTTCAGCGAAACATTGGACGGCGAAGCAATGAACTGGTTTTTTGAATGTCCGCCAGGATCGGTTGGCTCATTCCATGCACTGTCGCATGCTTTCCTCTCCCGCTTCATCCTATTGTCTGCCGGACATCACAACACAAGTCAGCTGTTCAGCGTCAAGCAGGGGGAGGACGAGTCACTGAAGGCCTTTGTCACAAGATGGCGAGCGGCAGCATCTCAGTGCCGCGACCTGGACAAAACTATGGCGTCGGCAGCCTTCAGGAAGGGACTCCTCAAGGGACCGTTCCTCTATCACCTCAATTACAACCATCCCAATGCAACGTACGACCACGTCATGAGTGAGGCGGTCATTCACGCCCAGGCGGAATTCATCACATATGGAGAAACACCACCACCAGCAACGCCAGCAAAATCAGCACAACCATCTTCCAATCACCAGGAAGCCGCTGATAAACCCCCCTCAGCTCCGCCAGTTGACAAGAAAAGAGAGTGGCAGCAGGGCGGCCACCAAACCAAGCGGCAGAAGGGACAGCATTTTTATAAGGGAAACCGCCCAACTCATGACAACAACAACAAGCAGACGGAGTCCTCGCAGCGGTATGCAGTTTTCACGGTCCTAACGGCCTCATATGAAGATATCTATAATCAGTGCAAGGATCAGATCCCACCGCCACCCCCTCCAAAGTACCCAAAAACGGGCAAACCCAGGAACACCGGCAAGTGGTGCAAATACCACGCGGACAGCGGCCACAATACAAACAGCTGTAACGCCCTCAAAACAGCCATTGAGACTTTATACCGTGACGGCAAGTTGGAGCAGTTCAAGGTACGCCAACCACCGCCAGTGATTGCCAACGTAGAAACCTTGGTCCGCATCAACACCATCGATGGCGGTGCTCCAATCACCAGCATGTCTCACAGGGCAAGAAAGCGCTATGCACGCGCTAACCACCCAAAGGAGGTTTGCAACATCCGCTATGAGAGATCCGCTAAACTCCCGAAGTCAGGATGGGAACCTATCACCTTTTCAGAGAAGGAGGAGCGCGGAGTACATTTACCCCATGACGACCCATTCTTGGTCGATGCCATTCTTGGCAAATTCTCGGTGGGGAGAATCTTGGTAGATAGCGGATCCGCTGTCAACGTCATCTTCAGTGGCTGCTACGACCACCTCAAGCGGAACAAGAAACTACTCCAGGATCATGAGCCACTGCTCAGCTTCTCCGGAGACATCACACAACCACTAGGGTCGGATTACATGCGACTAGTTATTGGCACTAGTCCCTGTATGGCGGAGGTGCACACGGAATTCATTATCGTCGACTGTCCCAGTTCGTACAACGCCATCATTGGTCGACCAGCGCTTAATAAGCTCAAGTGCATCATTGCCGGATACATGCTTCTCATGAAGTTCCCCACGCCCAATGGCACAGGCTGTGTGAGGGGAAGCCAACAGCTGGCACGAGAATGCTATTCAACATCTGTAGCGCGGTCAATGCGCCGCCATGAAATCCTGGCAGTGGGTAATGACCCACCACCACCGAATATCTTTGAGGATCCTAGAAATGAAGAGAAGAAATATGTAATGAAGGAGCCGGTCAACCCGGACACGTCACTGAAGGCCGTCTGCATCTCAGACGAGCATCCTGAGAGGACAGTCCGCATAGGCTCCCAGCTAGACCCAGAAGTGGAGGCAGAACTCACTCAGTTCTTACGTGACAACGCCACCGTCTTTGCATGGTCCTATGCAGACATGCCTGGCATCTCCACTGAAATAATCACCCATAAACTGACCATCAAACCCTCTTTCTATCCTATCAAGCAGAAGCGGAGGGCCTTTGATGAGGAAAAATACCGGGCAATCGGACAGGAGGTCGCCAAACTACGGGACATTGGATTCATCCGCCAGGTCATCTACCCCCAATGGATCTCAAATCTGGTAATGGTGAAGAAGCCCAGCGGCAAGTGGCGGATGTGCGTCGACTTCAAAAACCTAAACAAGGCATGCCCAAAAGATAGTTTCCCGCTACCTCGTATCGATCAGCTGGTCGATGCAACCGCCGGACACGAACTCCTCAGCATGATGGATGCTTTCTCTGGATACAATCAGATCAAAATGCACCCCAGCGACCAAGAATGCACCACCTTCACCACCGACAAAGGCCTTTACTGCTACAATGTCATGCCTTTTGGTCTGAAGAACGCCGGTGCAACTTATCAGCGGTTGATGAACGCAATGTTCGCTGAGCATCTGGGAAAAATCATCGAGGTCTATGTGGACGACATGCTAGTCAAGAGCATAAAGGCCAGCGGACATGTGGCAAACCTCAGGATCATAGTAACCATCCTCCTGGCCTATGGTATGCGCCTCAACCCAGAAAAATGTTTCTTTGCAGTCACCGCCAGCAAATTTCTGGGTTACATCGTCAGCGAGCGAGGTATCGAGGCTAACCCAGACAAGGTACAGGCCATCCTTGACCTGTCGGACCCGAAGTATAAAGTAGACGTCCAGTGTCTCCAGGGCAAGTTAACCGCCCTTTCTCGATTCATCTCTCGACTTACTGACAAATGCGCCCCATTCTTCAAACTCCTCAAAACAACTCACAAGAAGGTCATTGACTGGAACCCAGAATGTCAGGCGGCGTTCCAAGGCCTAAAGGAGTATTTGGCGGCAGTCCCTCTCCTTTCTGTCCCTGTCCAAGGAGAGACACTATTCATATATCTGGCGGTCTCGGCAACGGCAATAAGTTGCGCCATTGTTCGGCGGGAGGGTCAGGATGAACTCCCAGTATTCTACGCCGGCAGAGGTATGAACGGAGCAGAAACAAGGTATCCACCGTTGGAACAGCTGGCGCTTACACTTATCGTTGCCGCCAGACGCCTTCGGCAGTATTTCCAGGCCCACACGATCCATGTGTTGACCAATCAACCGCTGAGACAGGTGATGCAAAACCCTGAACACTCAGGGCGACTCAGCAAGTGGGCGATTGAGCTCAGCGAATTTGACATCGAGTACAAGCCAAGAACCGCCATGAAGGGCCAGGCAGTAGCAGACTTCATCGCTGAACTTACTGAGCGTCAGCCAGAACCCGGTACTCAAGCACAGCCCGGAACAGAAATGGTAACCGGTACAGGGGTACTTACCCCACAGTCAGGATGGGACCTACATGTGGACGGCTCCGCCTGCGCCAAGGCCAGCGGCGCCGGGGTCATCTTAACCGGACCCGGGGGACTGAAGGCAGAATATGCGTTGAAATTCAACTTCAAAGCTTCAAACAATATGGCGGAGTACGAGGCGCTCATCGCCGGCCTACTCCTCGCCATTGACTCAGGAGCTGACAGCGTCAACATATTCAGCGACTCCCAACTAGTCGTCAACCAGGTCAACGACAGCTTCCAAGCCAAGGACCAGCAGCTAGCGGCGTATCTGGGGTACGTCAAAACGTTGCTAAAAAAGTTCAAGTTTCACACAATCACACAAATCCCCAGGGAAAAGAACGCTAAGGCTGATTCCCTGGCGAGACTGGCAACCGCCCAACCACATCAGAGTCCGGCGGACACAAGGGTGGAGTATCTTAACAAACCAAGCATCACAAAGACTCTGGCGGAAATCTTCAACATTCAGATCGACCCCAGCTGGATGGACGAGATCATCGCATACAAGCGCAGCGGAACATTGCCAGAAGATAAGGTCCAGGCAAGGCAGCTCCAACGAAGAGCAACCCGCCACAACATCCAGCACGGCAAACTCTACCGCCAGGGATTCACCCATCCAAACCTCCGATGTCTAACCCCAGAGGAGGGAAGGGCTGTCCTGACTGAAATCCATAGCGGAGAATGCGGAAACCACTCGGGCGCCAGATCCCTGGCCAACCGCACAATGCGACAAGGGTACTTCTGGCCCACACTTGGCGATGACGCCCGGCGGATTTCGAGGTCTTGCCACAAATGCCAGCAATTCGCAGATCTCCCACACGCACCAGCAGAGCCACTGTCAATCATCGTGGGCCCATGGATTCATTCTATGTGGGGCCTTGATCTGATGGGCAAATTCCAAACTGCCAAGGGCCAGTTCAAATACATCATTGTTGCCATCGATTACAACAGCAAGTGGATAGAGGCAGAGCCACTGACGGCAATAACTACCGCCAAGGTAATTCACTTCCTTTGGAAGAATATCTATTGCCGCTACGGTGTCCCGCACACAATCATCACAGATAACGGCACACAGTTCAACAATGACGAGCTCATCTCCTTCACCATCAACTTGGGCACCAAGCTGAGGTTTGCATCTGTCGCCCACCCCCAGACCAACGGCCAGGTCGAAGCGGCAAACAAGATAATCAAAAAATTGTTAAAAAAGAAGCTCGACGACGCCAAGGGTTTATGGGCGGAGAAACTCCCAGAAGTCCTGTGGGCCATCCGAACAACTCCAACCTCCGCCACCGGAGAAACTCCTTTTTGTATGATGTTCGGCACAGAGGCTGTCTTACCCATTGAAGTTACCCAACCTACCGCTAGAGTCGAAGGCTACTGCCCAGAGACCAACAGCGCCGGCGTCAATTTGGACAGGGACCTCCTAGAAGAGAGAAGACTCGAGGCCCATTTACACAATCTGCAAAACAAGCAACGGGTATCACGTTTTTACAACGCCAGAGTCAGGGCCCGGAACCTCCAACTGGGGGACTTGGTCATGAAAGAAGTCATTCCGCCACCGACAAAACTCCGCCCAACATGGGAAGGCCCATACAAAATTGTGGAAGTCGTTAGCCCAGGCACCTTCTACTTAATGGACAAGGACGGCGTCACAACGCCCCGCCCTTGGAATACTGAACACCTTCGGTATTATTACAAATAGTCAAACCGCTACCCATGCGCATCTTGACTTAGCTAAATTTTTTGTTCGAATGTTTAGCTAAGGGAAGCTACCCAACGGGTACTACCCCACTTTTGTACGCTGATCAGTCAGCCATCAATGAAACGAGGAATTATTCAGACCATTGTTACCAAGTCTAGCACCGAGGGCAACTGGCAACGCCAGCAATCGTCGGCGGACTCCGTCCGCTACGCGGTGCACTTGGACCAATCTTAATTCCTTTAATGTTCCATTGATCGACAAAAGAAAATATAACTCAATAGTGCTACACACACATCATGGCAAACCAAGTCAGAAATGTACTTCATTTCACAAAATTCGGTACAAGCTAGTATGCCTCAGCGGCTACACAAAAAAAAAATAATATAACTTCGGAGATCTCAGATAGGTTCAGCGATTGGCTTCGGCCTCTGCTGCTTCGACGGCTGGCGGCGCGACCGATCGGCTCGCTTGATCGGACCCTCGGGCTGTCGGACTGGGAGTCTCTAGGGTGCCGTCGGCTCGGGTGTGTGCCTCCAGAAACCCGGCACGTGACACCTCCGACGGGGTCTGCTGGGGGGTTTGCTGGGACCCTTCCGTCGGATGCGGGCCACTTTCCCCGCTGCCTGAATGAGTACCTGCAGCTTGGGCAGGCACGACTTCTGGCTCCGTCGGGGCACTCTGGACCAGCGGCACGTCAGGCTGTGACGCCTTTACAAAATCAATGGCACCCTTCCGCTTCAACATGTCTACGTTTGCTCGGGCGCCAGCTTTCGCCGCCTCAGTCATCGCCTTTTTATACTCCGCCGACAGCTTGTACGCTTCAACGGCGGCGGCTGCAGAGGCACTCTGTTCAGCTTTCAGGCGACCAACCTCACCGTCCAGCCGCTTCATCTCATCCAGTCTGGCGGCAGACTCCCGCTGCACTATAATAAGCTTCTTGTCCTTAGCGGCTATCTTCTCCTTCAGCAGCCCAATCTCCTGCTCCAACTTGGAGACATCTTCATTCCTCTCCAGATCCCGCCGGATAGCCGCATTCAGTTTGCCACGGGCGTCCGCATAATCGCACTCCGCCTTAACCAATCCCCGCTGGATCTCCGCCACTCTCTCCTTGGCCTCCGCCAACTCCCTCTGGAGACCTTCGATTTCTCCCCTGAGCTCCGCCTCAATCCGGGGCTGCTTAGACGCCGCCACGAACATATCGTGTAACCCCGCCGATACTTGACCAAACGCAGAGCTGAAGGGCGATTGGTCAATTGCCGTCGGGCGCGATATGCCCGCCAGACCCCCGAACCCCAGCCGCTCACACAGATGGAAGAGGAACTCTCGCTCCCCTTCTGTCATGAACGGCGCGTACTCGGCAAAGGAGTCCAGATCACTGACGGGGGGCGCCTCTCCCTCCGCCACTGCAACCTTCGATGCGGTTTGTCGGGCCTTCTTTTGTTGGCGGACCCCGATAACCACCTCTTCTTCCTCTTCCTCGGCGGGGGAGTCAGGCTGCCGGCGCCTCTTCTCCAGCGCCCTTTGTGTGCCAGCAACGGTCCTCGTCACCCGCACTGGCGACTCACCCCTGGCCTCGGCAGCAGTCTCCGTTGAAGGTACCGCCTTCTTTTGAGGACCGCGCCTGGTGGCAGGCATCCGTTCCCGCTGCCCGGTAGCAACGGTTCCCCTCTCCCCGCCATCCGCCTGAGTCCCCGCCTGCACCGTAGGCAGACCATCTTCGCCAAGGTGAGACTGCTGTGGCATTGCCATCTCCACCGAAACCTCGGAGTGACTCAACGCCAACGTCTCCGGGTTCACCACGGTCTGCTGGGCCGCCAGCCCCTCAGCATACATGGCCTCCAAAAAGTTTTCTATCTCCGCCCGATCCATCGCCTTCTCGAACGCGTCGCGACTTGATTTGTTGCCCGGCGGAGTTTCTATAAAAAAAAAGAGAGAAGGGAAAGCCAGCCACCAGTCAGACACAATTCAATTATAAAACGAAACGACAGGGTAGGATCCTCACCAATAGAGCGTGTTAGTCGCAGGTCGACCAATAACTCCCAACCAGTTAGCAAGCGGAAATCAAGCAGGTTTCGGTTCCGCCAGCAACCTCTGATCCTCGCCACCCGGCACTCTTCTGCACGCGTCAGCGTATACCGGAGTCCCGCTGCACAAGACAAACACGTCGTAAGAATACAAGTTCAAGCATGTATGCACGCCAAACATTTTCAGCGGACACAGGCCACCAACCTCGAATAGGTTGGAACTCGGACTTAATCCTAAATGACGGCCCTTCCTCGTTAGACCTAGCGTGGTACTCCCAACCGTCGGTAGCGACGCAAAAGGTCCCCCGCCAATAGGACATGGAGTCCCTCAGATTCTCAATCAGCTTGGGCGCTCCCTGCCGGCGACTCAAATTTACTTGCCCGTGGCAACCTTGGCGCTTCACATATACTAACTCGTAGAAATGGAGCACTTCCGCCACGGTAGGCCCCTCGCACCCCGACAAGCGCCACAAGGAGTTCATCGCCAACATCAACCGCCACATGTTTGGACAGATCTGACCGAAGGCAAGGCCAAACTCACAAACAAGGATTTGAAGATTGGGCACTAGCGGAAATGTCACCCCTTGGCGGAATATGGCCTCGTGCACGGCCGCACACCCCGTCGGGAGAATCGACGCCTTCTCATCAGCCGTCGGCGGTCGCAGCTTCACCGACCCCGGCAAGCGGAACGCCTGCTTCAGTCGAGCGACAGCAGCACCGCTCATCCCCCTCCCGCCTCGTCAACGGCTGTCCCATCCGGGAGGAACCACGCCGACTCAACATTTTGCTCCGCTGCCTCTTCCTCCCCGGCGGAGCCGCTAGCAGCACTATTGCTTGCCAAGCGTTCGTCGCGCCTAACCTTGGCGGCAGCGGCCTCACCCGCCCTAGAGCTCTCTGAACGCGAACCACGGGCCATAGTTGCTTCCCAGGGGATAGTCTGTAACGGCTCAACTTCTAGCGGTTCTGGCAGTGAGGATCCTGCATGGGCAGACGGACGCAACGAATCAATAAAAACCCCATCCGCCGCGCTGAGCGACACGTCAGACCCGGAATCCTCACTGCTCGAAATCTCTATAACGCTAGCCATCCCAAAACCCTAAAACCCACATCAGTTAGCACAAACATAGATCTAGCCTATTCTCGCATCAGTTATAGCCAAAATAATCAAGAACAAAACCCAGAAAACCCCAAAGTGTAAACAAACACACTCAACCCAGACTCGACTATCCAAATCCTAAAACCAATGAACGCATTGGCCAACCATCATTCAATCCCCCACAAAAAACCCCCATCTCACACCTCAGAGCACACCCAGAAAAGCAAACACTACAAAACCCAGAAACTAGCAGAAACAAATAGCAGAAGACAGAGATCCGAATACCAACCTCAGTGATGCAATCTCCGGCACGGTGGTGCACAGGTACGACCAACGTCTCTGGGAGTAGTTTATCCAAACTTCGGTAGGCTCCTTCTCCGGTTTCGAACAAGCGATGGCTAAGCTTTCAAAATTTTCACAAAGTATCGAATCCCCCAGAATTTCCCCCCTTTTTATATAGGCCCCAACGCGTCCTCGACCGTCCGCTCCATACCAACATCCCTTGTTAGCCGTACACGTGTCGTACATCTCCACTCACTCTCCGGATTGCCCGAAGCGTCATCTCGGTTACAAAACCCACAGTTACTATCATTAAAGGCTAGAAGACGGACAGGCTTAGCAGACAAGCCTACGCACGCTAACCCGCTATGGGCGCGACACGTATTAACCACCGAAGGGGCAACTTCGAGAAATCCGCCAGCGGAACTTCTCCCTTGTCACCTTCCAAGGAGTGAAGTCTCCGCTGAGCAAATCCGCCAGCGGAACTTCTCCCTTGTCACCTTCCAAGGAGTGAAGTCTCCGCTGAGCAAATCCGCCAGCGGAACTTCTCCCTTGTCACCTTCCAAGGAGTGAAGTCTCCGCTGAGCGAAACCCCGCCAGCGGAACTTCTCCCTTGTCATCCTCCAAGCGACGAAGTCTCCGCTGAGCGAAACTCCGCCAGCGGAACTTCTCCCTTGTCACCTTCCAAGGAGTGAAGTCTCCGCTGAGCGAAACCCCGCCAGCGGAACTTCTCCCTTGTCATCCTCCAAGCGACGAAGTCTCCGCTGAGCGAAACCCCGCCAGCGAAACTTCTCCCTTGTCATCCTCCAAGCGACGAAGTCTCCGCTGAGCGAAACTCCGCCAGCGGAACTTCTCCCTTGTCACCTTCCAAGGAGTGAAGTCTCCGCCGAGCGAAACCCCGCCAGCGGAACTTCTCCCTTGTCATCCTCCAAGCGACGAAGTCTCCGCTGAGCGAAACCCCGCCAGCGAAACTTCTCCCTTGTCATCCTCCAAGCGACGAAGTCTCCGCTGAGCGAAACCCCGCCAGCGGAACTTCTCCCTTGTCATCCTCCAAGCGACGAAGTCTCCGCTGAGCGAAACCCCGCCAGCGGAACTTCTCCCTTGTCATCCTCCAAGCGACGAAGTCTCCGCTGAGCGAAACCCCGCCAGCGGAACTTCTCCCTTGCCATCCTGCAAGCGCAATGTCTGTCGCTACACACCTCTGGCGGAACCCCTTTTTCATCTTGCAAAAACAACCGCCAGGCACGTCTATCAAACGCTGCTTCCTGCTGCATCCAGCGAGGGGATGTCCGTCAAACGGAAAATCCCGAGGCTACGCCTCACTGACAACGACCGCTACGCGGCGTTACCGTCAGACCGTCCCTACGGGACACGGGGACTAGTCACAGTCTACGACTGCCCTGATCAGGCAATTTGACCCCCGTCATTTGGGTGCTAAAACATTGGGCTCGCTACCCAACACCCTCTGCTCCGTGCAGCTCCCCCTCATCAAACAATTCAACGACCATCCGGAGGTCTATCTTCGCCGGGGAGTGGGGGACTCCCTGGGGGGCCCAGCAGGGGCCCACCCGAAAGGGTATAAAGCGTTTGCTCAGTAAAACCAACGGTTGACAACGCACTGACGCTAATTATGCTCTTGCAAGTCTAGCGGAGGACAACGCTTCAAACCGCCGAACAACTCCCCAACCAAGATTGCCCTCCTTGACTGGGGACTTGGGGGACTTGTACATACGTGTACATTTGCAAGCATAATTAGCTATAATGGGCCATGCTCATTGTACCGCCAAAGGTACTAATTCCAACCAAAGGAATGACATGCGAACACACTGCCAGGCGGGCTACAGCCTCGGCGTCGGACCGCCTCCAGATCGCCACCGACGCGCCACCACGCGCCGCGCCAAGTTAAGCATCAGAAGCTTCTGAAACTAAGAACTGAAGCATATCAGTCCCACATCGAAAACAAAGACAAGATCAGTCTCTTCCTCACCTATAAAAGGTTCTCTCCTCTCTCCTCATTAATCACGCATTCAATACTTACCTACGGTTATGTTGTCAACATAAATACATTGACTAACTTAGGCATCGGAGAGTTGAAGACCGCCCAGCGCGGTCTCCCTCTGACGCCCGTTGTATTTTACTTGACAGGTAACGGGAATCACAACATAAATACAAGTATCGATCCGCCCACCGGATCAGCGTTAACTAAGGTTTGGCCACCGCTAGACTTTTAGACATCAACAATAAGCTATTTCTGTCCACCTAAATAAATGCACAAAAATGCCTATAACTTAAGCCTACAAGAATGTCAAAAATAGTATAGGTAAGTAGGGATCGTTCCCGCAAGAGATTTTGGTCTAATCACTAATCTAAAGACTCAAAACAAAATAAATGCTAAACTGTTCAGTTAGAAAGATCTGACTGGCAGACGACTCTAAACTACTCTAAATGAAAATTTACAGCCAAACTCTAGACATGATAAACTAACTACTGACAAAGTTTGATAATTTTTTAAGGTGTTTTGGTTGACGAACTAATTAAATAAAAACGAAACACTAAATGACTTCGAAAATAAAAAGACTTGATTCTGGGTTTTGAAAATCAAAGATAAAACAAGTTAGAGGAATTGCATCCACCACCAATCAATCAAGTAAACTAATCATGTTCAACCTAATTTCATTTATCTATGGATGACGATGCTCAGGTTAACCCAACGCCTGAATTAACCTATTGTTTTTCCTTATTTGTATGCTAGGTGAGAGATGCTCTACACCTAACCAATTTTCAAAAATGCAACCTAGGTTGATGCAACTGTAGATTTAACACAAAGAAATCATTACGTAGTAGAAAAATGAGACATCACAAGACATCTTGAGTACGACGCGTCTCAATTAACATAGGAACCTAATCACTTGGCTTCTAGACAACTTACTACTCTAGAACTCTCAACGGAACCCTCGAAGCAAGGCACAAGCAATGGTCATTCATAGCAAGAGAATCCTAAATATGCAATCTAAGTTGCGCACCAAAGAAAACATGCAAAGGAATCGTCAATGTGAAGATAGAAATTAGGTTCTCATCTAATAGATAAACAAAACTAATTGAAAGTCATAACAAGTTTACAATCATGATTTGGGGCTTCAACAACCCCTAACTATAGAGTTAGTTTCTCATAGAAAGAAAAACGAAAACAAGATAAACTAAAGAGAAAAATAAGAAGTTGCAGGAGAGAGGAAAGAGAGGAGAAGAGAAGAGAAGAGAAGAGAAGAGAGAAGAGAGAAGAGAGATTTTTCAGATTTGCACAGCCCTTTTATATTGCTCCTTGAGTCCTCTTTCATTCGTTTTTGGTTTGAGACTCCTTAAATTGTAGAGAAAGGCAACTTCTTGATTCTCTATTTGATTTAGGATTCTCTACACTTTGTCCAATGAAAATTTGGCATATCATCATCAATATTTCTGCGAAAATCTCCATAATTTGCTGCGCTATCTCCATGGATTGGGCTCCTCGATCCATCAAGGTTTTCTACTTGGCCAGGACTTTAAGCTTTTCCTTATTTGTGCATCTTTGCTTAATATTATCTTCTTTTTGTATATTTGCTCCAAAAAACCTAATAAACGCAAAAGTAAATAAATAAGGAGAAAATAGAATAAACTAACAAAGATTAATATAGGGATTAACATTATAAACGTTGAATAAAATGCTCATATCACCTCTCCTCCTCAAGATCGCATCCATACTAGCCTTGAAGAACGATTCAAAGTTTGGTGGCTGAGATCAGGTTTTAAAAGTCAACGGTAGAGATTGCTCTAGCTTGTGAGATTGATCTCGACTTATCTAGGATGAATCTGACTTAACTTCAGCTATGAAAGTTGTTCTTCTCTTTGTGGTGCACATTCTAGATGGTTTGATCGTTGTAGTTTTGAGTTTGGCCGGCGGCGGTGAGCCACCCCCTGTGGCAGATATTGGCGGCATTTTCAACCATGTTATGGGCAGTTTCTGGTTTTATATATCATCTACTCATCGATAAGAGCATTTCGATATATAATAAGTTATTTTTGGAGATCGTATGAATTTACTATTTTTGATTGTCTCAGTTATCGATCCGTGAGCATTCATTCATCCGATCGACTTGTGATTTTGACATATCAATCGTAGGAGTGTTCGGAGACTTTGGGTGGTCTCGGATGAGGTTTCGCCTTGATTGGGGTTACTTTTGGGTTGTTTGATTTGGGGATTCGAACTTTAATCATTTGTGATTCGTGTACTGAATCGAGGCTGTACTTTCCTTAGGTACTTGCTAGAGTGCGTTCTGTAAGTAATCTAGTGGTGTGAAAACGCAGTGGGAATTTTGAGTTGAGTAATCTCACAATGTTCATTTACGAACGGGTTTACCTTATCATTTTGGGAGTTATTTATTTAACTGCAAACTATAGTTGGTATTAGTGGTAGTGGCATTCCTGAGTGAATGACCACGTATATATATATATATATATATATATATATTTACGTGAAATATATATGTGTTGGTGGTTTTGTTCTGTTGAAAGCAATATTTGTGAAAGGGTTCATTTTATTGTTTTCAGGTTCACTTTTCGGGAAACAATATATTGTAGAAAGGGTTGATTTCTATTGTTTTGAAAAGTGTTGTATATTGTGAAAAAAATTTAGGTCAGGGGTGACTTATTTGAATGTTAGGTCTTTGTATCAGGAGTAATTGATTGGGATCAATTACGAAGAATCTTTTGTTTTAGATTCGGGTAACATTTTGGGTCCATTGCGACTTGCTTAATGTTTTGGTATTTATACCGAGGACCTAAATACATGAGGGTTGAGGATCGGGGATCACCTACAATGACTGGGGGTCACGAATGTGACCATGACATGTTATCGGTGGCCGGGTTAGTGGTTATGATCAGTTAGAGCTCTAATCTGTCTGCTAGGATTTTAATTGTAGCTTATGGGGGTAATAGTTGAGATTATTTAGGACTCATAAGTACGGGTTTGAAAGAGAGTCTCGAGCGTATTCTTTCTTTTATTGTCCATGGGGGACTTTGGGTTTCATATTCATTTTGTTGTGTTATCAAATGGTATGATTTTTGTCACAGAGTGACATATGCATCTCCTTTGAGTAAAGGAATTAATGCGTAGGTTGTTTTCATTAAATTGAAATGGTGGTTTTCTTGTGGTTGGTGTGAGTTGCTTAATGGTTGTTTTGAGTTACTCATACTAGCTTTCGTAAGCTTACCGGATTTGTTGTGTGGCAACCCGGTGCACTATTCGATGGTGTGGAGGTTAATCATATAGGTCAGGATACTCGTAACTGAAGCTGAGGTAGCGTGGTTGCAACTTTATGGTAGGAAGCCAATTTTGTGACTTTACCGTTGATAAGACTTCCGTTATGTAGTAGGCTCCAAGGAGCATTTACGTTTTGTTTTGTTATGGCAACTTAATTAGTAAACTTATGTAATATATGACTCTATGGAGTGGGTTTGTATTGACGTGGGTTCAGCGCATCGGTATGTACTTAGTTTAAAAGGAAAAAGTTTTTAAGGTATTTTGTATTAATGGCTGAACCTTCACGCATGTATAATTCTGGGATTATATTGATTTTTAAATTTTGTTTAAAAATCGGGACGTGGCAACAAAACAGTCAGGGAGAGAGAGAAAGAGAGAGAGATTGGTGCATAGAGTAAAAAGATGAAGAGACAACTTGTTTCTTGAAAATATGCCAGGTGGCATGCCAACTAACGGAGTCATTAACGGTGTGTACTTAAATGTAGTCATGTTTTATAGTTCAGGTACTAAAGTCTAATTAGTGTAAAGTGAGGAACGTTAATTCACAGTGGCCTATAGTTTATGTATTGTTCGAAAAATTATCCCTTACTGGAAATTATCATATTGAATTGGACAATGAGTCTTATATCATTGGAAAGCTATGAATGTGTAATTTCTATAGAAAATTACAGATCTCGATTTCGATACTTCTAGGGCAAGTAATGATTGTTTGAGTGAAGATAGGTCAGAATATAAAATTTGCGCACGATTTCACAAACATTTGTGGAGAACTCAAGTTCCGCGACACAATATCGTCAATCCTAATGTTTCAAGGAAGTTAATGTATACGAGGATTCAAGGATGAACTTATTCCTATTTCTAATGGAGATATTTCAAGCTTTTCCCATTCCAAATGAAGAAAGAAATATAACCCAAGTCTTACAAGGAAACTCAAGCCAAAAATGAGTAGAAATCTTCCCTATATAAGAAGCACGAATTTCACATGAGGAGGATGTCTCGGGAACACATTGAAGATGCCTAAGGAGCAGAGACAACTCATACATCTTACTCTTATTTTCCCTTCCATTATTTTTATGTTTTTCCACTGTTTTATTTAGTTATCTTTTGCTAAACTTTTTTACTTTAAGGGTTAGGACTTAGGATGATGCCCTATCATGATTGTTTATGTACTTAGATGTTTTATTGATGGATTTATAGTTTGTTTATTATGGTGAATGCTTAATAACTATTTGAATTTATGCTTTATATTTAAGTTCTTCGATTGATCACCTTAGGGCATTGCATCTAGTAATTGGAAGACAAATTTGAACCAGAGATGCAATATAATTTGATTAGCTTCTTGTGGTTAAGTGTGGTAAATTACATTATTACTTGAGAAAGAATTATGGTTTGCTTGATTCTCTTATTTTCTAGAACATAATGAATCCTTGCATGTTAAATTTATACCTAAAAATGATAGACTGCATAGCTAGCGTATAAGATCTTTATCTGAGAGGGAAAACATCATACACTTAAGGAAAACTATGGTCAAGAGTACCTGAGAAGGACTTAGATACGACAATTATCATATAATTAGAAACAAAAGAATCTGTTAATTGCATCAAAATATAAATAGGATTGTTAGTGGTTGATTATGAAACTCTAGGTTCCATCATCTTTGCTTTTTAACTTATATTTTGTTTCTTTCTTTCTTTCTTTAATATTCACACTATTTCGTTATTTGAAAAGCTAAAAACAATATCTTCTTTCTCTTTATTGTTCATTGTGTGTATGTCTTCTTAGTTTGGATTAATTGGATTAGGATTTAAATTGATTATTAATCCTCCGTTGGAATGACATCATACTTGCACACTATACTAACGACGATTCGTGCACTTATGAGTTTTAATTAAAATTTCACAACAAAGACCTATGCCAAAATGTTTCTCTCAACATCCTCAACCACTTTCCTAACTACAACAAACATCCAATTCGAAGACAAAAGTCTAGAATTTACCTAAAGAGAAATCGGTGCCCTAGAAATTCAAATCCTCAATTCCGTCTCCTCGCTTCAATTTGGTTTAAGTCATTTGGAGGTTTTGAAGTGCATCTCTAGGACTACTAAATTCAATAAGAATCACCCCAAATGGTTGCCGGAATAGTGAGTTATAACCGGGTCAAGGGAAGATGGGTATGTTGGTCTTCTTCGAGCTATTGGGCTTTACACGCTTTGAATGGTCCAATGCCACCAACAAAGATCGAACAAGAATGAAGAGACAAATCTGATGCGACCGGTGCGACGTCGATCTATGGCTAGATGGCAAAGTTACTACCATGTTTGGGTTCCGGGTTGGGTTGGTTTTTAGGGTCGGCTAGAGAGAATTAGGATTTCTACTTTGAGCTGCAGTGAGAGAACTAATGTACCATTTTCAATGAGTCCTCCTCAGGCCTGGGCGTCTGGACCCGAAAGACAGAGGACAGGACCCGAACCGATCAAAAAAGCCCGATTCGGTTCGGTTTTGTTTTGGAAAATCTCGATTCGGTGCAAAGACCTACCCGAATACAGATTCTCGGTTCGGTTTCAGGCTTCATGTTTTCTGAGACCAAAAAGCCGGCCCGAACCGATTTTTCTATTATATGCCACCTACCAATATATGATTGGCTGAGAATAAAACATAAAATTATATATTTAATAAATAAATAAATAAAAACACCAAAATAGCCTCTTTCTCGAAACCAAACCATTTTCAGTTTTTCACGATCTATTAAGCCTCTTTCTCGAAACCATCTCAGCCTCTCTCTTGAAACCTAGTTTGAAACCATCTCAGCCTCCCATCTATTCAGCCGATCTATTGCATGTTCTTCCCTAATTCAAGGATTTCAAGCCAGTTCGAAACCCAATCATCGACTCATTCCCAATTCATTGCATGATTTGCATCCCAAATTTATTCCCAATTCGAAACCAATTCACTGCTCTCTTCCCCAATTCATTCTCAAACCCGAGTTCATGGCCTCAACTCAAAATTCATCCCACAGTTCGTCATCCGATTCTGATTCCAATTCTCAAGCATTGCTTCACAATAGCGACGGAATTCGAAGCCCCAGGAAAGGTCCGGACGGCGTCATTTCTGCACTGTGGATTTGGGGAAGATGAATTATTGGGGGTAACGTTACTTGGAGTTTTTGTTTTGTTGTGGATATTGGGTCAGTGGCAATGCCAGTAAATTGTGATGAAACTCGAGCATTTTGGTTATTTACCATTAAAATTAGCAATCAGGCTTGCATCATTTGGCTTTTGGGCCTGAGCTGATGTCCTTATTTGTATAAATATTTTTGAAAGTGAGTTTTCTGTGTTTGCATCTTTGGTCATCTGCTACTATATAATTTTCTATTTTTTCAATTGGATATGTCATATAAGGATATTCTTGGAAAGAGAAATGGGTTAGATAAGTAAATTTAATAATTGAAATTAAAATGTAGGGTGTAATAAGCAAGTAGAGTGAACAAAGAAAACGGTAGGGTGACAATAACCGAACCCATTAAGAAGACAAATTCGGTCCGGTCTTTAGTTATAAATTTCAAATTATCAACTTATCTGATAAACCGAATAGGCTTTTAGTTTTTGGTCAATATTAGACCGAATAGGCTCGAATTCATTTATTTTTGGTATATGCGTCAAAATATGTGCCACTTTACTAGCGGGCAAGGCTGCAGAGACTCACCCACACTAGATCTTCTACAGCAATAAAATCTCCCAACTCTATTTGCTTTTTTGGTGGACAATCTTCCATCTCTTTTCTCTCTTTGTTTAATTTTTTTTTTCTTTTTTCTTTCTTCTATTATTTTGCTTTTTGTATTTTCTCTCCCACAGTGATATCGGGACCAGAACAACAAGCACAAGAACGCAACAGTGGACCGAATATACATGCATACTATCTGCGGGCTTTAGAGAGATTAGGAGTTTAGAAGAAGAAAGAGGAAGTTTAATAACCGGCAAGCCTTGATACAATAAAGAATCCAACTCCCAGATTATTCTACTACTGCTTTGTGTTTTAACAAAAAGCAGACAAAAATTGTGAAGAAAAAATGCACATATGAATGCATAAGATTAACCCCACATATGTAGGATAAAAGGATTTCTCATCAAACTCATTTAAGACCTGGAATGTAGGAAAAAAAAATTGAAAACTACATTTCACTGTTAAACACCAAAACCCTAAAATTATGTCACAACCACATTTCATTATGATGAAAGGTCAAGTGGTAGATGAATAGTTTTGTCCTAAGACAACTTGGAGGCAAATTTGTCAGTGTGTTGTTAGTCACACTTCAAACTTCTTAAGAAATAAAAGCTTCTTCAAGATAGTTTGGACCCTGGCGCTATCAGTCTGTCATTCTTTATCAAGCAAAAGGGGGAGGTGGGGGGTCAACGCTCGATGTGCCTTCTAACACCATAACCACCTCACTCATTGAAGGTCTTTGACGTTCATCAATTTGGAGACACCAAAATGCAATTCTTAAAACACGCTCGAGCTCGTGAGTTATATGCATACCATCTAGTCTTCTATCAACTACATTCTCCGGATGCCCATCTGACCACTCTTTGTATGCCCATTCACAGAGGTCCCCAACTTCTCTACACCCACTCACCAAAACCAACACCATCCTACCAAAGTCTTCTACATCTCTCGTTGCTGAAGAGAAGGCTTCATTCCCGACGATTGTCCCAAGCCCGAATCCAGTCACCTTGGCCCCTAAATTTTCATCCAATAACACATCCTCGCATTTCAAATTCCCATGGATGATGCATTTCCTGCAGCTTGTGTGTAGATAACTAATGGCTCTTGCCACGCTTAAGCATATATCAACTCTCTTTCCCCAAGTCAGCCTCTTACACAGTTTATGGTCTTCTATATATTTCTCCACAGAACCATTTTTGACATATTCATAGACCAGAAACCTGTGATTTAACTCACAACAGTAACCCTGCAGCTTCACAAGATTTTTGTGATGAATGCCACCTATAATTGAAACTGCAGACCGGTATTTTCTTTCTTCAATGGACGCATTCATCTCTTTGATTGCAACTGGTTCTTTATTTGGAAGAATAGCTTTGAACATCTCTCGTCCAATCTGATGCTTAAACTTTTCTGTAAAGTCCTCTATTTCGGAGAAGGATAACACAATCAAGTCATTTGAATTGGAACTGGTATAAGCAAAACTGGCTTTCTTCCTGACCAAATTCCTTCTTCTTTTCCTTCTTCTGTAGAACCAAAAACCAAGTGCCAACTGAAATAAAAGAAATACAGCAACTGAGGCTGCTCCAATTAGACAAGGAAAACAAAACTTCTGTGCTGAAGGGGATGACATGGAGAGATTGGGATTTACAGCTAATGGATCTGCACACACCTTCACAAAAGATACTGAACTTAGTGAAGGGTCCGAATAGCCAGTAACATACTGTGTTCTCTTCACTAAGCAGTGTGCAGTTCCATCATTTGAGAAGGTTGCAGCTGTACATAGTGGGTCCTTGAGACACAAGCTTCTACATTGCTGTAAACTAGTTCCGACAACTAAATCATCAGTATACATTCCATATAGGAGCGTATGCTTATAACTAAACAAGTTGGAACCAGATTCACATTGCTGAGACGGAATCGAGCATTTTTCCATGGACCCATTCACAAGATTAAAAGGGCATTTACAATCAGGTGACCCAGACTCGGTAAAGAAACAGATGCCATGTGGGCCACAAGTTGCAAAGACATTACACTGGTTCTCAACAGCTTGCCAGACTGCTCTCCATGACATTGAAGCTTCATGCCATGAGTACAAGCGTAGATTACCATCAACATCTAGCCTAAGAAACCGGTAACTTATGGAATCATTGTAATCTGCCCCGAAAACTGACCATACCGGTTTCAAGTCTTGGTCGCGGAGTTGTAGGGCTCCAGCAGAGGTGATGAAAGCGCTAAGATTTGAACCAGGAGCACTTCCACTTGTCCAATAGACAACATGAATTTCCCATCTGAGTTGCAACTGACCATAAGCATTCATGAAGAGAGTGTAGTAACTGGACAAATAATCGGACATAATATTCTTGCTTGCAGCTCGAAGCATTTGCGACCTAGAGAAGTTCTGTCCAGGAAGAAGTGTATCAGAGGGGGTATTAAAACTTTGCCAAACAATATGTTTCTCTTCATTCAACAGGACAAGGTTTCCATTATCATGAAGAGCAGCTGAAACAACTGATAATCGGCTTGTTCTGCTGCTCCATACAGTGACTTGCTTCAAAGAATCAATGATTACTAATTCTCCATCCTGGGTCAACTGGACATAAGAATTTTCACCAACCATGATATTAGCTCCAGCAGTCCACACCAGAGTTTGTTTTCCAAGTGGAATAGACTTTGAATTGAAACGGATCCCAACACTATAGTTAGGCTCATCTGTTTGGTTAAAAAATCCAAATGCGAAATCACCATTCGGAGAGGCCCAGATGTTTTTGTCTACTACAGAAAGTTTTGAACCTAAAGGAATCTCTGAAATGGCAAGAGAATGTAGGAGAAACCCAACAAAGATACTTAGAAGGAAAGATGATCTGAGGAGAAGTCCCTCCTGCTGAAGCATATTTGAATATGCTTATTGATCCTACAAAGACAACTAATTAGTATATGACTATACAGGCACTCCCATCCAAAGCGAAAATGCAAGAACCAAGGCATGCGGCCAGAGACTAAACTTGTTTTAGGCCAAACAAAGGGATAAAGTATGAATGTAATAAGCTCACAAAGAAAAAACAATCAAAATAGAACTCATACAGTTGAAACTATGTACCTGAAAAGACCTTCAAAATCCCAATAATTCAACAAGCCAGCCTGGAGTGCCACCATGACCATCTCAGAAACATTCCGTTTTTGTTATATGAGACCTGCATACAGCGAAATTGAGCTATTAGCATCAAAATTTTGAAGAATCAAAGAGAAAACAGTGTTTGATTCAGGAATAGAGTAGCCTCTGACCTAGAGAAACAGAACTTTATTTAAAGTCACAGAACTGAGCTGTAAAGGGTATATAAAAACGCAAAAAATGGGAATCTTTAAGCGAATATGAAGTGGGTGTTGAATTATAATAGGTTTCAAAAATGGGACCCAAATTGAATACAATGCATATGAGATTGCAGAAAAAAAATCAACTCTCAAGACTAAAACCTGGTAAACATAAGAAACCTGCAACACTTGAAAAAACAATACACAAAATAAAAAAGAGAGAGCCCATTTTCGTTTTAAAGCTTTCTTCCATTTCCATTGATTAAACCTCAAGTTCGCTACAAATTGAACATTCCCACAAAACAAACCTGAAACAGAAAATATTTCTCAATCCACAAAGTCTAAGTGAGATTTGAAAACAGACGAATAGATAAATGCAAGTTTTGAATTGGCCCAAAAGACAAAAACTTTAACAGTGAGGAGCTAAGAGTGGGAGAGACTAGTAATGAAGGAAGAGCAACAGCTACAAGTTAGTTGGGAAAGAAAAGCCCAAATCAAGAATGAAAAGCCATAAATGTCAAAACCCCAAATGAAATCAACAGCAGAATCTGATATACCTTGACAAGTTAAGCGGGACTCTCCAAAGTCGCTGCTGCCGCAGAAATTGGAGGAAAAGCGCAGAAGGGAGTGAGAGGAACAGAGCGTAGTGAGAGTGTGAGCTGTGCTGCTGCTTTCTCTTGTTTTAACGCGTTATAGGGTGTAATAATGATTGGTATTCTCATCAATTCAAACGCTTTTCATCCTCTCTATTTTAACCTAGGAGGAGGGACACCAAAACCTCATAAACTAGTCGACTCATTTCAAAATCACTCTCGATGAGAAAAATTATTCTATGGTCCCATATCATGCATGATACACATGATGGTTCGAATTAATGTTATTGGTTCATGTGACTTGTTGCTGATTGGTTTTTTAAATTAATTTGTCCTTTTTCTTTTTTTCACCTCTTTGCAATGGTCTCACCAAATTCGAGTGATATTATTGCATTGGACTACCACATGACAATGTCACGTGATCGTCTGGGATCATAGTGTAAGTACTCGTACTTCAGACCTAGAAAGTTATTGCAATGAATTTAAAATTGTGGTTGATTGATTTTCTTGCTTTTTTTTTATAAAAGATTTGTTTTTTTTTTTGTTGAATATTGGTTTTGTGATTAATTGATTGATCTCCTAAGTTCGAATTTGAATTTAATGTGCATTTGAGATCTTGAAAAGCTCAAGCTATGAAGGAATTTTGCTTGAAATCTTAAACTTCAAATTCTGTCCTCTCTCTTCTCTCCAATTTCAGTTCTCTCTCTCCACAAAACATGAAAAAAAAAAATAGTACTTCACATCACAGGCTTTAGCAGTTGAACAACTTTAGAAACCCCCTTTTCAACTTTGAATTTCATTTTTTTAAAACCCTTTTTTATTAGTTTCTAATTGTTGTTGTAAGTTGAAAGCGTCAACAAATCAACCTAGAAAAAGAAGGAAAAGTGAAGAAGTTTTACCTAAAAAAGGAAAAGAAAAATAAAAAACTAACATAGTAACGCAAAAATACTGCTAACTAACTGGTGAGTATCATAGACTGGCTAGTATTTTGTATTATACACTTTCTAAAATATTCCTAGCTTAGCCAAAAACACGCCACGGCTAAACCTTCACCTCTTAAGACCTGCCCTAAACCTTGGAAGAAAGATCATGGTCTATCGAACCAAAACAAACTTTGACACCAAGTGCTTTTCCTATATATATCCCGAAGCTTGCCAAACATACTGCGTACATTACCACCGATATTATGCCAAATCTTCTTTATGTGCAAACGAGAACGAAATTTAGGGAAGGTGATGGAATTAACTCAATTAAGGGGAAGTGACAAGACCGACGACAAACCATGGTATAAGCGCACTATCAATTTTCAAGGACCATGTCCCAAAACCCTAGCCTAGCACCGTTGCTAGCGAAGCAGACCAAGAATAGGACAGACCCATGACCAGCAAGCAGCACATAACAGCCTAAAATAAGAAATACCCCTTACTGAACACACCATTCAAGCTCAAAAACTAATAATAATAATAATAATAATAATAATACAAAATAAAAAAGTCATGAGAATGTTACTAGCGTGATTCCCCGTCATGTATAATCAAAACTAAGAATGCCTCCTGAATGAATTAGCATATTTGTATGATGCATGCAGATGGGATTTTGGAAATACTCATTCCTTTGAAATGAAATAAAATCAGAATTTTATTTCTGAATTCTGAACTTTAAAAACGGTTCCACTAATAGGCAGAAGCTAAAGAGATTTAATTACATTTCTTATAGAACCTGCCATTATGAGGGTGATTATTGGTTCATGGGGTCACAAAGTTGCCATAGAAGTAGGTCTCAAAGAGTCTGTAGTTGAAATCAAAACCAAGATAGAACAACTCTTGGGTGTCCCAGTTGCTTCACAAACCCTTGCAGTCTGTGGCTTGGAGTTGCTAGATGGATTAGACATGGAAGATTACCCGATTGTCACTGAAGGTACCAAAATTGACCTCACCATCAGATATTGGATGTCACCCCCTAATTTTTACCATTCAGGTAAAATTCAGATTATCATCAAGTTTTCAGCTAGACAGCTCCACATAGAGGTTGACAGGACCGAAACGGTGCGCAGCCTCAAAGAAAAATACACATCATCGATGGCACCCCTATCAAAAGAATGTCACTCTTCTTTTGTGGAATCGAGCTAGAAGAAGATTTTCGCCATTTAAGTGAGTATGGTATACACGAATTTTCTGAAATAGTTGTGTTCCTCAAGTCTATGAGTCGTGTAAAGGATGACCCTCCCTCAAAAAGGTTGAGTCTAGTGGTGCAAACTTCATCGAGTTTACTCAACTCGGCGAGGATTCCTGTGGAAATGAAGGACTCGAGCACAGTATATGAGCTTAAGGAATTACTTTTGAGTGGAAAAATTCTCCCAGTTGATGACTATTTGTTCATACACAAGCAGAGGATCATGCGTGAAAATTGCAGCCTCAAATGGCATGGTGTTGATGATGGGGATTTCTTATACGTCTTTAAAGGGACTGTTTGTCGTGCTTGATACTTATCAATCATATGCTAGAAGAATTGAACTTAGTGCTATGGCTGGAAATTCAAATTAGTAATTTATTCATAAGGATTATAGTACGTATTTACAGTTATTAACTTTTATGTTAAGTAACTGGTGACATAAAGATAACACTTCGACATCCTAGAGTATGAGTATCACTACAAATTTGATTGTTATTTGAAAGTTGAAGTCCTTTGTTTATGTTTCTAAGAAGGGGGATAAACTAAAGTACAAGTGATGAAATCACTTAGGGCGATCGCATGTATTTGGAGACCTTAACACGAATGGGGATTCTCTTCCTCTTCATGCTATATATGGAAGCCCTTCATTTTTATCTGCTAGATCCTAGCGTGTTGGGGTTTTAGGTTGTAACCAAGTTCTTTGTATCATTGCAAAAAACACAAATGGGGATTCTTCTTGTTAGTAGAGAAATATATTACAGAAAGCCCTCTTTTATTTATATATATATATATATATATATATATATATCTAACATATGCTTCTCAAATCTAATTTTTATAATTGTACTAGCTGAAGAAAGGTGCCTACAAGTGGCCACCACAAGATCTTCAGCAAAAATAAAAAAAGAAAATATATGTAGATAACCAATCCGCCTAATGATGAGATTGGGAGGTATGCTATGTTTCCATTTTCTTTGTTCCTTGATCATATTAATTTGGCATGGAAGCTAACTTAGTTAGGTACGTACGTGTTCAGTCTACCCCAAAAAAGAATCGCTGAGTAGCGGAGGAGGAGCCATGGTCATCAAGGGGATTGAAGAAGATATAGATGTGGGAGCCATCTTGGACTCCATAATCAATAAGCGAAACCCCATCGCCATTGTCGTTGATGGTATAGCTACGATGATGATCAGCATGAAGAATCAAGATGAGACGGTCATAAGGGAGCTTCTGCTGGGTTTCGATTTCCCTCTTGAGATCAGCAACTGTGGCATCGTTGCCGACTTGGACATGGAAGAGAGTTCCTGTCAAATTCTCCACAACAACCTTCATTGAATTCTGCAACAATGCCTAATCTACACTAGTAAGTACTTGCATTTCAAGTCTCATTTTATTGAGAGAGAGAGAGAGAGAGAGATAGAGAGATAGAGAGAGCTAGAGAGAGAGAGAGAGAGAGAGTCCGGGTCGCAATCGATCCATGAGAGAGAGAGAGAGAGAGAGAGAGAGAGAGAGAGAGGTGTTCACGTATGCTGCATTCTCGCAGGTTAGTTTCTTGAGTTGCATTGCATTGCATGCACAAGGAATGGGCAGATTATTAGTAGCTAGCTAACTGCATACTAAGCAGAACCAAACAAGGGTACCCTCTCATATTAAATGTCTGGGCTATATTTTTTCCATGATCCATAATTTTCATTCAATACACATTTAAACAAAAGGGGAAATCATTATTTGCCCAAATTTAGAGTTAGTTAATCTCACTTATCCAAATACTCTAAGAGTTTGACCACTTAAATAACAAATTACAATTTTTAAACCCAATTGCCCAACTCTTTCAAAGCGGGCCTGTTTTCTTTAAAATTTCTGACTGTTTTGCCCTTTTGTAACTGCCAAGCTTTCAAAATTGTATCAGAATGAGATTTAGAGAGAGAAGCTCCCCGATTTTAGAGAGAGAGAGGATCGGAGCGATTTCTAGAGAGAGAGGATCGGAGCGATTTCTAGAGAGAGAAGCTCTCCAGTTTTTGAGAGAGAATCTCTACCATTTAAGAGAGAGAGGAGCTATGTGATTTCTAGAGCGAGAAACTCTGCGATTGCTAGTGAGAGAACCTCTGCGATTTCTAAAGAGAGAAACTCTGCTGTCATTATCACATGGAGCGAGATCGAGCACTTGTTTGTGTTGCTCCATTGCGGTTTGATTCTTCTCTTCATCAATCTCTAATTGTTTGATTTTAGCTCGGTTTAATCTGTTTGATTTGAATTTCTAGGTCTTTTTGTGTATGAATTGTTGTGTTAACTTCGAACTGATTTTGGTGAATCTGAGCTTCGTGTTAACTTTGAACTGGTTGTGAAGTGTTTTTGTAGTTCTGATTTGAATTGTTGTTTAGTGATCTTTTCCTTTGTGTTCAGAGCAATTTGTTACAGTTTTTGAAGTGTTTTGGTAGTTCTGACTACATTATTGGGGGGCAATAATCTATCTATTGGGGGGCAGTAATGTATCTTAATTGTTATGAAGTCCCTATAATAGTTGTTCGGTGATCTTTTCCTTTGTGTTCAGAGAAATTTGTCTGCTTCTGATGTGTTTTGATAGTTCTAATGTTATTATTGGGGGCAATAATCTGTTTATTGGGGGGTAATAATAGTTCTGTTTTGTTATTTTTTGCAGGAATATGGGTGATCGTTTGGTTGCTTGGTGCATTTATTCTGGCAAAGGTTATATGATTCCTCTGAAGTAGAGGTGGCAAACGGGCCTAGTCGTGCTTCGTGCCGTGCTTGGGCCAGCCCATTTATTATCGTGTCGGGTTAGTGCCGGCCCATTTACTTAAACATTAAGCCCGCCCCGGCTCATGGCCCGAGCCCATATCGTGTCTCATGGCCCACAAAATGAAATTTTGTGTTTGTATCGGACCGGCCCACAATATGTCGTGCTCGGGCCGTGCCGGGCCATTACAAGTTCGGGCCGGGCCGGGCCAATGGGCCAATATTCTCAGGCCCAGCCCGACCCGCTATTCTAACATGCTCGTGTCGTGCCGGCCACTAACGGGCTTGGGCCGTGCCGGGCCCGTGCCGTGCTCGTGCTTAGTGGCCCGTTTGCCATCTCTACTCTGAAGCAATAGTACATGCATTTGGAAAAGGATTGTTAGGTTTTACAGTTTTTATTGGGTGGCAGTAATAGGTTTATTGGGGGTAATAATTGTTTATGTTCAAGATCATTGTAACATTTTTCTTTTGAGGATGATTGATATTGCCTTTTATTTTGATTTATGTTGCTTTTTAAGAAATGGATTAAATTTTGAACATGATTGAGTTTGTAGTGATTGGTTATACGATGTTTATTAGGGGGCAGTAGAGATTTGATTGCCCCCCAAAAAACCTAATTATTTAGGGACTTTAGTTCACCAAGTATTGATTTTGAATACTTTTGCAAACTAATTTAAACCCGAATTGAGTTACTTCTGACCATCTTTATATAGATTATTGGGGGGCAATAAAGTTTTTATGACCCCCCAATATACCTGTTTATTTGGGGGACTTGAATCTATCTGCAATTTGTTGAAAGGATCTGTAATAATTTGAATGCAACAGAAGTATATCATATCATCCAAATCATGTCATTTCACTGTAATTGGAAAATAAATTGCATACGAGAATATACAATCCTCACTTTTGAAATCCCTAAGTTAAATTCCTATTTTCAAAATAAAGATTCTACTTTACAATACATTAGAAGTTAGATATCATGTTCAGGATTTCAGTTTTCACTTTCTCCAAGCTCCTTCAAGAGTCATGATTCACTCAACTGTGTGCTTCCTCTTCAAAATCACTCAACGGTTGAATCTTGGTCTTGCCATTCTGCACGCAAACAAAACCAAAATCATTATCTTAGACTTTCAAAATCAAAGTTTCTAACATTACTTACCCCAATAAAGACATTATTGGGGGGAAATAATTTGTCTATTGGCCCCAATCGACCACCAAGAAAACTCAATTTTCAATCAATAACAGATTAATGTACTTTAACAAACACAAAAAAACAAAAGACTTTTCAAAGCCCTAATTTCAATGATTAATGAACCACAATTAAGACATTATTAGGGCACAATAATCTGTCAATTGCCCCCCCCCCCCAATAGACCAACCACCCCAAAAATGACATATTTCTATCATTCACATATTATTGTACTAAAGTACACTCAAAACAACATAAGACTTTTCAAAGCTCTAATTTCAGTGATTAATTAACCACAGTAAGAAATTATTGGGGAGCAATAATCTGTCTATTGCCCCCCCCCCCCAATAGACCACCAAGAAAACACTCAATTTTCAATCAATAACAGATTAATGTACTTTAATAAACAGTGCACTGATTATTGCCCCTAATAGACATATATATTATTGGGGGGGGGGCAATAATCTTTTTTTTATTTTGACTCCACAATAGGCTTTCAATGAGTCTTGATTTTCACTCAATTAACAGTTTATAATAAAAAACTACATTCACAACAGTATTTCACATGAATGAACCAGAAACCCTAGATTTCACAGCTTTTCGCACATGCAAAGTCTATTTCACAGATATGAACCAAATTTAAGCTATTAACAAGTTTAAATCGAAGATTTATGTAATCGATTTTGCAGAAAACCTGAAAATCTGAAAAATGAATCAGAAATTCAATTTTTACCTCTTTCGATGTTTCCGAAGCAGGAGAAAATACAACCGTTACCGGACCTTGAATCGTAACCACCGGTGTTGGGTGAGTATTGTGCTTGTTTAACACACACACACACAGAGTCTGAATCGCGTTCGATCCATGAGAGAGAGAGAGAGAGGGAGAGGGAGAAAGGAAGAGGTGTTCAGCATACATTAGTAGCTGAAAGCATAACCAAGTACACCCCCTATCTCATATTAATGTATGTCAGAGCATCGCTTTGACTATATGTTTCCCATGATCAATAATTTTCATTCAATAGACATTAAACAAAAGAAAAATGAAATCCGCACTTCATTTTACAATTCATAATTCATATTTCATTTTTTTATAACTTAAATTTTGTCTTTATTAATTTAAATTTTATCTTTTTATCAGAAATTTTACCAAAGAATGAAAAATAAATTACAAATTAAGAGAGAGTGTAAATTTCACTCCCTTAAAAAAAAAAAAAATTCGAAATTGTCCCCTATATAGAAACTTTCGAGTCGAAAGTTTTATGATAATAATTAAAAAGAAAAATAAAACAGTCTTTCATTAATCAGCAAAACTCTAAGAAATGGGCCAGTATAATCTGGGCCGTTGAGTCAAAACCCTAAATCCCTCTCTCTCTCACACACACATATTAGAGCCGTCGCCAGTCGCCACCCGCCACCCAGAAAAGTAGAAAACGCTAGAGAGAGAGGGGGGGGGGGGGGGGCAACAAACAAGCATGGCGGCTCCCGCGATGAAATCGGTGCAGTGCTTCGGGCGGAAGAAGACGGCGGTGGCGGTGACGTACTGCAAGGAAGGGCGGGGGTTGATAAAGATCAACGGGTGCCCAATCGAGCTGGTGGAGCCGGAGATCCTGCGGTTCAAGGCCTACGAGCCGATCCTTCTGCTGGGACGACACCGTTTCGCCGGCGTTGACATGAGGATCCGCGTCAAGGGAGGGGGTCACACTTCACAGATATACGCGATCCGTCAGAGCATCGCCAAGGCCTTGGTGGCTTATTACCAGAAGTTTGTGGATGAGGAGAGCAAGAGGGAAATCAAGGACATTCTGGTCAGGTACGACCGTACTCTCCTTGTGGCTGATCCAAGGCGCTGCGAGCCCAAGAAGTTTGGTGGTCGTGGTGCCAGAGCTAGGTTCCAGAAGTCTTACCGTTGAGCAGAGAGCTTTGTATGTTTTTGCTATTAAGTGTTTGCTGTAACCTTGTTTCGGATATTTATGCTTAATGCTACTTTTCAGAAATGATCCTTTGATTGATTCTTTGCATATCCATTAGCCAAGTTTTTAAGGGATTTTGTGAGCCTCGTTTGAACTCTGTGCATTTTTGGATGGTGTAATCTTACGCCAACATGGATGAGATCACCAACTCTTTTTTGGCTTGGAACCAAATACCATTGCTTGTTTCGGATTGCTATGATTGATCATGCACTTTTAAGCTTCAATTCTGATCATCATTCGGGTCTGCTCGTGGCACCTATTCCCAAGTTCAAAACCCAGAAACAATGAGTTTGTTATCCTATTTTACACTCTAAGTTCAAAACATTGAGTTGGCTTTTCATTTAATCTATTGCAACTTTGAATTCATTTTATTATCACAACCTCAGAATTGGCGGGTGGGTTTCATATTTGTTAGCAGGGGTGTGCAAAACATGGTACAAACCGGTCAAAATCGATCGGTAAATATAGTTTGGTTAAAGGTTTTTAACTTTAAAAATTGAAAGTTGGTTCAATACCGAACCAAACCATTTATGAATTGGGTTGGTTTGGTTTCTCTTTTGTTTAAACCGCGGAACCCGAACCGACCGGTATGTTTGAAATATAATAAGATTAAGTTTTAAATTTATAATATATAATCGCTATGATTAATTTGATTCTCTCATATCACATAACTCAATCTCTCATTCTCTAACCTTTAATATTACTATATTAAGCTAGTATTTATAGCTAAGCCATCAAATAAGTCGATCACTTTGAATCAATCTATTCTAGATTTTGATTTTTGAATATTGGTTTTGGATTTGATTGTTAAAACCGCCTAACCGACCGAACCAAACCATCTTTAATTGGATTGGATTGGATCGGGTTAAACTTATTTTTTTTAATAACTGATTGTCCAAAATGCTTAAACCGCTCACTTAGTGTAGAGACGGTTTAGAATCAAAACCGATCCAACTCAATCTGTGTGCAGCCCTATTTGTTAGATCTCTCTGTTGGATGACAAGATGTTAAACAATTCTTGGGTTCGTCCCTCTTCCAGCCTACCATTCAGGGATATGCACAAATTGGATTAGAAATCATAGTTTAAACAGGGATTGGACAAGAAAAGTAAACAAAAATTTCTAAGGGAAAAGTCTGCACAGCAATTTAAATCATTTTTGTACAATTGTTTGCGTGCTCATTGCAAAATTGCAACCGACATAATGTGATGTTTAAGGAAGAAAAATTACTTAAGAACAACAGAAAGCTGATGTCTGGAATCCATTTCATTGATATACATATTTATAAGAAAGAAGCACGCGCGGGTTGCAGAGTATGTATTTTGTAGATTAAGATGCATCAACTTTCATTCTACCAACGAGATAAAGTGCTTGTTACCAGTATAAACAAGTTCACTAATTATCATGTAATATATTCCCCATCTCTATTTAATATAGGTTTCAAGATGTAATGTGTATATATACATGTAGAAAGGGCGGGGGGAAGATGTCAATCACTTTGCATGGTGATAACCTCTGAGTTTTCAATCACCAACAAAAAGCACAGAAAGTGGGTTCCCTGCCGTCTAATACAAACAGCTCGTCTTGGTTTATCAGCACCATCTTCTCCGATTGTCTATTAGAATTCAATGGCTAACCAATTTGCTGGAACCGAAAATACAATTTGTTATATCTAGTTCTAGTGTTTCTCAGCCTTACAAGAGTTCAATTACCCTGATGAGTACCAAGAGTCGGGCATTTTCTATTCTGTGTTAGGAGGAGGCCCACTACTGCCTTGTTGGACTTGCGGCACTTGCCAGGTGATAGCTGATGCATATCTTTACAGCAAATGACGCTCGAGATTGCATCCAAAGTGTTTTCATCTTATTTTCTGAAATGACTCGAGTGCATCTTCCGAGTCCACTTTTACCTGAAAAACAACAGGTGAAAGATGTTGGGCATTTCATACACGACAAGGCTAAATGTCCATCCTCGAGTAGCTGTAGATTGAAAATATAGATTACCAGTTGGAGATGTTTCAGCAAAGCTCCATGTAGCAAATCCTTGAGCTGCTTACATTGATCTACCATGTGACCTGAATTTATCATTTCCTCGAGTCGGCACCAGAGGCGCTGAATTGTTGTATATGGAAACCAAACTCCAAATGGTCTTTTACGATTAATGATGTTGGCTGGTCTCTGTTAACGGAAACATCTCAAGTTAAACTACTGACAGGAATCATACACACTTGCTATAATGCCTATTCAGCATAAGGAAATAATGGCCAATTAACTGGTGGGTGACTCAAGATACCCATTTTCTACCACTTTGTGAGCTATTGAAAGCTCTTTACATATTCAATGTGACAGTGCCCTTTCAAGTTCGTCCAAGTACCCCACAATGACCCACCAATGTATGATATATCTACTGATATCTCAAGATCAAATAATCATGGACATAAATATCCTATACTTAAAGCAAAATAAACAACATGAAAGCAACACCTACATTTGTGTGTCACTTTGATCAAGTTTCTATATTCATATATCCAATGACATAACATAGGTACAGATAATAAGCTTAAGATAGAAAAGAGAAGGATGGACTTTACCATGGATGCTAAAGAACCTATGTACTCAAGCAACAGATTCGTAGCTTCTCTATATCGACCATAATCAACATATAGTTGAAATAATAATGCCGGACTTGATTCTTGGCCAGTCATCCCCAATGTCTTTTCCCTCCTGCCATCCTGTCAACAGTCAAGTGCATGTCATAAGGCTATCACGTTAAGAGAATGTGTCTTTTAAAGCTATCCCATTAAGAAAGAATAAGAAAACATAGTTAATTGGAAATCGATGAACTACATTGCATATACAGCATACAGAGTATCTTTTTGGTCCGGTTCAGCGTATAGAGTTACCTTGAATAATTTAACCAACCAAAGAGGCAGTTCGATTTGAGAATCCGTACGAAGAAGAGTTTCAGCAACAATAAATGGTAGACGTGCATGGAAGACTTTATATCGGTCCTGCATATTGTGAATGTATAACAATTTAAAATACAAAGAAAATTACATATAGGTGGCAAAGAGAGAGAACAAGGAGAACATGAAGAATAAACAAAACACATTACCCTGTAATATGGAATATCCATACATTGTCCCGATTTCATTTAATACATTTATATGACTAGTTTGACAAAGAAAGAAGGTAGCCAACCTTTCACCAACATTTGTGTTGAGAATATCATTAGTTCACAACCTAAGAGGGTATAAAATATAAACATTGTACACCTCTAATCACATTAGGATACTAAAACACTTAAATTTCAGAAGCTGATCACACCTCAAATAAAAACCAAGAACCAAATACTCTTATGGATTGGAATCATAATCCCGTTTACTTCATGTTTTTTTTTTTGGGGCATAAATTAAAAGCAAAACTTTCGCCAGTAACATGTTGTGTTATAACCCATTTCAAATCCCAAATTTGGAAAATTGATTTTTCATCTTATGAACCAAACATGGAGAAGTAAAAAGATGCAGAAGATACGCACAAGATAGAGCTCGAGAGTTCCCCATTGATTAATTCCACTGGATTGTTGATTTGCTGAACTTGTATCTGGTGAACCATGAACGATCACTTCATCCTTTGAAGAAGTCAACAGAAGACCCTGTGTTGTGGAATCATCCCTGAAAGTAATGAAATGCATCATTTAGTTTCAATTTTAAGAATTGTGTAGCCTAGCTGTAAAACAAAGTAACTATTACAAGATCCCGATTGAGCAAAAATTAAAAGTATTGCACCCAATTGCATGCCATGGCATAGACTAATCTTACCCGACCCTTGACGAATTAACTATATGCGGACAGCATTTTAGTGACATAGCAGAGAAAACTCTTTCCAATCCCCTGAAAAAAAGTCAACCTCAGGTTACATTTAATGCATATAAAGGAAATACATAGTTGTAATAGTAAATAATATAGACATGTACCTCTTTAACTCTGAACCTTTGAAGAATCTTAAGAGAACTGTAAATGCCATATCATATAGATTTGTCTGGATCAAGAGATCAACCAACTCCAATGGTGCTTTCTGGGTTCCTGAAAGAAATCAAGGAGGTTTCAACTTGAAGAAAAGAATAAAATATAATCACAACAATAAAAAGTGAATTAAGAAGGCAAAGCAAACATTTCCGACAAAATTCTTCAAGCCAAACCATAAGATGTAGACAACAAGATTCCTACTTCAAGCATTGGATCACTCTCTGAGTTAAGATGAGTGCTCAGATAGGTTGGGACATATTGGCCGACTCACAAAGGAATGGGATGGGTAATATACCTAGGAGAGCTTGTAAAAGCTGTTCTTTGCTGGATTATTTTCCTCCTAGGGTTGATTTAGAATATGATCAATGGCAAAGGAAAGACAATTTATGATTGCTGCTAACCATGTGATGAATAAACTATGATCACTTGTTCGCAACAGTGACAGGTTTTTTTTGGTTTGGGGGGGGGGGGGGGGGGGGGGGGGGCGGGTTGGGTTTAATTCTGACAGTGTTATTATACTGCTGTAAACAGAAGAGGACATGATTACTATCAGTCCATAACCCCATACCCCAAGCTTACATAACATTCAAGGCAAGTTTCTATAGCAGAGCTTTAGATCTTGTTCATGAAGTTGTAGTTGTGCTTCATTTATTCTTCAAGACCTTGAAGACAAAAGCTAAGAAGAGGTTTGGAAGATTTCCAAGAAAGTTTTTGACTATTTAGATCACTAGTGGGTAGTCACTTATTTGTTATCTATCTTTCCCTCCCGAATGCTTGGATAGCAGGGTGGAAAAACACAGAGTAGGGAGAGACTAGGAAAGAAATGACTCATTCTTCTTCTTCTTCTTCTTCTTCTTCTTTTTTCCCTCAAGTAGGTACATATATATATATATATATATATATATATTATATATAATTGTACTAATTCCTTTTCTTTGTACATAAAAAGTAGGGATTATGGTTTATGGTCATCTCAGGTTAATTGCTTGAAAAAGTATATAACCTAATTAGCAGAAAATCAGTTACCTGTATTTGTCCATTTGACATGTGCTAGTGAAAGCAAATATTCTGCTGAAGTAAGCACAAACTCGTTTTCAATTTTCTGAATATCTATATAAGATTTCCAACTTTGAGGATCAACATCATTGCTTGCTGCTGCAATACAAAAAAAAGGCACTAGATTAGAAAGTTTTATACAAACAATCTATATATTCACAAACACGCACACATAAATGTCCAGGGCCTTCCAGTAAGGGATCCTTCGAATTGCGCAACTTGAAGGATTCCGTGTGTGAATTCATGTATCCTATTTTGTGCGTACATTCATTATCTCTTCTCAAAAAGTGATATCTTACTGGTGAGGCAAGCATTCCATACAAAAGAATAAAATATAGAATTGTAGTAATTAGTGTTTTCAATATCAGCCATTGAATTTTGATCCAATAGTTGGTGAGCCTTTATTCTATTGCTCAGAAAATTGAGGATCAAAACTATAGGTATATAGTTTATCAAAATATGCATGGTAATCATGATCTGAAGATAAGAAAAATAAAAACAAAATTTATTGGCTGTTCCATCACTTACACTGGTCTTCAATTGTTATTCTAGCCTTTTTACTTGGATACTGCTCATTGTGAATAGCATTTCTCTCAAGGAGAGGATCAATCCAAGCATATGCTGGATGAACAAGATGAAGTGCGTTGATAGCAGCAGAGAGCCCATTCAGTATCTCCTTCAGTGCTCGCCACAATTGCTGGTACCCTTTCAGAGATGTTTCAGTTCTCAAACGAGCAGAATAAAGGTACATGTAGCTTGCTGCTTTTCGCCAGTTATGCCGATGCATTTCAAATGCATAAAGCAACTTATATAAGTTTGGCCTCGCTAAAATGTCTGACCGCTCTGCCTGCATATTTGATTAAAAGAAAGAAAAATGATCACCGGGACCAAAAAAAAAAAAACACACGAATCTATATTAAAACACAATACCCAGCAGGTCTTACTAAGTTATACCTTCCATGGAAGCTCTTGTTCTACCTTCTCTGTAAGACCAATGAATGGTAGCTGACCACCACAAAGAATCTGCGATCAATGACAACAGAAGAAAAAATTTATATAAGAAATAGCCAGTGATATGTTGCAAGCTCAAGTGGAAATAAGAAATCAGCTGCCGCAATCCCTCAATCCCTTAATTTAATTTGTGGGATCCGTACTCAAACTAGTAAACTAGAAAGAAAAAACTGTTGAAAGCAAACAAGGATGAATTAGGAATGCAATTGGATACCTTTATGGCACCACGTTCATAAAGAACAATTATAAGACGCCTCAACCAGATGTGCTTGCTCTCCTCATCTGGATTTGAAATTATTGCACAGTACGCATCATAAAAGAGATTGAGATCTAAAGTAAACTTGCAAACATGTGCCCAAAGTCTTCCTTTAATGGTAGATACTGATTCATCAAATGGAGCTCTGTCATGGGACTCAGTGTTTGCACTATACGCTTCCTCAACTTGCTCAAGCGCAGCAAGAGCAAACTGACATGCACCTTCACTAATATTATATTGCTCAAATATCTGCATTGCCCACTGATAGTAATGGAGCTTCCATGCAGCATCTGATATGCTACCATCTGAACCAAAGAAAGGCAAGGCAAAGGAAACAGCAAAAAATAAAAACAAAATTCATAGCATTAATTATTGTTTAATGCATAAAGACAACAAACTCACCGATGCCAAGATGTGGCAACCCCGCTTCCTGAGGCAAGCTTTGTAAAGCCTGAGCTGAGCCATTTCCAGATGCAGCTCTGAATAGATAAATTACATTGTATATTTTCATCAGAGTTAAGTAAATGAGCATTTGAAAATTAGAACTTTAATGATCGCAAGTGCAAACCACAGCATTACACGTGATTATTTTAATAGAACCTTCACTATTTCCTTTGCATGCACATTATTTTCCCCTCTTTTCTGGTTTAACAATAAACCTTTTCATTCTTACTACGATCAAGAGTAGAGCTGTTGAGGCAAATGCTAAAAACTAGAAGCTTTTTCTTTATCACATGCACATTCAAGTAATGGGTAATAGAATAGGAGTAAGCTGTAGAATAGTTTAAATGCACACCAAGCAGCTCTCTATATGGAATTATAAAGTCATAGATTTATTTTGCACCTCTACAGCTTGATATCCATTAATGAACTTTTCTGAGAATAGGAGCTGGACTGATTGTTGATAATTTTTTCTTCTATAGCTTATGTGCAGAGATTTAATGGAAGGGGCCTAATACACAAACAAAAATGTGTGTATGTGCTCCCTATTCTATTAATTCAGAGTGTTTCATATGCTACAGCCCAAACAACGTCAATAAAAATATGACCACATTCCAACAATATCCCAGTGTTTGCCATTATTCTTTTCTCAATAAGATTTTCTCAACAGATTTAAAGATTCAGTGTAAATATGAAAATTCACTGCAATATACGCAAGAGGTGACATGAGGAATATAATCAAGGCCAAAATAAATAACTCTTTGTTGTATAATCGTTTTTATGATCTGATCAATAAAAGCTGTTTCGTTTTGGAAAAAAAAAAAAAATCCAAAGCCACTTTAAGGGGGTAACTCGCTAGGCGAGGTATTAAATGATAGATAGAGAACACAGAAAACAATACCTGAAGAAACAACATACAGCTTCATGAACTTTCCTCTCTTTCAGGACCCCATGTAATCCACGATGTGCTTGAGCAAGATAACAGCATCCTAAAAGATGATGCAGTATGCACCATCCGCCATCTGTAGCTTGAACACGATGAGAAGTCTTCTCCTTTTGTAAATGTGCCTCCACAATAGTGAGTAGGTGCTTTACACAGTACATAAATAACAGTTGAAGTAAGTACATAGTTCAACAAAGCATTCGTGAACAAGAAAAGCTCAGCTACTAGTAGGAAACTGTATGTAGAGAAATAACCTCAACAGCATCATACTGCCCGTGCCTTAGCAGGATCAATGCAAGATCCGCTGCACGCCTCAGGACAGTAAGGGATTCCCTATTCTGGCCCCACATGATCCAGCTAGCAAATTCTCGTATTGAATCAATTATGTCCTGAACATTTGATATGCTTCTTGAACAAAAGTGGCTCTGGTCTTTGGAGGAACTTCTAACATTAAGTAAGAATATAAAAGCCAGAGTGAACTCGCACTTCCCAAGCTTCTCATTCCATGATCTTCTGCCTGTGTTGCTATCTGAACCATTAACGTTGGATAATCATCAGGGCAACAATAAATCTAGCGACACTAGCTAAAAGCCTATAAAGGATCCAGCAATGGCATTAACATACCAATTTGTAACAATGAAAGTTGAGAGCTGAAATCTTCAATTGCAGCTGATTCAGATGGTGTGGTGGCAAAGAAATGTAAGAGAAGCCACTCATAAATGATTTCTTGAATCATCGGAACCAACTCAAGCTGTATTTTGGATATATCATCATGTAGCATATTGATCTGCATGCAAAAAGAAAGGGCAAAAAAAAATCTATTAGAAGTTTACTGGATTGATCTTTCATTCTATTCTATTAAATTGGAGTGCTATAATGTCTTAGTTGGTTCTTTGTTGTGGAAGCCCTCTTTTATTTGTGGTATTTAGTTGGCTGACTTTCAGGGAACACAATGTCTCCATGTTCTCCTCTCATATTCAACAACACACACACACACCCCGAAGGTTAAGACTCTAACTATGGAGTAAGACATAATATCAGAAGTGTCAACTATACCAAACGCAAGAGAATAGACAGCAAACCATTATACATTAACTTTTAAAGTTTTGGAAGCAAGCATCAGAGTAACTTATTAATCAATTGACATGTGGAAAAGAAAGACGGGTCAAGAGATCCTCCATCCAAACAGTTGTACACCCTTTCAACATAAATCTTAGAGAATAAAGTCATTAAACCCTCCGTCTTTTCTCATATAATACTCTTCCAGCACTTCTTTCGCCACCAACACCAAATCCAGTAACAGACGCCTTGCGAAGCCAAAATCGTTCTAGTCATTAAACCTTTCATAAGCCCTTCTAGACATTGGTCACCAAACTGATCAGAAATATATACCCCAGTAAAATCATGAAACATAAACATCAAATCCTTTTTACCTACTTTTCGTTTTCTAATATCATTAACCATATAACACCTATCCTTTCGATCTCTGTAGACCATTTTCCAGGAGAAGTAATTTATTGACCACCACCATCGTTCCCCTTCAACCACCAACAACCCTCACTACTAAGTTGATAGTTAGTTTAGCGGTAAACCACACAATTATAAGCTATCACCAGGTCACAGGAAAATACAAACTTGTATGATACTTTTGTGCAAACACAATGAACTATTGCTCGATAGCAAATCACTTTACAAGAGCAAAATTAAACTCTGCCACAAAGTTCATTTTCATCAGTTAAATGAAGCCAAAGTAGGAAATTACAATTAAAAACACATCAAGAAAAAATTTGATGATAAACGCATCAATCAAGTCGTACATATCACGTGTAAAAATAAATTAGTTATCCTACTCATGGAACAAATTTGGTCTTCAAAGTAACACTATCAAGAGAAGCACTTAAATTCCCACACCTGGTATTACAGAAAAACATTAAAGAATTTTTTTTTTATAGGAAACCTTGAAGCACTAACATTCTCTTCATTGCTTCAAAAAATAAATAAACATTCTCTTCATTTATTAATGAATTATGGTATTACTTCAGTCTCACACTGTCCCTAAAACCAAAAGAGGAAGGACAAGGACAAAAAGCCTCATCAAAACAAAGGCCATGAAGAATACATTGAACCGGACAGACCTCTAACAGGCTACATGCATGGTACACAAAAAGGCAGCATACATCTATGAACATACATCACTTATCTATAAGAGAAGAGGGTTTGTCAACCATAACAGATTTTTCTTTTTACATAAGTTCGAATACCAATTTCTGATTACAGATAAAAATGTCAAACCACAAATAGCAAAAAAATTAAAAATAAATAATTAAAATTTGCATGACAATCTACTATCTTCGTATCACTACCTCTACTCTCACACCCATTGGGTGTGTGGGAATTTCTAGTTTCAATAAATTAAAGTGCTCGTTAGAGTTTCTTTTATTTTACCAAAACTGAAAGAACTTAGAAACTTAATAAGTAAAAAGATTAAATAAAAACTGACCTGCCCACTAATGCTTACTAGATAGCTTAGAAACAGATGAATATCCAGTGCAGACTCAAACATAACCTTTGCAACTTGAGACATGGCCTGGACCAAGATGGAGGCATTGATATCCAATGCTACTACAGCATCAAATTTTTGTATAATTTTCCGAGGTATGAGATACTTTAGATAGTTCTCAATCACACTCAAAATACGGCTCCATGTGCCAGATTTCTCGTGCAAAGCATGAAGAGACAACATCATGTCAATTGAAAATTTCCTCAAATTTTTGTGATCTGCTAGATTTTTCTCCCAGGCAACATCAGGTCCAAGATCTGATATATGAAGCACTGCGGCTGTTGAACTATATCCAGTTTCTAATATCTTCAATAGGCGCGGAATAATGTCTTCAGATGAGATAACTGGTGGTGCACTAATGAGTGATTCATAAAATATAGCAGAAGCTGTTTTGCCCAATTGCTGGCTGACGTTAATGACACATCTGAGCATTTCAGCAAGTAGCTCACAATCACGAGCCTCATCAAATGAATCCAACCCAAAGCTTGGAAAATTGCCAAGTTCATCCAAAGAGCCTATCAAGCATGAATTTGGATATAAGAAACCATATCTTAACAGACGACAAACTATCAAACAACAAAAAAAAATTCTGAAAAACAGAAGCAAGAATTAACTCGACTTCACATAAAGGATCAGTGAGATACCATCATTAACCCGCTCAATATCTTCCAAAGAACGAAAAAGAGATACTGAACTCTTTCTAATTAAACCAACAGTGCCGGTTGAGGAATCAACAAGTAGGCCACATGGTGCATTGCTCTTGCACCAGTTCTGGAAATAGCGAGCACAAAAAATTTTCCAGCAGCAAAATATTGACGATGAATTACCAGTCAGACCCTATCACAATATACAAAGTTTATCAGTTGGTTACTAAATCCAAGTGATTCCCTCCCTCCTCCAGTGTGTGCATGTGTGTGTGTATGAGAAAGAATCAATTCAAACCACTAGGAAAACCTCATGTTCAATCAGGGAAAGAATTTCCTTCTTCAAACCGTCAGCAGTTAAGGAGTGGAAATCTGACTCAGTCCAGTGCCTATTATAATCCAACAAAGTTGTGCGCAAAGCAGCATTATGATGAATGCCAGGAAGAAGCAGCCTACGTAAGAAAATAGAAGATACAACGGGTAGAATATGATCCTGTACAAATTCACATCAAGCAAAGCATTGTAAGCAACATTTGCAACATATAGTAACATCTTGCTTGGAACAAGCATGCATCTTACAAAAGCTCATAAATTTTTATTTTACATATATGTTTAAACTCAACCCTCTTATGCTAACCCTTAATCCCAAATTTTTGTGTCATCTCGATAAACTCTTTTTGAAGTTACCAAAATTAGATTAGATATGCAAAAGTAGGAAAGAATACGAGTTGTCAGTAAAATGTCTTCCTCCCTGATTATGTTGATTGTCCTAATTGGAGCCATAATTATTTAATTGATAATGACCTTTATTCTAGCCTAACCACCTCTTTTTACTCAATACTTGCAAACAAGCTCAAATTCATCTGTACACGTACACCAGATTTTCAAGCAGGGCAAATCTGAGTCTCGAACAGGAATCAGACCATCCTATGAAGGATATAGGATGCTAGTCTACAAACAAAAAATATAAGACTCAGACAGAATACCTTTGAAGATGAAAATATTGAATGAGTTATCAAAAGAAGGTCATCCGAAGAATGTTCAGAACTTTGAAAGAGTTGATCTGCAACGAAGTCCTCTTGCAAAGCATAACAAACTGCATCTACCCTACAAATACAAATGCAAATAAGAAAGGAAGAGATCTATATTTAAAATAGTCATGTACACTGTATAGTGGACCCAAACACAAAATGAGAAGAATTCCTGATAAATAGATATCCATAATGAGTACTGTTCGTGGTCACCTACCATCTTGTTAATATCAAGGGTTGAGATTAAAACACTTAAAAGGAAACTAAGAATATGGTTAAACCACAGTCAATTAAAAATTTATAGGAGTGAGTACACTTGCATGTTGACATTTGTATGCAACAACTTGTGAAGCACCAGTCCCTGATTTTTCAATATGCATATCTTGTTGGAAATAAGTTTGACATCAATCCATCCATCCTATGGAAAAAGAAAATAGATAACACATTTGGTGTTAGAGATATAGCTCCACACAGACAAAACTTATTAAATACAAAGAGTGGATGGACGAAAAGAAAATTTGTTACCTCCTCAATAGGAATAATTTGTTCTGAAGGATCCATCGATAAAACAATTCTGTCTCCCACGTTACAATGGAGGCTATATACGTAGATCGTCTCTGAGCTCATTTCCTTCACAAAATCACCAAGGAATCAATAAAAACAAAAGCAGAAAATGCAAATATAATATCAGGGCTGGGTAACTGAATGCATATAGAAGATACATCAAGTCATGCTAGAGGAATATTACTGATTTCTATCTGCAGTTCAGAACTGAACCATAAGTTAATACTAAATTGATAAATTTTCACTAATTCTTAGCTACTGCCACTTTAATCTTTTGGGAGGTGCATATGTAATCCACCATTGTTTCTGCTGTGTGTTGCTTTGAAGCAGTTTTAATCCTAAAAGTCAACTTGAGGAAATTTGAAATGATCCCTAGCTGGGAAGTAATAAGAATTCCAAATACTGTGGGTGCCGTGCCTCATTTGGACATCATATTAGAATGTGATCTCTTATGTTATGTGGTGCTTAAAGAGAACATGAATTGCAAGAACTCATGAAGAAGTTGAATGCTTTTACATTAAGCCGCCACCATCTAAACAAGCACCAGGCCAAACGTAGGCCACGATCACAACTAATATTTCTGTGCACTTCCAAACCAAACAAAACATCAAATCACAAATGGCCAACATCAATACAGCCGATAACAATAATAATAATAATAATATTTTGATATTAAGGATCTCAATAACATTTATAAACGTTAAACCTAGAGATGTCAACTTTGCAAAGGGGCATGCTATTCATTTTTGGATGTCAGAATGATAATAAGATGTGAAAATGTGGACAAAATTACGAGCAATAGGGATATAAAATACAAAATATAATTTACATATCTATATTGCTTTTTTTTTTTCAAGCAGACTTTTCTGAATATCTCCATATTTCTTTTATATTTTATTTGTTAAGCTTACCTTGAGGTTGAGGAGAAGTTAAATAGAAAAATCCTAACCAACTACTATATATAGAAACACTCATATCTACAAAAAAACGTGGCAATGAAGGAGGGTATAGAAGACATATTGCATTCAAATTTTGCCTTCATTAGAAAATTTAAATTCTTATCAGCAGTATTGTGTCTCCATACCGAATCATGTCTGTACAAGATTGCCAAAGGAATTATGCTCGAATCATTGTCAGCTTGACCAACCCACAACCTTACCAATGCAGCTCCTGCACCATACAAAATAGGGGGGAAAATCATAAAATTAAAGTAAAATGTTTCGTCATTTTAAAAGGGGACACACTTGGGTAAAGGATCACTTTGCAATTTTGAATAAACAAGAATGTTCTGATTAACTGGAGAACATAAGGGTGAATAACACATGCAATAGATTATTGAAATTTTATTTTCTTGTTGCTGAAGAGCATAGATGATGGAATTAACAAAGGGAAAATTTGAAGAAACATATGGTCTTACAAAGCCTTACAAAGCTATGCAAACTATGAGCCAACATCAAAAGTCCTTTGGGTCATGAGAAAATCATTTCATTGCCCAAAGTCCATGCCAGGAAATTTCAGATTTAATTAATTAAACCAAGTAATATATGTATATATCCAAAGTAAGTTTTCAAGAAACTGCTCGCGTTTTAGCAAAAGCTGCGCTCCGGGGTCGTATTGATTGGTTGAAAGGTCTGAAACAGAACGTTGTTCTAGGAGGGATGACACACACACATATATTACTGGTACCTATAACTTTAAAGTCAATATAAAAATTAGCCTTCATTGACTTTGTTATCTGTTTGTGGAATAAAAAATAAAAACCTGGAAAGATTTTGATTTTAGAGAAAACATGTGGAGGGGTTCAGTATGCATCGAAGTTAATCAACCAGATACATGTTGTGGTATCCCAGCCCAAACACTACAGGTAGCCATTCTCGTAAACTATACATGAAAACTAACATATATTTGTATAGTCTCCAAAATTCATTCTTACAGCCAATCTTCATTCACATATGAGGCTTCCCAGTTTTCCTTTTTTCATAATATCAGTATAATCAATCATCAAAATGGAACTTGACATGAAAATTATGTCTCACGAATTCTACCCATTTAAAAAGATAATTTAAAAATTGTGATTTCTACAGACATTAATTTTGTAGAAAACATTTTGCAGCCATTTCCCCATCATTATTGGTCACTTAATTGCACACATAAAGATGACTAATTTTTATATCAGTTTACAATACCTTCAAATCTTTAATATGAGTAACTTGTTAACAATTATACTGTAAAACAGAATACGATAATTATACGCCAAACATGAGACAACCCCAAAAACCCCATCTGTTATTAACATGTTACTGGTCAGCAAGTATCCTAGGCACATTCATTGGACACTGCAAACCCAAATACCTGTTAAACGTATCCCTATCAGATTTAACTGCTGACCATAGTATGATTCTCTTAAGAGTATTTCTCCAGCATAAAGTGCTTATTGTACAAACATAAAGTGTATGCTAAGAAGTTCATTCATGTGCAAAAAGTACCATACAAGGGTATTAAATATAAGAAGTTTTGGTTTGAGAGATCTCTATTTTTATTAAGTGGTAATGAGCAACTACTTAAGGACAACATAAGAACAATCACAAAAAGAATTGAGGAAAATGGTAGTACTTGCCTGCCATTGTTAGACTGTTCATCTTATGGGAAAAGAGCCTGCTATGAAATGATATATCCCATACTCGTAACACCCCGTCCGTATGAATAACGAATATAAGTGGTTTCCCATGAACCATAGATATAGCCAAGTCCTGCACAGCGCCTACCATCCTACCCCTGCAATATATTTTTCATCTACCATTTGTTGAATATCATTGCCCTAGGATAGAACAGAATAATTAAGAAGGCATGTTACAATATATGCCTAGAAATCATATGGTTAAAAGGCAACAGAATAAAGTGATCCTCGTGTTTTTAGGGATACTTGTTTGCTTACTTATCAGAAAATGCTATGACACACAACAGAACTACCATTTTAGGCACTACAGATGTTCATTCTCAAGAGGAGTCACCTAGTTCAGTCACTACATTATCTCTACATGTGTAATTTAACCTATAACATTCCAAACATGAAATATTGATGAACAGATAACTGGAAATTCTATACACAGATTGATTATTTGAAGTAATTCCAACTTATTTCATTGGATGATAAAAATTAACATAATTTACATAAGTACTCTCTCTTCACAGTGCAAAAGATGTGGAAATCATTTTCTCCAAGGGGTGGGGAATTTTGAAGCCCCGCCCCCACACAAACCAAAATTGGGTATGGGGCAGGGTAGAATTGCTAATCTGAGAATTAGATATGAGAAGAAAAACAAATAGCCTGCATATTCTGGTCTTTGGCATCCAAATGCCAAGTCTATCACACAATTGGGGAGCATACTTAGATTCAAAGTTCATCAAGAAAACAAAAGGTCAGAATGACACCAAAACGCTATCAAACTAAATGTCAAAAAATTGCACGTTGAGGGTAATATAGTTAAGTGAACCTACCTTGACATGAAACCCCACAAACTACCGATTCCTGGATCATCCCGTAGCTCTTGCAGAAAACCTATGGAAGTAGGAAAGAACATTTCGAATTAAGGGAGCGCAGCATGCTACTAAATCCAGAATACAAACCGACATTGTCAGAGGGAAAACATTAGACTAATAGGAATCAATGTCAGCAAACTAAAGAGCATTTCAATGATTATAAGAATCAGAGAGCCGCAAGATAATACCAGGAGCAGTGGATTCAAGTGTGAGTTGAAAGCAAGCAAGTGAGCCATCATTCCGACCTACAACAAGACATCCGGTTGGCGTTGCTGCGGCACTGGTTATAGGTCCGTAGGGATGCAAGCTAAACTCTCTAATAACAGAGTTGGAAGCATAACTGGAGACGGTTCCAAGTCTCAAAAGGTAAGCGACTCCGGCAACGGTCAATGCATAGAGCAAATAGGGGTGGCTCCTGGAACCGACATCAATCTGCAAAATTCATATAATGTATATGAGTAGGCGACGCAGCCCAGTGAGAAAAGAGAAGTTGAAAGTGTGAATACCTCATTTTTGCAAAGAAAAACGGAGGAAGAGAGTGCTTGTGGAAAAGTGATTCGCAGTCCGAGTTTTGGAAATTCTTTGTTAGCAGAGAGCTCAAGTAATTCGAGAGAGTGAGGGAGATGCTTGTGGATTCTCCTGGTACAAATAGCCGGAAAAAAAATTTGAATGATTGTGAAAGTGGGAGAAATTTGAAAGAGAGGTTAGAGAGTGAGAAAGAACCATATGAGATGTGTAGGAGGGTCGCCAATGGCGATGGAAGAAGCGCAATCGTGAGTGAGAGGGGCACAAGTATCAGCAACGGCGGTGGCGGTGGCGGTGGCGGTGGCGGTGGCGGTGGCGGTGGCGGTGGCGGTGGCGGTGGCGGTGGCGGTGGCGGCATTAGAAGAAGGAATAGGGAACTCAATCCATTTCAGTGAATCGCTGCCGAGGATTGGCACTTCCATGCCTACCGATTCCCAACTCTCGGGTCGATTATGGCAAAACCCTAGGCCTCAAACCTCTGTTCGCTCCAGGGTTTTTTCGGCTACACTGAACAATTTAGATGACCGAATAAATTACTGTAAAGACCTTCGGTGCCAACAATCTCATGTGTGGAAATTGAAAAGGGTTTTTGTGTGTGTGGAATGCTAGCAAGTAGCAACCTTTCTCATCTACCTTTTTTTTCAACCTTCCCCGCTTGTTATCTGTCAAGTGTATTCTAATTTCACTCAATCCTATAAATTAAATATTAGGGAAAATGATCATTTACCCAATTTCTGGGACATTTAACCTCATTTACCCAAACTCTCTAAGAGATTGCCCACTTAAAGCATCTCCAACAGTAGAAATTGTTTCTTAGTTAAATTTAGCTAAAGTTGTGAAATATAGGTATTGATTTAGCAATGTTGCTTTAGCAATTATAGCTATTTGTAAATAATAACTATATTTTACCAAATCGTAAACTTACATGTGGACAAAAGAAGAGAGAGAAATATAAGTTTTGCTTTAGCTATGTAGGATACTCTAGCTAAATATAGCTAACCATTTTAGCTATAGTTAACTTTAACTTACCTATAACTAGTCTGTTGGAGCTGAATTTTGCATTAGAAATAGTTATATATAGCTAAAAATTGAGTTTAGCTACTCTGTTTGAGATGCCTTTAATCATCAGTTTTCATTTTTGAACCCCAATTACCCAACTTTTTCAACACGTGGCTGTTTTATTCAATTTTCTGGACGCTTTTGCCCCTCTATAACTGAAACCTCTAACTGAAACGTTTTGAAATCGTAACAGAAACATGATTTAGGGAGCGAAGCTCTCCGATTTTAGTGAGAGATGTTCGGCTGTATCTGTAGAGAGAGAAGCCCCCTGGGTTTTGAGTGTGGAGCTCTATCATTTTAGAGAGAGAGAGAGAGGAGCTGTGCGATTTATATAGACAGGAGAGAGAAGCTCCCTGGTTCCGGTTTTTGAAGCTATACGGCGATTTCGGTGTGTGAAGCTCCCGCGATTTATATTTAGAGCTGCTTTGATTGTCACATGGATCGTGATCCAGATGCTCTTTGTGTTCCTCCACTGCGGTTTGCTTTTGTTGCTTTACCTCTATCTAATCCGTTTGGCTTTTATCTCTGTTTAATATGTTTGATTGTAGGAATTTTTTTGTACGAATTGTTGTCTTATTTTCGAACTGATTTTTCTGAATCAGAGCTTCCAGGTGTTTGTTTTGTTATGAATTGTTTATGTAATTTTGATTTTGAACTTCCATGTGTTTTTGAGTGCATTGTGTTAGTTTTGAGTTTCTGTATTAATTTCGTGTTTCTTTTGGTGTATTCATGTTTGGATTTTGCGGTTGAGCTGTTTCCGAAGTGTTGCGGTAGTTCTGATTATATTCTTGGGAGGCAGTAATATTTCTAGTGGGGGCCAATAATGTTGTTCAACGATATTTTAGTATCTATAATTGTTGCTTACTAATTTTTTATTTGAATGCATTTCAATTTATTACGTCTTACAAATTTTTTGTGGCTGTTTTGACTATATTACTGGGGACCAGTATTTAGTGTATTGGGGGGCAGTAATGTTTTTATGTGTTATTAAGTCGTTGTAATTGTTGTTTTTTTTATCCTTTTCATCATTTTAAAAGTTGTTTTGTACTGCTTCTACTTCGTTTTGGTAGGTTTGATTACATTATTGGGGGGCAGTATTCAGTTTATTGGGGGGGGGGGGCAGTAATATGTGTTTTAGGTTTAATAATAGATTTGTTTGCATGTGTTTTCTTCTCAGGTCTATGGCTGATCCTCTGGTTGCTAGGTGTCTGTACTCTGGCAAAAGTTATATGATTCCTTTTAATCAATGCATGAGCTACTCTGAGTTGTATGAAGACATTTTCCGTACATTCCAGTTTTCCCCAACTGATATTGTTGAGCTTCAATATTCAGTTCCAGGTTGTGAAGTCTGTTCTGCGTAATGATCGTGATTTCCAGATGCTGTTTTGCTATGCTAGAATACATAGGCTAGAGTGTGTTGATATTTCAGTTTTAAAGATTGGGGGAGGTTGTAGGAGAAACTGTTCACTGGATAGTGGTTCGGAAGTTATTGATGAAGATGATTATTTGGGTGATGCATTCAGGACTGAAGTTCACAAGACGTATTTGTCTGATGAGTGGAGTTCTTATATTCATAATGTCGGGGATAAGTTTCATGGCGCTGCTGAGCTCCATGAAAAGCTTAGGAAGTATGCAATTGCAGTTGATTTCGAGTTTGTATTCCTGAGAAATGATTTGGATCGTATTCATGCAGTCTGTGCAAATGTTGGAACTGAAGGTTGTGATTGGCATCTTCGTGCTTTTTCATCATCTGCCAATGGTTGCCTTTATATCACAGAGTTGAATAATATTCACACTTGCAAGGGTGTAGTTAGGACTCAAAAACACAAGCTTTTGGGATCCAAGGTTGTCAAGACTTGCATTGCTGCTGATGTTAGCTTTAATCTTTCATTGAAGCCAAGGGAGATTATGAGCAAGTTCAAATCAACATATGGGTTTGATATTTCATACAAGGTTGCCTTGAAAGCAAAGCATCGGGCCAAGGAAGCGATTTATGGTTTCAATGCAGACACGTTCAGCAAGTTATCTTGGTATAAGGAAACCGTTTTGCAGAGTAACCCTGCCTCTTCTTTTGTGTTGGAGGTTGAACCATCTACAAATCGTTTTCAGAGGCTTTTCGTTGCTTACGGAGGTTGTGTAGACGACTTCCAATTCTGTTTGCCAGTGTTGTATGTTGATGGAACGTTTGGTAAAAGCATTTACAAGGGGCAGATTCTGTCTGCAACTGGAAGGAATGGGAATCAAGGTAACTGTATTGTTTATTGCCCCCCCCCAATAAATTTATTATTGGCCCCCAGTAATATTGGCTTTTGTTATAGTTTCATCTGTATGCTTAATATTTCTTGTTTTAGTTTCTTTCATTGTGATAGATATCATTTTTACATTGCTGTGCGACGTTGTGAGAGTGTCCTGCCGTTCAATAACAACATTATTGGCCCCCAGTAGACTGATTTTACTGTGATCTGGTTTATGCAGGTTTCTATTGCTGGTAATCCTCATCTGTTTTGTGGCGAACGTTGCCAGTAAATATAGGGGTAAAGGTAATTCAAAATTGATAGAAGATGTAAAGCAGAAGTTTTTTCAGGTTGCATATTCATCTACACAGAAGGAATACCGTTTCAATTTGCGGTTGCTTAGAGCAGTTGGAGGTGCCGATATTATTGACCCTTTTCTTTCTGAATTGCCTGTGGAAAATTGGTGCCGTACAGTTTATACTAGCTGTCGATATGGAATTATGGCTAATGGGATTGCTGAATCATTTAACTCTTGGATTGCAATTTAGCGTTTGATGCCAATCTATTGTATGCTAGACCAGACAAGAATTAAACAAATGGAGATGGCGGGTAAAAGGAGGGAAGAGGCAGAACGTTGGACCACAGAACTAACTCCCAAAATGGAGGAAAGGTTGAAGGTGCAGATGGAGAAATCTCGTCGTTTCAGTGTCCATTATTCAAGTCCTGGAGTTTATGAGGTTCGATCTGACTTTTCATATGTAGTCAACATTTCCGATCATGCATGTTCATGTGTTAAATGGCAGATCAATTGTTTTTCTTGTCCTCACGGCCTTGCTGCATTACAAGCTGCTTCTGAAAATGTATATGATTATATTGATAAGTACTTTCATGTTGATATGTTCAAGAAGAGCTACAGTTTTCCTATCCATCCGATAACCAATGTTGATATGTCTTCTTCGGATTCTGCTTCTGAATGTATATTACATCCCCTTGCGAAGAGGCCCCCCGGGAGGCCTAGGGTGAAGCGGTTCAAGTCGGTTGGAGAGGTTGAAAAGAATCTGATTCGTTGTGGTCGTTGTGGCAAAATGGGCACTCATAACAAGTTGAGCTGCACTGAACCTCTCGTTCAGCAGTAGTTTATGTTTCTGTAGAGAGTTTTTAGGTTTTGACTTTGTCTACTGGGGGGCAGTAATTAATTTATTGGGGGCCAGTAATTGTTTATATTCAGGCTCAAATAAACATTTTTCTTTTCACATGTCAGATTCTTACTGTTGGGATGATTAAAATTTCATTTACATAGCACAAGTTCAATTTTCCAACAGGTTTAATGCCTATTGGGTGGCAGTAACTTTTTTATTGGGGCCAGTAATTGTTTATATTCAGGCTTAAATAAACATTTTTATTTTCACATGTCAGATTCTTACTGTTGGGATGATTAAAATTGCATTTACATAGCACAAGTTCAATTTTCCAACATGTTTAATGCTTATTGGGTAGCAATACTGGGGGGAAGTAATTGGTTTATTAGGGACCAGTAATTGTTTATATTCAGGCTCAAATAAACATTTTTATTTTCACATGTCAGATTCTTACTGTTGGGATGATTAAAATTGCATTTACATAGCACAAGTTCAATTTTCCAACAGGTTTAATGCTTATTGGGTGGCAATATTGAGGGGCAGTAATTGGTTTATTGGGACATATGAGGTAGTAACATGTCTAATTTGGAGCATTTGTGTAAAGCGCTTGCTTCTAAGTGAAGTCAGCATCAGTATACTGATAGGAGCATTTTAATGTGATATTTTAATAGTTAATTCCTCACATTTTGCTTAGTTAATTCCTTAACTGAATCGATTTTTAATTCAATTTCTATTTTTAGGTACATTGGAGTAAATGAAGGTGAAATGAGCGTTAGGTCCATAATTACCTGGAAATGATGGAGAAAAATGGAAATGTACTAAAAGATCAATTTTACACATATTCCTACTCCGGCTAGGAGAAACCAAGCCAAGCAAAGAAGAAGGAGCGGCCGCCTGACCAAATGAACTTCAAATGAGCTGAAACCTTCCAGATCCATTCTAGACACCCAAAGGATCATTTCTTATGAAGAGTGCCAGAGAAAAATATGAGTGGAAGGCCTTCAAACAATCAGCCCAATTTTCTACAGAAGCAAAACCGGAAAACTGGACCTGTAAGAGGTCCAGCAGCATTTCCGGCCCAACCACATGGATTGAAGCTCTGAAAATTTTTCAGGATGATCTACACTCATAGTGGAACATTTCATATGAAGAAGTCGAAGGCATATAATGAAGTCTTGTTGGAGAAATAATTGAAGGAATAAAGGGGCAGAAACTGACCTGAAAACAGCTCAACACCACATATTCATGTTTCCCACCCACATGAAGAAAGCTAGATGCTTTTCTCTTTTTCCTTGGATATATTTTTTCTACAATCTCTTTAATAGATCATCATCACTTCCATGTTGCTGCACCTTCATGCTTTGCTTTCATTTCATCATTTCTCTTTCTTTTCCATATTCTACAAATCACTTTCATACTCCACTTTCATTATTTTTCTTCCACTCATCATTTCACTCTTCTTTTTCTTCCCTATATAAAAACCTTCTCCTCTCATTCTAAAACACATTCCTTCACCCATTCCATCTTCTTTGTCTCTCCATTTCCTTTCCATTTTCCCAAAAATTCCTTCATCCATTTCATCTCCTTGTCTCACCATTTCCTCTCCATTTTCCTTAGTTAACCAATTCCTTCATCCATTCCATCTTCTTTGTCTCTCCATTTCCTTTCCATTTTCCACACATTCCTTCATCCATTCCATCTTCTTTGTCTCTCCATTTCCTTTCCATTTTCCTAAACACATTCCTTCATCCATTCCATCTTCTTTGTCTCTCCATTTCCTTTCCATTTTTCTCTCCATTCTCTAGTTTTAAGTTTCTGCATTTTTAAGCAAAGAGAAGAAGAGAAAAAGAAGCCATGAAGCCTCCTAGCCGTCATCATCCACCTTGTGCCGTGATAGTGAAGTCTTGCTTTAAAGATTCAAGATCAACGTCTCAAGCTCTTCATCATCCACTCCCTTCATGGTGTGTAGATACCTCTACTAGCATGACTAGTTTGCTATCTCACCAAGCATAATTAACACCCTCTTTGGAACACCCACAAGCCATGGTGAGGCCCAACCGCTACTTGCATCTTGTAGCCCTATGTTCAAGCTACGCTACGGTATCCGGAAGTCGCAAATCCGTCGCCGGGAAGCCACCTTTCCGGCCTTGCAAAGTTGCCCTCACAAACATAGCTTTCTACATGTTAAATAGACTAGAATAGTAACTTTGCTTGTCCCACATCGAAGAACAAGTAAATGAGAAGCATTCCTTCATCTATAAAAGGAATGCCTCCTCCCACAACTCAACACATTCATTACATCTCTTGTAATCTTGTTAGGCCGCAAGGCTCGACACACTAGTATAGCTTTCAAGTGGACGTAGTCTCCCGCCCATGCGGAGGCGAACCACTATACATCTTGTGTCAATCTCTCTCTCTCTCTCTCTTTACTTATCGTTAATTAGATCCCCAATGGATCCAAGCATTAACATTGGCGCCGTCTGTGGGAAGCCGACACACAAAGGCTTCGTCACCTACCACGAACTTTGACCCGAAAATGTCGAGTCGACGCTCATTCAACATCAAATCATGGCTGGTCAACGCCCGGCGGAATCGGTCAACGCCCGGCGGGGTCGGTCAACTCCCAGCGGGTCCGGTCAACGCCCGACGGAGTCGGTCAAACCCCGGCGGAGCAGGTCAACGCACATCAAGGCTTGGTCAACGCTGAACCTTCAAAAAAAAAATAATAAATAAAATTCTCAGGACACCCAGAAAACTTCTCTGGGCACCCCTCCAATTTTCAAATTTCCCGCCAGACTTCGGGCCTCCGCTGAACGAGATCCCCTCTCCGCTCCGCTGGGGAACCACCGCCCAACCTCCTTCGCCGGTGAACACCCTCGCTGGCCAAGTGCTCCGCTTTACTCGGCGTCTCCGCCGCACGTGGATCATCCGCCGAGCTCCAGACCCGCCTCAGCGTCTCCAGCGGTAGATCACCGCCTACCTTGCACCGCCGACCTTCCATCAAGCGGCTTCCGAGCTCCAATCATGGCGGCCAACCATCGAACCGGGTCTCCGCTGAGCTCCAAATCCCCGCTGAACTGTGCACCGCCGGGATGCACCGCTGGAGGTTCACCGATGAGCTGCACCGCTGTACGTTCACTGCTGAACTTCACCGCCAGAGCACACCAGCGGCAAAACCCCCGCCGGAGAGGGCCACCGCTGGCCAAATGCTTCGCTCCTCCGGCCAGGAACTCCGCCACCCAAGAGCTGGGCTCCGCTGGACAAGGGCTCCGTCCGCCAAAGAATGCAGCAGAACTCAAAACCTCCACTGCACTCTAGCTCCGCCAAACTCGGAGCCTCCGTTGAATTCCAGGTCCGCTACACTCCAGCTCCAGGCACCGCTGACCGAGCTCCACTCCACCGGAACACCTCAGGTAACCTGCCGCCGCTAGCCAACCCGCTAGCTTGACTCCGCCGGACTACCTTCGCTGAGTCACACTTCCATTTCCGCTAAAATGGCCATCCCCCCGCCGGCCAACTCTTACTCCGCTGACCCAAGTCTCCGCCGGACTAAACCGCTAGTAGACACCGTCGACGAAACCTCCGCCAGCCCCTAACCAATCAGCTCACCCATGACGAGCTCTGTCATTGATCAACACTCATCCATCATTGGTCAACGCCCATCCATGAACTCCATCACTGGGCGTTCACTCTATCCACTTGCTGATCCTTGTTTGAACACAGCTACCTCCTCTAAGCTAATTACTTTCATTCGAAAGCTTCACCTTACTGCTCAGGCAATAGTCGTCGACCCAACAGCAACCACCGATCATTCAAGCAGGTGGCCGGTGTCATCTGGCTTACTCTGTCCACGGACAAGCTAAGTTCCCTTTGATTTATGGTTTCCTCCTTAATATTCAAGCACCACGTGCTTCGGCATTTTGCATAAATAATCTAGGGGACACCTGCATGAATACACTCCACAAACATATATATATATATATATCTTTTATGTATGGGCCGTTTGTGCCGTTCCCATCACTTGTGGACACGTACTCCTCCTCTTTTCTTACTTCGTCTGTGGCAGCAATTAAACATTAACTCCGTACACATTACGTGTGTAGCTTCTAGCTTCTTATCTGTCGTTCATAATTGCTGAGAGTTAACAGTTATACAAGTACATAGTCAACCTCATGGTATATGCATGTACCCCCACCGCCCAGGTGCCATTAATATGCCATGCAATTACACATGCATATAATTGTCACTTGCTCTCATCTATCTCTAAATGCATAACCAGTGTTATATATGCCACCACTTGATGACTATTGTGTCATAAGTCCAAATTACATGTGATAATTATTATGCATAATTCAGTTTGGCTAACATAACATCACACACATATAAATTTACTGGGGAAGTCAACCATGCATATCTACCTAAGTCCAAAGGAAATGATGTGTATACCATATGTACCCATCTTTAATTAATGGGTCTTTCATACTTCTACGGCTCTCTGTAGTGAAAGTATACATCTTGACAAAGTTATACCCAATCTGTTTCGCCTACTTCAATGTCTATATTGATATATGCATGCTATTTGTCATCAACTATTACTTGCTATACACTTTGCCTCGAATCTTATCAAAGTACATATGCAAATTATTAGTGTTGATTTTTCAAATCTACATATTAATCATCTATTTTGTTTCAAGGAAATTCAACTATTTCTATTGAGCATTCAACCTCAACTACGAGTTGACGTACATTATCGGAGTACTTTATCCGCCACAAGCAATGAACCTCAAATCGGCATAAGATAAGTACCTTCCTCTTATCTTTTCGCTCTTACAATTTGAGCTACCGCCGATGCCATGACTATACATGTCTCCATGACCCTTAAGCATGCCTACAAAATGTTATTAGCAACTTTACTACAAGTACATGCTACACACATACATGCTTAAATTCAATTACTTGTGACATGCATCTAGAAGCTTGTGACACTTATGACTTAATTAAACATGCTCGGATAAACGACTTGTTCGGGTTACGACTCGCTTGGGTATCGAGTATGGCCACGACTTGCGCTTGGGCCACGCCTCGCATGCTCGCACAACGCCTACACACTCAACTACACCCAACTTGCTCGAACAACCCAACTTGCTCGATCATGTCCAACATGTTTTACTTAAAGCCCCAAGTTCACAAACGCTTCATTCTATGTCACCGGGACTACTCCCACAAAATTACTATGGACACCCATTACACTTGCCACTATCTATTGTGCGTGTTATATGGCCATAAGATCCACATATACAACTACCAATATTTTACATGTTCATACACATTAATGGAATATTGAGTTTTTCTACCATTTGGTATTCGCTACAAATCGAATTCTTTTCGCATTCCATTAATATGAGCGGTAACCAATGCAACAAGCATTCTACATATGCCTATTTTTTGTCTTTGTTGTGCAGGTTAATGAGTCCCTTCTTGCTTACGGAGTTCGGGGACTTGTAGGGGCTCTGTGCCGCCTGCTTATGCTTGGTGACTTCATGTTTATAACTCCCCAACCAAGAAGCTCCTCTTGCTTGCGGACTTTGGGGACTTGTAGATACCTCTACTAGCATGACTAGTTTGCTATCTCACCAAGCATAATTAACACCCTCTTTGGAACACCCACAAGCCATGGTGAGGCCCAACCGCTACTTGCATCTTGTAGCCCTATGTTCAAGCTACGCTACGGTATCCGGAAGTCGCAAATCCGTCCCCGGGAAGCCACCTTTCCGGCCTTGCAAAGTTGCCCTCACAAACATAGCTTTCTACATGTTAAATAGACTAGAATAGTAACTTTGCTTGTCCCACATCGAAGAACAAGTAAATGAGAAGCATTCCTTCATCTATAAAAGGAATGCCTCCTCCCACAACTCAACACATTCATTACATCTCTTGTAATCTTGTTAGGCCGCAAGGCTCGACACACTAGTATAGCTTTCAAGTGGACGTAGTCTCCCGCCCATGCGGAGGCGAACCACTATACATCTTGTGTCAATCTCTCTCTCTCTCTCTCTCTTTACTTATCGTTAATTAGATCCCCAATGGATCCAAGCATTAACATGGTGTAATTCTATCTTTTTCCTTGTAATTTCTTTTGGTTTTCTTTGTTTAGATTTATAGAACTATGAATTCTAGTTAACAAATAATGTTAAGGGCAAAGTTTAAAGCCCGTTTATATGTTTTGAGATAAAGTTGTGATTTCTATATGTTGATTTTTATGTTGCTTATGTGGGTTTGTTTAATTAAATTTGCATGATAGAAAACTTTTGTATTTTAATCTTATGTGGTTGCAAACACTTAGGGTTTTGATATAATTGGTGCTAGGTTTAAGAACATGAAATCGACTTTTCGTTTTGTGTAAACTTGAATCAAAGTAGTAAAGGTTTTGTGCAAAGACCGAATTTAATTAAAGAGGATTGCAATTAGGTGGACTTTTCCATACTAAGTTGTACACTTGAGTTGATAGCCTTTCTCTATGTCTAATGCGTTGAACATGTCATGATTGACTAGCTTTCTAGGGCTTGATTGCATGTTTGATAGGATTAATCTAGGTGCTTTCACTTAGGTTAATTAGCATTGAAAAGTAAAATATGGGAAATCATTTGCTTTCGAATGTTTCACATGATCAACTCCTCTCTCATGACATTTAAAATCAACTATATGAATTGTAATTGGATTTCTTGCATATGGATGTGGTTTTGATCCACCCTTGTATATATGTTTTTACATTTTCTTTATTTTATTTATCTTAATTTTCAATTCTATAATTCTTAAACCCCCCCCCTTTTATTTTGTTACTTGTATATACTAGAAATTATACCCGCGCTTTGCTGCGGGTTTTGAAATTACAACGATAATATTTAGGGACTAAATTTACATATAACTTAGTGAAGAATGCTGATCCCCTATTTGCATACCATATTGCTTTAGAGGTGCATCATACTCATAGCTAGTTGCAACGAAGGGATCGCCAGCAGCAGATTTTCCATGGATCAATGATGGTATCTCCACATGGTCTTTCGCCTTTGACCATGGTATGGTCTTTCTCCATGGATCACAGATTTTCCTTCTCGATGCCCGAGCATCCATCCATTGCATTCTTTTCGATCTTGTTGTATCAATATCTAATGCAACGTATATATTTCATTTTATAAATTTTGTAAAACATCTTTATAGACAATATTTTTAGTATATTTGTTTGGTATATCATTGCTATTATTTATCAAAATTTTTAAACCATTTATTGATGTAACTCTTGAAAGTGCAACATATAATTGTCCGTGAGTAAAAACAGGCTCAGGCAAATATATACCAACTTGATTTAATGATTGACCTTGACTTTTGTTGATTGTCATGGCATAACATGGTCTAATTGGAAATTGACGTCTTTTAAAAATGAATGGCCATTTATTTTCAGTTGCTGTAAGTACAATTCTAGGTATTAAAATTTTTTTACCTATATTATTTCCTGTTAATATTTTTGCTTCTATTAATCGATCAAATAAATTTGTAACTATTAATCTTGTTCCATTACATAAACCAGATTTTTGATTTAAATTTCTTAATAACATGATTGGCATTCCAACATTTAGTGTCAATTTATGTGATGGTAATCCAGTAAATTCAAGTTTATTTAAGAATTCTATAGGATATAAAAGATCGATATTTTCATTGCTTTTGGAATTAGATGAAATAGTGTCTGAACTCAGATAAGTCGTCGTGTCACCTGGTAATAAACTTATAGCATAATCATTTATATCACGTACTATAGCATTTCGTGGTGTAACTATTGCGCGTTCCCTTAAATGTTCAAATTTATTGTAATTAGTGCTAAAATTTGAATATGTTGCAGAAAAAATTGCTTCTATTGGATCTGTATAATTATGGATAAGTAAATTATTTGGGATTTCAACCCAAGATGTATCTCTATCATTTTCATAGTTAATTGATTGTATTTTACCTTCTCCAATTTGTAATAACCAATTTGCAAAAGCCGAAATAGTTTTTTTATCTTCATCAGTTAAATTTTTTTTTGATAATCTCATATTTTCTGTTAAATGAAATATTTTAAATGATTGCCAAAGATATGAGTAATTTAATGAAGCTTCAATTACTTCTTCTTTAGTTCCTCCTGCAACAACAGGTAAAATTTGTCTAAAATCTCCACCTAATAAAATAGGTTTACCGCCAAATGGTTTATCAATTTCTGTATTATTTGGTTTTGTTAAAATATCGCGTAAACATTTATCTAATGATTCAAAACAACATTTGTGACACATTGGAGCTTCATCCCAAATAATTAATTCTGTTTTATCAATTAGTTTTGCAAGATGAGTCCCTTTTTTTATTGGACATATCGATAAATTATTTACTGTAAGAGGTATTTTAAATCTAGAATGAGCTGTTCTACCATTTGGAAGTAATATTGAAGCAATTCCTGATGAAGCAACAGCTAGAACTATTTTTCCTTCAGATCTTAATTTGCTTATTATTGTATGCCATAAAAAAGTTTTACCAGTTCCTCCATGACCATGAACAAAAAAAGTATTACATGTTTTTTCTTCAATTGCTTTAATAACTTCATCATAAACAATTCTTTGACATGTATTTAATTGAGTAACTAAATTCATGTGTTGACGTTTTAATTCGAAACAATCATAATCTAACTCTTCTTGTAACAATTTATTATTTAATTGTAGCATTCTATCTATATCAGGCATTGGTAATTGATGATCTTTTAATGAGCTTGATGATTGATTAAATATTTGTTCCAACTCAAATAACAACCTGTTTTTTAGTTCAGACTCAGGTAAGTTTAGATTTGGGTTCCCGATTTCACTTCTAGCTTTATATAAAATATCATCACACATGTTGAACCAATGCGATTCTAATAACATTTTAGGATTTGCAACATCACAAAATAAGATTATTGTGACAAAAAGTTGACGCATTTCAGATGCTGTTGCTATATGTGAGGAATATGTTAATGCCTCAATCCATTCTTTATCATCACCTAACAAACCTAAAGATTGGCATGCTTCTTGATAAGTAGAATGTACAATACCATTAACTGTTTTTATTGAATTAAAATCGCAGCAACCTTTTTGAACATTTAATAACATTCTCATAAAATATAATTCACCGAATGTAGGATGTACATATCTTAGTCGACCGATTGTTTGACATTGTTTTCTTGGTGCCCAATATTTTTTGTCATTATGCCAAACGAATTTAGTTGGAAATTCTAGATAAGTTAATTGACGCGCTTCTGGATATATTTTATTAGCTTTGAACCACGCAGTAAGCATAGTATCTTCTGTACTTTTATGTTTAATTATTGATTCAAGCGATTGAAATTCATTAAAAACAACATTTTGTTCTAAAGGCATATGAATTTTTAAATGCTGAACAGCAGGATGTCGATGATGAATTTCATATTCAAATAATCTCCAGACAGATTCATGAGGAGTTAAATAACGACAATTAAGATAAGTTTGAATTTCATCATTACAATCTTCATGTAGTAAAGCTCGAACTCGATCTGGTCCTTTATTAATATATTTAAATAAATATTTAATTAACATGGATTGAGAGCATGATTCAACATTAATGTGAGCATTATATTTTAATAATAAATGTGAATTATAGGGTACGACAAAATTATTACCAATATGCATACAATTTTTGATCACATATTTTGTATGGTCATCACGACGTCTATAAGTTGTAGGTAAACCTGCTTCGAACACAGTTTTTGTATTATATGATTTTGGAAAAAATTTAGAACATTTTCCATCTCTCATGCATGTGGAGCCTAAATTTATTTGTCCGCAAGGTCCATGTATCATAAATTGACTAACAATTTCAAAAAGTTCTGGATTAGCATTTTTATCCGGTAATTCTGCTGAAATAATAGAATCTATATCATCTGCTGTGTAACATTTGTAATGTTTTTTCAACCAAAATAACATATGAGCATGGGGAAGTCCTCTTTTTTGAAATTCTATTGTACAAACATCTGTATTTAAAAAGAAATTGTTATTAGTCAGTTTTAGATATTTTTAAAATTTATACAACAAAAAACAACAAACAAAATAATGCAATATAAAAGAAATTGTTATCAGTTTTAAATATTTTCAAAATTTATACAAAAAAAAAAAAATAATACAATATAATAATGTGTTGAAACTTACCTGCTTCAACTTCTCCAAAAGGTTCTCCCGACTTGATATAAGCAATCATATTTTGTAATTTTATTTTAAAAATTCTTGAAATTATATCAGGTCTATCTTCAACTCTACATATAGGATTTTTTTCAAAATATCTTGATATTTCTCTCCACTTAACATTGCAAGTAAAAGTAATGAATAAATCAGGATTCCCATATTGTCTGCAAATTGCCATAGCATCCTGATAATTATTGATCATATATCTAGGACTTCCAGTATGAGAGCTTGGTAAAATAATTCTTTGTCCTAAGTCATGACCTTTATTAATTCCAGCTGACGCTGCAATATAAAGATCTTTATAAATCTCTGTTCTAAGATTTTTTTGATTTCTTCTGATCCAATCTAAACGATATTCTTCAATAGTTGCATATGAATCTACTAAAAATTGTTGAAATAATCGTCCACCTTGCAATAAAGTATTTGTTTCGTAATTTCTATCTTGTATTTGATATGCAATATAACTTCGCATTGACATCTTCTCTCTTTTTTGCTCACGATTTTTTCCTATTTGTTCCATTTGTAAATCTGGTGTATATCCATCTTCACCGTATGGAAAAAGAATTGGATATTGCAATGACATATATTTCGGATGTATTTTAGAAACTCGTTGTAAGGATCCACTATTTGATTCAATAATTATATCTTTATTTGAATTATATTCACCAATATCACCAACAATTAAACCACCAATTTCATCATTTACTGGCTTTTCATATTGTTTATCATCGGTAGAGCGGCGATCAAGTATACTCATCTTAAATGAAGGTAAAGAACGGTTTTCAAATTTATCTCTCATAATGCGAAATTGTTTTGCTAATTCATTAATTTCATCGAACATCTTAATAAGTCCTTCAACGATATCTGATCTAATATTTTGATTAACATGAGCAGGATCAATAGCATTAATACGATTTGAAATTTCATTTCTAGTATCATATACATATAATTGAGCATATTTAGGAGACTCACCTTCAGAAGGCAACACAGAACCCATTAAATGATGTACTTGTCCATTAATTTTGAATATATAAGGACCTGATCCAGCATTTATTTTATGATCAATTTTTGCTCCCATTGATGTGAAACAGAACATTGAATTATAAATTCGAATATTTTCTTTAAACTGTTTGTCATTCAATAATGTTCTAAGAAAATTAGGAGTTGGTTTAGGTTGTGAAAGTTTAATCTGTCCTTTTCTACAGCAATTTGTATATATGAGTTGCGCATTTATAGATGATTGTTTTATAGCTTCTTCGTGCCAAAAGTATGCACCGCAATAAATACAATTATAGACGTTGTCTCCAGAGTCCTCATATTTCACAATTAGTCCTGCCACCAGAATTTTTCTTTTGTCAAGCATTTGCTATGATTATTAACTGTTGAAATGATTCATAAATTTCAAAAAAAAAAAAAATACCTTCTTTAGTTTTTTGATAGGCTGCTTGACCAATTGAATAAGAAGATTCACCTGTTATTCAAAAGTGGCCACATTGTTCATTAAAAAAAAACAAAAACAACTATAGTATCCTGATGCAGAAATAATTACATTTTCAGTTTCAACAGTTCGTACAAATGACTAAAAAAAAAATAGTGTGGTCATGTTGCAAAACAATGACTAAGAAGTATCCAACATTATTACACTTACCTATCATATATGTACTATAAGCAGCTGAATTTTTTTGTCGATCATTTCTACTTCCCTGATTATTTTCATCATGACTCTCAGATGTCTGATTCTTTTCGAGTAGCACTGGCTCAGATGCTGCAAACAAAATTTAAATGATATCAACTACATTAAATATGTGAATACAACGGATGACTACAAAAAGGAACTTTATGAAAGTAATTCATCTATACAAACTTTAAAGTTAATAATATATGGTTACCTTCTCTCCACCTTCTTGATTTTCTTCGACAATCCATGCTCATATTAGCAAGATCACTTCCCGAAACTCTCCTTAGTTTACTTTTTCCACTGTTTGTTGTCATCCCTGTATTTAAAGGACGATCATTTATCAATGAAGTTGTATATGATTCTAGCTGGAAGTAAGAAATCATTCTTGGTCAAAATGTATTACCATTTTGATTATTGCTGCTGCAAGTCTGACTCTGACTCTCTTTGGTGATCAATGTCTCAGAAGCTACAAACAGAAGTTTTAATAATGACAGAAGTTTTAATAATGTCAACTATCTTAAAACTATGGACATTAAATGAAATTCTATGAAAATTACTCATCTACACAATAATTCCTAATCTACACAATCGTTCTAAAGTTAATAATGCATAGTTACCTTCTCTCCATCTTTTTGATTTTCTTCTACAATCCATGGTCATGTTAGGAAGAGTAGTTAGATTCTGATCATTAAGTATTCTTTGTCCTCTCTTTGGACTGTTATTATCGCCTCCTAAAAATTTGTTCTTCTTTCCACTTTCTGTTGACATCACTGCTTTCAATGAATTTTGTTATACACTTGTAAGATCATAGACTAAATTAAAAAAGCAAAGACCAAATTCAAACACTCAGTTGACAAATAAACTTCATAGAGATATCAGAGAATCTAGTCTATATCTCATGAATGGAAAAGAATTAACCTCAACACCTCCAATAACAAAAATTATAAGGACATCCATAATTGAAAGAAACACATAAAATAAAATTAAAATAAAAAAATAAAAAAACCCTATAGTTCTGTATATGGTATGAAGGAAAATATACTCAACTAATCCATATTAGGGTTCATGTGCTTTAAGTATATATTTGTATAGCTTTGTCTGATATATTTGTCTGAGAGCTGTTTTTATGTATTAATAGGTACGTGTTTGATGAATCATAATCTGAAGCATGTGGCCTAGCTAGGTCTAAACAATGGGGTGCCTCTACCTAATTGCATAATGGAGTAGTCCTGTAACCCTCACATAAATTCCTACTCAAAACTATTATATCAAATTCCCAACACAGTGACAGAAACTGCAAAAGCAAAAATACTAAAAATAAGAACCTGAGAACTATATGACTGACAAAGATGGACCTTACGTGTTTCAAATTTGCAACCTTAGACCCTAAGATGATGGTTTGAATTATTTCATGCAATCCTGCATTTAGGTTGATATGAGAACAGTTCTTGATTAGTTTGCAATGCTACTTTGAAAGAAAACTCTTGGCTATACATGGTCAAATTTTGTGTGATGGATAGCACGCAGAAGGACAAACTGAGGCAAAATGTATCAACAAACTACTACAGCAAGCATTTCTAAGGTTTATACTATGCTTTCCAAAAAATTAGGACATAAGTCATATGAGGAAGTTAGAAAAGAGATTTGCATTCGATGATAGGCAACATGTAAATATGCTAAATAAGAGTGCATATGTTGCAGGTTATAACCAAACTGATAAAGTAAGCATTTTCAATGTTTATGCCATAGCTGACGTCTGCTATTAGATTGAAGTCGAAACAATTTTCACTCTGCATTATACCTAAGCAGCTTCTTTCATCTTGTTTCAATTATTATAAATAATCAATCCCATGTACAATTGATCTAGGATTAAACTAAGGACATAAGAATCCTTCTATCATTATTGCCTTGACTTCAAAATTATACATATAAATATAAACAACCAACCTGAGAAAGATGATATTGGAATGTCAGCAGCAGCAGCAGCTTCACAATTGACAACACCTCAAATGCTATCTAATCTGCATAAATTAAATCCAATTGACAAAATGAAAATAGAAAGCTAAAACATTGAGATTGATTGATCAATTCAATTGAAAAAATATATTGGGCAGCCTACTCCCTAAAATCCACTACAACCTACGACGACATTACATCAAAAATTCAACAGATCCTGAACAATATTTGAATCTCTATCTTCCCTTTTCCAAAATCTCTTGATAATTAAAAACCGGACGCCAAGCATAATATGGAACAGTTAGCATGATGACGGAAAAAGCAGTAAACATCTCATTTGCCGGGTTGAGGTCAACAATCCATAATTTAATTTCAAAATTTATTTTAGCTGTTTTAGCAGTTAATTTCAAAATTTAATCGATTATACTATGAACCATTATGAAAAAAGGAAAAACTGAAATCGATATGGAGGGAGTACCTTTTTCAGAATTGAGAAACAGGACAGCTTCAGTGGGGGACGTGGTAGGATCGTTCAAATTGTAGAGAGAATCTGCCAATCAAACCCAAAACCAACAAACTACCCATAAGCAAAGTTACCTCAATTTACTTCATTACTTCAGACATTACCCACAAACATGCAAGAAAACAAATAACCCACACCTGAAACACAGATCTTCTGACAAATAAATCACTTCAATACAAAACTCATAAACAGCTTCAATCAGAAAATTTGAGGAGATTAAAAAAAAAAAAAATACCGTCCACTTGTTTTCTCTCAAGCAAGCAAGAGTTTCTAATCTCTATTTTTCTTCTTCTTTTCCTTCTTCCCCCGTTCTCTTATCCCTCTCTTTATCTGTGTGCTCAATGAACAACAAAATCCCAAAAAGAAAACGATTTTATCAGGTCTAATGGGAAATAGAAACCCAAACTCCATCAAAAGAGACCCAAACTCTATCAAGCTTTCATCAATAACCATACCTGATAATCTAGAAGAGGTAACAGTATCAAGAAGAACCCAAACTCTATCAGGATTTGATCAATCACCGAATCTGCTAATTTGGAGGACTGAACGTTATGAAACTCTATGACAGCTTTGATTGACAACTAAACCCGATAACCAGAGACTGCGAATTTTGGTATATATAGAGGCTTCGGTCGGTGTGAGGCTTCCAGATATGTAGATTGATGATTTTGTCGGTGTGAATAGGTCGGTTTTGGTATATATAGAGGCTTCGGTCGGTGTGAGGCTTCCAGATATGTAGATTGATGATTTTGTCGGTGTGAATAGGTCGGTGTAAACAGAGGCTTCGAGATTTCTAGATAGAGGCTTCCAGATTTCTAGATAGGTCGGTGTATATAGGAATCGGCTCAGCTCCAGCCGACACACCAAAACAGCTTACAAAATAGAAAACGGCTTATGAACAGTGAAACGGCTTATGAACAGTTAACTGACGTTTTATATATAGTAAATTTCTATTCTTTATTTTATTTTTGTAAATAATACTTTATTATTTTAATTCTTTATTTGTTTATACAATTGTATATATTTATATTCTTTATTTTATTTTTGTAAATAATACTTTTCTTTATTTGTTTCACAATTACAAGTGTACCCTCAATCCCCGGATAGAACGATCCCTATTTGCTTATACTACTAACGATATTTCAGGGTTAAATTATGCGCTTCCCAAAAGGCACATCATATACTATATCATCCAATAATGCACTTCATTTCACCATAGTTTGAAGATTAGGCTAGTACAACAACTTTACAATCCCTACTCTTCGGATATGAAAACTACATGTCTAAATATGTTATATCTAATCTCATGCCTCACTTTCTTCCCAATACTAGGTGCATGAACCTCTCAAGCAGTCTTTTCCTCTCAAGCCTTCCTTGGTTGGTTCTACGCCATTTACAATGCTCTCCATGTAATGTAGCATAAAGGGCCTGTGGGAGTAGTCAAATATTTATGACGATTACCCGGTCATGAATATGGTTATAAATGCGGGTCTTCATTGCAGCTATAAGTACGGCGGTAATTGCGGCGATAAGTATGGAGTTTACTGCGGCTTTAAGGGCAATGGCGGTTATGAAATCATCACAGCAATAATTATCGACATAAGTACGTAACATAAATGTAGACATAAACCCTCGAATAATGACGACTTGTTCCCGAAGTAAGTCATCGCCTATATAAAGGAGGCTCGACGTCCAGGTAATGGATCTCATTCCGATTATGTCTACTCCACTACTAAGAAACAAACTGACTTAGGCAACAAAGGGTTTTCTGCAGGTACCCCCCTTCTCCTCGAGCCGACGGTCAAACTCCAAGACAACGCTCGAGGGAAGCTTCTCTATTGTTCCCAGGTCAGCTCCCGCTCCAGTCCGCATTAATTGTTGGGTCAAACTCCTCTACGAAATTTTTCACCTCCAACAGTGCCCGCAATCACCACTGTAAAGAAGTAAAAATAATTTATGTTTAGGAATGTAGGCAGCAACGACAAATGTTACACAAGTATTATCACAAATAGTTTGCTTCAATGTACTTACGATGATGGGTTCTGTTGCGGGCAGTCAAAGTCTTCATAGAGTTCATAGTCTGTCTCCGCAATGTTATTATGTAAGATCCAGTTCCTGGTTTGTTTTTCCTCCTCGGTCATTGCTTCTTCAACAATAATCAGGTTTTCCTTATCATCTTCGCCTTTGTATTTCTCTCGAGTGACATTTGGATCTTGGCTTTCTCCCAGCATTCTCATCTTAGTCAAGTTCACAGCATGTATGAATTTCTTTATGTGCTTTACCTGTTTTTTGCAGATATAGAATTTTAGTTCCCCAAAAGCATGCCAACAGTATTGAAAAGATAAAACTGAAATTGTGTAATTACTACATACCACTCTTGCTGCATTCAGGTGGTACTTCTCCTCATTGTTGAATTCATCTACTGGTGGCCTCAATGAATTCATATGACTGAAGCTCCTTTTTTCATTGTCAATTACCAGCAAGGTGTAGTGCATGCTTGTGATGTGGTGAATTGGTAATAGCACCTTTTTGAATCGGAAAATTGCAGGAATTGATAAGATACTAGGGGACAGTAATCATTATACTGGGGTGCAGTAGATCATTGGATGGAACCACTCATTGAAAGACTTACGTCAGTTTCCATGTCCCCCTCTTGGATTATTACTCTTAGGTCGTGCTTGGTGATCCGGCGTAGAAGATCACTGCTGATCCAGAACTCGGTCCTGTTGAAACAGAAACATTTGATTCCAACACAGATTTTATCAGTATGAAAAACGGAAATTAAATTGTTACACCATTTTTTAAACCATGCTGTGTACTTACGTGTCTTTCTGAGCAACGTTGAAGAAGTCTCGATAGTGCCTTGCCACTGCTGGGTCCAGTGTTTTCCATGTTTGCTTATCGCATTCGACTCCCTTAAGCTTTATCTTGTTGTGAAATTTTCCATGGACTTGCGGCATTATTCCTGCTTTCTTAGGTGCAGCTCGTTTTGAAATTTTTGCCTCTTCCGGAGTGTCGTACTCCCACTCCTCCTCTCTAGCCTTCTTGGCAGCCCTCCAGTATGTCTTCACGTTTTTCACTATAGAATGTATGTCCGGAGTTTTCTTCTGTTGTTCCTGATCTGCATGGGTCCCTTCCTTCTTTTTTTCCTTTACAATTAATTCCATCACTTCTTTCTCAGCAATATTCCTTATAATGTTATCGAGTTGTTCATCTTCCTCTTCATTCCCATGTTCTTGTTGCCCCAGAGGAAAACGGCTTTCATTTTCTTCTTCATGTACTTCCTGTGCAATAGGAAACGCTGACGTCACCGTGTCCGTTGACTTTCCCGCACTGGCTGCATAATGGGTTTCCTCTCCGACGCTTGGTCCAAAGTTTGGATTTTCATCATCAACTTCATCTTGGGGGACCACTCTCGGCTTGAAAGGAACTATCTTAAGTTGGGTTTGAGGTGGGGGGACCTCTCCTCTCCCTTTCAAGCCGTATGTACAACGCCCTGATGAGGTTATTTTTGGCCCGCTTTTCAATTTCCAACTCCCTAATTCTCTCGTCGGCAACCTTCAGCTTTCCCCATAAATCCTTGTTCTGTGCAGTCAGGTCCTCATTTGCTTTGGCAAGCCTTGCTAACTTAACCTCCATTTCTTTTGTGGGCTTTGTCTCACCAATGGTTTCCTTCATCTCCCTAATTAGTTCCTTGATATTCCCCGTCAGCCTTTCATTTTGTTGCTCTTCCGCTTGGCTTGCCAAGGGTACCTACCAAAAATATAACCAAAACCATCAAGTTATTGGTCCCCAATAATGTGTTCACTGGGGGCCAGTAATAATATTATTTCCCCCCAGTAGACTGCCATAACAGCACATATCTACATGTAAACAAGTCAATGATTTAAAATTCAACCAACAAACATCAGTTATTCACTTCATAGGCTTTGTTTAAGGTATCTATTACTGGCCTATTACTGGGTTAACGCATTACTGGGTCCCAGTAATGTATCTTTTACCCCACAATTACTAGCAGCAGACAAGCTCAGTTGTGCCACTCACCCAGTTGTCAAAGCTTGGTGTGTCCTGCACCTCATCACCCAGCTCGAGGTCTTCCAGTCTATTTTTTGCCGGCCATGGTCCAGATTTTATCAGATCTTGTTACATTTAACAAGTAAGTAATGTGTAGTAAACATTGAAAATAAGGTATATATATAATGTTTTTGTAATTTGCTTACCACGGCTAAGTTCTCGTTCATGTACATCTGCTCCAGGCTAAAAATTTCCTTTATTGACCATCGGATGAATCGTGGAGTCTCATTCTGCTTTCCAGGAATCCAGGTCTTTGCCTTGGTCTTCTTAAGGAACCAGTAATAGATGAGAAGAAGACATCCATTCAAAACAGATGGACTGTTCCTCCTATACTTTTGTAACCCTTCCATCAAGAAGTTCAGAATTAATCTTGGCCACTTGTACATGTTTATGGTCTCAATCCGTTCACATATCGCGACCATATCCCATGTGATCTGAGCATCGGTTCGGGTGAAGAAGAATGTGCTGAATAGATATGTGATCATTAGCACAGCTATCTTCCTGGCATCTTTCTCTTCTGCCGACTTTGTCAACTCAGTTATCAGTGTCGACTCCACCCTTGTTCTGAGGACAGCCTGCGTCTTTAAAGGGCTGCCAAATATTGGAGAGTCTTCCATCTCTTCCCTTACCACCCTCCTGTTCACATTAAACACTTCTCCTTCAGCCGGGAGGTGAAATAAAGCGGTGACATCCTCCTCCGTTATTTCCATAACAATATCCCCAAACTTCCACTTGTTGTCGGTGCGGTCGAAGTGCCTAAGGAGTATCTCCAGGTCCGCTTCATGTTTGTGCAGCTGGATCTCGGTTATCTTGTCCTGCCAGAAAGGTTCCATCATTTGACCAAAGTCGGTACCCATCAAAATCTCTTTCGTTTGGTCTGGTATTCTATCTTTGTGTGCGTTGACCATCCTCCAGAATGCACTGAGCGTCCACTTTTGTTGCTTCCACTCAATCTTTGCTTTATGTGTCTCTTTTTTCTCCTCTTTTTTCACTGCCCTTTTCGTTTGCTTCTTGGCTTTCTTCCTCTTTGGTTTTTCTTCTTCTGTATCCACTTCCTCTTGAAGTTGTTTCCTTTTTGATTGTTGTCTTGTTTTGATTACAAACCTTTTCGTTGTCTGTTCACCTTCTGATTCTGCTACAAAAAAAAATTGCAGGGCAAAAGAGCATTGGCGACGGCTCTGCGACAGCAATGCTTCCGACGCCGTTGGTGGCGTCGCCAATGTTATTTTCCACGGCAATTCCCCGTCGCAAGACTATTAGCGATGGCAAACGTTTGCCGTAGCAAGAATTTTGCGACGGAAAAATGCCGTCGCAAATACCAATGGCGACGCCACCAACCGCTACTGAAGTTTTTTGCCGTCGCCAAAAGTCATATGCTACGGCAAAAATGCCATCGCAAAAAATTATTTATGAATAAAAAAAAATCGGCATGCAAATGCATACCGATTTTTTTTTTTTTTTAATGAATGAAAACTATACAAAAAGGAATGAAGCTTATATAAAAGGAAATGTTACACATTAATTTTCCTCATAAATGTCACAAAATGAATATTGAAGCTTCTACCAAAATTTACAAGATCAATAATTAAGCTTTACAAGTTAGTTATTTTCCTCTACTTCAAGATGAACTTTGCAGGGATCTTCCTCGATCTACTTCATGTACCAATTACTCTAGTGTTGTTGCAAGCCTCCTATAACAGAAAGTCAGAAATCTTCAAGCATTCATTAAAGAAACAAAAAGCTGGAAAATTAATGGGAGATGTACACATGACATAGATATTGTTCATATCAGTACATACAATTAATATTTCACTTGAACTCTTAATTACTTTTTGACATTTTGAGTCAGCAAGTGTGCTAAATCCAGGTCTTTCTACGATTAAAGCTAGAGTAGTTGATTTGAAGAATGCTAAATCCATAGTTCCATACTTACCTCGAAATATGTCTGAATTTCCATTCATTATATATCATGAAGATCCCTCCCAATTAGTTCCTGAATAGGGGGCTGCTGCGAGTAATCCTGAAGGAACACGAAAAATTATTCAATTCATATGCACTAGGAATAGTAAATTATGCAACTGCATCAACGTAGACCAACTGTTTTTAAAATGGCATAGTCGAACTACAGCGTCACTATAGTATCAATTGCAAACCAAATACAATTGATAAGTTCCATAGTTACAGACTAGAAATAAATAAAAGTATCTTCTGAACATTACCGGAATCGTACTTGAGGTGATATGTTCCCCTACTTGGTTTGTTACTTCATGCCCCTCCTCTCAAATTTCTCCATAACAATGTTGCCTTAAGGCCAAAAGTACTGCTCCTGTATGTTTACGAAGGTAAAAATTTAATCAAAATCAACTTAAGCACCCAATTGCATAATATAAATGTGAAACAGATTCCAACTTCGCAGTGGCTAATCTAACCATTATTATATATTTACCATATAGCAAAAATCGATAGCAAAAGAAAATTGATAAACAATATACATAAGAGCTTGTAAATCAAAAAGGAAAATATCGAATAACAAAAATAAGAGGTTTCTTCCTAGCTTCTGGGTGTGTGAACGTATGTCTGCCAAACAGATAGAAAAGCCAAACAGCACTGATTTCTAATGGGTATAATAAACACAATTAGTCAAACTATATACTGCACATAATTGCATATGCACGACCCTTCAGGCATGAGCATGGAGAAAAAGGAACCAATCAAATCAATGAATCAACACAAACATTATTGATGAAGAAAAATTACCAGCTAGGGAATCCTTGCGCTCCAACCAAATAGTAGCCAACTGCAAGACAACCATAATAAACAGAAATCAGAAAAATTGTTAGCAGAGTAGAGATATATCCATTAAAGAAAAAATTAAAATGAACAACAATTAGAGTGAAAAGACATCCTTAAGGTTGAATCTAAGATTGCAAATCTTTGTTTTTTTGGCATCGATTCAGCACAGTAAAGCAATTGTAAACCATCGAGACATGAAATTTCAATTCTTTGCTCATCCAATCATATGTCTTCCGTACTTTGAAACTTTTATACCCAGAATCATAGTAAAAGTGATTTGTAATTGTGAATAAAGATATTATTATACAACATCCAAACCCAGAAGCTGATGAGATGGGAATATGGAAGTCATCAAGCTTCTCTCGCGGCTGTAGAATAGATATACGAGATGACGGATATCTAAGAGATGAGATATTCAAAGTCCAACTGAGAGAGCGAAACAGAGGGATAGTTAAGTACTGTTCTTAAATCGTGAACTAGCATGAACAATTGAGCTAACTATCAATTGTGAAATGATAAATTTTGAGAAACAACCAAATCAGGCACACCAGCATATAGCAAAGATCAAATACCGAACTCTTTATACTACCTCAGACTTCAAACTTAACCAAAAGTATTAGCAGTTTGTGAACATATACTGGATATTAGGTATGGAGATATCACTTCAAAATAACTTTTCTTTTTAGGAGGCACAAATGTATCTACTAAAATGTAATTTAAATTCCAATATTGCAATGGTAGAAACCTATGAAACTTGACAAAATTACCTAAACAAACAAAAGACTACCAAGGAAAATAATACCAACTCCATTAGTTCCTAAGATTCAATCAGAAATCTATCAGCCAAGACCGAATTTTCATCAGAGGAAGATCTGAAGCAAGAAGAAGTGATTCTAGGATATGTGTCTCCTCATGGATCTCAGAAAAATTCACAGGCAGAAAAATTCACAGCTCTCAAAAATCCCAACAGTCCTCCACACTAAGCAAGGAACATTAAAGACAAAAACATAAAAAACCAATCATTGACATCACTTACCAAGTATTAACTGTGACTTTTTACCGTCAATATTTTAGAAGTGTAATTGAGGTGAAAATAACCGTATAAAAAAATTAATGTGAAAATAACTAGCTTAAAACATTAGCAGGTTGTAAATTAATGCTTCCTCCCGTACAGTAATCAACCAAAGTTACTACATTGTTGATTAAAGATTCAAAATATATTGCAAGACTAGTACATAGCAGAAACTAAGAAAATTATTCCAAAAAGAATAATTATCCTTTATGGCTCCTTGTTTTCCATGGTCATCTGATTTCAACAAATGGGGTACCAAGATAATTAGATAATGCATGACAGCATGAGTAACACATGTAAGACATTTACCAAACACTGGGGGAGAGAAAGACAAGATCATCATGCACTGAACCAGTATGGCATAGATAATGAGTATTCATTATTGAAATGGTAACAATAAGAATGCACTATTTAGTAGAAAAGACAAACAATTACTGCATCACTTTCTTACATGTCCACCAAACTCTGTTGTTATCCATGTAGGCCTTGGTTTCACATTGAACTGCTTCCAGCACCACTCTTGAAAAGAGGAGAAATTATAATCATATGTTTGAAACATGCTTCTATCTCGGCTACTAGACATTGGCATAACCATTTCTGTGCAAGCCTGTAGGAAAGAAAAGATGGTTTTATGAATGACGATCAAGACCTTCTACAGAGGAAAGATAAAATATTGAAGAGTAACTGCAGAATGAATTACAGGATTACCATGGCCTAACACACTTCATTTAAGTGATGTTTTAGAAAGATAAAATATTGAAGAGTAAAAATAGAAAGCAAGCTCAAGCATACCAACAGCCCAAAGAAATGACAAAGTGGGTAGTGTGTGTTCTACTATGTTGACAGAGTTAAGTGCAATGAGAAGTGAAGTGAAGGTTCCCAGAAATCATGTGCGCTGCAGATCCGTTATTCATTGGGGTATCCATAAACTATCATTGTACATTGATTCCTTATGCAGTTGACCAATTAAATTCAACTTTTAGTTTGGCAAATTGTAAGAGATCTAATGTACAGTGACTGTCACCAGATCGACACAAACTCTTAAACCATCCAATAAACCTGGACTACTAAATTTGAAGAACAAAAGATTTGTGAAAAAATACAAATTTATAGCAGATACTATAGTATATTTTAAGTGAAATAACCTATAAATAAGAATGCAAAATTATACCACCTATATCTACCTAATGTAATAGATAAAGCATGATTGTTCACAAAACATGAAACATAAATCTTGGGAGGTGAATTGCATACCAAAACAGGAAATCTGACAACGATAGCTCCAGCAACACTAACTACAATAGCCAGAGCAGTGAAAGCCAAGGAGCTGAAGGCATCAGATATCATACCCAGCGCATAGACACCAGCTCCAGCTGCACCTCCAAGCATTGTAGTAGTCACCGAAAGGTAATTCAAAGGCGGAGGCACCTGAATGTATCTCCCAAATGAATGGAAAACAACTCTACTCTCCAAACAGATTACAACAACCACCAAAGCAACGACGCCATTCATTACAACAACAACCACTAGGCCATTATTTGCTTACATTCCAGTGTCAAAAGCAACCCAAATTCAAGCATAGTGAGGAACCCTTTTCTTCTATAATGGATATGCATACTCAAAAATGAAATCCAGTCAATCAAGTAGTTCAACACATATATACCATTCTTTACAAGCAACCAAAAGTCACTAGAAGAAAGAAATTTTCCAACTTTCATAAGCAAAACAATGTCTTGGCTGAACCTAAAACACCATTTCAATTCAAACCAAAAACAAAAGGATTTGACATGCAGAGAAAAGAGGGAAATTGGTCATCAAGTTTGCAACTTTTATACTTATTTCTACATTCTAGTAGATCATAACTGAAAACCTCAAACATAAAATTGAACACCAGTAATAACAAGAAGCCCAAAATAGAAACCAAGCCAAAAGAGATTGAGAACTAACCAAGATGCGAACTTTCTGAGAACAGAGAAGAGAACGCATCCGAGTTCAATCGAAATTCCTCATGAATTCCGCTTGGACAGAACGAATCTCTCACGAATGACCCAACCATTAAATTGGACGCATCTGAGTTGAATCGGATTCAAAGAGAGAGGGAGAGGAACGACTGAAGAGAAAACCAAATTGAAATAACGAAAAAGAATAATCCCTGGATTTAGACCAACACAGTGGCCACCAAGTTCTGCGATGTTATTTGTTGGGTTAGATCCAGAACGAAGAGGAAGAGAAAGAGGGTTGCGGTAGAGATCGAACAGAGATTGAGGGAAATAGGCTAGGGCTTTTTATTAGAAAATAGATTTAATAAGAGAATTGGGCTCGTAGCTGTTCTCTCATGCGATGACATTGTAGACGCAGTCGCCAAGTATGGAAAGTTTGCGACTGCAAACGTTCGCCGAAGAAAAATAGGCTACTTTTGGCTACCCCATTGCCACGACGTAGTAATTCAGTCGCAAGTTTTGCGACGGCGTAACTTTGCAGAAGTGAATAGTCAATTTTTAGGGACTGCAAAAGGATGCCGACGCCAACTGGGGTAGCGGTTGCAATTATTTTTTGTAGTGATATTCAGACGATCGTCTTGAATCTTCATTTACTTCTTCTTCAGCAGATTCTTCATCAGAAATCTGTGCTGCTTGTTGTCGCCTCCTCTTTCTAATTTCGACAAACTTTTTTTGCAGTGGTTGGTTAAACGTGGTCTCAGTACAGTTATCAAAACTCTGTGAACTCCGGTCATCTTCTTCTGAGTCACTCATCAATGTGAATTTTGGTCTACCCATTCTGCACCGAAAACAAAACCACAATGATCAATCCAAAATAGCCACTAGAAGGGTTCTAACTCCGTATGAAGACATTATTGAGGGGCAGTAATGTGTCTACTGCCAGCCACTAAGCCATCAAAACTAGGACCAGTTTTTTGGATTCCCAGTGTATTGCACTATATCACAAAGAAAACCAAAAATGATCATTTTATAATCAACAAGAGATGATGACTGTCTCCTAAGAAAAACATTATTGGGTGTCACTAATTTGTCTACTGCCCCCCAGTAGACCATTAATATATACACCTCTTCCTATGTTTCACGGACTATACAAGTTATTCACACTCTAAATAAGGAGACAATGTCGAAAAACCCACAGAATGAGGGTCAATAAAATGTCTACTGCCCCCTACTAGACTGCCACAAACCTCACAATTTGCATCAAAAATTACACTGCATCCTATGTTTCACGGTTTATAGAAGTTATTCACACTCAAAACAACAATTAATGTACAAAATCCCACATTATGATGGTCTATAAACTGTCTACTGTCCCCCACTAGACTGCCACAACCCTCACAATTTGCATCAACCATTCCACCGCATTCTATGTTTCACGGTTTATAGAAGTTATTCACACTCAAAACAACACTTAATGTCCAAAATCACGCATTATGATGGTCAATAAACTGTCTACTACCCCCCACTAGACTGCCACAACCCTCACAATTTGCATCAAACATTACACCTCATCCTATGTTTCACGGTTTATAGCAGTTATTCACACTCAAAACAACAATTAATGTACAAAATCCCACATTATGATGGTCAATAAACTGTCTACTGCCCCCTACTAGACTTACATAAACAACATAACTTGATTCAATAATCGACTACTGCAATTTGGCACTAAATTTACTTTGGAATAGCAGATTTCATTCCGCCAATGAATGAATCAGTGATCATTGGCCCCCCAGTACGAAGTCTACTGGGGGGCACTAATGTTACAACTTTTATGTCAACTCCACAATAGGCTTTTGATCAAACCTCATTTTATCTAAAATAAATGTTTAGAATCGACAAATAAAATTCGTATAAGATTTTCTCAATTATGAGCCAGAAACCCTATATTTCATCGATTTCACAGATATGCAAAGTCGTTTGAGAAATTTCACAGATATGTCACCAAAATGTAACTTCAAACTACTTTAAACGAAAGATTTTGTAATAGGTTCCTCAGAAAACATGAAAAAAACTGGAAAACGGAGTCGGAATTGAGTTTTTACCTGTTTCGATATCTTCCAAGCCGGAAAAACTAGAAACTCAACTGCCGGACCTTGAAGCGTCGTCGCCGTAGAACGATGAGAATACTGGTGAGAGAGAGAGAGAGAGAGAGAGAGGGAGTGAGGCAGAGAGAGAGAATCGGGTATGGGGGGAGGAAGAGATTTGAAACGGTTTGACGTTTGATGGAGATGGGTAACTGACGAGTCATGCGGTGTTAGTGTAGTGGCACTACTGTAATAACAATTTGGTCCGGAGCCTATATGAGTCTTGACAATGTCGAATTGGGTAAGTGGGCACAAATAGATGAAGGTGGAGTGGTTGGGCAAATATTGGGCTAAAAATGTGTAACTGGTCACAATCCCTAAATGTTATGAAAATCAAATTTTGTTTCTTTCAAATTTGTCCATAATTAATACAATAACTTATTTTTCCTTTTTTTTTTTTCTCTCTATCTCTGTTCCACACCTCCACTTCTTTATCTCTTTCTATTATTTTTTTCATTTTATTTTTGAGAAATTTTAAATACACACCTCTAATTACTTAATACACTTCTCTATTATTTTATATTTCAAATTAGATTTTGTAGGTAGGTTAAATGACCAAAACAGTGTCTATGCATTAGAAGAAGAAAAAAATAGTCATATTTTCCTAATATTATTCTATTTATGTACAAATTTCTATACATGGCCTCCCAATTTAATACAAGAATAAAGTTAGAAACTATCTAATTTAATTTTTTTCTTAAATAAATTGTAATTAAATGAGGTTAGAAACCATAATATTTACAATTTCAAAATCAATGGCATTAAATGTTTTTAAAACATATCGCTTTACTCTCATTTTTTAGTTAATTTTCTTTTTTGTTCTAAGAGTTATGATTAATCAATTTATTTTCTAATATAAAACATCACAGGTGAAAAAACTTTGTAATTGTTAGTTTGTTTGGCCCCTCTAATGACAACTTTTTAGTTCCGCCACTGTGGAGAAACTACTTATATAGTTTTGGTTGAATGTTCAACTCATAATTTTATACTTGATTAACATAGTGTTTGGTGGATGAGAGCTCAAATAACACAAAACCTATTTATATGCATCTATTTAAAGAGAACAATAATAAATTTTTATGGATTTCTCAATAACTAACACAAGTAATCAATATGGTCATTTACAAAATGTCAATATACTAGAATATACTAATCATATTAAATAGTAACCTTAATATAGTAAAAAAGTAGGATATTTCATGATTTTTTAGATTAAGAATATTTTAGGTACTTTGGATTGTGTATTTAGTAAAATATTAGAATGAGAAATTAAATGGGTGGTGTGTTAAGTAATTAGGGGTGTGTATTTAAAACTTCTCTTTATTTTTTCCCCATTCCTTTTTGTTCAATATAAACCTAGAAAGAATTGATGAATAATATTTATGTTGATAGAAACCCAAAATCTAATTCTCTCTCTCTCTCTCTCTCTCTCTCTCTATATATATATATATATATATATATATATATAATTTTGGTTTATGAATTTTGGAATCTATGAAGGCAGACCAGCAATCACTTCAATTGCGATGCATAGGAAGATAGGAATTGGGTTTGGCTAATAATTTTAGTTTATATATAGCAATGATTTGATCCATAAGATTTCTGAAAAATTTGGGTTTCAACAAATAAAGAGTATTAGAAGAGGAACCTAGAGACCTTTTTCCATTCCAGAAAAAAATAATGTGAAGAATTTAGCTCAAATTTTAGGAGAGATTATACCTATGCTTCGTTATTTAAAGGTTTGAGCCAGAAAAAAAAAAGGGCTAAATACTAGTTAGTACCCTGTGGTTTAGATCCAAAATCAATTCAGTCCCTGGACTTCTAATTTCATCAAAAACACCCTGGTCTTTCAATTTTGATCTAATAGGTCCAATTTGTTAATATTCTGTTATGGGTTCAAGTTATAGTTAGATTATTTGTTGAAAAACTATTTATTTTTAATAGTAGGACTCACTCCTAAATTGACTATGCAGAATACCTCGACACCACATCATAAAACATAGGCTATATATGAGCCACATTAACAAGTTAAATAACTCAATTGTCGGAAAACTAACAAATTGGACCTATTAGATCAAAATTGAAAGTGTATGGGTGTTTTTGATGAAATTAGAAGTTCAGGAACTGAATTGATTTTGGACATAAACCACAGGGTAGTAATTTGTATTTAGCCCAAAAAAAATGATAAGAGGGAGAGAATGAGCACAAACGTTCAGAGAGGTATCAAAGAAAAAAAGTTCAGAGAGAGGGAGAGAAGAAGAGAAATGAATGGAAAAGAATAATGTAAACTTTAAAATCTTTTCATTAATTATAAAAGAAATATTGCAATAATTATGGGCAAATTTGGAAGAAATAAAAATTGATTTTCATAGCATTTAATTTATATGATTGAGTGAAGTTAGAAGACACTTGGCAGATAACAAGTGGGGAAGGTTGAAAGGAAAGGTAGATGAGGGAAGGTTGCTAGCATTCCTCTTTGTCCATTTACCTCATTTCTAGAGATTTTTTTCCCACTTACCCAATTAAGTTTTTTAATTTCCTCTTACCCAAAACACTCTAAAGAGGTCTTCTCTAATACCCTATTAAGATTTTTTTTTCATACCATTTTACCCTCACCTCTTTGTTACTTAGAGAGAGAGAGAGAGAGAGAGAAAATGGAAGAAAGATAAACCATAGGAGACTTCGCCGGAGCCCGTCACCAGTCGTTGGATTCCGGTCACCGGCTGCAGCCCACCGGACTTTTTGAAAACCTCGCCGGAGGTCCCTAAAGAGGTCGTCGGAGATTTCATAAGTCGTCGGAAAGATTTATCGCCCCCAATAGACGTCTATTTCTCTTTTCCTTAAGTGTATGATGCTCTCCTTCTCGAGTAAAAATCATATACCCTAACTATGCAGTTTAACCTTCTCAGGTATAAATTTAACATGTAAGGATTCATTACGCTTTAGAAACAAGAGAATCATGCAAACCATTACTTCAGGTACGACAATAATGTAATTCACAACTCTTAATCACAAGAAGCTAATTTGAATTATATTGCAGGTACGCCTCAAATTCATCTTCTAATTACTAGATGCAAAGCCCTAAGGTGAATAGGTGATCAATCAAAGAACTTAAACATAAAACATCAATTCAAATAGTGACTAAGAATTCATCATAAAGAAACTATAAATCCATTAATAAAACATTAAAGTACATAAACAAATATGCTAAGACATCATCCAAACCTTACAAGAAGGTTTAGCAAAAGATAACTAAGTAAAATATAGGAAAAACATAAAAAGAATGGAAGGGAAAAGATGGGGAAGATGGATGAGTCGTCTCTACTCCTTAGACGTCTACATTGTGCTCCCAAGACTCCCTTCTCATGTAAATTCATGCTCCCTTATGTAGGGAAGATTCCTACACATCTTTGGCTTCATGTTTGCTTGTAAAACTTGGGTTTAGATTCCTTTCTTCATTTGGAATGGAAAAACCTTGAAATATCTCTTGTAGAAGTAGGAATAAGTTCATCATTTAATCCTCATCTGAATTAACTTCCTTGAAACATTAGGATTGATGATCTTGTGCCACCGTACATGAGTTCTCCAAGAATGTTTGTAAATTCCACAGCAGGTTTCCTGTCTGACCTATCTTCACTCAAACAATCATAACTTTCTCCAGAAGTACCGAAATCGAGATCCGTAAAATTCTACACAAAGTAGACATCCGTAGCTTTCCATGCATATAAGGCTCATTGTCTGACTCAATCTGAGTAACTCCCAGTAATTCAGCGAAATTGGATGTTCTACACAGATAGATTCTGGGACTTGAGATTGCATATCGTCTTTCAATCCCAGTTAGCTCATTCTGGCTTCTTTTCTTCTTTCTACGAAACATACCTACAAAAACACTAAAAGGTGTAAATGAATCATAAATAAAGAGAACTAAACAAAAATATCAAGATTAAGAAGCATAGAAATATAGGATAGTATGAGCACATCAAGGAGGCAGCGAAGGAATTGAATATCGGCTTCAGCCTCTACGCCCTCGTGAACCTTGGCAGCCGCTATAGTCTGTACTTGAAGTGTTGGAAAGGAAATGCTCAAGTTCATCCCAATCCTTCCAGTTGTCCATTCTTCTGGGCAAAGATCTTGCTACAGACAGACTTTAGAAGAGCGCAACCGCCAAGTTGCCCCGTTCATCTCAGGGACGAAAAGAAAGTTATATCATTAAGCCCGAGAGGGGGGGGGGGCGCCGAAGAAGATCAATTGACCTCAACGGGTCTTCCACATTCCTCCGGCTTGCTATGCGTGAGGAATCCTCAAGAAGATAAGCCTATAGGAGTGGATTCCCCATGCGGCAGTGCCTCATGTTCTTTAGCGAGTACCAAAGCTTGGTATGTTCCATCCAGGCTTTCAGAAGCCAAAGACATGAGGCTGCCTGAGATTAAGCCATAAGGCCTACCTTAGGCTTGAGATTTCACCATAAGGCCTAGGATCTAGAGGCTAAGGTTGAGATTGGGGGGAGAAGATTTCTGAAGAAGAAGAAGAAGGAAGATGAGTAAAGCTTGCAAGGCCATTTATGGGTAAGCCATAGTTTGATCTTCTCATCCTTAAGGCGTAGCTATTTATAGGGCCAACTCGTGTGGCCTCAGCCCTTCGATGGACGGTTGATGAATCGTGATCAACACCATCAATGAGATTAAATGCCATAATCTCATAAATGAAGGAGGATTAAAGATGCGTGGGAAACGGAACGGCCTTCAAGGAGGTAACCGTTTCAATTCGAGGTAATCGTTTGCAAAACCACTTTAACTCACAGTTAATGCATATTCAAACATCATAATAACTGCGAAGACAAAAGCCAATGTTGGGCCAGTAAGTAGACCGAACAAAACAAATTAAAAATAAATATTATACTGGATTAACGGTGTTTAGAATTACAAAAGAAATGGGCCTAGATAATAGAGGCTTACAGCCTTCTCGTTGCATAAGTCAACCACAGGAGATTCTCATCCAAATGAAAACCGTCCATATAGGCAGCATTCTCGGCCCCTGGGCCCTATTGCGGGCTTGGGCCAGGTTCTGATTTAGCACCTCAGAAACGGCTAGGGGTTGCTCCAACTGGGCTTCTTCTTCCGCAATCCCAGCCTTTACTGCGGCTAATTGGGCTTGGAAGTTTTGGATCTGTGACTTGAGGTGTTTTTCTTCAAGTTCCATATCTTTCAAGCAAAAGGCCCGCTCATCCAGGGAGCCCCACAGTTCCTCCATCTGTTGAACGAGGGCCTGTTGCTGTAGCTTCACGGTTCTGGCCTGCGCTTCAGCGGTTGCTTTGCGCTCACAGAGACCAGGAAGATTCTGCTAAGTTGGGTGGCGGTTAAAGTAGTTTCTCAGCGAAGTACTTTAGCGGCTTCCCAAGCCCTCGCGAGCGCGCCAGGCCCCAACAAGTTAGGACCCAGAAGTTCCCAAAGGACTTCCTTAGCCTCTTCCACAACACCAGGAGGGGCTGCTTTGAGAACACGAGCAAGTTTCTCCGATCTAGAGGTTTCGGCAGGAGGCTCGGTCACGGGAGCCAGTTCTTTAGCTACAGGTTGGGGGCATGCTTTAGCTTTCGCTTCATTCACTCGGGGGCATGGGGGGCAGGATCGCTCTCTGCTTCATCCTCCAGGTTGGGGTTAATATGGCCTTCCCCAGTAGTTTCCTTGGCGGTTATAGCCACTTCCTCAGTAGGAACAAGATCTGGCCCTACGAAGGAATGCCAGACCCCAGGCATTAGCAGAAGGGTAATTGAATAAGAAAAGAAGGCAAGCGAGCCAAAGAAGAATACCTCATTAATTAGTGCGCGGCTTGCTGATAACAACTGGAATATCTTGGACCATTACTGGGTTCGTCTGGAGTTCCGATATTGAGGGCTCTTGATCTTGATCAGCCACGACCTGAAGGGACTGAATGGCTGGTTCAATGTCTTCCGACATTTGCTTCGGGACTTCTTGCCTCACCAAAATTACTCCAAGGGCACTGGGAGAACGTGCTTCTTATTCTGCAACTTCAAGGGAGTTGTGGACTAACACTCGGACTGCTACTGGAGAAGGCGGTGGGTGTACATACTGATTGATATTTCATTAGGTTTTGACACTATCAGCTGGGGCCCGTAGGAATACCCAAGTACCATACCATGGGCCGGGTTCACAACCCACCATGATGGTGCTCATCAGGGACGACACCTCGAACACCAAGGACCTCAGACCTGGCCAGCATAGTCCATCCAAGTATACACCAGAAAGCTGATATAACTACAAAGGGACAACCTGCGTCCCACATTGAAGAGATGGGAAACACCTTTCCCATGCTTGAGTATTAAAGATCAACACAACCACCTTTTCTAGGGTAATAACTCCTTTCCTTTTACTGTTACTCAATCCATTTTTATATTAAGAACCTCACTCTATCATCGGAGGTATAAACCGTTCGGTATGGTTTATTCCTCTAACGTTGTGTTATTAGTACAGGGTTCAGGAGTTGGATCTGTTCCCCAAGCGGTATAGCATTCTGCGTGAAGTACCCAGAGAAATCCACCAAAAACATTACCGCGCTAGATAGGGTAAGGTGGCCTACTTACCGAAACGAGGTCTAGTCCCTTACAGGTAAGGTGGTCGCTCTGTCAAGATTCATATCAAGACTCACGGACAAGTGTACCCCTTTCTTCAATCTACTGAAAACCCAGCACATTGAGATGAAAACCTGGACCGCTGATCACGAAATGTGAGCCCCTGAAAATTTTGTTTAATTTTTTAAGGTAATTTTTCGCCAAGGTGAATTAAGCGAAGGAAGTGACTTTGGGGATCAATTTGGTGTCGAGACTACCAATTGGGCTATTCAAACTAAGTTTGGGCCTAGATTCTTTCATTTGGGCCTAGAAGATTACAGAAATTTCGTGAGGCTATCGTTTATTGAAGTTTCGGAGATGATAAATTGAGTTGTAACAAAGTTTTGGATTTGGATTTTTACGAGATCAAGTTTTGGGCCTAGGACGAAGTCGAGCATTAACTTAAGAAGTTTCTAACGAAAAATGAATAAATGAAAAGTTACGAGCCCAAAACCAAAAGCATTTAGCTAGAAGAGTTTCGTAATTCGTCGCAAGGGTAAAATGGGTATTTCGAGCACATTAGTATAAATAGTGTACTTACATGAGCATTTGCCAAACATAATTAGCTAGAATGAGCCACACTCATGCTACCTCTAGCGGTACCAACTACCACCAACTGTGTGACCTAGGGAAACACAGCCAAGCAAGCTACTGCCTGAGCCCCGGCCACCCCCAGATCATTGCTGACGCGCCGCCACATGCTGTGCTAAGATGGCATCAAAAGCTTCAGAAGTTGGGAACTGAAGCATATCAGTCCCACATAGAAAATAAGGAAGAGGCCAGTCTCGTCCCAACCTATAAAAGGTTCTCTCATCTCTCCTAATTAATTATGCATTTATTACTTACCGACTGTTATTCTGTCAACACAAATACATTGATTAACTTCGGCATCAGAGAAGAGAAGACCGCCCAGCGCGGTCTCCCTTTGACGCCTCTTTGTATTTCACTTGACAGGTAGCGGCAGAAACGATCATATCATGAGTAGCAGTCCGCCCATCGGACCAGCGTTAACCAAGGTTCAGCTACCGCTGAACTTTAGACATTAACATTGGCGCCGTCTATGGGAACCTATGAACAAAAGGCCATCCCACCACAACAATTATCATGACTAACGGTAGCGGGGGAAACGTTGAGGAGCAGGTGGATCAATCTGCCAACCGCCACCCCACCAACCCTGCGGCTAACATTAACCCAGCGGTTAATGTTAACCGAGCATTATTCAACACTACAGCCAACCCTAGCGTGGGACCCCAGGGCTCATCTCAGGTCCCGCTAACCCAAACTGTAGCGGAGACCCAGCCAGGCAGCAGTAGCCCACCGGTCAAGGACCTCGCCGCTATGTATGAGTTGGCATTGGCGGATCTCCACAAGGCTAGGCAAACAAGGAGAGCGAGCAAGAACGCCGGGAGAAGGCGGAGGCCCAAAAGCAGGTGGCCACACTACTTTCAAGGTTCGATGAAGTAAAAAAGGCGCTGGAGCCTACCCAATACCGGCGGAAGGGTACCCATGCCAATCATACAGATGCAGGTACTGCTGAACCCACCAGAAATAATGGGCCCACCTCCTCCACCCCACCTAATGATGGAACATGAAGCGGAATCACAGCCGCACACCGACCGGTCAACATCCAGGACTAGAACTTAAGGTAATCCACCTGCCCCCAGGCGAGAGCTAGCTCAGCGGAACCTCCAGGCGGGGCCCGCTAGAGACGCAACTACCCTAATCTTGGAAAGGATGCAACAGCTAGAGCAAAGGCTAATCCGGGCGGAGGCAGGCGCCCTAGTGCCAACACCAAATCCGCTCTTTACATCCAGACCAGAGCCATTCACCGCTAGGATCCTACAGGTCGTCAGACTAACACATGCAAAGACACTAAAAAAGGCACATTACAACGACATGACTGACCCCTTCGTCCACATGGACACCTTCAAAAAAGTCACTAACAATAAGGGATTTGATGACGCTACCCTCTGCCACTTGTTCAGTGAAACATTAGATAGTGAGGCAATGAGCTGGTTCTTTGAGTGCCCGCTAGGATCCATCGACTCATTTCATGCACTGTCAAATACTTTCCTTGCTCGGTTCATGTTGTTGGCCGCCAGACATCACAACACAACTCAGCTGTTCTGACAAGACCCGCCCCGAATTCCTCCCTAGAATCCGAAGTGGCCCTGGGGGACCCACCTTTAAAGGAGATTTACCAAAAATTTCGGCATAACCTCCCTTAAAAATGGATAACCCATAATCCTGCGGAAAGCCAATAATTCACTTCTAATAACCCAACCATAACTCCTGGAGCCACCCTGCTCCCAAATTCAAACAACCCAACTCAAATCTATCCACATCAAACATAAACTCCGAAAGATACAGTTTACTACAATCACCAAATTTAGGTCATAGACCTCAAATATAATACATATAAGTTGGGTCACATATCCCTTAGTAATCAGAGCATTCTAGGAATATAAAAAGACAAGGAATACAGTAGGTTAACCAGGTAACCTACAGAATGTGATGGCGGAAGCAGGTGCGGTAACTATGGCTCACTCTCGTACCCCGAGCAACAGTACTGCAATCTGGGCATTTAAAACCGAAGGGCCCAGGGAAAAGTATATAAAAACGTTAGCGTGAGTGGACAAAAATAAATAATTGAAAGAAAAAGGGTTTTATACTTTTCCACATTTATTTCCATAAAACTCCCGATGCATGCAATAATTAAGAAAAACCGACTAGCCCCGCTAGTCAAGAACAACAATCGAAGAACATAGGGGAAATGGGTTCACCATACGGGAATGGAGCCCCTCAGGCTCTACCTACCCTCGACTGCCATTCGCACATAGATTGTGCGAGGAGGAGAACTAATAACCTCAACTACCATTCGCACATAGATTGTGCGAGGAGGAGAATATAACCTCGACTACCACCCACGTGAGGAGGAGAAAGCTACCTCACTGCCACCCACAAACACAAAGTAAGTGAGGAGGAGACCTAAGCACATGACCCGCGTATGGTGAAAAGAAAATAGTCGAAAGCCAAGAAAACTGATAATTTCCCCTACTTATTTCACAAAAACGGAATCCAATATATAAAGACGTGACCCCGCACGCCAAGCTCATCTCAAGTTCAAATATAGATAGGGTATAAATAAGTATAAAATCTTACTTCCTCGAAATCTCATTATAATGTCAAATCGTCGAGTAGAAATAAATAAATAGTATAAATTGATCCGCATGAGTCAAAGTCCTCAAATCGAGCATAACGAAATTTAATTCAAATGTTCAAACCAATAAATCAATCATAAACCAAACCAAAATAAAATGCTCGATAATTAAGTTGATAAATCAATATCTTAAAACATGCGGAATTTAATTTGCATGCATCAATTAAAATCAAAGGTCCACTCACAATATGCGGTCACTCCTGACATCGCTCGTGACTCTCCTCGTACGGAGACTCCTCTCGTCCTGTACGAATAACAATCATGAATATAATTTACAGGACGGATTTTAACTTTACGATACTTATAATTGAAAATGTAAAATCATCCCCCTTCCTACAAATTCGACTTCTCAACATTCTACCACATTCTTAACTCCATCAATATTCAATCATCGATAATTAAATTCTGGAGTGAATTCGAAATAATTCCAACGTTCGAATTCACGTAATCCGTTAATTATACAATTTAATCTCAATCCGAAATTCCTCCGATGTCAACCAAACTTCACACATTACATTCTACAATCATTAACTGGTATAGGGGATTAAAATGACATCTAAAACCCTACAACACGCGCCTCCACGCGCTACCTACAGTGGCGGCACGTGGGGACCACGTGCCGGCGGCGACCTTCTCCGAAGACCGCCAAATTCCGGCAACAACCTCATCTCAACAGACCCAATCCACTTCTCAACTACAACATTTACAAATAACAACTACAAACAGTCGAAATCGATCCAAGAACACAAACCCAGAAAATTCAAGAACCCTAATTCGATCCGGCCTCTACACTTCAAATCGTGTTACAAGACCATAGGGGAAATAATCAGTGGCAAAAACCAAACCTTCGACGAAGAGATGGGGGCCGGTGGTGGCCGGAATCGCCGGGAATCGGCAAACTGCAACCGGAGGAGTTTTTCGTCGATCCGTGGTTTTCCGGCCAAATCGTGGAAAACCAAGGATGCAGGGGTGCTCGGAGGGAGGAGGCGATCCTGGGATGACCGGTGGCACGCCTTGGGGTGGCCGGAATCGCCGGCAATCGGAGGAGGAAGGAAATGGGGCGAACCGGAGGGAGAGAGATCGGGGGAGAGGAGAGAGAAAAGCCTGGGGTGGTTTCCGGAAATGGAAACCTACCCGGGTAAATTTCCTTTTTTATCAAAAAGTTACCATGAACAGTAACTTTACTATTTCGGCCATAACTCTCGCATACGAAGTCCGATTTTTACGAACCACATATGCACGCGCTCGGTTTAACGTCCTCTATAACTTTCATGAAGAACATTTTCTCAAATTTTGACCCGAACAAAAAGTCAACTTTTAGGGCCACTAAAACATCCAAAAAAGTTCAAAATTGAAAATATTTAACAATTTACCGTCCAACACGAAAGTAAATCGTAAATTCTAGGTTCGGGACGTAACATGTTCAACCTCAAGCAGGGGGCAGAGGAAACATTAAAGGCGTTTGTCACCAGGTGGCGGGCAGCAACCTCTCAGTGCTGTGATCTTGCTAAAACAATAGCATTGACAGCCTTCAAGCAAGGACTCCTGAAGAGATCATTCCTCTATCATCTCAATTACAATCATTCAAATGTCGCATATGACCATGTCATGAGCGAGGCTGTCATCCATGCACAGGCAGAGTTCATCACATATGGAGAAACACCACCACCACCCGTAACGCCAGCAAAGTCCACTCAACCCTCCGCCAGCCATTAAGAAACCGCTAGCAAACCTTTTGCTACTCTGCCAACTGATAAGAAAAGTGTACATACCACCTATATTACATACTGCCAAGCATAAGCAACAACCTCATAGGTTGGCCCCACGACATGGTTAGTCCTACCTACGACATGCATCCCGGAGACCGACACCTGAGCTACCTCACCATGGTGGAGGTAGGCCGGTACCTAGCTGGGAGGCCACCCTCCCATGCTTTCCAAGAGGCTTCAAGAGAAGCAATATGTGTATTATTGTCCCACATCGGAAATATATAATAGAATTGGACTTCCTTTAGCTATAAGAGGAAGTCCTCTGCTTCTTGGAAAGGGATGGATCCCTGATCCCTATACTTGTATCACTACAGAGGCTACTTGGCCTCACTACTAGTGGAATCTCTAAGTGGAGGTAGCCTTGCCTCAAGGGCAAGGTGAACCACTATACATGCTTGTGTCATTCTCTCTCTCGGTCATGCTTCATACTTAGGTCCCGTATTTTCACACAGAAACAAAAAAAGAGTGGCAACATGGCAACTACCAGAACAAGCAGCAGAAGGACCAGCATTACAATAAGGGCAACCGCTCATCTCATGGGGATAACCGTAATAAACAGACGAAATCCTCCCAGGGGTACGCGGTGGTTACAGTCCTCATAGCCTCGTATGAGGAGATATACGACCAGTGCAAGGTCCAGATTCTGCCACCACCCCCAAGAAAGTACCTAAGGGTGGGAAAACCCAGAAACATCGGCAAGTGGTGCAAATATCACTAGGACAGCGGTCACAACACCAACAATTGCAATGCTCTCAAAACAGCTGTTGAGACTTTGTACCGTGACGGTAAGATGGAACAATTCAAAGTCCGGCAACCACCACCCGTGGTTGCCAACATTGAACCCATGTGCCGCATCAATACCATCGACGACGGTACTCCGATCACCAACATGTCTTACAGGGCAAGAAAGCGCTATGCACGCGCTAACCACCCCAAAGAAGTTTGCAACATCTGCTACAAGAGATCCACTAAACTCCCAAAGTCTGGTTGGGAAGGGAACCCGTTACCTTCTTGGTGGAGGATGAGCGTGGGGTACATCTGCCCCACGACGATCCATTCTTGATCGACGCCATACTCGATAAATGGTCAGTGGAAACCTTGTTGACAGCGGATTCGCTGTCAACGTCATCTTCAATGGTTGCTATAATCAACTCTAGCGGAATAGAAAATTACTCCAGGATCACGAGCCGCTGCTCAGCTTCTCAGGTGACATCACGCAACCACTCGGTTCTGACTACATAAGACTAGTTATCGGTGCTAGTCCATGTACAGCAGAGATACATACGGAGTTCATCGTTGTAGACTGCTTCAGTTCATATAATGCCATTATCGGTCGACCGGCGCTCAACAAGCTCAAGTACATCATAGTCGGGTACATCCTTCTCATGAAGTTCCCTACACCCAACGGGACGGGATGTGTGAGGGGAAGTCAACAGCTGGCATGAGAATGTTATTCAACGACTGTGGCATGGTCGATGCGCCGCCATGAAATCCTAACGTTGGGAAACCAGGCACCGGCACCAAATATCTTTGAGGATCCTAGGGATGATGAGAAGAAGTATGTCAAAAAGGAGCCTGTCAACCCAAAAACATCTTTGAAGGTTATTAGTATCTCCGACGAACACCCTGAGCGGACAGTCCGCATCAGCTCTCAGCTAGACCCAGAGGTAGCGGCCGAACTCACCTAATTTCTACGTGACAACGCCGCCGTCTTTGCATGGTCATACGTTGACATGCCAGGCATCTTCCCTGAGATCATCACACACAAGTTGAGTATCAAACCATCCTTCTATCCTGTCAAGCAGCGGCGAAGGGCCTTTGATGAGGAAAGGTATCGTGCAATAGGGGAAGAAGTCACCAAACTCTAGAATATTATATTCATCAGCCAAGTCAATTACCCTTAGTGGATTTCCAACCTGGTCATGGTCAAGAAGCCCAACGGAAAGTGGCGAATGTATGTTGACTTCAAAGGCCTCAACAAGGCATGCCCCAAAGACAGCTTCCCGCTACCCCGCATAGACCAACTGGTCGATGCAACTGCTGGACACGAGCTACTCAACATGATGGACTCATTCTTTGGCTACAATTAGATCAAAATGCACCTTGGTGACCAGGAGTGCACCGCCTTCACCACCGACAAGGGCCTATACTGTTACAGTGTCATGCCCTTCGGTTTGAAGAACGCCGGTGCAACTTACCAGCGGCTGATGTATGCCATGTTCGCCGAGCATGTGGGTAAAATCATCGAGGTCTACGTAGACGACATGCTAGTCAAGAGCATCAAGGTCAGCGGACACGTGGTGAACCTCCGCATCATCTTCGCCATTCTGTTGGCCTATGGCATGCGCCTCAACCCAGAAAAATGTTTCTTTAGCGTCTCCGCTAGCAAATTTCTAGGCTACATCGTCAGTGAGGGGGCCATAGAGGCTAACCCTGACAAGGTACAAGCCATCCTCAAATTGAAGGCCCCGGAATGGAAGGTGCACGTCTAGAGCCTCTAAGGCAAACTAACCGCCCTTTAGCAGTTCATCTCCAGACTCACTGATAAATGCCTCCCATTTTTCAAAGTCCTAAAGACGACCCACAAGAAGGTAATCGACTGGACCCCAGACTGTGAGGCAGCGTTCCAGAGCTTGAAAGAATACTTGGCAGCAGTCCCACTTCTTTCCATTCCTATGCATGGGGAGACACTGTACATATACATAGCGGTATCACTGTCAGCGGTAAGCTGCGCCATTGTCTGGCATGAGGGCCAAGAAGAGGCAGAGGCATGAACGGGGCAGAAACAAGATATCCCCCCTTGAACATCTCGCTCTCGCACTCATTGTTGCCGTCAGGTGCCTACGTCAACACTTCCAGGCCCACACAATTCTTGTCTTAACAAATCAGCCGCTGAGGCAGATAATGCAGAACCCTGAACACTCGAGGCGCCTCAGCAAGTGGGCCATCGAGCTCAGCGAGTTCGACATCGACTACAAGCCTAGAATCTCCATGAAAAGTCAGGCAATGGCAGACTTCATTGCTGAGCTCACCGAGCGTCAGGATGAACCCAGTAAAAGGGAGGAGGCCAGCGTTGAAATGGTCACCGCTGAGGAACCAGCCCCCCAACAGTCACACTTAGGGCTGGCAAATTCAACCGATCCAAACCAGCCAACCGAGTCCGTCCTGAACCAAGGGTGTCAGTTACCATCAATCTCGGTTACCGAACATATGGTATGGTATAACCGAACTGAGAGGGTGTAATTGGTACTGTAGCGGTATTGAATCTTAACTAAATATGGTATACCGTACCGTATCACATATTTAATATAATATTTAATTATTTCAAATATTTCTTATATAATCAATCATAGCCGTTGATTTTCTTCAGTTTTATTCCATATTAACTAACAACCGTTAGATTAAAACTTTCCAAACTCTAATCCCTAATCCCTCAGTCCCTCTCTCAGTCTTTTGACGACTCACCTCATCTCTCTCTCTCGAACCTGAATTAAACCTGACCTGAGCCTCTCAAACTCTTGGTCTACCCTAATCCCTAATCCCTCAGTCCCTCTCTCGACCACTCCCTCAGTCTCTCTCTCTCTCTCTCTCAAACTCGAGCGAGGTTCTGACTTCTGAGCCTCTCTAACTCTTCGAAGAATTGAATCGTTCGACCCATTCGATTTCATTTCACGTCAAATCGATTCAATTCACATTAGTCGAACAATTGATGCAGTACTGCTGGTGAGTAATAGCTCGGAGCTTCAATTGTTTTGGATTAGAAGCTTTGGATTGTTGAGTTGAGGTTCGAGACTTCGATCTACCCAATTTTAGTAATTTGATCTTGGATATGTTATATATTATCTTTAGATTTACCAATTTGTTATGGGTTTTAAACTTTTAATGGTTTTTCTTTTGTGCTTGGAGGAGCAGGAGCACCGAGGACTAAGTTTGATGTTTGAGGGAGAAGAAGGCAAAGTCAAATCAATTGAAGGACTGAGTTTGTGGCTCTAGATGGTGGAAATCTGAATTGTAAGCAAGACTCTATTCCATTGAAGGAATAATTGGATATATGCATAATTCTCAGTTTGAATTTTGATGACTATGTGTTGTTCTCTTTGTAAGAGCTCTTATCTGAGTAAGAGACTGAGAGTTGCAAAGCATTTTAAATGGAATACAGATGAATTAGAAAATGACAACCCAAGACTCATTTACAATTTTACATGCACCACAGCATTCACAATTTCATTCTGATCCGAGTTTCTTTTCTTGTTTGGTCTAACATGCTCTATTTGGAGTTTCTAATCCAGAATCTTGGTTCTGTTGTTGCTTGTACTGTTGCATTATTCTATTGCATTATCAAAAGCTTTCTTTCAGAAGCAGCAGTTTACAATAAAGCTTTTTATGGTGACCCAATTTTTGTTCCAATTTGTTATCACTTTAAGTCATCTCATTATAATTTTCAGGTGTTCCAATCTCAACAATTCAAGAAATCTTACAATCAAGGCTTAGAACTGGAGCAACGTAGGAGCACGAGCACTGCAGTTGTTCGGTTTGGACCAACAAGTTTAGATCAGTTTCTGAAAATGTTATATATCACTATGCCAAAAAAGCCTTTAGACGACACACTTCAGACGACATAATTTTTTTCTTCTGTTGTCTGAATATACGCTAAAGCCATACGGGTTTAACTTGGAAAAATGGTGAGCATTCATACAACATATTTGTGTAGTTGTAGAAGGTGGTGATTTCCTATCTCAAATTTGGATAAATTGTGAGCATTCAGACAACACATTTGTGTAGTTATAGAAGGTGGTGATTTCCTATCTCAAATTTGGAAGGAAATCCAAAAGTTTAGAAGTGTTTTTCCCTCTCAAATAGCCAAGCCCTAATTGACTAGAAATGTTTTGACATTCAGACAACATTTAAATGTTGTCGTAGTGTAGAGGTTGTTTTAAAATATTTGACTTATGCTTTTTGACCTCTATCCCTCGCAAATTAAGTGATTTTCTCTCCTTCTCACTCTGCTCTCTCAACCAGACCTAGAACCCACGACTTGTGTTTTTTGACCTCTATCCCTCGGACTCATCAGCTTTCTCAGCTCTATAAGATCTCGATTCTCACTCTCTCGATTATTCTTGTTAGCCTCTCCTTCTTCTTCTTGCTGGTCTCTATTTCATCTTTCGCGTTCGAATTATGGAGCTCTCCAGCAACCAGTAGAGCTCTCTAGAAATTCGATTGGGATCTTCTAGGCCATGTCGAGTCACTAAAACCCTCAAGGCAACACCAATAGGCAAGCTGGAGGAAGCAAGGGTTTCGCTAAAACCCAAAAGGTCTTCGTCCCCAAAAATCAAGGCCAGAATCGTCCCAGAAGCCCTAAATCCCCAAATTCCACGCTCTCTGCCTCTCTTCGGCAATCGCTGTCCCAACCATCCAATGCCAAAGTTTCAAGTGCTGCTGCTTCTGTGCCGCCGGAGAGTAGTAGTAGTAGTAGTAGGGTTCAGATGGGAGAGAGAGGCGAGTGGATGTCGACCAAGGAAATTTCGTGAATTACTTGCCCCAAGATGAGGCGGTTTCCGCTAGCCTAGGCGCCGACGAAGGTGGATTGGATGCCGTGGAGTCTCAGAGAGTCGTCGATCTTCTCAATAGAGAGCTTTCTCGATTGCTCAAGCTAAACCCTAATAAATTTTGGAAACAAGGTATTGGTGGATTTGTCTTATCATAATTTGATGAAAGAACTGTTAGCATTTCTGTTTTCTAAGTTTTGATTTTTGTTTATTGATCTCTGACCGCTGTTGTTCTTGGTTCACATTACTGTCAGTGGCTAGTGATACTTCCTTACGTGAATTCCTGGAGAGCTTCCTGCAGTTTCGTAACAGGTGATGTGATTTCCCTCATCCCGGAGCCAAGGTCATGGTGGCAGGGGTCATTCTAGGGGAACTAATCTTATTCCAATGAGTTGTTGATGGGTAGAATTTGACTTTTTTTTTTACCTTGGGTTGTATAGTTGGTTCTAAGAATGATGTGGACAGATTTGGTTTGTTTTCTGATAGGAGCATTTTAATGCGACGTTTTAACTGCATTTCCCTACATTTCTTGCGTTATTTCCGTATTAAAACCCTGTTTAGGAAAGTTCCCATTCTTTGATTGGGAAAGTTCCTATTTGTAGAAAGTTTCTATTTTTGTAGTTTCTATCTATCATTTTTAGTAAGTTTCCATTTTCAGTAGTTTCTATTTTTCATTTTTAGAAAGTTTCCCATTTTCAGTTTAGGAAAGTTGCCATTTTTCATTTTAGGAAAATTTCTATTTTTCTTACTAGTTTCTATTTTCAGGACCTCCGAGCTAGAAAGTGGAAATGAACTCATAAATGGAAAGAGGAGCTTGCGAACTCCAAGGGGAGCAAAGATGAAGAACAATGAGCCACAGAAATGAGCAGAAATGAAGAGAAGAAGTTTTCCTGGTCCAACCAGGAAACCCTGTGGAAAGGAGGAAAGCCCACCAATGAAGTTTCCAACGTTACTATGAAAAAGAAATGGAAAAATAAAGTGTTGTGACGTTGGAAGATGATGTGGCATAAAAGTGACGCATGGAGGCCCAAAAACTCTCAAGACTTGTTGGATTTTCGGCTAATTGGATAAAAGCCCACAAGAGCCCATGGAACTAGGGTTTTTGACGCAAACCCTAGCCCTAAAGAAGTTTTGCCGTGAATTTGCAAGAGAGAAACAAGGAAGAGGCGTCCAAAAATCAGAAATAAAAAGGGAGATTTTCTAGGGTTATTTTTATGGAAATAAATCAAGAGATAAACCCTAGAAGACTCCTAGCCGTCCAAGCCAAGAGAAAAAGGAGGGATTGCCGTGCAAACCCTAGGGAATTCGGCCAAGAGATAATGAAGAGAGAAACTAGGGTTTTGCCGTGAGGAAAAAAATCAGAAAATAGAAGAGATTTCGTGGAGATTTCTTAGGGAGCTTTTAAAGGAAAGAGAAGATGTGTTGAACACAAAAAGCTCTAAAAGGAGTCTAGATTCATCCCCCTTTAATCTCTAAATATATTGTTGCCGAAATTGGTGTAGAAAATCAGAAATTATCTATATATTTCGGCAAGAATTATTTAGGGAATTTATATTGGAATTTTGTGATTGGTTGGACCACCTCATAGGGCTTACGTGGCAAGAAATCATTGGAGGAAATTATGTGGAGGAAGCTAGCACATGCCGTGAGTTTCTCTAAGGTTTTGGACGGATTGGAGACCTAGGGGCCGTCCCCTATATATTCCTCTCTTCTCTCAACGTCAAGGAGTTCCCACTTTTGCGTTTACACTTTGAGAAAAAATCAGAAAACTCTCTCTAGCCTAGCCGTGTTCTTCTCCATCCTCTAGGGCAACCACGAAGTGCAAGCAAGGCCAAGGAAGAAGAAGACAAGCCGTGAACACCATCCACCCTCCACCTTGAAGATTGCTTTCGAAATTCAAGAGACCACATCATCACTTCATTCATCTCATCTTCATCACAGTGTAATCCGATCCTCCTTGTACCTTTGCTTTGTATTTTCGTTGGTTATGCCTTAGTTGACACATATGTATGAACAAGTGTTGTTTTCTGAAATTTTATGATTAATTGTTAATTTTCAGATTCATATATTGCGATTTATGGTTGCTTTTGTGTGAGTGTTTGATTAAATTTGCATGATAGAAATCTTTTGTATGATAATCTTGAATGGTTCGAAACATTTAGGGTTTTTATGTGATTGTTGCTACGAATTTAAGAACATGAATCAACTTTTTGGTTTTGTGTTCTTGAATCAACAAGTAGTAAAGGTTTTGTACAAAAACCGAATTTAATCAAAGATGACTGCAATTAGGTGGACTTTTTCATACTAAGTTGCACATTTGAGTTGATAGCCTTTCTAAATGCTTATTGCGTTAAACATGTATGATTGACTAGCTTTCTAGGGCTTGAATGCATGTTTGATAGGATTAGTCTATGTGCTTTCACCTAGATTAATTTGCATTGAAAGTAAAATATGGGAAATTGTTTGCTTTGAACGTTTCACATGATCAACTCCTCTTGCATGACTATGATGAACAATGATGAACTTGAATCAATTTTAATCATGAGTTTCGACTTTGATCCTTGTTCCCACATTCCATTTGTACTTTTATGTTTTTGCATTTTAATTACTTAGTTAACTTAGAATTTAATTTCGGAAAAAGAAAACCAAAAACAAAATCCCCCCTTTTTCGTAAATATGTATATATTTTGTTATATTTTTGTAAATATTATACTTTGTTTAATTTTAATTGTTTAATTGTTTGATAATGACAGGTGTACCCTCAATCCCCGGAATAGAACGATCCCTATTTGCTTATATACTACTAACGACATTTTAGGGTTAAATTGGTCGCTTCCCAAAAGCGACATCATTTTCTCATCCTGCTGTAGAATATGTACTCCAAAGTGGATCTCATTCTGTGAATCAGTCATGAACAAACTGAAATATCTTGGGACTGTATTAGTTTCTTGAAAATGTTTGAAGTTTGAATTAATGTACATATATAATTAAACATGCTTTTGATTACTGTCTTCATATGCAAGTTCAATGTTTTACAGTATGAGAAGGAAGATTTTTTTGGGTTTAAAATATGAGAATATGAGAATTTTTCAGTAGTTGTCTATTTACTTATTATTTGCTGTGTTCACCTTGCAGCTACAAACACAGACTCCAAATAATCACCAGATGCACTTTCTTCTTATCCCAAGTAATATTTGTTCTTTCAAGCTATATTAGATTTTCTACTCAAGAGTTGGTTTACTTGGGGTCGAGGTCAGTATCTTCTGAAGTGATTATTTTTTTCCCAAGTATTCTTTTGAACGTTTTCCATTGTTGTCTTTTCAGAATAGGAATGTTGATCTAATATGCTTCACTTAGGACTATATGCATATAGCCTAAGCCTAGCTAATTAATACAGAGACTTAGAAAAGAATATGCCTATGATTCTAGAATAAACCTTGGCTGGCTAGCTATTCTTTTGCATATGTCCTGACCTATAAGGAACCTTATTAAAAAAGGAATATGAGGTCTACTGGCTTCTTCATATCAGCAGAAGTATTGTGTAGGCTTTGTTTCTTCATTTTCGTTTTTGGGTTTAGCTGCCTTCTTCCTGTGCCTAGCTTCTTAACTTTGTTTTGATTTCCATTTCCATTTGTTTCTTTTATTGTGTTTAGTAACTTTTAAGGAGGTGAATCTCAGCTGGACAATCTCATTAGGCACTAGAAGGTTGTATCTTTCAAGCGAGTCCCTGTTATCTTACATTTCTCTTTTGTATCCATATGTATTTGTATTTATGTTTTCTGTGCTTATGGCTAGGGGATAAATCGAACAAGTGCTGTCTTTGTTTATAGATTGACTGTTTGAAATATGACTCAGTGAACATTAGGGAGTTGGAAATTAGAAATCGGTATTGTAGACGTGTCAATTAGCATACTTCAATTGTTTCAATTCACTATAATGCCTTATTTGAATGATACATGAAATTTTCTTATGTATAGACTATTTCTTATAAGAAATTTCAGTTTTATCATTTGGTGATTAACATTTTTAACCTTTTGCTTATTTTCTATCCCTTGCAATTTGATTGATTTGCTCTATGTTTGCACGAGGTTGTTTCAGTAAGGATCAAAGAACCTGCAGTTTTATATCAATCACTTAATCTTCAGGTATATAGTCCTTCCATTTATTTCTTTAGATTTTGATTCTTCTTAATGGTACAGGTGCACAGACTTCATATAGCTGCATTAGGCGCTTTCGATTAACCAGACATGCACTAGAGTCTGTATTGGGATGGTATTGCTCTGCTAATGAAAATTGGTTAGCTTGGATTTGAGATTAGCATTAGAAACTTCATTTGCTATTAGGTTTTTGGTTTCAGTCCCTGCTTCTGACATTGAAGTATTGGGATCATAAAGTCTTAATTTCAAAGGAGAAGAAAGCCTGAAAGGAGTTTGATTATGTAATTCAATAGCAGATATATGAGTCTCTGTTTTCTGTGTATGAATGTTGTCTTCTATCAATTCTGCAACTTTGATCTTCAATTAATTGTGAGGACAACAAGCTTCTACAATGTGTTTGCCTCTTGCTCCACTTTTTGTATAGATAGAACTGGAATAAGCAATTTTTTGATAGGCTTAGCACCTTTGTGTATGTACACCTGGGGTAACTAAGTAAACTTTAAACATAGCTAGATAGCCTATTTTTTTAACATTCCACTATGATGAGATCATCTTTTGTTTTTGTTTTAGATGATTTGTAGTAATGAAAACAGTTCTATCATTTATATTCTCTCATATTAAGTTTAGGGAGTAGGAAAAGACATTATGGTTATAATTCACATCCCGCAGCAAAGCGCGGGCACCATTGCTAGTTATCCTAAAAAGTCTGTGTTAATTTACTGCTTTGCAATCATGATATGTATTGTTTGTTAAAATGGTGGATAAGCTTTAACTTGTGGTTTTTGCCTATTTCCTATTTGTTCGTCTTTGAGCTATACTTCACTGGGCATAAATTAAATGCAAACAAATGCTTGTTCTAGGGTCAGGTTTGGTTGTGGCTTGTGTCGATATTGCTTTTCATTGAGCTACTTGGTCTTTTTCATGTGACAAGCTTCTTTGAATGAGAAGAGGTTGATGCTGAATGAATGAATTAAGTAGGAAGATTTTGGGAGGATTGTAGAGGCTAGGACACTAAATCAGTAGACAATGATTACAATATTCAGCTAGTATTAAGTACCTTATAAGGTGAGCATGTCATTTGCTTTGACCAGGATGTCTTTTGGCTCTCTTTGATGTTTCATATTACTTCTTTTCAAATGTAAGGATTTTGTAATATTTGTCCTCTTGAAGTTTTTAGATGTTTCTCATAGTCCTGTTCATCTTTCATAAATTTGGGGAACTTTAAAATTTTGAGGGAATTGGGATAGAGGCGTATACGTACTATATTTATTAGTATTTAGGTACTATTCTATCTATATATTCTTTCTAGTGTCTGTTGATTGCTTTCTTTTTTTTGTCATTTTCATGTTTGGTTTTTATGTTTCTTCAAGGTTGGCTGTCAATACAATTCTGTCAAGTCCATCTATTAATTTACTGTTTTGATATTCATGGAAATATGCACAAGTATAGCTTTCAGATTATCTTTGCAGTGAAATTAGGATCTGTGTTATCTTGTTCTTTTCAAGAAGCCATTAGAGCAATTGATTCATTGCTAAATTCATGTTGCTATTTTGTATTCTGTTATCCAAAGAGGGCATGCCCAACCATCTCAGATCTAGTGCTATATATTGTCAGGGATTGCTTCTGCTATGGCAGGGTTGAGTGCACCATATGAGAAGGCTTCTCATGTACATGAAAGGCCAGACGTGAATTGGCTATGGGCAGCTGTGTGTCATCCATTTGGACCATTTTGTAATACTTCTCAAGTTATCATTTTTAGTTGATTTGGACGTATTATATCAACTGAATATGCAGAGGGGCCATAAAGACTCAAGAATTTGCTGGGATATACTGTGCAATAGTCATAAGTCGGAACTATTAAAGAGAGCCCAATCTGAGAAATCATCACTTCTGGAACAAGCTGAGGAACTCGCAGATCAATTAATTGCCAGTGAAATATCCTCATTTTGTCAAAGTGATGCTTCCATCAGATGAAATATCCTCATTTTGTCAAAGTGATACTTCCATCAGATGTTGCTAGCTGTAGGCTTCTGGCTTCAACACGTCCATGTGCTTAGAGAATGGTAAATTCAAACTTGTATAGCATTTCAGTTGCTCATTGTTCTACATTTATTGGTAACTGAAAATCTAAAAAAATTGAATATGAATTTCAGTTTATTGAATATGAACTTGTACTATATAGAATCTTTTTATTTGATAATTAATGTTGGCTACTTTTTCCCAACATTACTATCAAAGAGCTTGATTACTACACATGTCTAATGATCAACAATAGACTCATTGTGTTCTAAACTATAAGCCTCCCTCTATAAAGATTGTCAGCGATACAGACCATAAAAGCATAGGCAAAGTATACGGACAAGGTTTCTTGTTGCCAGTTAGAATCCGGTACCATGGCAATGGAACCTTAATTTTTCGCATTTGTTTAATTTATACTCTTGTCTGCAGGAACAATTTCTTGTACAGAGGAATCTTCTCGTTGGTGTCATAAAGGTACAAAATAGTTAAAAAGATGATTTTGAACTTCTCAAGGCGAATAGCCTTGGTACACCATACGTGCTTAATTCTTTATGCCCGATGATGTTCTAATTTTTCACCATAAAATTGTGATGCAGGGACTTTTGGAAGTGACTGGCTGTGGCTTTTTTTCTTAAAGTTAGCATTCTCTTGTTATTTTGATCCTTGACATTTCATTTTGCTGGTCTTCCCCTTCCAATATCCCGGTGAAGTGAGAATTCACAATTTACTTTTTTTTTCATTTGAAACACCATTAATGGAGTGCTAAGGACAAAAACCAAGAATGGAGTGCTAAGGTAATCAGTAACTAATCTACTGTAATAGTGATTTATTGGATTATTCTATTGTGATCTATAATTAAGCTTATGTCCTTGTTGTCCTTACAGTGAGAAAGAAAAGCAAATTACTATTACACAGTGGAGAATGCTGATGTTGTCCTGGTAGAGTGGGCGAAGTATGTTCTTAAGTTCAAAGATAACTAGTGTGTAGGTTAATTAGTAGTTGGGGATATGTAGCATCAACGTTTGGACCTGCATAGTTTATATATATATATATATATATATTTGCCAGATTTTGATTGCAGTACTGCTAGCTATTTTGCTATGTTGTCTAGTGCTTCTGGATTATTAGCAAGCAGTGCTACATGCATATATTTTGATGGCTGCCCAGATTAGTAGATATGGGCCTTTTATAACTGATGCTCATGATTAGGTTTGTGTACATGAGACAATGGTGAATTAATGGAAATTGCAATGAATGATTTTAAATGTGAATTTTATGGTTTTAGGAATAGCCAATTTTAATTTCCAGAATGCATGCATACCAATTGTACGGGGGACTACTAAAATGTGTCGTCACAAACTGCAAGCTACAACAAAAGCACACCAAAACGTGTGGTTGCAGCTGCACAGACACAACACAAAAACTAATAAGAAGTCTATTGTCTTTTTGACAATGGGACAACAAAAAATTGTAGTCTGAAAGGCAAAACAACAACATAAGTTAGATGAAAGTATTGGCTAAAGTGTATAACAACAACAAATAAGTGTAATTAGACGTGATTACAGACAATATAAAACACGTACTATTAGTGGTCCTTTTTATATTCAGACCACAAATATTTGTCGTCTAAATAATCTCAAACGACACTAAATTGTCGTCGTAATGAGACTGACATAACAGAAAGAATATGATATCTATTGTCTAAACCATTTCCCAACATCACATATGTATAATTTCAAAATCTTTCACACAACACTTAAATGTCATACAAACCTACCTTAGAACGACACTTAATTGTCCTCTGATGCTCTTTACGATCACATATAATTGTCGTTTAAAGTAAATTAGCACAACCTTTAAGTGTTGTTGTATGAGAGAATACTCTACATACGAGTCTTCATATTTCTTATTTTAGGGCATTCAGACCACACAAATAAGTCTTGCAAATATGCTTCACACAATAGTATTTGAAAAATACTGTAGTTGTTCTGTTAATCAGACAATACAAAACTGTTGTTTAAATGCTTTAAAGATACAGATCACAATGTTCCCAAAATACAAAACTCATCAGACAAAACAAGATTTTTATTTTTTTATGTCGTCTGATGCCCCCAAAAGACGACACCATACTAGACGACATATTTTTGTTCATTCAGACAACAGAATAGTTCTGTCGTCTGAAGGCCTTTTTGGCATAGTGTATGTATGTGTGTGTATGTATATATATATATATATATATATATGTTTGATGTTTGTATTAATATCACAATGTTTAAATTTGCAGAACTGCCTAGCAGGCAGCAACCAACATCGTGATGAGCTTTCTTGTTCAACGTTAGAAATTGCAAAATTGCCTAACTTCAAATTCATTGATTGAATTTGCAGAACGGCCAGTATTCTTATTCTTTTCAACTAAAATGGATTTGTAGAAACTTTGAGTCTTTGAGTGAGGCATGGAGCACAACAAGCAAATATGAAGTGACGATGAGATGAAATTTGAGTCTTTGAATACTTTGTTTTCAACTATCGTCCACTTTGTTATTGTATCATTCATTCATTTGTGTGAACTGTAAGTGATGATATGAAGTGATGATGAGATGAATTATAAGTGATGATATGAATTATGAAGTGATGAACTGATGATGAGATGAACTATAAGTGACTAAGTGATGAACTGAAGTTGATGTGAGAGACTGAGAGTTATAAGTTATTTGATTGTTTTACATTTGCTTATGGTCTGGGCCTTTAAATTCATATAAGATATTTGACTGTTTTTCATTTGCTTTCAGTTTTTCAGTTGCTTATAGGTTTGAGATTTAAAATTTTCATTTGGGCCGTAGCTGAAAGCTGGCCCAATCTTAAACTCGGTTGGAGGCCTAACCAACCGATACCGAGAAGTTGGTATACTGACTTTTGTGGCCAGTAATGGTAGCTCATTTTGTGTACCAATAAGATCTGGTACGGTAGGTGGTTTTGGCCTTGACGGTCCGGTATCGTACCAAACCCAGCCCTAGTCATATTGGAACCTACACGTAGACGGCTCCGCTTGCTCCAAGGCCAGCGGCTCCGGAGTCATCTTGACGGGACCAGGGGGACTGAACGTGGAATACGCGTTAAAGTTCAATTTCAAAGACTCCAACAATATGGTGGAGTATGAAGACTCCCAGCTAGCGGCATACTTGGGGCCTGGAAACTGTTAACCAGGTCAATAATAGTTTCCAGGCCAAGGACCAACAGTTAGCGGCATACTTGGGATACGTCAAGACGCTCCTCAAAAAATTCAAATTTCACACCATCACACAGATCCTCAGGGAAAAGAACGCCAAGGTTGATTCACTGGCAAGACTAGCAACCGCTCAACCACACCAGAGTCCAGCATATATAAGGGTGAAGTGCCTTGACAAGCCAAGCATCACTAATACCCTAGCGGAGATTTCCAAACATCGAGGTCAATCCCAGTTGGATGGATGAAATCATCGAGTACAAGCGCAATGGGACACTCCCAGCGGACAAGGTCGAAGCACGACAGCTCAAGCGAAGAGCAACCCGCTACAACATCCAGAATGGCAAACTTTATTGCCAGGGGTTCACTCATCCTAACCTCCGGTGTCTGACCCCAGAGGAGGGAAATGTCGTTCTTGTAATGATACATGCTGGGGAATGTGGAAACCACTCAGGCGCCAGGTCTTTGGCCAATCGCACAATGCTACAGGGCTACTTTTGGCCCACGCTCGGCGACGACGCCAGAAGAGTGTCAAGGTCTTGCCACAAATGTTAACAATCCGCTAACCTTCCCCATGCCCCGGCGGAACCCCTGTCAATCATCATTGGTCCATGAATTCACTCCACGTGGGGCCTAGACTTGCTGGGAAATTCTGAACCGCCAAGGGTCAGTTCAAATACATCATTGTCGCCATTGATTACAACAGCAAGTGGATAGAGGTGGAACCGCTGACGGCAATAACTACCGCCAAGGTAACTCACTTCCTCTGGAAGAACATCTACTGCTGCTATGGCATCCCTCACACAATCATCACAGACAACGACACACAGTTCAACAACAAGGAACTCATATCTTTTACCTCTAATCTGGGCACTAAGATGAGTTTTGCATATGTCGCTCACCCACAAACCAACGGCCAGGTCGAAGCAGCTAACAAGATAATCAAGAAGCTGCTAAAAAAGAAGCTCGACGACGCCAAGGGTTTATGGGTGGAGAAACTCCCGTAAGTTCTGTGGGCCATTAGGACTACCCCAACTTCCGCCACTAGTGAAACACCATTCTGCATGATGTTCGGAACTGAAGTCTTCCTACCTATTGAGGTAACCCAATCTACCGCTAGGGTCAAGGCCTATTGCTCAGAGACCAACGGCGAAGGCATCAACCTCGATAGGGACCTCCTAGAGGAAAAAATACACAAGGCCCATTTGCACAACTTGCAAAACAAGCAGCGGGTATTGCGTTTCTACAACACCAGAGTCAAAGCCCGGAACCTCCAACTGGGGGACTGGGTAATGAAGGAAGTCATCCCACAGCCAACGGCAGTCCGCCCAACCTGGGAAGGACCGTACAAAATTGTGGAAGTCGTTAGCCCCGGCACCTTTTACTTAATGGACAAGGATAATGTCACAACGACCCACCCTTGGAATACCGAACACCTTCGGTATTATTACAAATAGTCATGCCTCTACCCAAGAGCATCTTAACTTAGCTAAATTTTTGTTCTATATTTAGCTAAGGGAAGCTACCTAACGGGTACAACCCCGCTTTTGTAAACGCTGATCTGTCAGCTATCAATGAAACAAGGAATTATTCAAACCATTGTCACCAAGTCTAAGCACAAGCATTAACTGGCAATGCCAAAAATATTCGGCGGACCACGTCCACTACATCGTGCACTTGGAACAATTTTAATTCCTTTAATGTTTTATTGATTAATGAAAACACGTCAAAACTCTGGTGGTATTGCAACATTCAAACAACAGCCATCGCAAAGAACCCCACATTTAGCAAATTTCAAAGGCAAATACTTCATATATTTAGGGTCGGGACTCCCCGCCCAAGAATATTGTCAAAAGCACAAGACGCCTTAGCGGCACTACAAAAAAAAAGAAGGGCTAAATACTAGTTAGTACCCTGTGGTTTAGGTCCAAAATCAATTCAGTCCCTGGACTTCTAATTTCATCAAAAACACCCTTGCACTTTCAATTTTGATCTAATAGGTCCAATTCATTAATATTCTGTTATGGGTTCAAGTTATAGTTTGATTATTTGTTGAAAAACTATTTATTTTTAATAGTAGGACTCACTCCTAAATTGTCTATGCAGACCACCTCGACACCACATCATAAAACATAGGCTATATATGAGCCACATTAACAAGTTAAATAGCTCAATTGTCTGAAAACTAACAAATTGGACCTATTAGATCAAAATTGAAAGTGCAGGGGTGTTTTTGATGAAATTAGAAGTTCAGGGACTGAATTAATTTTGGACTTAAACCACAGGGTAGTAATTTGTATTTAGCCCAAAAAAGAAAAAGCAAAGCTTCAGCTGGACTACAAAAGCTATGGAGCAATCTTCTTTAATTCTCAGGGGCAGCGGTGACATTATCACCCTCCGGCGGTGGTTGTTGCCTGGCCAGACTGCTTGTCTGATCAGATCCACGAGCAGTAGAGCTAGGCGTCACCATTGTACCATCCGCGCGGGTATGGGCGGCCAGGAAGTCGGCGCGGGAAACTTCTGATTGGGTAGGGGGTGGAGTCAGCTGAGAATCGTCCACCGGATGCTCTCCACTCTCTCCGCTACCTGAGCGGACACCCCCAGCTGAAGTAGGAACCACACCGCTCGAAAGTTCCCGCTGACTCGACCACCCTGCGGATTGGAACGCTTTCACCCAGTCAATGGCGCCCTTCTGGTTCAGCATTTCCAGGTTAGCGGTGGCGCCAACCTTTGCCACTTCCGTCATTGCCTGCTTATACTCCGCAGACTTCTTGAACACCTCCACGGCGGCGGCCTCAGTACGGTTCCTCTCCTCTTCCCGCTGGGCAACCTCACCCTCCAACCGCTTCACCTCTGCGGATTTGGCGGCAGAATCCCGCTGAAGGATCTCAATCTTCTTAACCTTCGCCGCCAGTTGATCCTTTAGCAGGGCTATATCTTGCTCCAGCCGGGACACATGGTCGTTCCGCTCAAGGTCCATCTGGACGATTACACTAAGCTTGCCGCGGGCGTCAGCAGCATCGTACTCTGCCTTGGTGAGGCGTCGTTCAACATCTGCCAGCTTGTCTCTGGCCTCCCCCAGCTCCCTCTAGAGCCCGTTGATTTCCTCTTTCAGCTGCCGCTGATGTGGCCAAAATAGGCACTCAATTTAACCCTGCAAAATGTAATTGTCAGTATAGGATAAGCAGGGATCGTTCAGTCCGGGGATTGTAGGGTACACCTACACAAAAAGGTTAGTTAACAAATAAAAGAATAAAATGGGGGGTTTTTGAACATTGGTTTCTAATCTACTTAAAATAAAAACAAAACAAATTAAATTATCTACAATGATCGACTTCCGTAACCTAGACCACTACCACTCGAAAATTACTAAGTGTAAAAACAGAAGATTCATTTCAACATGCTACAAAAACGTGCCCATCTTAAATGCTAGATAAGAGCCCAAATGAAAAGCTGTCACGGTCCAATCCATTTATCTAATCCGGTCTTCGAATCAACTCACACGTGCAAATTAACCATTACACATAGCAATTAACACGTAATTTCCAGAATCGTATTTTTACCACTCTTTAGAACTAATTGCTATTTGTTTAACTTAGCGTCTTAACAAATAATAATTACTCTTGGCAAATTAAGCAAACACACATGAATACTCAGCGTGATTCTAGCATGCAAACTTATTAATCTAACTCTGAAAATTACCTTAACACATAAAAGGGCACAAGATTGTAACATGCATCATCAAATAATTCTCGAAATTAACTCAATAATAAACTGAAAATCCCAAAAATATTAATAAAAATATTCTGAAAATCTCATGTCTCCAATTACATAACTCGCAAATCCAAACAAACAAAACTGAAACAATAATTATAAGTAGAGTCATAGTTACTGTACATACCACATATATTACATACCGCCAAACATAATCAACGACCTCATAGGTGGGCCCCGCGGCATGGCTAGTCCCGCCTACAACATGCATCCGGTAGTCCGACACCCGAGCTACCTCGCTATGGTGGAGGTCGGCCGGTACCTTGCTAGGAGGCCACCCTCCCATGCTCTCCAAGAGGCTTCAAGAGAAGCAATATATGTATTATTATCCCACATTGAGGATATGTAAATAGAGTGGGACTTCCCTTAGCTATAAAGGGAAGTCCTCCCCTTCTTAGAAAGGATGGATCCATGATCCCCACACTTGTATCACTATAAAGGTCACCTGACCTCACTCATAGTAAAATATCTAAGTGGACGTAGCCTTGCCCCGAGTGCAAGGTGAACCACTATACATCCGGTGTTATATCTCTCTCTCTCCCCATCATGCTTCTTAGTTACCGTATTCTTCAGTAGAAACATTGGCGCTAGGAGGAGGGCCCTATGTTTGGGTATGAACCTCCGACCTTGAGCAAGAGTCATGTACGGGTACCACAGGTCATCGGGTACATGGGTACATGCAAGACACCCCACCTCCCTCCCCAAGCCTCCAAGGAGCTTCCGGGTACATGAGCCATCGGGTACCATGAGCTTCCCTCACCTCCCAAGCCTCCAAGGAGCTTCCGGGTACATGAGCTTTCCGTTACCATGAGCTGCCGGGTACCGTGAGTCACCCTCAACCTCACCTAAGCCTACAAGCCATCCGGTACTACAAGCCATCCGGTACTTGAGCCATTCGGGTACACGAGTCACCCTCTACTCCCAAGTTCCACTCTTCTCCGGGACTCTCACTAGTCAGCGGACCCGTTGAGTTCATCTCCTCAACATTACCCAGCCACATCTTCCCAGTAGCTTCACATCCCGGTGACCCAATCTGAAGATCCCACCTTAGCAAACCCGACAGATGCACTTCTCCGGGGTCACCTCCTGCTTTCACCAGTACCATCAGTTCAAACAACTCCGTACCCGACTTGGTCATGACCTCTCTCCTTGGTCAACAAAGTCTACACCACCTAGTCTACATACTACTAGTCTACTACACACCGGTACCCAGCATCACTGATGCCTCTTCTACATACCGCTACTCTCGCATCCCATACTGCGAGCACTTCACCAATGGGTACCGCTGTCAACACATTCTTAAAACCCACCGGCACCAGGCATCACTGAGACCTAATCCGGAGACCCCGCCCGGTTTCTTTATCTCACGTTGACGACTTCTCCTCATGGTACCGGCAACTCTCGCATCCCACCTGAATCTCGCTGCCATCACCACGACCATCATCATCTTGGTTGCTCTCACTTACAGACTCACCGGTACCGCCTTCACATCCCGGTCAAGTCATTCCAAGGCTTCACCAACCCATGCTCTCCCAGGCAGCAGAGATCCTTCGGGATTAAAAAAAAAAAGAAAAAAAAGGGGGGGAGGGGAAGAACAAGATTCTACTCTGGGCACCCCACTACCCACCTTCTCTCTCGGTAACTTACCAATACCAGCTGTTGCTCTAGATCACCGATACCACTCCAGCTCATCGGTACCGGCGCCTCAAGGAATAGTTCTGCTCTGGACACCCATCCCCCCGGTGACACACTCTCTTGGCAGCACCCTCCAGGAGCCCCAGCTATCACCCCTTTGCAGCACCATGATCTCTCAGGAACCTCTCCGATGCTCGACTCACGACAGCGAGTTTCTTTTTCTTTTTTTAGTCAGACCTGCACCGCAGTACCGCTGCAGAAAGCTAAGTCCTTCTCAATTATACATATATGCCTGTGTCTCTGGGCATTCATACATGTCTCTGGGCATTTCCATAGATATATACATACATGTGCCGGTAGGACCATGCATTCAGCCATCATTTAACAAAGCATAATTGGATTGTCTGATTGTCACCATGCCTCTGCAGCATATATATACATATATCTATGTCCAGACCCCATCACAAATGAGTACTCACCATGCTTTTGGACATTCATGCATGTGTCTGCATGTATCATTGGCAAAAGCATAATTGATTAATTACTGCTGACGCACTCTTCATCGGTTGAATCTTTGATTCCATGTGCCCACTGACACACTCTTGACTACACTTCAACATGGTCAGCCATGTCCTAACTAGCACTGCAATTTAAAACCATGCATACGACAACTCTACAAGCAAACTTAGTGCTTAGATATATTTGTTATTTATTCTTGCACCTTAATTAATGTCTGCACAATAATTATATGCACAATCATATAATTATATACACATAATTATATGCACAAGCATATGTACCGTGCATCCACAATTACCTACTATACCAACAGTATGCTCCACACCACCATGCACATTGTCTTAACAATTAAGCATGCTCACACCAATGATGAATAAATGGTAAATAGGCTGCCACATTATATATCCCTAGTATTCACTAGATCAATATAAGGATCCAATGCCTCTATGGCTCTATATACATTGCTATTTACGAGTTTGCTCTATTGCTCTTTGATAGTTGATTGTTCATATAAATTCGGTATGCCACCAAATTATGGTCATCAATGTACATTATTATGCTAATTATACCACTTGCGCTTTCATTTGAGTGATGCATGCAACAATCATTCAAAGATGGCAGCACATTGTACAACCATATTGTATTTAAATTAGTTACGTAAATCAAATGAACAAAGTACTAATCACTTGTTTATTTTTGAGGAGTCACACTCACTCAACCGGGCACCTCGTTATACGAACAAAGTCAAGCAGACTATCGATCATTACTTGTCGATTACATGGAGCATCATGCGGACAACTCTAACATGATTTTGTACTCGGATCAATCCCAATTTTCAACTTCTCCAATCGGCAAAAGATAAGTTCTCATTTACACTCTTAAAGTTGACTAATGCAATGCATTACATGCTTCAAATAATGATTACAATAATCTAAGCATGCCTATGACACTTGCTAATTTAACTAGCATATCCTATTATGCCTACGCGTTTATGTCATACTTTAATTTGAATGCAAATCAATTAAATTGCTACATATACACATGTGACACTCACAAAAATAAATGCAACATGCATCTCATAAATCCTCGCCCCGAGCGCGGCACCCCCAAGGGGTAAGTCAAGGTCATGTCATTACACAAATCCTATCCAATCGGTTAGGTACCCCAACGGGGTTACAAGGCCAATGCCATCATTCTTACCGGGGCCACGCCACCGGGTAAAGGAGGCCTACAGGCCCTCATTCAACCCCATTGGGTTAAGGAGGCTCAAGCCCTCACGTGACCCCACCGGGCCACGCTGTACAAGCCCTCATGCTACCCCATCGGGGACGAGAGGCATCAAGCCCTCATGCTACCCTATCGGGTATCAGAGGCATAAAGCCCTCATGCTACACTTCCGGGTATTAGAGGCATCAAGCCCTCATGCTACCCCATCGGGTACGAGAGGCATCAAGCCCTCATGCTACCCCATAGGGTACGAGAGGCATCAAGCCCTCATGCTACCCCATAGGGTACGAGAGGCATCAAGCCCTCATGCTACCCTATCGGGTATCAGAGGCATCAAGCCCTCATACTACCCCATCGGGTACGAGAGGCATCAAGCCCTCATGCTACCCTATCGGGTACGAGAGGTATCAAGCCCTCATGCTACCCTATCGGGTATCAGAGGCATCAAGCCCTCATGCTACCCCATCGGTACGAGAGGCATCAAGCCCTCATGCTACCCTATCGGGTATCAGAGGCATCAAGCCCTCATGCTACCCTATCGGGTACTAGAGGCATCAATCCCTCATGCTACCCTATCGGGTACTAGAGGCATCAAGCCCTCACTTTACCCTTCCGGGTATCAGAGGCTCAAGTCCTCATTCTACCCTTCCGGGTATTAGAGGCTCAAGTCCTCATTTACCCTTCTGGGTATCAGAGACCCAAATCCTCATTCTACCCCATCGGGAACCATAGACTCAAGCCCTCAGAAAACCCCACTTGGTACCGAAGGCGGGGTAAGCCAAGGTCCAGTCCCTTGCTTTTGAGTCACCTCACCTCCCGAGCGCTCTTTACACTTGGGGGACTTATTCATACCACTTATCACAAGTGGAGGTAGTTCCCGATCGGGACTATCATTGAGCTTCACGCTCATACTTTTCGTGCTACGGTTTATTAATGGAAATATTGAAATTTTTCCCCTAGTGTTGGTCGCAATAATTAAATTTCTTTTACATCCCATTAATAAAACCATAGGACAAAACTCTCACAACCTATCATCCGCTCTACACGAGCGAGCTCAACTCTTACATTCCCGTTACACATGAGCCAAACAACTGGGTTATGGCTTATATGTTCGGGTTAAGTAAGTTAGAGTTCCTTCCTCTAACCTATACTTGGGGGACTATCATGGTCACGCCATAGTCTCGCTAGTATTGTCAATGGTTACTTCGATACCGGAGCTTCATTCTTAGCCTTACCGGCTTCGTTTACCGAAGCCTAAATCCAAATTCCTGTTTTACTACGTGACTTGGGGGACTCGGCGAGTAACAACACTCCCAGTCTTAACATGTGTTCATCATATGCATACAACGTATACATATCATTGTATTCATCACACATCTATGCATCATATGCACTTTGTATGATATCACAACCACATACATTTTCGACTTATACCTCATACGTCAAACATTACATAATATGTGCATACACACATTGTGTAACATGCATCTCACATAAACATTCACGCACCTCGATGCGTTTGACTCAAATGTCACTTAGATTGCCCTAGCGCAATCAGTATGTATTTTGTACACTCTTATCTTATTTGCAGGTACTAGCGTTATGAGGGCCATGGCACCAACCTACCCGTAGAGTCCCTTCTTACTTGCGGAGTTCAGGGACTAGTATGGGTATGGCGTTCAACAAGGTCATCACTCATACTTGGCGGCATCACATTTAAACTCCCCAACCAAGAAGCGCCTCTTATTCGGGGACTTGGGGGACTTGTACATACCACATATATTACATACCGCCAAGCATAATCAACGACCTCATAGGTGGGCCCCGCGGCATGGCTAGTCCCGCCTACAACATGCATCCGGTAGTCCGACACCCGAGCTACCTCGCTATGGTGGAGGTCGGCCGGTACCTTGCTAGGAGGCCACCCTCCCATGCTCTCCAAGAGGCTTCAAGAGAAGCAATATATGTATTATTATCCCACATCGAGGATATGTAAATAGAGTGGGACTTCCCTTAGCTATAAAGGGAAGTCCTCCCCTTCTTAGAAAGGATGGATCCATGATCCCCACACTTGTATCACTACAAAGGTCACTTGACCTCACTCATAGTAAAATATCTAAGTGGACGTAGCCTTGCCCAGAGTGCAAGGTGAACCACTATACATCCGGTGTTATCTCTCTCTCTCTCCCCATCATGCTTCTTAGTTTCCGTATTCTTTAGTAGAAACAGTTACACTTTTGAAGCTTTCCTTAGCGGCTTGGCAACAAGGTGATGAACTCGTCTCTGCTATGGTGGTGGAGCGTCCTTGACTTAGCGCCTAAGAACTTCGTAGATTGATGGAAGGAGGGTGGTCACGGTCTTGTAGGTGATGGAGGTTTGAGAAGTGAATTGGGCAGAGCTATGGAATAATTTTTAGCTAGGAACTGATAAGCTAGGAAGTGATCTTGGTCAGGAAGTGATGCTCTTGGTGTTGAGAATGGCTGCTATTTATAGTGGAATTCTCCTATCTTGTGATGTAATCATGGCCAATCATCTAGAGGTGATTTCTCCTCCAAATTTGCTTGATTTTCTCATGACAAAGTCTTGATTTTTCTGATCTCTTTTCCCCTTAATGGCTCATTGTATATGTCTTGAATAGTGACCAGATACATCCCTTTTTCCTCTCCTTTGAATTGCACTAATTTCTTCCAAGAATTGTGCACACAATAAACTCCTACAATCAAGAAAAATCAGAATTTAATTAGAGTTTATAATCAATAAGAAATCAGATAATTAGGAATAAATATTGATTAAAAACGATCCATTTTATCTCCTCGAATTCTTCCTGATTAATCCTTCTTGATTTCATCACTCAAGAGTTTTTCATGGGATGGACTCTCTTTAAAACAAGAAAATCAAAAATTGGAAAGTTTAAAAGAAGACAGTTCCCAAAAACAAAATAGGAAATATTTCCTAAAATAAAAGAGGAAAGTTTCTAAAATAACTCATCCTTCATTTACGAGTCATTTATGCTCTTTTTTTACCTCTTTTCACCATTTTCGACCATGAAGTAGTTAAAAACATAAACTATATTATAATTATTAATTTTAAGAGAATAACTTAGCCAAATGAGGAAAAATATATATTAAAAATGTCACACTTCGTGCTCTTATCAGCCACTCAACTCGAGGCTGGTTTGACGCGGCGAGGAACAACTCGTGCAACCCGACAAACTGATGTCCAAACGCCAAGCTGAATGGTGATTGCTGGATGGTCGTCGAACGAACGGTCCTGTCCAGTCCACCAAACCCGAGCTTCTCACAGAGATGGAACAACAACTCTCGCTCAGGATCGGTATGAAACTTCGCGTAGGCAGAGAATGAGTCCAGGCCGCCCTGCTGTAATTCAATCCCCAGCGACGACCGCAGTCACCCTCGGCGGGGCTTGCTTGGCCTTCTTCTATTGGCGGGCCCCAATGGTCTCCGCATCGGCTGCATCGTCCTCTTCATCAGTATCGTTCTGCCGCCGCTTCCTTCGCAGTATTGCCCGTGTGGCACCAGTGAAGACAGGCCTCGTTTTCATCTGCGGTTCCAGCCCCGCTATGGTCACTGGTTCCTTTGAAGGCACCACCCTCTCCTTCTGGTTCCCACGCCGATTGGCGGGCACTCTCTCTTTCGGCTGCATGGGCGTTGTAGGGACCTTGCTCCCGCTGGCAGCCCTACGGTTGACGCCAGTTCCCGCCTGAACCACGGGAGCACCATCTGCACTAAGGTGAGAGTAATGCGAAATCGATAGCACCATTGGAGTTTCAGACTGGCTCACCGCCAGTGTCTGTGGATTCACGACTGTCTTCTGAGCCGCCAGCCCAGCTGCGTACATACCTTCCAAAAAATTATTTTTCTGTACTCGATCCATGGCTTTGGCAAAGGCGTCACGGTTCGCTTTGTTCCCTAGTGGAGAATCTACATAAACAACGAGTTAGCCTGATCCAAAGCGGGCTAGGGCACGGATCAGCGGAGGTTACTTACCAAGAGCGCGTGTTAACTGTTGATCGACCAACAGCTCCCACTAGGTAAGCAGGTGGAGATCTAGCAGGTTGCTATTCTGCCAACAGCCTCTGATCCTTGCCACACGAGACTCTTCCTGGAACGTCAGGTTATAGTGCAAGCCCGCTACAAAAAAAAGAAGAAGAAATCGTTAGAGCAAAATAAAGATCATAATACAAGCAAAACCACTAACTCTGAGCAGCGGAGGCCATCGACAACCTTGGATAGGTTGGAACTCAGACTTAAACATAAATGTCGACGCCCCCTCATTTGACCCTACTTGATATTCCCATCCCACGGTGGCAACGCAGAAGGTCCCCCGCCAGGGAGACATGGAATCCTTCAAATTCTCGATCAGCTTGGGCTCCCTCTGGTGACGACTCAAGTTCACCTGCCCACTGCAACCTTGGCGCTTCACGTACACCAACTCGTAGAAGTGTAACACCTCCGCCATAGTTCGATCCTCATAACCGGACAGGCACTATAGTGAGTTGAGTGCCATCAGCAACCGCCACATGTTGGGGCAAACCTGCCTAAAGGTGAGACCAAACTCACACACTAGGATCTGGAGGTTGGGGAGCAGCGGAAAGGTGACACCTTGGCGGAAGATGACATCATGAACGATAACATACCCCGCTGGTAGAATGGAAGCCTTTTCATCAGCAATCGGAGGACGTAATTTCACCACTCTAGGCAGGCGGAACACCCGCTTTAGACTATTGACGGTGGCCACAGTCATAGGCCCTCCTGCCTCATCAACAGCGGTGCCGTCACATAGAACCTAGGCAGACTCCATCTCTTCATCGCTAGCATCTCCCCCGCCAGCAGAACCGCCAGCAGCACTATTGCTCTCTGGAAGCCCAGCGTGACCCATCGATACCTCCCAGGGTATTGTCTGTAGCGACTGGATATTTAGCTGTTCAGACAGTAAGGTTTCTGCATGGGCAGACAGACGCAACGAGTCAATAAATATCATATCCGCCACGCTGAGCGACACGTCAGACCCAGAATCCTCACTGCTCAAGACCTCTGCGATGCTAGCCATTACAAACCCTAAAACCCACATAAGTTAGTTCAACAAAGATCTAAACTGTTTATGTGTCAGATTATAGCCAAGAACATCAAGAACACCCATTCCCAGAAAAACCCAGAAAATGCCAAAACAAGAAGAAAACACATCCACACTCAAACCTAGATTCGACTATCTAGCCAGACAAGAAACCTCATTCCTCTGTCAAACACCTAAAACCCACCCCTAAAACACAACTCTAGACCCTTAGATACACCGGAGGATGGCAAAAACCAATTCGAAAAAAAAAAAAAAACCAAAAACTGACAGGAGCAAACAAAAACCCAATAAATCAAGGACGAGATTTGAGCTACCAACCTCAAAGATGGAAACTCTGGTATGCTCGAGGGTGCTCGTCTTTGCTTCAAGAGGTCTTCGTCCCCCAAAGATCGACAACTTCACAGATATTGCAGAATCTTCTCTTCTTGGATCTCAGAGCAAAGGCTTGAGGACAACAATATTAGTTGAAAGTGCAAAGTGTTGAACCACTCAGTTTCCCTCTCTTTTATGTCAACATCAAAGTAATCTAGCCGTCCACTGAAAAATGACATCACACGACAGCCGTACACGTGTCCCACGATCACACTTACTTTTCGGATTAACCGAGGCGTCGCCTCAGTTATAAAATCCACAATTACTCGCATTAATGGGGAAGAGACGGGCGTGCTACGGGGATGTTGTTCCACATGCTAACCCAATACATGTCAGCCACGTGTCGGGTGCCGTTAGACGAAGCGTCTGTCAGAAGTAACATCCACAAAGAAGGTATACTAACCGTCAGGAGCGAGATAGTCTCCGCTAAGTGCAACTCCGCTAGCGGAACTTATCCCTTTCTTCTTGCAAGCGAGTCTCTGCTAAGCGCAACACCGCTAGCGGAACTTCTCCCTTTCTTCTTTTAAGCGAGATAGTCTCGGCTTAATGCAACACCGCTAGCGAAACTTCTCCCTTTCTTCTTGCAAGCAAGAGTCTCCGCTAAGCGCAACACCGCTAGAGGAACTTCTCCCTTTCTTCTTGCAAGCGAGTCTCTGCTAAACGCCACACCGCTAGCGGAACTTCTCCCTTTCTTCTTGCAAGTGAGATAGTCTCTGCTAAGTGCAACACCGCTAGCGGAACTTCTCCTTATCTTCTTGCACGCGAGAATCTCCTCAAAGCATAACTCCGTTATGGGAACTTCTCCTTATTGCAAGCAAGACAGTCCGCTGAACAACAACTAGCAAGGTCCCCGCTACAATTCTTGCCTCTTACTATCAGCAGAGGGACTTTCGCCAACGGCAATTCCCGAGGTGATGCCTCATGCTATCGGCGATCGCCACGCGGCGTTACAGTCAAACCTACTACGACCGCCACGCGGCATCACAACAGTTACGTCCCTACGGGATAGGGGGACTTGTAAACAGTACGACAGCCCTGATCAGGCATGTTGACCCCCGCCACTCGGGTATCAAAGCTTGGGCCCACTACCCAACACCCTCTGCTCCGCACAGCTCCTCTCAACAAAATAATATAATGACCAAACGGAGGTCTTTCTTAGCCGGGGAATAGGGGACTCCCTGGGGGGACTAGAAGGGGCCCACCCGAAAGGGTATAAAGCGTTTGCTCAGTAAGTCCATGGTTGACAACGCACTAACACTAATTATGCTCTTGCAAGTCTAGCAGAAGTAACGCTTCAAACCGCTAGGCAACTCCCCAACCAAGATGACTCTCCTTGACTGGGGACTTGGGGGACTTGTACTTACATGAGTATTTTCCAAGCATAATTAGCTAGAATGAGCCACGCTCATGCTACCGCCAGCGATACCAACTACCACCAACTGTGTGACCTACGGAAACACATCCAAGCAGGCTACCGCCTGAGCCCCGGCTCACCCCCAGATCATCACTGACGTGCCGCCACGCACTACGCCAAGATGTCATCAGAAGTTGTGAACTGAAGCATATCAGTCCCACATTGAAAACAAGGAAGAGGTCATTCTCTTCCCAACCTATAAAACGTTCTCTCATCTCTCCTAATTAATTATGCGTTTACTACTTACCTACTGTTATTCTGTCAACACAAATACATTGACTAACTTAGGCATTGGAGAAGAGAAGACCGCCCAGCGCAGTCTCCCTTTGACGACTCTTTATATTTCACTTGACAGGTAGCGGCAGAAATGATCATATCATGAGTAGCGGTCCTCCCATCGGACCAGCGTTAACCAAGGTTTAGCTACCGTTGAACTTTAGACATTAACGAATAGGATACTAGGAAACCCTAGAACCGAGAACTCTCCCCTTTCTCCCTTGCAGACGTGTCATTCTCTCTCTCTCCCGACCTCTCGTTCCCTCTCTCACCTTCACCTTCTGCCAACATTAGAAAGCACCATTTCCGGCCACCACAAAATGTCACATCCACCACCAATCGGCGCAGCACCTAAACCCGACCAAAGCCCAAGCCTCACCACCGACATGCACTACTGGCAGTCTCCACACGCCACAACCCAGGGCTGTGACACCATTGTGGCTCGACCCTTGCCGGTTTCCAGCCATCCCTTCACCGCACAGCCACCGTCCCTCCACTCAGCAAGCAACAAGGAGCAAAACCCATAAGTCTCGGTACCCACCGAAGCGGGGTAACGCAGTACGAGTTTCCCCAGAACTCGTAGCTTTGCATGCCTTCATTCTCCGGTCTCTAGCTCGAATCGAGCTAAACCACTTCCATAGTTCGAATCAGCGTCTCACGATTTACAATAGCCCAAAAAATCCTGACCTCTAGGTTAGGCCAGAACCACCGCAAGCGCCGCCACTTGTGGTTGCCATACTCCCAGGTCGTCACGATTAGGTAATTGTTGTACCCTCTTTTCGATTAAACATCCAATTTCAATTTAGATTGAGAAACCCTAACCCACCTCAGTTTAATTTGGAATTGAGGTTTGTGGAATCTGGAAAATTGAAGCTTTGGAGAAGAAATGAGTTATTGGGTTAGTTTCGATTAAAAATGATTAAGGTAAGGACCTCAAACTCTATTCTGGATGCGAAATTGGTTGAGTGTTGAATATTGATTGCATTGTTTTTTGCTAGAGGTCTGAATGGGTTGATGGTGGTGAACTTCCACGATTTGGCTTCTAATTTGGAAAAGTAGAAATGGTAAGGGCCTGGTTTGGTGATCTTGCAATTTTTGTGGTTGAGTTGAACACAATTATGATGGTGATTTGAGCATGTTGTTGAATGGGCTGGAAAATGGATTGAATGAAGTTAATTTAAGATGACATTTTTGAGTCAAATGCTTAAACAGTTTGGTAGTTGAGATTGAAATTGGTTGACTGTGACAGAGTTGGTTTTGTCAATTAAGAAGGTGTATCTGATATCAATTTTGGAAATTTCTTTTTGCCGAAGAGTTTATTTTGGTGGTAATTGAGAATTAAAACTCAATGTATTGAGTGAAGTCAAGGAGATTAAATAATCACAATTGTTTCAGAAATTGATTATGAAAATGTTGGATTTTATTTGATTGAGCTAAATTAGGATATTGGATTAACATTCATGAAACAAGGTTAAAAATATGATCATTTGGGAATGGTAAGAATATGATCATTCGGGAATGGTAATTACTATTTATTTGCTAGTATTTAATGATTAAGTAAAAATGGTCAAACTGGTTGACTTGAAATACATTAAGGAAATAGGTATAATCACCATATCCCGAAAGGAGTTTGAAAGGCGAAATCATTCGGGGATGGTAATTATTATTTAATTGCTTAAGGTTTAAAAGCTAAATAAATGAGGTCAAACCGGTTGACCGAAACTTTAATATGGAAAGAAGTGTGATCACCATATCCCGAATGAGCTTACTACGTTAAGTGAATTGTTCGGGAATGGTTACCCTTAAATATCGGTTCAGGATAAATTGGTAACTCATAAAGAAATTGAACGATGTGAAGTAATGAATTGAGTACTTATCGGATTTAGTTTTTGTTAAAGGACTCGAGCGTGTGCACATGGATTTGGATAAATGATCGGAAGTCGAGAATGAATCTAATTGTGGACGAGCACTCCATATCCAGGTAGGGTGAGTTGTCCCTTCCTTGTTAGAGGATTTTCGATATACATGGAATTCTCTAGTATAATAGTATGTTGCCTGCAAGCACGTTTCTCATTGTTCATTAGTCGATGCCTCGTGATACCTGTGTTTTCATAACTGATGATTGCTGATTGCGAAAACCAAGGCTAGACTTGCATGTTAAGATAATATACCCATTGTATGTTTGTACTTGTGACCAGAAAGTGAATGGGACCTAGACGCGTTAATTCCTAGGGATCCCACTATGTTGATAACCGTGAACCTCCGGAGGGGACTGTGCTCCTATGTTCGTCAAGGAAAAAGGTAAGTACCGACGGTGAACCAGTCATAGGATATTCAGGGCCAGGAAATGGACACTTTTGCTCTTGTAGTCACAAGCACTACAGAGTAGTTGGCCGGTTCTTGAAGGATGACGAACCGGGTCTGTCATCGATTGTTTTAGAGTAGCCAGCAGGTAAGTATCTTAGAGTTCCAAGTTGTGTGAAGCATGCTGCATATGTTTTATAAAAGAGAATAAATGTTTGTGGTTGCCTCTCTATAAAGTATTTTCGTTTAACGTGCACAATATTATGTAGTAAATATTTTCAAGTATATTATTTTTCAAACCTAGCATGGGCTGGCCCTTACTGGGCATGCGAGGACAAAAGCTCACCCCTACAACAGTGTGCAGGTTTCGAGCATGTGGTCGGGGCGTACAGGGGAGGCGCATGGCCGGCTTGGCGTATTTCTCTTTGACTTTGTTAAATTAAGGTCTTTGTCCTTTACTGGGTTTTGAAGGTCCCTTATTTGTTTACTCTCTTACTGATTTACTTATTTGTTTACTACTTGCTTATTTACAAAATTTCGGGAGACCCGTAACCCTAGGGCGCGTCTCTCATACTTGTGTTTACTTAGTGATTTGTTATTTTCCAAAGCTGGGCTCATATTGTAAGCCCAAAGCTCATAGCCCATTTTAAATTCTGCTTTTGAAAATATGTTGTTCGGTTGCTAGAATGATTTCTCCAGGAAAATGTTTTGTAAACCAATAACCTAAACCCAAAAGGCCTTGCGGTTTCGGGTTGATGAGTATCGGGATGTCATTCGTGACATGTCGGTTTCTCATTGGCTCAGAGTCGTGGCGCTGTGGGACCCCTCTCTCGGGTCACCACAGAAAATTTGGTATCAGAGCTCTGGGTTCAGAAGTACTTTTGAAATTGTTTTTGCAAAACTAGCAACCCTTTTCAAATTTTTCAAGTGTCGAATTTGGTTGAGCAAAACACTCGGTTTTCTTGGGCATTTAAAAATATATTTTTGACCCCTTTCTTTTATTTTAATCTTTTCGGATGATACCTTTTTACCTCATTTCACCTTCAAATTTTTTTCATTGAGGGTACTTTCGAGTTGTTCAAAGAATTATTATTGGATTTGAAAAGTAAAGATACCTTTGAGATTCCTTGGAAAAAAAAAATTTATTTAGTTTGTCTCTTTGTGGTGCTTTAAAGTTTTGTTTAAATTTTAAATTACCAATGCCGTCATGATGCCACTCGACCACAAACGCTCCAAAGGTAGTAAGTATGAAAATTGGATAAAGTGTTGGGTAAATTATTAGGGGATTGAGCACTAAGGAGTTAACGAGGTTATATTGCATGAATTGGTACTCGGAAAAGTAGGTTAGAGATGAAGTTGAAAGGAATATTTGTGTACCCCCATGCTAGTGTTGTAGAGTAAAATTTTGTTGATGGATTAAAGTTATTGTACTACATATATTGTTGCACGTATTGAAAAATATGGTGTTGGGCAGATCAAAGTGAAAATTTAAGTAAAAAGTGAGATAATGACTCCTATGTAGTCATTTGGATCAGTGGTGTTCATATTTTCGCTCGATTTCCTCTTCTTTCTTCCGAGTGATGGCCCGACTGCAGCGGTTCCCCATCGATGCTCTACGGAAAGAAGGTGTGACTTTCGAGTAAGGTAGACACCTCTCAAGTACTGTTTCCCATGTGGTGGACTGATAGGGAAACTTGTAATGGCAACACAAACATGAAATTAAGTATTGCTTGGGCTTGGCATCTCCCCAATTCCATTGTTAATTGGTGGAACAATATGAAGCTTTGTTGCTTTGGAAAATCTAATGGTGTGTTGTTGTATTGACAAGATTATTTTGTTGGGAAACACAAGAAATTGAGGAATGACTAGTAGAGTCACAGAAACTATTCTTGGGTTGTCATTGGTCTGCGGAGAGTTGAGAAATTATGTTCTCTATAACCAGAGAAATTGTGGAAAAAAAAATAAATGATTGCGGTACCAGCAACGTACTTGGAAATGTTAGGACGCTTCGAGATCACAAGGTCATAACCTTGTACTGGTATTTAGTAGGATCACCAGCAACATTTCTAAGAGTGGTCAAGAAAAGATCTTTAAAGGTTTATAAACTTTAGCAGCCAGTTTTCTCCATTCTAAGGAATACCTAGTCACTTAATTTAGAGTCGAAGACGCTATGAATTTTGAGAAATGGGCGTGTTGACAAGTTACTTGTGTAAGACGAGATAATGATTAGATCTTTGGGGTGAAGCCAAATTGGTTGACATCAAGAAGTAGTCAAGGCTAGAAAATCCGAGTTGGTGCCTTATCCTACTAGGATGTGGAGAAATGAGATTAATGTGCCATGTAGAATTACATGTTGTGGCTTCGCCATCAAGAAAAGGGAGAAGTCGAGAAAAGTTTGAATACAAATACTTATGTGCAATCATGAGTGTACTATTGCGACAACCGTTCCTAACGTTTCGCTGCACTAAAGGATCAAAGTTCGAATTAGATTTCTCTTAGTGACGATGATTAGTTTGGAGAAAGTACGTCAGGGCTAGAAACTTTGATAGGTATATTTGGAGATTCGAAGGAAAAATAAGAATTAACAAGTCAACAGTAGCTCTCCCGGATCGATGTATCTCCTAGTTTTGCTTGGGGAGAAATCCACTACACCAGGATTCGAGGCATAAAAAGGTAAAAGAAGAGTACGAATTCAAAAATCTAGGAGACAATTTACACATTTACCACATGCGTTCACTTTTGAGGCAAGGACTTCAAAACATTTCTTCCACACCCAGAGTTTACATTAACTGTTTTACATTCTTGCTTCTTACTACAAAAGCTGATTTTCGTCTCTTGCATTACTCAAAATATTTTCCACATAAGTCAAGAGACTACACCTTAAACAATCGAGTTTTTCTTATTGAAGTGTTTTGTTTTACAAGCTCGAACATTTTAGGCTCTTCAAAAGTTCTGCAGCCTAGACTTTGAAAACAAACTCAAAACTATCTTCAAAGCTGTTTCAGCGAAATACGTTTGAAATTATTCCCTTACCTACCAAATGGTTCTTGCCAACAAATCTTGTTCGAAAAGTAGGAAAGTTGAAAATTTCTCTAATCTGTTTTGAAGCAAAATTGAAATTCCGAGAATTTTACTATTTTGTCCCTGCAACTACTTGAAATGTAGTTTTATCCGACCTCTACTACTTTTAAATTTCTGAAATTTTATGACGGTCTCAGTTAGTATCTCTACATTGAACCTACAGATCTTGATTTGGTTGGAACTGCATATCCAAAAAATTTAGTTGTGAACTTATTTGAAACTATTTTCCAACTTCTTGGAAACTTGAAATGTTAATCTCGTTGTGGTTTTTTTTTATCTTTGGTTATTCTTTCTATGTAAAACTGGTGGTTGGAAGAATGTTTGTTCACCTTCGAATTTACTCATGACACCCACTTCAAAAGTAAAGGATTACTTTAGAGGAGAATATTTAGAAATTAGTCTTTCTTGTCGAACGAGGACACAAGGAAATAAAGTGCTTATAACCGATTCAACTGTTTTGGCTTGACCAAAAATTGAAGGACCGCTTGTGACTTGATTTTTGAGTTCTGACATCAAACGAGTTCGTAGGGTGAAAATGATAGTTCGAGGTCGAGACTGTGAATGGGAATGCTACGAACTTTACAAATTCGGAGGAGTCAACTTCGATTGGTGATCCTCGAATTTCGTTGAGCTTTATAAAAAAGTATTGATGCAACTTGACGCCTTCAGCATTGGACGGTTTGTGCGGTTAATGCCAAGTGACCTATTGATTGGTGTCTCATGACGTGTAGTAGATACCTAGGTGTTGCAATTTTACAATGTGACATCAAGTCTACTGAATTGTGTGCTTGGTTTCGACGTCATTTGGACAAGCTATCACAATTGATTGTTCATGAAGTAAATAGTATCCATTAGTAGCTACGAATAAGGGTGTAAGAGGTTTGACAACCAAGATCGTTGATAACTACGAGGCTGACGATAGTAATGACATCGTTGATGTGTCATTCATAGTGATGGTCTACAAAAGTTATTTATGTTAGACATATGGAGAAAGCTCGGTTTCTCTAGGTTGCTACTTATATTTAAGGTTCAAATTCCTGAGCAATTTTCTACTCTTGTTGAAATGGAAGTTTGGTGTAGACGTCAATTTGTTTCCGGTTATTTTGAAAAGTAAGCTATTATCTCATGGTTGCAACCAAGTTGCTATTCAGCGAGTTACTTATCGAAAAGAATCATGATTTATGGAGAGAAGTGTATCCTATGGAAAGTATAATAGGAACACTTGGTGATGTGATAAAAATAGCCCCGAAATTGGGATATGTAGCTAATGGAAGCACAAATGTGAAAGTTTTATGAATGTTATTATGTTGCGTAACTTGATGCATGATGGGGTATTCCACGCGAATTGTTTACAAGTGACGCTAGAGAAATTTTTACACAAAAATTCTGTGACCTCTAGAGTCCTTTGACCAATACTTTACACCATGGGAATGGAGAGATGAGTGTGTCCTTGTATGACTTGAAGCTTATTGGTGGCCTTCTCATTCTGGGTGTCCCATATGAAACTCATTCCTGCAAATAAAGAATTACATCGTAATGGGAAGTATACCATTGTTGAACTTCTGCGAATACATTCTGAATTGAGTGCACCCAATAGGAAGACTTATGTTTCCTGGAGGCAATGGCTTGCTCATTTTTATCGGGGACGCTTGGTATACGCAGCCTATGGAGAGACTACATACCGGGGAGATCAAATGCAACAACATACGTTTATGGGTAGGAAACCAACTCTGGACATTTCAAAAGAAGGAGAACTTGCTGCTTTTCTGTCATTTTGGCTCAGCGGGTTTGTTTTGCCTTCTCATGACCGCAGAATTAGACCTGAAACGTTTCATATGGCAGGCTTAATGGCCCAGGGGGTCAAGGTCTCTCTTTCACCATCAGTTTTAGGCTATATTTATCATGGCCTTGGTGAGTTTGTGACTGATCTGAGAGGGCCTAAAGAGTCTCAAGGTTGTCTGCCTGTTCATTACGTAATTGGTTGGTTAGGAGAGAACTTTACTTGTTTGTATAGAAGCCGAGCTGCAGGTGACATACCTGCTCGTCACCCTCATTTGGCCAGCTATGCATGTGCTGATACTGAGAACTAGGATATTACCAATTGATTCTTACGTATGCAGGTGTTGACGCTGAGAACTTAGACATTACCTCTGCTAGACTTGCTTTCAGAAGTAATGAATCCATTGATTATCATCTAAGTCCATACAATGAACAGAAAGGCTGCTTTTTGCTTGATGACAGAAGCTTGTTAGATGAACAATTTGAGTTCCTAGTCTGCATACGCTCTACCTTGCTACCTGTGAGGATGGGTAATGATCTTTGGCTGGAACCATACTACCCAAATAGGTTTGCACGTCAGTTTGGCTTTGACCAGGGAGTTCCATCAAACAAGCTATTATTTGCTGTTGAGAAAAGAAGATAGTGTTCATTGAAGACTTAGCAAAAGCGCAACATATTCTCCTTAGAGCTAATACTAGTGCCCGTTTTTACATCCCATGTTCTACTTATAAAGGAACTTGCACTTGGATGTATTGTAGATGGTGGATGAGGGCATGTGCTTGACGCGCTTTTGGCAAGCGCATAATTTAACCCTGAAATATCGTTAGTAGTATAAGCAAATAGGGATCGTTCTATCCGGGGATTGAGGGTACACTTGTAATTGTGAAACAAATAAAGAAAAGTATTATTTACAAAAATAAAATAAAGAATATAAATATATACAATTGTATAAACAAATAAAGAATTAAAATAATAAGTATTATTTACAAAAATAAAATAAAGAATAAATATATACAAGTAAACACAAATAAGGGGGGGGGGATTAGGATTCTTAAAATTAAAATTAAAATAAATAAAATAAAGAAAACGTAAAAACATATATACAAGGGTGGAACGCAAGGAACAAAGATCAAAATCAATTCCATGTAATCAAATTCGATTCAAACCCTATAATTGTTCTTCCAAGTCATGAGAGAGGAGTTGTTCATGTGAAACATTCGAAAGCAAATGATTTCCCATATTTTACTTTTCAATGCTAATTAACCTAAGCGAAAGCACCTAGATTAATCCTATCAAACATGCAATCAAACCCTAGAAAGCTAGTCAATCATGTCATGTTTAACGCATTACACATAGAGAAAGGCTATCAACTCAAGTATACAACTTAGTATGAATAAGTTCACCTAATTGCAATCCTCTTCAATTGAATTCAATTTTTGTCCAAAACCTTTACTACTTTGATTCAAGTTTACACAAAACGAAAAGTCGATTTCATGTTCTTAAACCTATCACCAATTACATGCAAATCCTATAAGTGTCGACCCAAATAAGATAAACATATAAAAGTTTTCTATCAAGCAAATTCAATCGAACAAACTCACATAAGCAACTTAGAATCACAATTATGGAATTCGAAAACTTTATTTAAACATAGAAATTGGGCTTAAACTTTACCCTAAACGTTAGGTTAACAAAAAACAAGTTCATACGAAATCAAACAAGGAAACCAAAAAGGTTACAAGGAAAAGGAACGAATTACACCGTGAGTGGAGATGGAGATGGAGAGCTAGATGGTTGGATCTTGAATCTTGGAAGCAAGCTTTCAAGGTAGATGATGGAGGATATGATCTTCACGGCTCCTTCTTCTTCTTCCTCTCCTTGCTTGAAAACGCAGAACTTTGTAACTAGAGAATGTGTGGGAAAATGGAAAGGAAATGGAGAGACAAAGAAGATGGAATGGGTGAAGGAATTGGTGTAGGAAATGGTGACTAAGGAAAATGGAGAGGAAATGGTGAGACAAGGAGATGAAATGGATGAAGGAATGTGTTTTAGAATGAGAGGAGAAGGTGTTTATATAGGGAAGAAAAAGAAGAGTGAAATGATGAGTGGAAGAAAAATAATGAAAGTGGAGTATGAAAGTGATTTGTAAAATATGGAAAAGAAAGAGAAATGATGAAATGAAAGCAAAGCATGAAGGTGCAGCAACATGGAAGTGATGATGATCTATTAAAGAGATTGTAGAAAAAATATATCCAAGGAAAAAGAGAAAAGCATCTAGCTTTCTTCATGTGGGTGGGAAACATGAATATGTGGTGTTGAGCTGTTTTCAGGTCAGTTTCTTTCCCTTTATTCCTTCAATTATTTCTCCAACAAGACTTCATTATATGCCTTCGGCTTCTTCATATGAAATGTTCCACTATGAGTGTAGATCATCTTGACAAATTTTCAGAGCTTCAATCCATGTGGTTGGGCCGGAAATGCTGCTGGACCTCTTACAGGTCCAGTTTTCCGGTTTTGCTTCTGTAGAAAATTGGGCTGATTGTTTGAAGGCCTTCCACTCATATTTTTCTCTGGCACTCTTCATAAGAAATGATCCTTTGGGTGTCTAGAATGGATCTGGAAGGTTTCAGCTCATTTGAAGTTCATTTGGTCAGGCGGCCGCTCCTTCTTCTTTGCTTGGCTTGGTTTCTCCTAGCCGGAGTAGGAATATGTGTAAAATTGATCTTTTAGTACATTTCCATTTTTCTCCATCATTTCCAGGTAATTATGGACCTAACGCTCATTTCACCTTCATTTACTCCAATGTACCTAAAAATAAAAATTGAATTAAAAATCGATTCAGTTAAGGAATTAACTAAGCAAAATGTGAGGAATTAACTATTAAAATATCACATTAAAATGCTCCTATCAGCGCTCCATATTTGGGCCGATCTGTGTCTGCTGTTTATTTGACTCTAAAGAAGCAACCTTTGGAGAAAAGAAGTAATGTCTTTGTGATTAAATCTTTGAGAGAAGTCTCTTATAGTTTGCGAAGAGAAGTTTTGTTGATAGATATTGAGGAAGCGGATTCAACCACCAATTTTAGGAAATCTTCCTCTACAGGAGACAACAAGAGGAAGAGGGATTGTACCAGGTCTGAAAATTCCGGGGGAAGAAACCTCAATCAAGCCCATAAAGATGAGCGTAGTGATTTTGATGATGTTATTGACGATAATGCTAACTTTCTTCAAAAGAGACATGTTCCAGATAAAGGCAATAGTTCTTATGGCGGTAGAACCACTGTTGCGTAAGAACAGAGAATACAATCACAAGACCAGAAGTTGACATCTAGAGAAACAGAGTCAAATTCAAAAGGAGCACGCTCGCAGACCAGAGAGATAGTGTTAAAGTTGAAGGAACCAGAGCCAAAGCCAAAGACAAGACAGAGAGAATCAGAGCTAAAAGAAAAGCACCCAGAGAAAAGGGTTGCAGTTCCAGAGCCAAAGTTAAATGAGCCAGAGCTGAAGTCATTATTTGGCGGTAATTCCAACTCTCTTAGCAAAGCCACAGAGCTTATTGGTTCAAATACTTGCTCATCCCAGAGTTTTTGTGAAGAAATCATCCCATTGATTGAGGGCCCGTTGTCTATATATCAGATCTTTAGCCCAACGATAAATGAGCATCGGCGAGATTTCATCATCACTGAGATGCAAGACATTTTAAGTAAGCTGAGCTCTTCTGAATCCCCTAAAGAAATACTTGTTCACCGTCAGGATATTAATTCTATAATTGCCCTTTTGACATCTATGATGGAAACTCTTGAGTCTGGCAGAAAGGGATTTGATTGGTTTGCCAAGACAGTTGATCAAATTTTTGAATTAGCATCTCAACTTTGCAAGGAATGAGCACCATTGAGAAAGGTGTTGAAATTGATGCTGATCTTATCCAAGACTTAGCTCGTCGCCAAGAAGAGTGCCAAGCTGCTAAGAAGATTCTTAATATGCAACTGTTAAACTTCAAAAAAAAAAAAAACTTGCAGATTTAGAAGCCACAGAGAAGAGTGTTAGTGAAGCAGAAAAGCAGGCTTATGAGGCAATGGAACGAGCTAAACAACTGAGAGCTACTTTTGAAGCTGCAAGAGAATCCCTTGAAGAGAAGATCAAGGATTTGGAAAAATCTTCTGAAGAGCAAGACCAACTAGATGAAGAGCTGCGTCAAAAAAGAATTCAAGCCCATGAAGATAAGCTTCCAGAATTTGAGCATGTGAAGACCTCCTTCAAATATCAGCAAGAGCAGTTCAACAACTTAATTAATTCTTTGACATCATTTGGTGCTCAAGCCAAGTAGGGTGGTGTGTTCTTTATTAACGGACTTGGCTGTAGGATTTTTTTCTCTCTCTTTTAGTAGCACTTTTCTCGTTCTTTTTTCTTTGTCTTGTTTTGATGTGCTTCGGCCTTGAAGCTGCTCTATAGCTTTTGTTTTTTATCAACTTGGAATAAGAATGAAGCTATTATGAATAATTATCTCCAGTATTTGCTCATATTCCCATGATAATGCATTACTTTCAAGAGGTGGAGTTGATGATTTGTGTTTGAAGCATTGCTTGCTTGTTGCGAATTCATTGCAGGTCCTCAAACTTTTTTTTTTTGGTTGTTAAATGAAGCATCTGTTGCACCTTCATAGCTTTCATGCTATTTGCAGGTATTGAATTATGTACTTTTGAAGAGATTTTTCCCTTCTACCCGGATCAACTCAGAAGGGATTGCACCTCACTAGGATTTTTCTCAAGGAGGTTTCCTCTCACTCGAATCTTTCTCGAAGAGCTTTCTCCTTACTTACATCAAGCTCGAGGGGACTTCTAGCTTTCTCCTTACTTAAATCAAGCTCGAGAAGATTTCTACTCACTTATATATTTATCGAGGAGATTCCAACTCATTTAAATCGACCTCGAGAAGATTTCCCCTCACTCGGATTTGTCTTGAGGAGATTTCTCCTCACTTGGATCCTCTTGGAGAAGATTTCTCCTCACTCAGATCTCCCTCGAAAAGATTTCTCCTCAAAGAGTTTCTTTGACTTGTATTCCTTCCAGGAGCTTTGATGACAAGTTGCATCCTTTTGTCCTATGCACATTTTAATTAGGCTTTCATGCTTGGCTAGCAACATCCACTGCTTCATTTATCAGATTTTCTCTTCCATTTGTTTTTGTGTACACGTGTTTAGTAAACTTTATGATTATGGATTTGGGAAGCTCTTGGGCTATCTTGCATTTGTAACATTGTGCCTTGATTTGATAAGAACTTTACCCAAACTTTCAGTAATCAATATCAGTACACTGATGTAAACTCTGTTGCATTTTTTTTAGCTTGTTGTAACTGTTATAGATATAATGGACAAAGCATCATAAAGGAGCATCCGAGCTTTGGTCTTTGTTGTAAAACAAAATTACTACTCTTTTTTTTGGAAAGACGCGCAACTTGGGTCTCTTTGCCAGCAATATGATTATTCTTATGGTTTGACAAACCAAATGCCTCCTGCTGGTTGTCTTTAAATGATCATTTAGGAACTTGGCATTCAACTCGACTAGATGGTGCTTTCGATCATTCAATGTTCAACAATGACCGACAAACCAATCTCTTCCTTCTTGAAAAAAAAAAGTTAGGAAACAAAGGGATTGATTTAAAAATATGGCTGGAACTAGCAATACTAGACTGCCTACGTATCTTGTGAAGGAATCAAGCCAAACGTAGTTCATCTGATTGATTCAGGATGAGGATTGTTTTAAAATTTTTGCAGTTGCACCTAGTTTAAACTAGGTTACCTACATACCCTGTGAAGGGATCAAGCTACACGTACGTAGTTCACCTGATTGATTCATGAATGGGGATATATTTTATGATTGGGTGGCTGCATCTAGTTTTTGAGGCTAGACTGCCTACATACCCCTTTTGAGGGATCAAGCCGTCGTAGTTCTGGGAGTTTGTGCTCTAACTTTTGCCTAGACCGCCCTTTTAGGTTTCCAATCCAGCGAGCCTTTTTTTTTTTGCTCAGATTTTTGCTTGGGCTGCCTTTATGGGTTTTTAGCCCAGCGAGCTTCTTTGCATGTAGAACTTCTTGACGAATTTCCCATTCACACAGGGGTCGATACAGTCTCTGTCTGCATTTGAAAGTTCATAAGCGCCTTTAGTGAAGACCTTGGTGACAACATACGGACCCTCCCATTTCAGCTCAAACTTACCCTTTGACTTTTTGGTGACAATAATAGGCCTTCGGATTGTTAGAACAAAGTTTCCTACTTTAAAAGATTGGAATTTAACTTTCTTTTTGAAGGCGCCTGCAACCGGAGCCTGGTAGATTTTGAGCCTCTGTTGAACTGCAAGTCTCTTTTCATCAAGTGTTTCGAGCTTTGCAAGTCTGATTTTAACATTTTCATCTAGATTCGCTCGTACTGTAGCTATCCTCAAGGACGGCAGTTGAATGTCTAATGGTAAGATCGCCTCAGACCCATAAACCAAGCTGTATGGTGTGCAACCAGTCGCCGTGCGGACGGTGGTTCTATAGGCCCATAGTGCTTCAGGGAGAAGATCATGCCAATCTCTTTTATTTCCTGAGACCATTTTCTTTAGGATGTTGCAAAGCACTTTATTGAAAGCCTCTGCTTGACCATTAGCCGTCGGATTATAACTTGCCGAAAATGCGTGCTGGATGTTATACTTCTCGCATAATGTAACCATGCACTTGAAATATGAGGCATTGTCAGATATTATCTTTGAGGGGACTCAGAAAGTATGTATGATGTGAGCCTTGATAAAATTTGCAACGTCCTCTGCTCTTACTACCTTCAGGGGAATTGCTGCACTCCATTTAGACAAATGATCTGTTGCAACCAATATATACTGATGCAAGCGTGAGGATTTAGGGTTTATAGAACCTGTACATACTAGGGAGTCTCAACTAAGTTTGGCACTATCGGCTGGGCCCCATCGGTACTCCCAGGTACTATGCCATGGGCCGGGTTCACGACCCACCATGGCGGGGCTCATATGGGATGCCACCCTGGCACCTAGGGCCCGGGGCAAGGCCAGCACAGCTCATCTATTTACACAACAAGAGGGCTGATATGGCATCAGAAGAACAACCTGTGTCCCACATCGAGGATAGGGGAGACTCATTTCCCATGCACGAGTATAAAGACATTAGCACAACCACCTTTTACGGGTAATAACTCCTTTGTCCACTATTTACTTGATACACATCTATTAATTTCTCACTCAGGCATCGGAGAGGTGTAAACCGTCCGGTACGGTTTACCCCTCTAACGTTGTGTTCTTGATACAGGATTTAGGAGTTGGATCGGTACCCCAGACGGTGTAGCATTCTGTGTGAGGTACCTAGAGAAAGCCACCATAAACATTGGCTCGCCAGATAGGGGTGGTCATGAATGAGCCAGAAGTGGCAGGAGAGGGTAGAAGTGTCGCCCGGGCACTGATATTCTCTCTGGGAACTTCGTCAGCAGAAGCGCCAAGTGTTCAAGGATCAAAGCATGGTCTCGGATCCTTGGACCCGATAGTCCCGGATCAAGTGACTCCGGTATCGGAGTTGGAGTCTATGCGAGCTGAGATCGCAGCCTTCAGGGAACAATCCAGGATCGATCGGGAACAATGAAGTACCGATAGGGAAATAAACCGCCTTGCGCAACAGATAATGCAGGATTTGGAAGATGAAAACACAGCGCTGGCCCGAGCACTGGACAGGAGGCACCAGCACAACGAGGCACTCACCTAGGCCCTGGCTAGAGCATCCCAGCTAGCAACAAGCGTGAACACTGCCCCGCTAACAGGAGACCCCAGCACCGCCCAGCACCCTCTGCGGAGGGCGGTCAACGGATAATCCAGATACCAGTAGACTTATTCCCAGAAAGCTTGAGGCATCTGCCACCACCACCGTTACCATAGCCAGTTCACAATATCCCACCAGTAACCGATGCTAACATGGCATTACTAGTGTAAATGAGCAACTCTTTGCATGCCCTGCAGGCAAGGGTATAGGCCACAGAAAATAGAGACACCTGGAGAGCTATGACCACTTACGAGGACCGCCCGGGCCCTTTCAACCAACAGGTTAGAGGAGCCATTCGAGCAAATACATCAAAACCACTGAAGATTGACTATATGGGAGTTGGAGACCCTTACCAGCACCTACAGGCTTTCCGATCGCAAACAAGCGCCAAGGGATATACAGATGAAGTGTGTTGTAATATGTTCCAGGAGACCTTGTCAGGGGAGGCTTTGAGTTGGTTCTACGAACTGCCGGTCGGTTCTGTAGAGAATTTTAAGGAATTAGTTGACAAGTTTGTAGCTCGATTCATCTTACGCACTGACGGGATACACACACCAAAGGGCCTGTTAAAGTTCCAGCAGGGAGAAGATGAAACTTTGAAGTCTTTTGTAAATCGATGGCATGCGGCTACCGCTAAATGCAGGGACCTTAATATGGAACTGGCTGAGCTAGCTTTCAGGAGGGGCTTAAGATGCGGAGAATTTCTCTACGGGATCAACCATAATCCTCCAGTTAACTACGACGAGCTGATGGCCACTGCCATCAGACACGCCCAGGCCGAATTCGAAACGTACGGAGACACCCCCAGACCAGAGCTAAGATTTTCCACATCGGCCTCGACGGTCAGGGATGAGCCACGAAAGAGGGAGTGGGTCCATAGTCATGACAGGTCACCCCATACCTCGAACAAAAGAAGCAAAGAGTCCTCATCCAGGTCTAACAGTTATGGGACCACTCACCCTCACCGGGAGCCGAGGGTACAGCAGGCCCCCAAACACCACCACCGCCCCGGTATGAGGTATTCACAATCCTCAACGCTTCATACGAGACTATTTGGAACGAAAACAAGGGTGAGATACCGGGACCACCCCCAAGGAATTTCCCGAAGAGTAAACTTACCCAGCAGGATACCGGAAAATTCTGCACTTATCATGAGGATGCTGGACACAATACCAATCTCTGCGTTGCTTTAAAAAATACAATCGAGTCCCTCATCCAGAGGGGCAAGCTTCAACGATACCTACCTGTTAAGGAGATAGGAGCTGTAGACGTGTACGGCCAGATCTTCACGATCCACGGTGGGGGCTCGAAAGAGTTGCCTCCCCAGAGGAAGAAACGAAATTCTAGTTTCGGCCGTCCGGAAGTTTTCAACTTTCACAAGGCCCCGCACCAAGACTGTGGCACCAGATGGACATCGGTGACATTCCTGCAGGAGGAGGAAGCCGATCTGAAGATGCCCCATGATGATCCCTTCCTAATCACTCTCCAAATGGACCATTATATAATGTCCCGGGTGCTCGTAGACACCGGGGCCTCAGTTAGAGTATTATTTTGCGATGCATACAAAGCTTTGAACAGAGGAAGAGCCAAGCTGTCACAAGATAATGAGCCCCTCATTAGTTTTTCAGGAGATATCGTCCAACCACTCGGATTAGATTACCTATCGATCACGATAGGCGAAAGTCTGAATTGTTCAACCATCAAAACAGAGTTCATTGTGGTGGACTGCGTCTCATCCTATAACGCTATCCTGGCGTCTGAAAACCTTCATTGCAGGTCACATGCTGATGATGAAAGTGCCAACCCCGACCGACACTGCTACGATCCGGGGTGATCAGGCCTCTACGAGGAAATGCTATTCTTTGACTATATCTCGCGGTAAGGGAAAGTCTGAGATGTTGCGTGTAGCTACTAACCCTCTGATGGACAGGTACGAGGATCCCAGAGATGATACCGATTCCGACGAAGAATGGCCCGGTGCCGTAGAAGACATTGAAGAGGTGGTGCTATTAGAGCAGTTCCCGGACAGGACTGTTAAGATCGGTACTAGGCTGTCTCCGGTTGTCAGGGAAGGGTTGATCTCGTTTCTCCTCTCTAACACATCTGCATTCGCCTGGTCATATGAGGACATGCCCGGTATACCAACGGAGATAGCCACGCACAATCTTAGTATTGTTCCTTACTCGACACCGGTAAGACAAAAACGAAGGGCCTTCACACACGATAAGTAACGGGCTATCCAGGTTGAAGTAAAGAAGTTGATGGCCATCAACTTTGTTAGGGAAGTAACATACCCCCGGTGGTTAGCCAACGTGGTCATGGTACCAAAGAAATCTCTGGGATCATGGGGCATGTGTGTGGACTACAAAAACCTCAACCGAGCGTGCTCTAAGGATAGCTTCCCGCTCCCACGAATTGACCAATTAATCAACTCCACTGCTGGGTACCGGTTACTCAGTTTCATGGATGCTTTCAGTGGGTACAACCAAATTTGAATGAACCCGGCAGACGAGGAGCACACTGCCTTTACTACAGACAAAGGTCTCTATTGCTACCAGGTCATGCCTTTTGGGTTAAAGAATGCAGGTGTCACTTATCAGCGACTTGTCAACTCCATGTTTGAGGAAGTTATCGGTACTATCATGGAGGTATACGTGGACGACATGCTGGTAAAAAGTTTAACTCCAGATGACCACGTAACCAACTTATCAATCGTCTTCACCATCATATTGTGCAATGGTATGCGGCTTAACCCACAGAAGTGCATCTTCGGGGTCGAGGTAGGAAAGTTTCTCGGGTACATCATTAGCCACAGGGGAATTGAGGCCAATCCGGAGAAGGTACAGGCTATTAGACATGGTATCCCCAACCTACCGAAACGAGGTCCAGTCTCTTATAGGCAAGGTGGCCGCCCTGTCAAGATTCATCTCCAGGCTGACGGACAAGTGTACTCCTTTCTTCAAATTGCTAAAAACCCATCACGTCGAGGTAATAGCCTGGACAGCGGAGCACGAGGCTACTTTTCTTGGCCTGAAGGCATACTTGTCAGAGGTACCTCTACTCTACAAACCTGTTCCAGGAGAAATGCTCTACATATATCTGGCGGCATCATCAACAGCTGTGAGCTCAGTTCTGATTAGGAAGGACTCCGATTGCGAGTAACCAGTGTACTATGCTGGAAAAGGTTACACTGGTGTAGAATCCAGGTACCCGGACATTGAAAAAGTGGCACTGGCCCTCCTGGTATCAGCCCGGAAGCTTAGACATTACTTCCAAGCACACTCAATCACCGTTTACACTAATCACCCATTGAGGCAGGTTAATTAAATGGGCCATCGAGCTTGGGGAGTTCGATATCAAGTACCAGCCCCGGACAGCTATTAAGGGCCAGGCAACGGCAGATTTTATTTCCGAGTCAATTCCCTCCCATAACCCACCCCTGGAATCACCTGAACCACAAGCCCTAGATCCACCTTCGCCAAGCACTTGGCGATTATACGTTGATGGCGCATCCAACAAGAAAACCAGTGGAGCCGGTATCATGCTAATTAGCCCGGACGATCAAGTCTACGAATATGCCCTCAAATTTGCCTTCAAAGCATCCAACAATGCCGCAGAGTACGAGGCACTCATAGCAGGTCTGCAGATCGCCCGGGAACTAGGGGTATAACACCTTAGTATCTTCAGTGATTCTTAGTTAGTCGTAAACCAGGTCAGCGGTAACTTCGAGGCAAATGAGCCCCACATGTCCTCCTACCAGGCCTTAGCCCGGGCATTAGTTCAGAGATTTACCTCCTACATTTTTACCCAAATACCGAGGGCAGAAAACGTCAAGGCAGACGCCCTTGCTAAGCTTGCATCAACTTCTCCAAGTCCTACCTATGGGGCCACTAAGGTCGAAATACTCGAAAGACCTAGCACTTCTAAAAAGGTGTCAGAAATATTTACGGTGGATCACACAGCTTCATGGATGGACCCAATTTTGAAATACATGGTCGACGGCCTAGCACCGGACGATAAGGTCGAGGCCATAAGACTACAGTTAAGGTCAGCTCGATACACGATCGTGTTGGTGGGGTGGTAAGGCTCTGAACTCTCATTTGGGAGGTCAGGAGTTCGAGCCCCATCATGGGTGGGGAGGGGTGGGGATTAAAAAAAAAAAAAAAAAATGTATGGCAAATTGTATAGAAGAGGTCACTGCTTTCCCAACCTGAAGTGTGTAACACCGGAGGACGGTCACAAAATAATGAAGGACATACACGCTGGTGTATGTGGCAACTATGCCGGAGCCCGATCTCTTGCACACAAGACCCTAAGGGCAGGATATTTCTGGCCAACCATGTCGGCCCAAGCCCAAACAATATCAAGTTCTTGCCACAAATGCCAAATGTATGCAAATATCCCAAGGGCGCCGCCCATTGCCCTCTCCATCCTCCTTGCACCATGGCCGTTCTGTCAGTGGGGTTTGGACTTGATTGGTAAACTTCCCACAACAGTGGGACAGTTCAAATACGCCATTGTCGCTGTGGACTACCAAACAAAGTGGGTAGAGGCAGAACCTCTCATCGCCATCACCACGGAAAAGGTGAAAAACTTCCTATGAAAGAACATCTACTGCAGGTTTGGAGTCCCGGACACCATAGTCACGGACAATGGTACCCAGTTTTACAATGACGAGTTGAGGGCTTACACAAAGAACCTGGGCACTAAGATCCTCTATGCTTCCCCGGCTCACCCCCAGACCAACGGTCAGGTCGAAGCTGTCAACAAGATAATCAAGAAATTACTGAAAAAGAAGCTTGACGATGCCAAGGGTCTTTGGGCTGCTAAACTCCCGGAGGTGTTGTGGGCTATCAGGACCACCGCAACGGAGGCCACCGGAGAGACCCCTTTCTGCATGGCTTTCAGATCAGAAGCAGTACTCCCTATTGAAACACAAATCCAGAGTTCCGGATCGAATACTTCGATGCAGGTACCAACTCAGAAGGCCTACACCTCGATGCTGATTTATTCGAGGAACGAAGGGATGTGGCATACATGCATAACTTGGCAAACAAGCGGAGGATAGCTCGTTATTACGATGCCAAGGTACAATCCCGGACACTGAAGTTGGGGGACTGGATCCATCCTAGACAGGCCCTTACGAGATCATTGAAGAGGTAGGCCCCACAACCATTTTCATCCGGGACATGAACGGGGTCGTTTCCAGGCATCCATGGAATACCCAGCGCCTGAGGTACTATTACAAGTAGCTCCGGGAGCATCTTGTCATAGCTTTTGCTTTTTGACCATACAGCTATGGCAAGCTACCCATCGGGTACTCATTCTGTATTTAACCACCATGTGGTATTTGAATGGAAAATTGAATTATTCAGACCATTTCAAGCATTTTTTTTACCTACCCCGGACATTCCCGGACATAGCTATTGTCAGTTACTCTATTCCGGTAATAAGTGATGCAAACAAATGCTCAAGGTACGAAATCCTAGAAATTTTAATTCCTTTCCAATTCCCATTCAAATTCAAAAAGTTTTCCATTCACAAAAACCCTGGACTATCAGACACAGGAATTAAGACAATTGTTCAAAACGGATAATTTCCACACAAAAAAAAAAATCTTTTTTACTACTACTCGCCACCGGTACTCTGTGACCCACCGGCACCAGACTTGACCACCGCCTCCCGATCTTTCTTCTTTTTCTCCAGAAGACCCCGCCTGAATTTGGCTTCATCCAAGTACCCGGCCGCCACCCACTCCATGAACTTCATGATGACAGCCTTATCTTGAGCAGCAGTTAGCATAGCAATGAGCTCTTGGGAGGACTTGTTGTTACATCCCGAACCTAGAAATTTCGATTTACTCTTTATTTGGGATATAATTGTTGGATACTTTCTTTTTTAACCTTTATGAATGATTTAGTGGCCCTAAAAGTTGACTTTTTGTTCGGGTCAAAATTTGAGAAAATGTTCTTCACGAAAGTTGTAGGGGACGTTAAACCGAGCACGTGCATATGTGGTTCGTAAAAATCGGACTTCGTATACGAGAGTTATGGCCGAAATTATAAAGTTACTGTTCATGGTAACTTTTTGATAAAAGTGGAAAGTTACCCGGGTGGGTTTCCATTTCCGGAAACCACCCCAACTCTTTCTCTCTCCTCTCCCCCGATCCCTCTTCCTCCGGTTCGGCCCTTCTCCCTCTTCCATCAATTCCGGCGATTCCGGCCACCATCCGGCGTGCAACCGGTCACCACAGGGGCGCCTCAACCCGCTTGTGATACCAGTGACCTGGGTTTGGGGAGTTTTGGCCGGAAAAGCTCGATTTCACGCCGGGAATGTAAGGTTGCAGTTTTGGGGATTTTGCCGATTTCCGGCCATTCCGGCCACCTCCGGCCACCATATTCACATCGAAGGTTCGGTTTTTGCAGGAGATCATTTTGCCTAAGGTCTTGCTTCTCAATTTGCAGTGTGGAGGTGGAATCGATCGAACCCGATTATAGGGTTCTTGAGCTTTTCTGGAAAATTTCACCGGTTCGATTCGGCCACTTAGAGGTAAAATTGATCAATGTTGTAGTTGAGAAGTTGATTGGGTCTATTGAGATGATGTTGTTGCCGGAATTTGGTGGTCATCGGAGCTAGTCGTCGCCGGCGCTTGGGGCCACTGTAGGAAGCGCGTGGAGGCGCGTGTTGTAGGGTTTTAGATGTCATTTTGATCCCCTATACCAGTTAATGATTGTAGGATTTAATGTATGAAGTTTGGTTGACATCGGAGAATTTCGGATTGAGATTAAATGGTATAATTATCGGATTACGTGAATTCGAACGTCGGAATTATTTCGAATTCACTCAAGAATTTAATTATCGATGATTGAATATTGATGGAGTATTAAGGATGGATGTTATAGAGTGTTGAGAAGTCGGATTTTAGGAAGGGGGATTATTTTGAATTTCCAATTATAAGTATCGTAAAGTTAAAGTTCCGTCCTGTGAATTATATATTTATGATTGTTATTCGTACAGGACGAGAGGAGTCTCCGTACGAGGAGAGTCACGAGCGACGTCAGGAGTGACCGCATATTGTGAGTGGACCTTTGATTTTAATTGATGCATGCAAATTAAATTCCGCATGTTTTAAGATATTGAATTATCAATTTAATTATCGAGCATTTTATTTTGGTTTGGTTTATGATTGATTTATTGGTTTGAACATTTGAATTAAATTTCGTTATGCTCGATTTGAGGACTTTGACTCCTGCGGATCAATTTATACTATTTATTTATTTCTACTCGACGATTTGAGATTATTAATGAGTTTTCGAGGAAGTATAACTTTATACTTATTTTTACCCTACTTATATTTGAACCTGAGATGAGCTTGGCGTGCGGGGCCACGTCTTTATACATTTGGATTCTTACTTTGTGAAATAAGTGGGGAAATTATACAGTTTTGCTTGGCTTTCGACTATCTTCTTTTTCACCATACGCGGGTCATGTGCTTAGGTCTCCTCCTCACTTACTTTGTGTTTGTGGGTGGCAGTGAGGTAGCTTTCTCCTCCTCACGTGGGTGGTAGTCGAGGTTATATTCTCCTCCTCGCACAATCTATGTGCGAATGGCAGTCGAGGGTAGGTAGAGCCTGAGGGGCTCCATTCCCGTATGGTGAACCCATTTTCCCCTATGTTCTTTGGTTGTTGTTCTTGACTAGCGGGGCTAGTCGGTCCTTTCTTATTATTGCATGCATCATGAGTTTTATGGAAATAAATGTGGAAAAGTATAAAACCCTTTTTCTTTCAATTTTTTATTTTTGTCCACTCACGCTAACGTTTTTATATACTTTTCCCTGGGCCCTTCGGTTTCAAATGCCCAGATTGCAGTACTGTTACTCGGTGTACGAGAGTGAGCCATAGTTACCGCACCTGCTTCCGCCATCACATTCTGTAGGTTACCTGATTAACCTACTGTATTCCTTGTCTTTTTATATTCCTAGAATGCTCTGATTACTAAGGGATATGTGACCCAACTTATATGTTTTATATTTGAGGTCTATGACCTAACTTTGGTGATTGTAATAAATTGTATCTTTCGGAGTTTATGTTTGATGTGGGTAGCTGTGAGTTGGGTTGTTTAAATGTGGGAGCAGGGTGGCTCCAGGAGTTGTGGTTGGATTATTAGAAGTGAATTTAGCTTTCAACAGGATTTTGGGTTACCCATTTTTTTAAGGGAGGTTATGCCGAAATTTTTGGTAAATCTTCTTTAAAGGTGGGTCCCGCAGGGCCACTTCGGATTCCAGGGTGGAATTCGGGGCGGGTCCTGTCAGTTGGTATCAGAGCACTAGGTTTCTAGATTCTGTAGACTTCCTTACTTCCTTGCTACTTTATATGCTTAATGACGCCTGGTACCTTCCGAGTGATGGCCCGACTGCGGCGGATCCCCATCGTGTGCTCTTCGGTACTAGTGTGTTATTATGCATGTAAAGTAGATACCTTGTTGTACTGATCCTTGAACTCCTTAAATACTTTTCTTCAGGTACTATGGCTCGAAATCGCCGAGCACGTGAGAGAACTCCGGTTGGGGAAGATGAGCCGTTACCTAGGGGATTTGCGGATTCTTTTGGACAGTTCTTTCGGCAGATTGCCGCAGCACTCCCCGGGTCACGTACTGATTATACTGTAGAGCGTGCTAGGAGGCATGGGGCTCAGACTTTTACTTCAGCCGCCTCACCTGTAGAGGCTCAGCGTTGGATTGACAGGATGGAGAGAGTTTTCTCCCAGATGGACCTTCCAGAGGATAGGAAAGTGACTTTGGCGGTACAGTTTCTTGAGGATACCGCATGGCATTGGTGGGTTGATGTTTCAAATGACCCTGCAAATGTTGGCCCCATGACCTGGGATATGTTCAAGACCCACTTCTATGGACGGTACTTTAGTGATGCACACCTTAATCAGATGCAAGACCAGTTCTTGAGCTTAGTGAAGAGAGATGATCAGTCAGTGTTGGAGTTTGAGCAGGAGTTTCTCTCCTTAGCCCACCATGTGCCGGATTTGGTTCGCACCGAGCAAAGCAAGATTCGTAGATTTGTTTTGGGACTTGGAGGCAAGTTCAAGGACAAGATGTTAGGCACACCGTATCGGAGTTTTGCTGAGGCAGTATCTTATGCCATGGACATTGAGTCAGACTCACCTGCTGGATTTCACCCTAGGGATCCTGGTGGCCCCAGCCAGGGTCCATCTAAGAGGGCTACTTCCACATCTGGTTCTGGTTATTCTGTTGGAAGTGGGAAGAGCAGTGGTTCTAGTTCGAGGTCCCGTACTAGATTCAGGGGACGTGACAGGAGATTCTCTCGGGGTCAGTCTAGTGGACGACAGTTTGGACAGTTTGATAGGTCCAGGAGTTATCATGGTGGTTCGAGTGGGGCTTCTGCTAGCCAGCCAGCCCAGTTTGGACAGTACCAGACAGCAGGATGTTTTATTTGTGGTCAGCTGGATCACTTCAGGAGGGATTGTCCCCTTGCGACTCAGGGAGCTAGATCTACCCCCACTCAGACTGTTGGTCAGTCCTCTGCTGGTGGTTCTACTAGCAGCGCCCGCACCAACTCGGTAGGCCGAGCTAGTTCTCAGCAGGGCAGGACTCAGCGAGGTCGTCCTGCGACACATGCTAGGCTGCACGCCATGACCCAGCAGGAGGGCTGGGATTCACCGAAAGTTATCGTTGGTACGTTATTTATCTTTCATCAACCTGCTTTAACCTTAATTGATCTTGGTGCGACGCACTCTTTTATGTCCAGTAGATTCGCATGTTTTGCGAATGTGCCATCATCACTCCTCATTGGTGAGTGGTATGTTTCTTTACCTGCGGGAAAAGCACTTAAAATAGAGTGGGTTTTTAATGGTTGTGACGTAATGGTTGATGGTTTTTGCCTAGAGGCCAACCTAATTCCTCTAGACCTTGTAGAGTTTGATGTAATTCTGGGGATGGACTTTTTGGAGACACATGGTGCGTTGGTTGATTGTTTCAGTAAAGAAGTAGTGTTTCGAAGTCCGAGAAAACCGGAAATCACCTTCCGTGGTGAGAGGAACATTCTCTCCTCTTGCCTGATTTCGGCCATTACGGCTGAAAAGCTTATGAATAAAGGTTGTCAGGCTTATTTAGCACACATTGTGGATACAAAGAGGGCGGTGTTGAGCATTGAGGATATTCCTGTGGTCAGGAAGTTTCCGGATGTGTTTCCCGATGAACTACCTGGTTTACCTCCAGAAAGGGAAATAGATTTTACCATTGAGTTGCTCCCTGGTACTGCACCTATATTTCAGGCACCTTATAGAATGGCCCCAGCTGAGTTAAAAGAGTTGAAGACCCAGTTACAGGAGTTGTTGGATAAAGGTTTCATCCGGCCAAGTGTGTCCCCTTGGGGTGCTCCGGTGCTTTTTGTTAAGAAGAAGGATGGCACTTTGAGGTTTTGTATTGATTATAGAAAATTGAATAAGGTCACAGTGAAAAACAAGTATCCATTACCACGGATTGATGACTTATTCGATCAATTGCGGGGTGCCAAAGTCTTCTCTAAGATTGATTTGCGGACAGGTTATCACCAGCTCCGGATAAGAGAGTCCGATGTAACCAAGACAGCATTCCGATCACGCTATGGTCACTACGAACTTGTGGTGATGCCTTTTGGATTAACCAATGCTCCTGCAGCCTTTATGGATCTCATGAATCGAGTATTCCGTCCATACTTGGACCGTTTTGTGATAGTATTCATTGATGACATTCTGGTTTACTCCAAGAGTGATGAGCTTCATATTAAGCATTTGAGGCTAATACTTCAGACCTTGAGGCAGGCTAGACTATATGCTAAGTTGAGTAAGTGTGAGTTCTGGCTTAACAGCATAGGATTCTTGGGTCATGTGGTATCAGCTGAAGGTATCAGTGTGGATCCTCAAAAAGTGGAAGCGGTTTCGAATTGGGGAAGACCCATCACAGTGACGGAGATTCGTAGTTTCTTGGGTTTAGCCGGTTATTATCGGCGGTTCGTGCAGGATTTCTCTAAGCTTGCAGCCCCCCTCACTAAATTGACCAGGAAAGGTGCTAAATTTGTTTGGTCGGATGAGTGTGAGCAAAGTTTCCAAGAACTCAAAAGACGTTTAACTTGTGCCCCAGTATTAGTATTGCCTGATGATAGCGGGGAGTATGTGATTTACAGTGATGCCTCAAGACAAGGTTTAGGTTGTGTGTTGATGCAGCATGGGAATGTGATTGCTTACGCATCTAGACAGCTGAAACCTCACGAAATGAACTACCCAACTCATGACCTTGAGCTTGCTGCTGTAGTTTTGTCACTTAAGCTATGGAGACACTACCTTTATGGAGCACGATGCCAGATTTTTACGGATCACAAAAGTCTCCAGTATCTACTTGACCAAAGGGACTTAAATTTGAGGCAAAGGAGGTGGTTAGAGTTGATTAAGGATTATGACTGCACTATTGAATACCATCCAGGAAGGGCTAATGTGGTAGCTAATGCACTTAGCCGAAAGCCCTCTAGCTCTTTAGCCCATTTGAAGGCAGTTCGAGTCCCTTTACTTTATGAATTGCGCTCTACAGGAGTTAATTTGGCAATTGAAGAAGGGTCTGGAGCATTGTTAGCTAGCTTCCATGTGAGGCCGAATCTCATTGATAAGGTGCGGGAGGCACAAGATGAAGATGAATATTTAAGTCAATTAAAAGAAGCAGTGAGTGATGGCACTAGAACAGACTTTATTCTTAGAGGAGATGGAGCCTTAATGTTTGAGAATAGAATATGTGTACCTAATCTTCCTGATATTAAACAAGAAATTTTGGATGAGGCTCATAGTTCTGCTTACGCTATGCATCCTGGCGGGACAAAAATGTATCGAACTTTGAAACCATATTATTGGTGGCGGAATATGAAAAGGGAGATTGCAAAGTATGTGAGTAGGTGCTTGATATGCCAACAGGTAAAAGCAGAAAGACAGAAACCTTCAGGATTGCTACAGCCGTTGCCTATTCCGGAGTGGAAGTGGGAGCACATCACTATGGATTTTGTTTCAGGTCTTCCACGAACTCCCGATGGTCATGATAGTATATGGGTGATTGTGGATCGACTCACCAAGTCTGCTCATTTCTTACCTGTTAACAAGACTTACGGGATGGACAAGTTAGCGGAGCTTTTTGTGAATGAAATAATAAGGCTGCATGGGTCACCTGTTTCTATTGTCTCTGATCGAGATCCTCGTTTTACTTCAAAATTTTGGAGGAGTTTACAAGCGGCATTGGGTACTGGATTGAGTTTTAGCACGGCATTTCATCCACAAACCGATGGACAATCAGAAAGGACTATCCAAACATTGGAGGACATGTTGAGATCCTGTGTTATGCAATTCAAAGGAAATTGGGATAGTCATCTGGCATTGATTGAGTTTGCGTACAATAATAGTTATCATTCCAGTATTGACATGGCTCCTTACGAAGCTCTCTATGGAAGACAATGTCGTACACCCTTATGTTGGAATGAAGTGGGAGAAAGGAAGCTCATAGGTCCAGAGATTGTACGGATTACCACCGAAAAGGTTAAGTTGATTCAAGAGAAACCCAAGACTGCTCAGAGTCGACAAAAGAGTTATGTGGATAACCGCAGGAAAGACTTTGAATTTCAAGAAGGTGATTGGGTGTTCTTGAAATTGTCCCCTTGGAAGGGTGTGGTAAGATTTGGAAAGCGAGGGAAGCTTAGTCCCCGATTCATTGGACCATTTATGATTAAAGATCGAGTTGGCCCAGTTGCATACAGATTGATTCTACCTTTAAGGTTATCAAAGATTCATGATGTCTTCCACGTGTCTCTACTCCGCAAGTATATTGATGATCCCTCCCATGTTTTAGAAGAACAGCTCATTCGTTTGAAGGAGGACCTTACTTATGAGGAGAAACCGATCCAGATACTCGACAGAAGAGAGCAGGTCCTTAGAAACAAGACGTTACCTTTAGTTAAGGTATTGTGGAGTAATCATTTGGTGGAAGAAGCTACTTGGGAACCAGAACACTTAATTAGACAGCAGTATCCCCACCTTTTCTAGCAGGTATGTTAATTTCGAGGACGAAATTTTTTTTAGGGGGGGGAGATTGTTACATCCCGAACCTAGAAATTTCGATTTACTCTTTATTTGGGATATAATTGTTGGATACTTTCTTTTTTAACCGTTATGAATGATTTAGTGGCCCTAAAAGTTGACTTTTTGTTCGGGTCAAAATTTGAGAAAATGTTCTTCACGAAAGTTGTAGGGGACGTTAAACCGAGCACGTGCATATGTGGTTCGTAAAAATTGGACTTCGTATGCGAGAGTTATGGCCGAAATTGTAAAGTTACTGTTCATGGTAACTTTTTGATAAAAGTGGAAAGTTACCCGAGTGAGTTTCCATTTCCGGAAACCACCCCAACTCTTTCTCTCTCCTCTCCCCCGATCCCTCTTCCTCCGGTTCGGCCCTTCTCCCTCTTCCATCAATTCCGGCGATTCCGGCCACCATCCGGCGTGCAACCGGTCACCACAGGGGCGCCTCAACCCGCTTGTGATACCAGTGACCTGGGTTTGGGGAGTTTTGGCCGGAAAAGCTCGATTTCACGCCGGGAAGGTAAGGTTGCAGTTTTGGGGATTTTGCCGATTTCCGGCCATTCCGGCCACCTCCGGCCACCATATTCACATCGAAGGTTCGGTTTTTGCAGGAGATCATTTTGCCTAAGGTCTTGCTTCTCAATTTGCAGTGTGGAGGTGGAATCGATCGAACCCGATTCTAGGGTTCTTGAGCTTTTCTGGAAAAATTTCACCGGTTCGATTCGGCCACTTAGAGGTAAAATTGATCAATGTTGTAGTTGAGAAGTTGATTGGGTCTGTTGAGATGATGTTGTTGCCGGAATTTGGTGGTCATCGGAGCTGGTCGTCGCCGGCGCGTGGGGCCACTGTAGGAAGCGCGTGGAGGCGCGTGTTGTAGGGTTTTAGATGTCATTTTGATCCCCTATACCAGTTAATGATTGTAGGATTTAATGTATGAAGTTTGGTTGACATCGGAGAATTTCGGATTGAGATTAAATGGTATAATTATCGGATTACGTGAATTCGAACGTCGGAATTATTTCGAATTCACTCAAGAATTTAATTATCGATGATTGAATATTGATGGAGTATTAAGGATGGATGTTATAGAGTGTTGAGAAGTCGGATTTTAGGAAGGGGGATTATTTTGAATTTCCAATTATAAGTATCGTAAAGTTAAAGTTCCGTCCTGTGAATTATATATTTATGATTGTTATTCGTACAGGACGAGAGGAGTCTCAGTACGAGGAGAGTCACGAGCGACGTCAGGAGTGACCGCATATTGTGAGTGGACCTTTGATTTTAATTGATGCATGCAAATTAAATTCCGCATGTTTTAAGATATTGAATTATCAACTTAATTATCGAGCATTTTATTTTGGTTTGGTTTATGATTGATTTATTGGTTTGAACATTTGAATTAAATTTCGTTATGCTCGATTTGAGGACTTTGACTCCTGCGGATCAATTTATACTATTTATTTATTTCTACTCGACGATTTGAGATTATTAATGAGTTTTCGAGGAAGTATAACTTTATACTTATTTTTACCCTACTTATATTTGAACCTGAGATGAGCTTGGCGTGCGGGGCCACGTCTTTATACATTTGGATTCTTACTTTGTGAAATAAGTGGGGAAATTATACAGTTTTGCTTGGCTTTCGACTATCTTCTTTTTCACCATACGCGGGTCATGTGCTTAGGTCTCCTCCTCACTTACTTTGTGTTTGTGGGTGGCAGTGAGGTAGCTTTCTCCTCCTCACGTGGGTGGTAGTCGAGGTTATATTCTCCTCCTCGCACAATCTATGTGCGAATGGCAGTCGAGGGTAGGTAGAGCCTGAGGGGCTCCATTCCCGTATGGTGAACCCATTTTCCCCTATGTTCTTTGGTTGTTGTTCTTGACTAGCGGGGCTAGTCGGTCCTTTCTTATTATTGCATGCATCATGAGTTTTATGGAAATAAATGTGGAAAAGTATAAAACCCTTTTTCTTTCAATTTTTTTATTTTTGTCCACTCACGCTAACGTTTTTATATACTTTTCCCTGGGCCCTTCGGTTTCAAATGCCCAGATTGCAGTACTGTTACTCGGTGTACGAGAGTGAGCCATAGTTACCGCACCTGCTTCCGCCATCACATTCTGTAGGTTACCTGATTAACCTACTGTATTCCTTGTCTTTTTATATTCCTAGAATGCTCTGATTACTAAGGGATATGTGACCCAACTTATATGTTTTATATTTGAGGTCTATGACCTAACTTTGGTGATTGTAATAAATTGTATCTTTCGGAGTTTATGTTTGATGTGGGTAGCTGTGAGTTGGGTTGTTTAAATGTGGGAGCAGGGTGGCTCCAGGAGTTGTGGTTGGATTATTAGAAGTGAATTTAGCTTTCAACAGGATTTTGGGTTACCCATTTTTTTAAGGGAGGTTATGCCGAAATTTTTGGTAAATCTTCTTTAAAGGTGGGTCCCGCAGGGCCACTTCGGATTCCAGGGTGGAATTCGGGGCGGGTCCTGTCACTTGTACTCCTCCACGACCTCGTGCCTCTCCATGGGAAGGCGATCCTCCAGGTAGTCTGCCTTCTCCTTCCATGACACGGCAGACTCTGCGGCCTTTTTCTCAGAGTCCTGAGCGCTTTTCACCTCTTCCCTTGCCTCAGAGATTTCACCCTCAAGCTCCACGATTCGCTGCTTTGTCGCGTCCATCTCAGCAATCATTGATTCCCGCTCATTCTCCAGCTTGGCCTTCTCGCCATGCAGATACTTCACCTGCCCGGAGAGATTGCTAACCTCCTCCTTCAGATGAGTATCTTCCTCGCTGGCATCAATCGCGTACACATTGGAGAGTGCCTGCAAACACACCGATTAAAATATATATACAATAATAATCGGTTGCAAGGGTAAAGCAAAACCATACCCGCATCATGGATTCCCGGGCGATACGGCGATTCTCTTTAGGCGTGTTGTCCATGGCCCGCACCCGGTCGAGGTCAATGTCTCTCAGGTCACTAAGCATGGACCACACGAACTTTTCATCGGCAACCCCATACTCACTCAACAGCTGCTTGATAGGCTTCTTGGGGATTACCGGAATGGCAGGTGACAACAAGCCAAGCAAGGGCGACGACCCGGGTCCCGGGTGATTTTTCTTCTGCCTCTTCGCACCGGATCCCTGAACATCCTGGCCGGTGTACATCACCTCCTGCTTATCACTTCGGTGCCGGTGCCTATGAGATCTTTTCTTCTCACCTGGAAGCAATGCCTCATCGCTCCCAGTGGAGCGAGAGGAAATAGACACGGGGGCCGGTACCTTTCCCATCCCGGTATCATCTATCGTGATGACGTCAGCAACAGAGGGCTGCACGACTTGGGTCACGGGAGTGTCAGGATCAGGTTCCCCATATCCTGCATCGGTGATCTCTAGTAGGGTCTCTTCAACGGACCGACCCATACCCTTTGACCCTAGGTCGACATCGAGGTAAAGGGCGTCTTCTCCCTGGCCCATCAGCATATCCATCAATTGAGCATCATCCATTCTGTCCTACTAGAGATCACCGGGGTTTCCTCTTCGGCGCTTTCATTGCAATCAGTTCCAAGGTGAGTCAAAGGTAAAAAGGACGAGTGACATGCAAAATATATATATATATATATAAATTTCAAACCTTACCGGGGAGCCATCCTAGCCCTAGCCTATAAAGTATAGAATGCCGGATGAATCTATAAGAGCTCCTCTCTTTCTCTGTCCAAACAGCATATACCCGGGCTATCCTCTTCCTTTCTACCTCAGATAAAGTATAGGCCTGGTCCTCGATAGCTTGGAAGGTATCGGTCAGCTGCCACTTCTTATTTTTAATTTGCCACCGCCCCCTAGATAGAAATACTTTGTTCCTCCACCTTTTGCGAGGAAGGCATGTCGGTAACTAGTGGTTCGTAATCCCTAGCGGCAAATGTAACCGTACCCGCACATGACAGCTTCCTTGAGTACAGGACCCTGTGTACCGCGCGGAATTCATTTACGGAAGGCCACCCTTGTTGGCACAAGTCCTACATGGCCATCATACTGTATATTTGACGAATGGCATTCGGGGTCAACTGCCCCTGTGACAGGTTCAGCATCCGCAACAGATACTGTAGGCACCGGGGCAGCGGTAGCGATAACCCTTGGTGGAACTGATTCTCGTGCAGCACCACCCATCCCGGGGCAGGATTCGCGGCCATCTCTCCATCCCTGAGAGGCCTAAGCTCCACCGCGTCCGGTATTCCCCACCTCAGTCGCATGGCGATGATCTCATTCATTGTCATACTTCTCCAGGGTTCATCGCATATGGTCCCGTCCGCAAGTGTATACCTAGGCTTCGGTATGCCCTCGGGAATTGCCACCGTGACTACCGGGGCCTCCGCAGATCCACCCTCGCTCTCACCCTCGTCGGACTCCTCACTACTCTCCGAGAACACCCCAGTCGAGGATCCCGTGTTCTCTGCTAATTGTTCTACTTGGCCTAAGTACCGATCGATACCCACTTCAGCTTGCCTAGCAGAAGACTGGTACGACAATCCCGTATCCCCACCCCTGGCTTCTGATTCCATCCTAACTATGATACCGGGGACCTCAAATCTCGCTATATCTGGAATCAGAAGCACAAAGGTTAGCCTAACAAAACCCAGACCATTTCGAAGCTCGGACTACTCCCCACTTCAAGCAAAACCCAGAAATTCCCAGAAATTCAAAGCAAAACCCAGAGAATGGAACAAACCCAAAAATCCAAAGCAAGTAAAACCCACACTAGTATTATTCTTTAACGCAAACAACACAGAGGGGCAAACCCACAACAGAAAACATCCATGGCATAAGCAGAAACAAGAGACCTAAAAAAATCGTACAAGCAAGACGAGAGATCTAACCTCTTCCTCAACAGAAGATCGATCGATCACTCTGCAAGAATGCACACTTCTCCCTTGGCTCTCCCTTTTCCCCGCTGCAAATCTTCAAGGTTTTCTGAGTTTTTTTTTGCAAAAGTGAAGGGAAACAATCAGTTTCCCTCTTAAATTCAATCTCCAAAGCATCACGGCCGTTGAAACTGAAAAGCCCTCAACCATAGGATCGCTACACGTGTCCCACGCCTCTCCCCATTTCTCGAGATTGGCAGATGATAGGACGGGCATTTATTGCACAACCCAGTCTGCCCTACGTGGCCGACATGCACCTCCTACCCCATCGGGTATTAGAGCCAACTTCTCTCTCTACCCCATTGGGTACCGGAGGCTCAAATTCTCTACCCCATCGGGTATTAGAGCCAAGTTCTCTCTCTACCCCATCGGGTATCAGAGCCAGGTTCTCTCTCTACCCCATTGGGTACCGGAGGCTCAAATTCTCTACCCCATCGGGTATCAGAGCCAAGTTCTCTCTCTACCCCATCGGGTACCGGAGGCTCAAATTCTCTACCCCATCAGGTATTAGAGCCAAGTTCTCTCTCTACCCCATCGGGTATCAGAGCCAGGTTCTCTCTCTACCCCATTGGGTACCGGAGGCTCAAATTCTCTACCCCATCGGGTATCAGAGCCAAGTTCTCTCTCTACCCTATCGGGTACCGGAGGCTCAAATTCTCTACCACATCGGGTATCAGAACCAAGTTCTCTCTCTACCCCATCGGGTATTAGAGCCAGGTTCTCTCTCTACCCCATTGGGTACCGGAGGCTCAAATTCTCTACCCCATCGGGTATCAGAGCCAAGTTCTCTCTCTACCCCATTGGATATCAGAGCCAAGTTCTCTCTCTACCTCATCGGGTACCGGAGGCTCAAATTCTCTACCCCATCGGGTATCAAAACCAAGTTCTCTATGTACCCCATCGGGTATCAGAGCCAAGTTCTCTCTCACCCCATCGGGTATCAGAGCCAGGTTCTCTCTCTACCCCATTAGGTACCGGAGGCTCAAATTCTCTACCCCATCGGGTATCAGAGCCAAGTTCTCTCTCTACCCCATCGGGTACCGGAGGCTCAAATTCTCTACCCCATCGGGTATCAGAACCAAATTCTCTCTCTACCCCATCGGGTATCAGAGCCAGGTTCTCTCTCTACCCCGTTGGGTATCAGAGCCAGGTTCTCTCTCTACCCCGTTGGGTACCGGAGGCTCAAATTCTCTACCTCATCGGGTATCAGAGCCAAGTTCTCTCTCTACCCCATCGGGTATCAGAGCCAAGTTCTCTCTCCACCCCATCTGGTACCGGAGACTCAACCCTCATCCTGTCCCAGTGCTTAGATGACCTACCTACAGCGTAACCCGCTCAAGATTTCTCTTATGCGGGAACTTGGGGGACTCCCTATAGACACACTAGTGCCAAACCTTGAGACAATAATAATAATAAGTCCCCACCCAAGAAACATCTTGAACGGGAACTTGGGGCACTTGTACATACTGGGGAGTCTCAACTAAGTTTGGCACTATCGGTTGGGCCCCATCGGTACTCCCAGGTACTATGCCATGGGCCGGGTTCACGACCCACCATGGCGGGGCTCATATGGGATGCCACCCCGGGCAAGGCCAGCACAGCCCATCTATTTACACAACAAGAGGGCTGATATGGCATCAGAAGAACAACCTGTGTCCCACATCGAGGATAGGGGAGACTCCTTTCCCATGCTCGAGTATAAAGACATTAGCACAACCACCTTTTACGGGTAATAACTCCTTTGTCCACTATTTACTTGATACACATCTATTAGTTTCTCACTCAGGCATCGGAGAGGTGTAAACCGTCCGGTACGGTTTACCCCTCTAATGTTGTGTTCTTGATACAGGATTTAGGAGTTGGATCGGTACCCCAGACGGTATAGCATTCTGTGTGAGGTACCCGGAGGAAGCCACCAGAAACAGAACCTATAACATCCAATCCCCATGTTTCGAAGGGGTATGGGAGAGTTGCAGGATGAAGAAGGACTAGAGGTAGATGTATGAAATCCCCATGTAGCTGGAATGCCTTGCAAGCTCGGGCGTAATTTACTGAGTCCTGTATCATTGTCGACTAGTAGTAGCCTATTCGTTTCAACTAAGGTGCAAATTTTGGACCAGCCTGATGAGCTCCACAAATACATGAATGGGTGTGTTACGTCCCGAACCTAAATTTATTGGTTTACTAGTCATTTGGACGGCAAACGACAATTATTTTCACTTTTTACTTTGTTTCAATATTTTTATTGGCCCTAAAAATTGAATTTTTGTTCGGGTCAAAATTTGAGAAAATATTCTTCATGAAAGTTGTAGAGAACGTTAAACCGAGCGCGTGCATATGTGGTACGTAAAAATCAGAGTTCGTATGCGAAAGTTATGGCCCAAATACTAAAGTTACTATTCACAGTAAGTTTCTATAAATAGCCGAGTTACTGTGGTAAGTTTCCATTTTCGGAAACTTACCGGGCTCTCTGTCTTCTCTCTCCCCGATTCTGTCATCCGCTTCGACCTCTTCACCTTCTTCCGGCCATTACTTCTTCTTCCGGCGACGCATTTTAACGTATAAGATGTCGTTGGAAAGCTCTCTTCCCTCTCTTCATTTCTATGGTGGTTTGGTGATTGATTCTGGACTGTGGAGGGTGCAGAAACGAGAAGAGGACGGTCACTGTAGCAGATCAGGATTTCCATCGATTTCCGGCGATTCCGGCCTTCTTCGACCACCAAACTGGCGTCGAAGGTTCAGTTTTTGTCAAGGATCATTTCGCCCCTATCCTTGAGCCACGATTTGCAGTGTAGAGGTCGAATCGACGATTTCAAATTCTAGGGTTCTTAGGTTTTTCTGGAAAAATTTCACCAGCCAAATTGGAGCCCTTCAAGGTAAAATTGGAACTTGTTGTAGTTGTGAAAAATGTTGGGTTTGTTGAATAGGTGGTGCTGCCAAAATTTGGTGGCCATCGGAGGTGGTGGCTGCCTGCACGTGGGGCCCACATGCTGCCACTGTTGGTGGCGTGTGGAGGCGTGTAGGGCAGTGTTTTAATTCTAGTTTTTAGCCCATTAAATTGTAGAAATGTTGTAGAGCTTGTATGTGAAGTTAGGTGAATTTTGGAGGAGTTTGGAATTGTTTGTGATTTTCCGAAGTTCGGAGTTTTGTGATTGAATTGTGGGAAATTCCGGCCGTCGGATTTCCCTCATTTTCGTTGTGGAATATGTAAAATGAGGAATTGGTGTTGTGGGTGTGATTTGTGAATTTGAGAAGTAATGGAGATAGGGATGTTCGAGGTTTCGTTTAAGTTCGTAATTATTTATTCGGATTGTCATTTACGGAAATATAATTGTGTACAGGACGATGTCGCGAGCTACGGCTAGATGAAAGAACTCGTTTGCATGGTCGCCCAATAGTACTGTGGGTGGATCTTTGCTTTTAAATATGGATGCATGCAAATGTTTTTCCCGAATTAATTATTTAATTATTTAATCCATGTTATTATATTTTGCTTTCGGGAAATTATTGTTGATTTGTCTTGATTTGTTTTGGGAAATGAATTAGTGACTTAAATTATTGTTTTAGTTTATCGAGCATATTAAACGGATTTAAATATTTTTATTACTATGTCAATTGGATTTTCGAATTGAAGTTGTATGCTCGATTTTGAATTTGTGATTTATGCAAAATTTCGTTGAAGTAATTTTCCGAGGTGATTTCCAGAATTAATTATATTTATATTCGTTGTTTTGAGTTTTTTGGAAAGATTTTCGAAATGGGATTTCAATGGAGTTATTTCTTATTAATCTATCGACTTTCGGTTTTGGCATTGGGAATGCCTTAATGATGGTCTAACTATTCTTTTACCGTGTGGGACACGCTGTTAATTTATGTAACTTTTTACGAGAATTTCCGGGTATGGTTGGGAATCGTACCCGTGTTTTCTTTATTCGCTGGACTTATGGGGAAGCCATATAGATTTACTGGATTTGAATAGTTTTGACCCGCCATACCTGGGTCGCCATATTTTATTGCTAGTTAGCCTATTAGTACTCCTCCCTACTTACTATGTGTTCGTGGGTGAGTAGAGCAGAGCATGGGATGCTCCAGAGTGTGGGACACTTCGACCCGAGCCTGGGAGGCTCCCTTCTTTCGTATGGTGATACTTCTTCCCCATATCTTATTGTTGCCTGACCAGTGAGGCTAATCGGTTTATCGTTTTGAAATTCTTGGATTTAAAGCTAAATGTGTTTTCTAATTGTTGCATGCATCGGTTTTTAATGAAATAAATGTGGGAAAGTATGAAATCCTTTTTCTTTTAAATTGTTTATTTTTGTCCATTCACGCTAACGTTTTTCGTCTACTTTCCCCTGGGCCTTTCTGTTTCTACTGCCCAGTTTGCAGGCGAATTAGTGGAGGTTGGGCGTACATGGCATTTGAGGTATAGTTGTCACTACTTCCGCAGTGTAGGATCCCTTGATCCTTTACTCTTCTTTTTATATCCCTGTGTATAGTAGTATTGCTCTGATAACCTTTGGGATTAGTATTGTTGAGTTTTGTGTTTTGTGAAAGTGGAGTTGTTGGTAATTGGGAGCAGGGTGGCTCCAGGAGTATAAGGTTGGTTTGCTTGAAGTGTTTTTGTGTGTTTTACAGGTTTTTGGGTAGTCCATTTTAGGGGTGATTCTACTTTTTGGTAGAGCTATCCCTAAGGTGGGCCCCACAGGGCCACCTAGGATTTCAGGGTGAAATTCGGGGCGGGTCCTGTCAGGGTGTCTTTGAGAGCTTTAGTTGCCTCTTCTTTCGACAAACAACTTAGAAGTACCCCATCAAAGGACCTTTTGTACAGGGTGTCATTCAAATAAGCGAATCGAAGGGCTGTTCGTCTCACATACACTCTTTTCTTCGGATCACTAGGGAGCTTTCTGGTTTGGCAGTACTCAATCATGTCTTTTCGCCAATCTGTTTCTTCTTCGACTTCAACCACTAAGACTGCATGTATTTCTAGGGATTCCTCCATCCGTTCAAATGCGGGTGGCAATAACTGACGGTCCCCAACTGTAATCTGGACATCTCTTTCATTTGGGAGGGCCAAGGATGCTGCCAAATTAGCCAGTGCATCTGCTTTGTCATTCTCGGATCTGGGAATGTGGCTAGCATGTACTTCTTGAAACTGCGCCATGTGATAGGAGCATTTTAATGCGACGTTTTAACTGCATTTCCCTACATTTTCTGCGTTATTTCCTTAATAAAACCCTGTTTAGGAAAGTTTCCATTCTTTGAATGGGAAAGTTCCTATTTGTAGAAAGTTTCCATTTTTGTAGTTTCTATTTTTCATTTTTTAGAAAGTTTCCCATTTTCAGTTTAGGAAAGTTGCCCTTTTTCATTTTAGGAAAGTTTCTATTTTTCACCAACAGTTTCTATTTTCAGGTCCTTGTCACAAATGAGCTGAAATGAGCTCACAAATGGAGAGAGAAGCTAGCCAACGTTGGAGGGAGACAAGATGAAGTACAAAGGGAAGCACAAATGAGCATAAATGAAGAAATGAAGCCTTCCTGGTCCAACCAGGAAACCCTGTCCAGAAAAGGAAAGCTTGCCAAAACAAGACTCTTGAGCCAACCATGAATGGAGATCGAATTAATGAAGTGACATGGCATGAGAGAAGCTTCTTGAAGACTCTAGATGATGACATGGCATAAAGGTGGCGCATGGAGGCCCAAGAACTCTCAAGAATGAAGTGGATTTTCGGCAATTGGATTAAAAGCCCACAAAGCCCATGGAATTAGGGTTTTTAACGCATGATTAAACCCTAGGGAGAGTTTGCCGTCCAAAAGCAAGGAGAGAAACAAGGAAAATGACGTGGAAAATCAAAATTATCAAAGAGGATTTCGGTTGAGATTTTCTAGGGTAATTTTTATGGAAAGAAAATATACTTGGAGACTTACCCTAGAGAGTTTGCCGTCCAATGCCAAGAGAAAAACAAGGGAATTAAAAGAAAACCCTAGAGAATTCGGCAAGAGATATTCAAGGGAGAAATAAAAGGAAAGAGAAAAAGGTGGAGACCAAGAAAAGCTCAAAAGAAGTCTAGATACATTCCTATATTCCCTAAAGGAATTTTGGCCGAATTTAAAGTATAAAATCAGAATATATCCATGGAATTTCGGCAAGATTATTTAGGGAATTAAATTGGAATTATATGATTGGTTGGACCACCTCATAGGGCTTATGTGGCAAGCTATCATTGGAGGAAACTATGTGGCATTTTCAGATTAATTCCATGGAAAATAAAGAAGAAATATACGGCTTGGAGAGCAAGGAGGTCGTGCTCCTATATATACTCTCTTATATGTGACGTTGAAGTACCTTAGACTCTCTAGAAAACTTTAGAAAAAAATCAGAAATATTACTCTTGTTGCCGTGAGGTTTTCCTCTCCTTTCTCCATCCTCTAGTCATCTCCACAAGTTCAAAGCAAGGCCAAGGGAGAAGAAGAATTACCGTGAGCATCATCCTCCATCACCATCCTTGAAGCTTGCTTTCGAGATTCAAGAGACCACCACATCAATCGTTCATCACCATCTCCATCTCACGGTGTAAACCGATTCTCCTTTGTAACCTTTGCTTTGAATTTCGTTGGTTATGAACTAGTTGACATATGTGTTTGAATGAATATTAATTTCTGGAATTTTTATGATTAATTGAGAATTTTCAGATTCATATTATTGTTCTTCAAGAGTTGCTTATGTGGGTTTGTTTAATTAAATTTGCGTTATAGATATCCTTTGTGTATTAATCTTATTTGGGTCGACACTTATAGGATTTATGCATGATTGTTGCTAGGTTTAAGAACATGAAATCGACTTTTCGTTTTGTGTAAACTTGAATCAAAGTAGTAAAGGTTTTGGACAAAGATCGAATTTAATTAACGAGGATTGCAATTAGGTGGACTTTTCCATACTAAGTTAAGTTGTACACTTGAGTTGATAGCCTTTCTCTATGTTTATTGCGTTGAACATGTTATGATTAACTAGCTTTCTAGGGTTTGATTGCATGTTTGATAGGATTAATCTAGGTGCTTTCACTTAGGTTAATTAGCATTGAAAAGTAAAATATGGGAAATTGTTTTCTTTCAAACGTTTCACATGATCAACTCCTTTCTCATGACTTAGATGAACAATATTAGGGTTTGAATCAATTTTAATCATAAGTTTCGGTTTTGATCTTTGTTTCTCTCATTCCATCTTTGTATTTATGTTTTTACATTTTAATTGTTTTGTTAACTTAGTTTTATTTTCGAAAAACGAAAAACAAAATCCCCCCTTTTTCGTAAATAATGTTTATACTTGTGAATATCTTTGTGAATATTATACTTTGTTTTAATTTTAATTGTTTGTTTGTCCTACAATGACAGGTGTACCCTCAATCCCCGGAATAGAACGATCCCTACTTACTTATACTACTAACGATATTTTCAGGGTTAAATTGTGCGCTTCCCAAAAAGCGACATCACCATGGGATATTTGACCCTCAGATTATAACGTCCAGAACTTGAAATTACTGTTTTACTAGTCATTTGGATTGTAAACAACTTTTACTCTTACTTTTATTGTCTTTTTGGTACTTTTAGTGGCCCTAAAGTTGACTTTTTGTTTGGGCCAAAATTTGAGGAAATGTTCTTCATGAAAGTTGTAGGGGACGTTAAACTGATGTCGCTCTTGGGAAGCGACCAATTTAACCTTAAAATGTCGTTAGTAGTATAAGTAAGTAGGGATCGTTCTATTCCAGGGATTGAGGGTACACCTGTCATTGTCAAACAATTAAACAATTAAAATTAAAACAAAAAAAAAATATTCACAAAGATATTCACAAGTATAAACATTATTTACGAAAGGTGGGGGGGGGGGGGATTTTGTTTTTGGTTTTTTCGAAAATAAAACTAAGTTAATAAAACAATTAAAATGTAAAAACATAAAAATACAAATGAAGTGCAAGAACAAAGATCAAACCGAAATATATGATTAAAATCAATCCAAGTTCATCATTGTTCATCATAGTCATGCAAGAGGAGTTGATCATGTGAAACGTTCAAAGCAAACAATTTCCCATACTTTACTTTCAATGCAAATTAATCTAAGTGAAAGCACATAGACTAATCCTATCAAACATGCATTCAAGCCCTAGAAAGTTAGTCAATCATGTCATGTTCAACGCATTAAGCACCTAGAAAGGCTATCAACTCAAATGTGCAACTTAGTATGAAAAAGTCCACCTAATTGCAAGCTTCTTTGATTAAAGTCGGTTTTTGTACAAAACCTTTACTACTTATCGATTCAAGAACACAAAACCAAAAAGTTGATTCATGTTCTCAAATTCGTAGCACCAATTATATCAAAACCCTAAGTGTTTGCAACCACATAAGATTAAAATACAAAAGTTATCTATCATGCAAATTTAATCAAACACTCACACAAAAGCAACCATAAATCGCAATATATGAATCTGAAAATTAACAATTAATCATAAAATTCCAGAATTTAACAATTGTTCAAACATATGTGTCAACTAGGGCATAACCAACGAAAATTACAAAGCAAAGGTTACAAGGAGAATCGGATTACACCGTGATGAAGATGAGATGAATGAAGTGATGAATGGTCTCTTGAATTTCGAAAGCAATCTTCAAGGATGGTGATGGATGCTGTGCACGGCTTGACCTCTTCTTCCTTGGCCTTGCTTGAACTTCGTGGTTGCCCTAGAGGATGGAGAAGAACACGGCTAAACTAGAGAGAGTTTTCTGATTTTTTTTTCAAAGTGTAAAACGTAAAAGTGGCAACTTCAAAACGTTGAGAATAGAGGAGATTATATAGGGGACGGCCCCTATGTTTCCAATCCGTCCAAAACCCTAGAGAAACTCACGGGATGTGCTAGCTTCCTCCCCATAATTTCCTCCAATGATTTCTTGCCACGTAAGCCCTATGAGGTGGTCCAACTAATCACAAAATTCTCTTTTAATTCCCTAGAAATATTGCCGAAATTCCTTGAGATAATTTCTGATTTTTCTTGTTCAATTTCGGCCAAACTTCCTTTAGGAATTTCAGGAATGAATCTAGACTCCTTTTGAGCTTTTCTTGGTCTCCACACAAATTTTCCTTCCTTAAAAGTCTCTAGATAATATCTTTGCCGAATTCTCTAGGGTTTATCTTTACTTTGCACGGCTCATTCCTTCTTTTCCTCTTGGCTTGGACAGCTAGGAGTCTTCTAGGGTTTATCTTTTGATTTATTTCCATAAAAATAGCCCTAGAAAATCTCCATAGAAAATCTTCTTTATTTTCTGATTTTTGGACGCCACCTCCTTGTTTCTCTCTTGCAAATTCACGGCAAACCTTCTAGGGTTTTTCTCCAAGTATTTTCTTTCCATAAAAATAGCCCTAGAAAATCTCCCTAGAAAATCTCCACATATAATTCTGATTTTCACGCCACTTTCCTTGTTTTTCTCTTGGCTTTGAACGGCAACAATGATGTCTAGGGTTTATTCTTGCGTCATAAACCCTAATTGCATGGGCTTCATGGGCCTTTTATCCATTTGCCGAAAATCCAACAAGTGTTGAGAGTTTTTGGGCCTCCATGCGTCACTTCTATGCCATGTCATCTTCCAACGTCACACACTTTATTTTTCCATTTCCTTTTCATAGTAACGTTGGAAACTTCATTGGTGAGCTTTCCTCCCTTTCACAGGGTTTCCTGGTTGGACTAGGAAAACTTCTTTTCTTCATTTCTGCTCATTTCTGTGGCTCATTGTTCTTCATCTTTGCTCCCCTTGGTGTTCGCAAGCTCCTCTTTCCATTTGTGAGTTCATTTCCACTTTTTAGCTCGGAGGTCCTGAAAATTGAAACTAATAAGAAAAATAGAAACTTTCCTAAAATGAAAAATGGCAACTTTCCTAAACTGAAAATGGAAACTTTCTAAAAATGAAAAATAGAAACTACAAAATAGAAACTTTCTAAAAATAGGAACTTTCCCAATCAAAGAATGGAAACTTTCCTAAACAGGGTTTTAATAAGGAATTAACGCAAGAAATGTAGGGAAAAACAAGTAAAACGTCGCATTAAAATGCTCCTATCAAATTCCCCCACACTTACCTTTTGCTAGTCCCTTAGCAAAATCACACTAAGACACACACTAAGACTCAACGAAAATTTAAGACTCTACAAAACAAAGACTCTATTGCCCTTCAACTATTTGTCTCAGCAATCTCTTACTTTCACAACACCAAGATTTGCACTCAACCAAGATTCAATGTTTAAGCATTCGAGAGTTAATTGAAACACATAATCTTCACATACACAAGTAGAACTTGGTTGTAACAATGGTGATGGGTTCTGTCGAGCATGTTTCAGACAAGTATGATTTAAATCCTCACAAAGGTATATCCACTCTTTCTTCTCTCAGATCATGGCAATGCTTAAAAGCTTATACACTCAAGTATATGTGAAAGATAACAAGTATATCACATAATGTAAGAAACAAAAGCACATGTATAATTTTCTTTAAAGATCTCATGAAGGATACCAACTACTTGCACAGATGGACCCAAGCCATAGGTTCAACTCTTGTAACTCATCTCCACATCAAGGGCTGTCCCATCTTAAGGATCAAGAAGGTCTTCTTAAAGGTTGTAATGGGGCCAAGGCTCAAGGTTTTAAGAAATGAAGGGTAAGGATTTATCAAAGTGTCCAAAAAACCTAGTAGAGCACATATAGATGTAGAAACCTTAGGAAATCCACCAAGGCATTGCAAAAACGTCACTTTCCTTAGAGGTAACATAAAAGGGGCCTAATGTCTTCATGTTGGGCCCAATCTTCATTGTAAACTTCCCTTGACTCTAGTGGAATGGACAAAGGCCAAATTTTTCTATAGTGGGCCTTCAATTCAAAGTAAACTCCAAAATCACTAAGTATAGGGGACTAAAATCCATAAACATTTTTTTTTCTTTCTTTTTAGCCGTACACATTTTTTTCTTTTCTTTCATTTTTTTTTCCGGCTTTCACAATTTTTTTTTCTTTATGGACAAGTCTACCCCCACACTTGAACTTTCACCTCTTCTCAATCTTCATCCTTAGCACCAAACCCATGTAGTAAGTCTCGAAAGATAGCTCTACCAAGTTTTTAGAACAGAGGGTAGGATTGTAACTATACTAAGGTTCAAGGTTAAGGATTTTAAGGGTGATGAACGAAAAGGCTTAATGTAGGCTCAAAGAGGCTTATCTAGGGGAGTCCCACGATGGGCACAAATAGGGACACAAGTTTATATGGCAATGGTGGTAATTCCTAGGGTGCCTCTATCCCTTCCAGAATCAGGGTCATGTATTGATATACGTCTCAACAAGCACAAGAGTGAATTCTAGCATTCTCTAGTCCATCAAACTTAATCTATGGCAAGCAATCAATCAAATGAAGAATAATGAGATCATCAAAATATCGCCAAGAAATTAAGAATATATTTCATTTATCACTCCAAGAAAAAGGGACATGGCTCAATTATCTCACATGGGCTTTTATGAATCAAAACTCATCCTAACATGCTCATATTCTGTACCAAAGTTTCGAAATCCATATCCACTACACATGCATATATTTCTCATATATCTCAATTAACCAAAGAATACCATGTTTAAAATCATCTCAATATTGTGATCCTCTTTTAATCATGATTTCAGAGATATAGAATAATCCTAGACAGTTGAAAGGGCATCCTAAGACTCAAACAAAAACAAAAGCAACGAAAATTTTTGAATTTTTGACATTTTCCGATTTTTTTTTGTATTTTTCAATATATGACTCAAGATAAAAGTATAAATCCCTTCCCCCACACTTAAATATTGCATTGTCCTCAATGTAATCAAGAATAAGCATGCAATGGAACACTTAAGCATATAGGGATGAAATTTACGAAAATAACTACTAAAACAAAAAAAAAAACAAAAAATAAAAGATAAGGATAAAGAAAGCAAATCTGATTTGCATGGGTTGCCTCCCAAGTAGCGCTTGGTTTTAACGTCTTCTCAGCCTAGACGTGGTTTCCTCTTGTCCTCAGTTGGTTTGACCTTCAAAGCCTCCATTTGGGTTTGGAATTGTGTTGCTCGGAAGCTTACCACTCTCACGAAACTTGGTCATGAAGTCCACCACCTGTCCCATCTGCTTCTTGAGCTCTGCAATGTCCTTGGTGTGGTTCTGTTGTCCTTGAACCAAAGTCTGTGTGGCACTAGTCAATGCCTGAGTGGAATTAGTCAATGCCTCTATCATTTTATCATAGTGAGAGTAGGGATTCCCTACGTTGTGTTGAGGAGGCATGTAAGGTCTTTGATAAGGAGGTCTGATAGGAGCATTTTAATGTGATATTTTAATAGTTAATTCCTCACATTTTGCTTAGTTAATTCCTTAACTGAATCGATTTTTAATTCAATTTCTATTTTTAGGTACATTGGAGTAAATGAAGGTGAAATGAGCGTTAGGTCCATAATTACCTGGAAATGATGGAGAAAAATGGAAATGTACTAAAAGATCAATTTTACACATATTCCTACTCCGGCTAGGAGAAACCAAGCCAAGCAAAGAAGAAGGAGCGGCCGCCTGACCAAATGAACTTCAAATGAGCTGAAACCTTCCAGATCCATTCTAGACACCCAAAGGATCATTTCTTATGAAGAGTGCCAGAGAAAAATATGAGTGGAAGGCCTTCAAACAATCAGCCCAATTTTCTACAGAAGCAAAACCGGAAAACTGGACCTGTAAGAGGTCCAGCAGCATTTCCGGCCCAACCACATGGATTGAAGCTCTAAAAATTTGTCAGGATGATCTACACTCATAGTGGAACATTTCATATGAAGAAGTCGAAGGAATATAATGAAGTCTTGTTGGAGAAATAATTGAAGGAATAAAGGGGAAGAAACTGACCTGAAAACAGCTCAACACCACATATTCATGTTTCCCACCCACATGAAGAAAGCTAGATGCTTTTCTCTTTTTCCTTGGATATATTTTTTCTACAATCTCTTTAATAGATCATCATCACTTCCATGTTGCTGCACCTTCATGCTTTGCTTTCATTTCATCATTTCTCTTTCTTTTCCATATTTTACAAATCACTTTCATACTCCACTTTCATTATTTTTCTTCCACTCATCATTTCACTCTTCTTTTTCTTCCCTATATAAACACCTTCTCCTCTCATTCTAAAACACATTCCTTCATCCATTTCATCTCCTTGTCTCTCCATTTCCTTTCCATTTTCTCTCCATCCTCTAGTGCATTCAACATTTCAAGCAAGGCCAAGGGAGAAGAAGAATTGCCGTGAGCATCATCCTCCATCACCATCCTTGAAGCTTGCTTTCGAGATTCAAGAGACCACATCCTCAATTCGTTCATCTCATCTCCATCTCACGGTGTAATCCGATTCTCCTTTGTAACCTTTGCTTTGATTTCGTTGGTTTTGTTCTAGTTGACATATGTGTTTGAATGAATATTAATTTCTGGAATTTTATGATTAATTGAGAATTTTCAGATTCATATTATTGTGATTCGAAGGTTGCTTATGTGGGTTTGTTTAATTAAATTTGCGTTATAGATAACTTTTGTATTTTAATCTTATGTGGTTGCAAACACTTAGGGTTTTGATATGAATGGTGCTAGGTTTAAGAACATGAAATCGACTTTTCGTTTTGTGTAAACTTGAATCAAAGTAGTAAAGGTTTTGTGCAAAGACCGAATTTAATTAAAGAGGATTGCAATTAGGTGGACTTTTCCATACTAAGTTGTACACTTGAGTTGATAGCCTTTCTCTATGTGTAATGCGTTAAACATGACATGATTGACTAGCTTTCTAGGGTTTGATTGCATGTTTAATAGGATTAATCTAGGTGCTTTCGCTTAGGTTAATTAGCATTGAAAAGTAAAAAATGGGAATTCATTTGCTTTCGAATGTTTCACATGATCAACTCCTCTCTCATGACTTAAATGAACAATATTAGGGTTTGAATCAATTTTAATCATATGTTTCGGTTTTTGATCTTTGTTCTCTCACTCCATTTTATTTTTATGTTTTTGCATTTTAATTATTTTGTTAACTTAGTTTTATTTTCGAAAATCCAAAAACAAAATCCCCCCTTATTTTTGTTCACTTGTATATATTTATTCTTTATTTTATTTTTGTAAATAATACTTTTCTTTATTTGTTTCACAATGACAGGTGTACCCTCAATCCCCGGAATAGAACGATCCCTATTTGCTTATACTACTAACGATATTTCAGGGTTAAATTGTGCGCTTCCCAAAAGCGCATCAATTTTTGGCGCCGTTGTCTCACCTTTTCCTTCTTTTGGGAAGCGCACAATTTAACCCTGAAATATCGTTAGTAGTATAAGCAAATAGGGATCGTTCTATTCCGGGGATTGAGGGTACACCTGTCATTGTGAAACAAATAAAGAAAAGTATTATTTACAAAAATAAAATAAAGAATAAATATATACAAGTGAACAAAAATAAGGGGGGATTTTGTTTTTGGATTTTCGAAAATAAAACTAAGTTAACAAAATAATTAAAATGCAAAAACATAAAAATAAAATGGAGTGAGAGAACAAAGATAAAAAACCGAAACATATGATTAAAATTGATTCAAACCCTAATATTGTTCATCTAAGTCATGAGAGAGGAGTTGATCATGTGAAACATTCGAAAGCAAATGAATTCCCATTTTTTACTTTTCAATGCTAATTAACCTAAGCGAAAGCACCTAGATTAATCCTATTAAACATGCAATCAAACCCTAGAAAGCTAGTCAATCATGTCATGTTTAACGCATTACACATAGAGAAAGGCTATCAACTCAAGTGTACAACTTAGTATGGAAAAGTCCACCTAATTGCAATCCTCTTTAATTAAATTCGGTCTTTGCACAAAACCTTTACTACTTTGATTCAAGTTTACACAAAACGAAAAGTCGATTTCATGTTCTTAAACCTAGCACCATTCATATCAAAACCCTAAGTGTTTGCAACCACATAAGATTAAAATACAAAAGTTATCTATAACGCAAATTTAATTAAACAAACCCACATAAGCAACCTTCGAATCACAATAATATGAATATGAAAATTCTCAATTAATCATAAAATTCCAGAAATTAATATTCATTCAAACACATATGTCAACTAGAACAAAACCAACGAAATCAAAGCAAAGGTTACAAAGGAGAATCGGATTACACCGTGAGATGGAGATGAGATGAACGAATTGAGGATGTGGTCTCTTGAATCTCGAAAGCAAGCTTCAAGGATGGTGATGGAGGATGATGCTCACGGCAATTCTTCTTCTCCCTTGGCCTTGCTTGAAATGTTGAATGCACTATAGGATGGAGAGAAAATGGAAAGGAAATGGAGAGACAAAGAAGATGGAATGGATGAAGGAATTTGTGACTAAGGAAAATGGAGAGGAAATGGTGAGACAAGGAGATGGAATGGATGAAGGAATGTGTGATTGAGAGTGAGAGGAGAATGTGTTTAAATAGGGAAGAAAAAGAAGAGTGAAATGATGAGATGAAGAAAAATAATGAAAGTGGAGTATGAAATTGGTTTGTAAAATATGTAAAAGATGAGGTAATGATGAAAGCAAAGCATGAAGGTGAAGAAATGTGGAAGTGATGATGATGTTTTAGAGTAGAAAAAATGTATCCAAGGAAAAAGAAATGCTTTCTTCGTATGGGTGGGAAACATGAATATGTGGTGTTGAGCTGTTTTCAGGTCAGTTTCTTCCCCTTTATTCCTTCAATTATTTCTCCATCAAAACTTCAGAATGAGCCTTCGACTTCTTCATAAAAAATGTTCCACTATGAGTGTAGATCATCCTGACAAATTTTCAGAGCTTTATTCCATGTGGTTGGGCCGGAAATGCTGCTGGACCTCTTACAGGTCCAGTTTTCCGGTTTTACTTCTGTAGAAAATTGGGCTGATTGTTTGAAGGCCTTCCACTCATATTTTTCTCTGGAACTCTTCATAAGAAATGATCATTTGGGTGTCTAGAATGGATCTGGAGAGTTTCAGCTCATTTCGAGTTCATTTGGTCAGGTGGCCGCTCCTTCTTCCTTGCTTGGCTCTGATTCTCCTAGCCGGAGTAAGAAAATATTCAAGGTTGACTTTTTAGTGCATTTTCATTTTTCTCCATCATTTCTAGGTAATTATGGACGTAACACTCATTTCTTCTTCATCTACTCCAATGTACCTAAAATTAGAAATTAAGTTAAAAATCGATTCGTTAAGGAATAACTAAGCAAAATGTGAGGAATTAACATTTAAAATATCACATTAAAATGCGCCTATCAACTTGCAAAGTGTCAATCCTCATTTCCAGCGCTATCTCAAGGCCAATGATCAACACCTCGTATTCTGCAACATTATTTGAACATATAGTCATGAGAGAGAATGAGTATGGGACTAGGCCCCCAGATGGTGTAATGAGCACAATGCCTGCCCCTACCCCCTTTTTTCTAGCTGCCCCATCAAAGTAAAGCTGCCATCTAGATGCTTCTGTTGAGAAAACCTCTTCGTCTGGCAAGTCTTCAGGTAATTCCATATAATCAGGCATAGGATGTGCTACTAAGAAATCAGTAAGTGCTTGCCCTTTGATGGCCTTTTGGGAGACATATTTGATGTCAAACTCTAATAGGCACAGAGACCATTTTGTTAAGCGTCCGGATAGCACGAGCTATGACATTAGATACCTGAGTGAGTCAGCTTTGGAGATCAAGGTGATGTTGTGAGCAAGGAGGTAATGTCGTAGCTTCTAAGCTGCAAAGACCAAGGCTAGGCAGACCGTTTCGATGGGAGTGTCGTTATGTTCTTACCCCACAAGTGTCCTGCTTAGGTAATACAGAGCGTTTTCTTTCCCCTTATCATTATTTTGTGCAAGTAATGCCCCCAAGGATCGCTTAAGTGCTGTGATGTAGAGAATTAGGGGTCTTCCTTTGATGGGTGCCAATAGTATTGGAGGTTTGAGCGAGTACTCCTTAATGCTATCGAATGTGTTCTGACATGCTTGACCCCATACAAACGGAACGTCCATCTTCATCAATCTTGTGAAGCGTTGGCATCTTCCAGAAAGGTTTCAAATGAACTTTCTTATGTAGGATAGTCTTCCTTGTAATCCTCTTAACTCTCGCAGGTTTCGGGGGGGGGGGGGGAGGCATTTCTCTGATCGCCTTGATCTTGGTGGGGTCAATCTCTATTCCTTGATACCAGACAATAAAGCCAAGGAACTTTCCAGATGTTACCCCGAATGCTCATTTTAAGGGATTCATCTTCAGTTGATGTTTCTAGAGCCTTTCAAACAACCTTCTCAAGTCGGCTAGGTGGTGCTCTCTTTTCTTTGTCATGACTAACAAGTTGATTATACACATTTATATGCGTGTAATTATATCTAAAATACTAGAAATAAGTTAATCTCCATGTCAATTAATATGTAATTAATTCACTTTTATTTATTTTATAGTAAATAAGCGGAGGTGCGGAAACGAGATAAAATGTCGCCAAAATTGGAGCAAAATGGAGTTTCCAACAAAAAGACGAAAAATCAACATTGATCAACAATGGTCAACTTCGATGAAGATGTGAAATCTAATTACCCCATGTCAGTGCTTTGCGAAAATATCTTGTGGTTGTTGAAAAGATGAGAGAGAAAAGAATAGAAAAAAAAAGGAAAGAAGGAAAATTAGAAAGGAAGAAGTGCAGCTTAAGTAGTTGATTAATTGACTGCTTAATTAGTTGATTAATTGACTAATTAATCATTCAAAAGATGGGCTGCTCCACCTACATCGCTGCACGTGATGTGATCCTCTTTCAATTCTTATTTAATTCATTTAATTTATTTTCTCTCTTTGGCCACTCATATGCTGCCACCTCAACTACTTTTTATCATCTTTCCCGTTCTCTCCTTGCCACCGGCTATATATATATATATATATATACCTCACGTCCTCACCCTAAAACAGAACCCAACCTCCAGCGCCGCACAAAATTCATTCCCTCCTCCCCTTTCAATTTTCTTATTTTGCTTAGTTTCTTTTAGAAATTTGAAGGATAACTCACCCAAGACTTCAAGGATTTATTATGGGCTTCAACTTCTACTAGATTCAAGATTTAGGTAATTGTGGAAGTTGTAATTCAAGGGTAGTCATACTAGCTTTTTAGCTATTTGTGACTATCTTTGTTTTCTCCTACATTTCTCTACTCTTTTATCTTCGAATTTTGTAATTTTGATGTCTATGATTATGAGTTGTGAGTAATTTCTTTGTTGGGGGTTAGGGTTGTGTGCCCTAATCCAAATTTGATGTAATGGATGCTTAATTTAATTTATATATGGAATTTGTTAATTATTGGATGCTTGTGTTTTGTGATAATTGATTAGAATGCATACTTAGGAATTGTCAACTCTTGGGTATGCGTTTTTAGAAGTCTAGATTAAAATTTAAGGGATGACATCCTTAGATTTTAGAGCTAGAACCCCGATTTAATATTTGTGGGAAGTACAAGCATGGTTCACTACATAATTAGCTTTATCGCAATTATGGTGAGCTTGGTTGCCTAATTTCTCGAACTCTAGGCCTCTTGATGTGAATTAGTGACCCTTGAACTGGCTCTAATTCATGTCAAGTGAGTTTCTACGGCTTTTGAACCGGAGTAGGAATACCGTGGAAGGGAATTTCCGCTCTTGAGCCTTGAAAAGCCTTGGGTACGGCTTCTACCATCTTTAATAAATTGCACGTAATCAAATTAGCATCTAGAGCATTGAATTAGGGTTAGGAATCATCCCTAACTACCAATCCCACATTCATATCATTTCTTACTTTGCTTTCTTTATCTAATTTAGTTGTTAATTAAAGTTTTCATTTAAATTCTTGCAATTTAGTTGTTAGAAATTTAAATTACAATTATCGGTGACAATTTCGACTCATTGTAATAAACACCACTAGGCTCTTAGTTTTGATTAAGCTTTGGTGAGAACCAAAGCCGAGCATTGCTAAGGCTTGGTACTTTAGAGTAGCATTTTTATTTTTATTTATTTATTTTTTCTTTTTCTTTGTGTGCTAAGTGTCTTTATTTCCGATTACTCAAGGATTATGGGTTCACCACTAATCCCCGTGGTACGATAAACTTTGGGCTTAATATTTCCCTATCTTGACAATGATACTTACGCTTGCGTAAATGTGCATCAAGTCCATGGCGCCGTTTCCGGGGAATAGGGTTTAATAGCATTAATCCCTTGGTGAATCGGTTCTAGGTCACTTTGGCATATTTTTGTTTCTTTGTTATATATAAAAAAAGGGTTATTATCACAAATGGTACCTGAACTATACCTCAATTTTATCGATGGTACCTGAACTTCAATTTTGATCACAACCAGTACCCGAACTTTTCGATTTCATTTTAAATGGTACCTAGAGTCACCCCCGGTCACTATTCCGACTAAAAATGGCATGAGAGGTGATCATAGTGATGATTTTTGATGATTTCAAGGGTTGTGATCATATATAATGATGGTTTTTTGGTTATACACTTGCCTTGAACTTGTTTTTTTATTTTTTATTTTTTTAGATTTGGGTTTTTTGGCCGGAATAATGACCGAAGGTGGCCTTAGGTACCATTTAAAATGAAATCGAAAATTTCGGGTACTGGTTGTGATCAAAATTGAAGTTCAGGTATCATCGATAAAATAGAGGTATAGTTCAGGTATCATTTGTGATAATAACCCTAAAAAAAAAATTGTTATTCTAATTCGTTGTTATGTTTTGTGTGCTTAGTTTTCTATTTTCTTTTTAATTGTTGGTTACTAATCTCACTCTTGGGAATCCATAGGTACTTATTTTTATTATCACTTTGAGCTATGGATCAATGGAGCTATGGATGGGATGATTCTAGGGGATATGAGCAAAAACGTTATAATGGTGAAGGTTATCAAGAATGGAATACATATGCCAAGAATCCTATGCCTTGTTATAACCAAGCTTGTGCCTTGTGTAATTCTCCGTGGCACTCACCTTTTGAATGCTCTTTGAGATTTGAGTATCTTGATTTTATGCGAGAGTATGACTACAAGATGGGCATGTATCAAGAGACATTTGTACCCGAGGCATATCCACAAGAGCAAGCTTTTGAGCCTAGGAAGCCATCACTTGAAGAACAACTCGCTCAATTGGAAGACTCTAATGCTCAATTGCAAGCCTCCCAAGCTCAATGTCTAGCCTCCCAAGCTTGATTGCATGCTAAATTGCAAGACTTCAATGCTCAATTTCAAGCTTCTCAAGAAATGGCTTCACATTCCAATGAGCAACTTGAGCCTAATCTTGCACAAGAGCCACCCTTCACAATTTTTCATGAGCAAGATTCTTTCTTTGACCAAGTAGAGCCTAATTCAAGAGAAGGAGTATTTTATGAGCATCATGAGCTAGAGTTGCCTATTCAAGATCGAGAGGGTGATGTTCATATACAAGAAAGTGTGCTTGATTATGAAAATTTTGAAGCAAGTGGGTTGAGAGACTACACTTTGGAGGAATCGGTGGAATATTGGACTTCTAATATTTGCAATGAAGAAGAGGTATTTGAAGATGATTTCGAAGAAGATGATGGCTTGTGTAGTGAAGAGGGTACGGAGCTTGAAGATATACACCATCATCCCCTAATCGTTGAGGCTGATATTTCCAAGGAGGAAGAGAGTCTTTCAATACCTTGTGATGATGAAGAAATTGAAGAGTCAAGGACTTTCTCTCCTCCCACATCCACGGAGATCCATCATGTGCTTCCAAAGGTGGAGAGTAGAATGTTGAACACTTATGTACTTAATGAGAAGATTGAGATCAAGGTACTTTTACCTCTCAATCCACCGTTTAGTGATCAATGTTTCTACAATGAGGTGATGGATTGGAAAGGAAGTGGAGCACTTGTAATCAACATTTTCCATCACTCTCAAGAGCTTCTACCACCTATTGTTCCTAAGAGCATCATTTGTACATCACTTTTGAAGGAGAGGGCACGATTGGCTCTTAGAAGAAAAATTGAGAAGAAGAGGAAGATTAAGAGGCTCCACTTTTGGTCACCAATTGCAATATTCATGGATAGCTCTTGGTCTTGCCTCTATGACATGTCAAGGAGTCCTTTAGCCCCAAACAATAGGGTGGTCGTACTTGAGAAGTATCTACCTTGACAAAGTTCACGTTTTATGGACCGGCAATGAAGTCCTTAAACAAAGCGCTCGCTAGGGAGGCAACCCTAGCACATCATTGGTAGTATTTCTTTCTTTTGCAGTTTATCTTTGTTTTGAATAAAGCTTTTGAGTCATTTTGTGGAGGATGGGAGGTGTCTGGAATTGGAAATGTGGAGAAAGCATGAATATAGCAGTGGGCAGTTTCTGTTCAGAAATTTCAGTTGAATTTGGGTGACTACATTTTTCAATTTACATGTTATTTTAAGCTGAAATTTTCTGGAGATATTATACTGTGTGTCTGCTATCTTGTACCAAAATTTGAACCATTCTGAGTCCCTAGAACTTGAGTTATTTAGTGGTCAATCTGTGAAGGTCAAAACAGAGACAACTATTGTACGGTGATTTTGAGAAGCCATATCCTCTACATATCAAGCAATTTGGAGCTGAAATTTCTCAGAGGTGTATCTTCATATGTCCTATATATTCTGATACAACATTTGTTCATTTGAACCTTCCTAGCTTCAGATATTATGTTCCAAGTGACAGAGATCAGAAACAGAGCACAGCAGAAACTGCAGAACAGATCAGTGAGTTTGGAGGCCAACGATTTTTGACTCATAATTGATTTTCAAGTGAAATTTTAATTGAAGGTATCTCGATGAGTCTACTTTCATTTTAAGTTGGTCTCACTCTCTTTGTACCTCTGGAGCTTCAGATATTGCTGTTTTGGTGACTGAGGGTCAGCAGAAGACTCCATTACTGATTGGTAACTTTGACCATCTTTGGTTTTCATCTTAGTTGGAGATAGGTGGCTCACTTTATATTGATAAAAATATCTCTAAGTCTACTTTCCAATTTTGGTATCACTTAATTATCTCTTTCTGAGTTTGAGATATGGGTATTTGAATGCAGAGAGGTCATTATTGAATGTTTTCTGTACTCACTAGTTTTGTTCACTCGGGTTGGTTGGATTTCTTTGCACCTCATTTCATCTATGGGCAGTTTTGGGTGTGTTGGATATGTTCAAGGCCATGATCTTAATGGAGGAGCTTTGTCTTTATTCTTTGGTGGGCTTATTTGTGACGCATTGCTCTTTGGACATTATACCTTTCTCAATGGAGTTGGTCTTTTCATGAGCACCTTGAGCTATTATGGAGCATACATAAGGAAGTCAAGGCCTTGTGCCTTGAGGTTGGTGTCTCATATTAGTCTTCTTCAAAGGTCGTGAGCAATGGCGGGTCGTCAAAGGGGGTTTCCGTATCTTTTCTCCACATTTAGTTTCGTATATTTGTGTAGGTTTTTCTTGTGCCTTCGCCCGGACTTCACTATCATGCCTAATTCCTACTTGGATTTAGCTTTCGAGCTCACTTGACAACATTGAGGACAATGTTGGTTTTAAGTGTGGGGGTGAGGGCTTGGGCACCCTTAAAAAAAAAAAAAAAAAAAAAAATTCCATTTTTAGATTAGCTTTTTGTACTTAGATTTTAGTGGTTAATGCCTTTTCCAACCCCAATGACGAGACATGGACTTAACTTGTTATGATTGTAGATAGATTGAACATGATCTAGGACTTTGAATTTATTTTGTGATTAAGTGTATATGTGATCTATGCTTGATTATATGTGTGCACATAGCCTATGTTAGGTTCATTCATCATAGTTAGAGAAGCATATAGATTATTCGATTAACTTGCATGTCTTATTTGTGAGCTTTTGAGTCTAATATCTATAGTGTATGCATTGTTCATTCACTTATTCTTTCATGTGTGTACAATTTCATGACATTGCGTATCTAGAACTTGCTTGAGACCTCTTGAGGCTACTTTTAGTTTACGACGGGATAGAAAGGATTGAGGCAATCAGGCTTAATACCACCATGGCCAAAGAAGCATGTGCCTAAAAATATTTACCACTAGATTGCCACTTTGAGCCTATTTATATATTTAGCCTTTTCGTTCATTCGCACCATAAAGTCCTACCTAGCCTAAACACTTTTATTCTACCATTCCATGGTAGTTGGTGAAGCAATTTGAGAGAATGATTTTATGTTTGAATGCTTCAAAAAGAAAAGAAAACTCAAAAGTGGGAGGTTACAAAAGAAGAAGTGTGGGGATGAGCGATTTTGTTTAGAAAGGAAAGTTAAAAAAAAAAGGAAAAAAAAAGAAAAAGAGAAAGTCAAATAGAAGAAAATCCAAAAATAGAAAGAAAGTAAAGTGTTGTATATAGTTTAGCATGGGTTGTATATTGGGTTTTAGAGTGAGTGACTTAGCATTCGAAAGTAAAAGTCATATATCTCTACAAGAGAGAGTTGCTTCACCGATTTCCTTGGACTTTGTCTTTCCTTATCCTTCATTTCTATTAGCCACTTGCCTTCAGCCCCATTACAACCAAATAAAAGACCTCTTGATCTTGAATGTTGTTAGCTACCCAGTGGAGATGAGATCGAAGTGCAAGCATATGGCGGCGCATGTTATGAAATTGTTTTTGAGCGAAACACATATAGCCCCTAAACACTTGAGCAGTAATATTTAGTGAACCTATGTGAGTTTAGCTGACAGGACCCGCCCCGGATTTCACCCTGAAATCCGAGGTGGCCCTGCGGGGCCCACCTTAGAGATAACTCTACCGAGAATTGGCCGAGTCACCCCTAAAGTGAACTACCCAAAACTATTAACTCACAATATATCATAGCCAAATGAAGAAGTGCGGAAGCTATTCTTCAGCTATGCCTCGAAACACGTACGCCCGACCTCAACTAATAACGTCTGCAAACTGGGCATTAGAAACCGAAAGGAACAAGGGAAAGTAGACGAAAAACGTTAGCGTGAGTGGACAAAAATAAACAATTTAAAAGAAAAAAGATTTCATACTTTGCCACATTTATTTCATTAAAAACCGATGCATGCAACAATTAGAAAACACATTTAGCTTTAAATCAAAGAATCTCAACATTCGAAAAAAATAGATTGTAAAACCGAAATCTCGTTTCTTAAAAAGATAAGACCAGCCCCGCTGGTTACAGTGGAAATCGGACTAGCCCCGCTAGTCAAGCAACGATAAGATATGGGAATAAGTTTCACCATACGAAATAAGAGAGCCTCCCAGGCTTGGGTCGGAGTGTCCCACACTCTAGAGCATCCCATGCTCTGCTCAACTCACCCACGAACACATAGTAAGCAGGGAGGAGTACTAATAGGCTAGCTAGCAATAAAATATGGCGACCCAGGTATGGCGGGTAAAAACCATTCAAAATCCAGTAAATCTATAACGGTGTGTTTGGATAAGAAAATTATGAAATCCATAGGAATTTATAAATGATGGAATCTTTAACTCCATCAATCTAAAATTCCATTAATTGCAATTTTTGTTGTTTGGTTGTAACCATTTAGGATTTGAAATGTGTAATAAATTAAGAAAGTTTATAACAAATAAAAAAATAAAAAGAAAAAAACCTTGTTTTGGAAATGAAAATTGAATACTGCAAGGGAATTCGTAAATGACACCTATTTTGGTGGAAATTGAAGTGGGAAATTTAAATGATGAATTCCTTCGTTTTTTTCCACAGAGAAATCTAAAATTTCCTGTTTGATAATGCCAAACGAGGGAATTAGCTTGTAGGAATTATGAAATCCTTATTTTCAATTAAATTCCATCATATTTTCCCTCATCCAAACACACTCTAAGACTTCCCCATAAGTCCCGCGAATAAAACAAAAACTCGAGTACGATTCCCAATCATACCCGGAAATTCTCGTAAAAAGTTGCATAATTTAATAGCGTGTCCCACACGCTAAAAGAAAGGTTAGATCATCAACAAGGCATTCCCAATGTCAAAACCGAAAGTCGATAAATAAATAGGAAATAACTTCATAGAAATCCAATTTCGAAAATCTTTCCAAAAATCTCAAATCAACGAATAGAAATCCGGAAATCACCTCGGAAAAATAATTCGTCGAAATTCAACACAAATTATAAATTCGAATTCGAGCATAATAAATTAATATCCGAAATTCACAACCGGTATAAATCATAATTACTTTATGAAAATCATTATGGAAAGCAAATCCACGAGATAAATCGAAATCAAATTCTGAAATCAATTCATATGCTTGAAAAGTAATATGTTAATTAAATAAAGCATTAATTCAAGAAAATAAACGCATGCATCATTATTTAAAACAAAAGTCCACTCAGAGTACTATTGGGCGACCACGCAAATGAGTTCCTTCATCTAGCCGTAACTCGCGACATTGCCCTGAACACAATTATATTTCCGTAAATGGCAATCCGATAAAATAAATACGAACCTAAACGAAACCCAAAAATCCCTATCTCCATTACTTCTCAAATTCCACCCAAATCACACCCACAACACCAATTCCTCAATTTACATATTTCACAACGAAAACGAGGGAAATCCGACGGCCGGATTTCCCACAATTCAATCACAAAACTCCGAACTTCGGAAATTCAGAAACAATTCCAAACTCCTCCAAAATTCACTAAACTTCACATACAAGATCTACAACATTTATACAATTTAATGGGCTAAAAACTGGAATTAAAACAGTGCCCTACATGCCTCCACGAGCCACCCACAGTGGCAGCGCGTGGGCCCCACGCGCCGGCGGCCACCACCTCCTATGGCCACCACCTCCTATGGCCACCAAATTTTGGCAGCACCACCTACTCAACAGACCCAACATTTTTCATAACTACAACAAATTTCAATTTTACCTGTAAGTGATCCAAATTGGCCGGTGAAGAAAACCCAGAAAATCCAACCCTAGGATCGGGTTTTGATCAGTTCTCCTTCTACACTGAAAATCGTGGCTCAAGGCTAGGGGGAAATGATCCTTGGCAAAAACCACACCTTCGACGCAGGTTTGGAGGTCAGATATGGCCGGAATCGTCGGAAATCGACGAAACCTCCATTCGGTTACAGTAATCTTCGCGGCTCAATTCCGAGCTCCTCCGGCCGAGCCACAGCAAAACACCACCACAGGCGTGACAAGGAGGAGAAGCCGAGCTTGCCGGTGCCCAGATTCCGTTGTGGGTCGGCCGGAGAAGGGAGAAATCGGAGGAAGAAGAAACCGGACCGAAGAGGAACAAAAGGGTTGGGGGAGAGGAGAGAGAAAAGCCGGTAGGTTTCCAAAAATGGAAACTTACCACAGTAACTTCCTCTATTTATAGAAATTTACCGTGAACAGTAACTTTTACATTTTCTCTTATAACTTTTGCATACGAACTCCGATTTTTACGTACCACATATGCACACGCTCGGTTTAATGTCCTCTACAACTTCCATGAAGAACATTTTCTCAAATTTTCACTCGAACAAAAAGTCAACTTTTAGGGCCACTAAAAGTACTAAAACGACAGTAAAAGTGAAAGTAAAGGTAGTTTACCGTCCAAATGACTAGTAAACCGGTGAATTCAGGTTCGGGACGTTACATTAGCGGGTTATATTGGGTCTTCTATGTGCCTATTTGATTATGGTGGATTGATTTGACACATGGTATACACATGCATATACTTGAGCATTTCTTACATGGCATCTTAATTGCCTTACAAATTTATAATTTATATGCCATGCTTTGTCGACTTCATGGTCATATACATAATTAGTTCTCCGAGGGTTATTGTTGGAAAGACTAATACCACACTTTCTTTATGTTTGAGCATATGTGTTTGAGTTCGTAGATTTTTAGCTATTAATTTACATTTAGTTTGCTCGGGGACAAGCAAAGTTCAAGTGTGGGAGTGTGATTATACGCATTTATATATATGCATGTAATTATATCTGAAACACAAGAAATAAGTTAATCCCCATGTCAATTAATATGTAATTAATTCACTTTTATTAATTGTATAGTAAATAAACGGAGGTGCGGAAACGAGATAAAATGTCGCCAAAATTGGAGCGAAATGGAGTTTCCAACAAAAAGACGAAAAATCAACATTGGTCAACAATGGTCAACTTCGATGAAGATGTGAAATCTAATTACCCCATGTCAGTGCTTTGCGAAAATATCTTGTGGTTGTTGAAAAGATGAGAGAGAAAAGAATAGAAAAAAAAGGAAAGAAGGAAAATTAGAAAGGAAGAAGTGCAGCTTAAGTAGTTGATTAATTGACTGCTTAATTAGTTGATTAATTGACTAATTAATCATTCAAAAGATGGGCTGCTCCACCTACATGGCTGCACGTGATGTGATCCTCTTTCAATTCTCATTTAATTCATTTAATTTATTTTCTCTCTTTGGCCACTCATATGCTGCCACCTCAACTACTTCTTATCATCTCTCCCGTTCTCTCCCTGCCACAAATATGATCCCAGCTATATATATACCTCACGTCCTCACCCTAGAACAGAACCCAACCTCCAGCGCCACACAGAATTCAGGGCAGCCATTTGGGCTGCTCTCATTCCCTCATCCCCTTTCAATTTTCTTATTTTGCTTAGTTTCTTTTAGAGATTTAAAGGATAACTCATCCAAGACTTCAAGGATTTATCATGGGCTTCAGCTTCTACTAGATTCAAGATTTAGGTAATTGTGGGAGTTGTAATTCAAGGGTAGTCATACTAGCTTTTTAGCTATTTGTGACTATCTTTGTTTTCTCCTACACTTCTCTACTCTTTTATCTTCGAATTTTGTAATTTTGATGTCTATGATTATGGGTTGTGAGTAATTTCTTTGTTGGGGGTTAGGGTTGTGTGCCTTAATCCAAATTTGATGTAATGGATGCTTAATTTAATTTATATATGAAATTTGTTAATTATTGGATGCTTGTGTTTTGTGATAATGATTAGAATGCATACTTAGAAATTGTCAACTCTTGGGTATGTGTTTTAATAAGTCTAGATTAAAATTTAGGGGATGACATCCTTAGATTTTAGAGCTAGAACCCCGATTTAATACTCGTGGGAAGTACAAGCATGGTTCACTACATGATTAGCTTGATCGCAATTATGGTGAGCATGGTTGCCTAATTCCTCGAACTCTAGGCCTCTTGATGTGAATTAGTGACCCTTGAACCGGCTCTTATTCATGTCAAGTGAGTTCCCACGACCCTTGAACCGGAGTAGGAATACCGTGGAAGGGAATTTCTGCCCTTGAGCCTTGAAAAGCCTTGGGTACGGCTTCTACCATCTTTAATAAATTGCACGTAAATCAAATTAGCATCTAGAGCATTGAATTAGGGTTAGGAATCATCCCTAACTACCAATCCCACATTCATATCATTTCTTACTTTGCTTTCTTTATCTAATTTAGTTGTTAATTATAGTTTTCATTTAAATTCTTGCAATTTAGTTATTAGAAATTTAAATTACAATTATCGGTGACAATTTCGACTCATTGTAAATAACCACCACTAGGCTCTTAGTTTTGATTAGGCTTTGGTGAGAACCAAAGCCGAGCATTGCTAAGGCTTGGTACTTTAGAGTAGCATTTTTATTTTATTTATTTTCTTTTTCTTTTTCTTTGTGTGCTAAGTGTCTTTATTTCCGATTACTCAAGGATTGTGGGTTAGCAACTAATCCCCGTGGTACGATAAACTTTGGGCATAATATTTCCCTATATTGACAATGATACGTACGCTTGCGTAAATGTGCATCAAGTCACAAGTCGTCGACATAACACTCAACAGTGTTGTGTAACTTATCGCTGAAGATGACTGTCATGGCTCTCTGATAAGTTGCCCTTGCATTTTTCAAACTGAAGGGCATTACAGTATAGCAATATACGCCTTTTGGTGTACGAAATGCAGTGAGCTTCTCCTCTTTAGGTGCCATTTTAATTTGATTATAGCCAGAGAAGCCATCTGTAAAGGACAATGTGCCATATCCTGTTGTGGTATCAACCAAAAGCTCCATGATTGGGAGTGGGAACTCATCTTTCGGGCATCTGTCCATTCTTTTTCTTAACAGGGACGATGATTTCCAACCACGTGGGGTACTTAACTTCTTAGATGAAACCAGTGTTAATGAGCTTATCAACCTCAGCCTTGATCTGGACAGCGAGCTCTCGGAGGAAGCGTCGAGGAGCTTGTTTTACCCAGCATTTCCGATATGAGACTGCTAACTTATGAACTGCCACTTTTGGATATAAACCAGGAATGTCTTGATAGCCCCAGGTGAAGACATTTTTGAATTCCTGGAGAAGAGATCTATAGCCTTCTAATTCATCTGGCGTCAACAGAACACTCACAAATATAGGTTTTCGGTCTTCAGCTGTCCCAAGGTTGATCTCCTGGAGGTCGTCAATGGTTGCTTGTCCTCCATCTTCTATTTTTGGGGAGCAGGCTGGGCGGTGTCAATGAATTCTGGAGCCTGAACTTGGTCTGGATCCTCTTCAAATGAAACACAGTTTGCTGATACTGACCCCTCTGCGTCTTCATTTGTCATGGAGTCCACAGGCTTCTTGAAGATTATCTTTGTGTGTCGTTTAACCTTCCATTTTCTGTTTGCTTGTGGTTTGTTGGGAATTTTACCCAAGCGCTGGAGAGATGAGACACGAGGCTGAGTTTCAATTGCCAAGCGCTGAAAGACTGGAACGCGGGGTGGATCCTTCCTCCCTAGGCGTTGAAAGACAGAAACATGTGATGGCTTTTCTGCCACCTGTTCCTCTCCGAAGATAGTCTTTTCATGATCGGTAGATTTTTCTGTCCCAGGAGCTTCTGATTCGGGGATTTTTTCCTTAAGCATGCCATTGGCCTACTGAACCATAATCTTGAGTGCATTACTCTTTGGGTTGCTTTTGAACTTCTTAGATTTCACCCTTATTGAAGTAGATGATGTACTTCTGAATGAGACAAAGCGCTTGTTCTGGCCTTTATTATTCCCAAATACTATAGAGATTACAATAATCCCTTGGGATAGACTGATCAATTGTACGAAGAAGCTTAGTGTAGCTTGTCATGAGCGCCTCCATCGTATCCCTGACCGGAACTAGTGCCTTTTGCCCAGGTTCTCGCTGGTCTTTCTTTGAGTATTTGAAGATCACTTTGGGCTTTGCTGCTTTTGAGCTTGTCGGCTTTTCATCTTTTGGGGTTGTCACTTTGACTCGAACAAGCTTTGGTGGCTTTGCAGCTTCAAGCTTCTCTTTTTCGATCTTTTGTTCAGCTGCGCTATCCTTTAGTGACCCAGTATTTGGTGGCTGTGCAAAACTAAAGGTCGGAGGTTTGTAGAATTTGGCATCTGAATAGTTAACTTCTTCACCTTTGAAAGGATCTACATCTGCCAGTATCTTTTGACCTCCCTATCAACAATAAACTTGAAGCATTGATGTAGAGTCAAAGGAACAATGCCATATGTATGGAGCCAAGGTCGCCGCAACAGTATGTTGAAGGATGTCAGAGCATCAATCACATGAAATAAGGCGTCCGAGTGAAATTCCCCAATTTCCATCTGTAGTGTGACGGTGCCCACGGCTTTCTGCCCAGATTGATTATACCCTTGGATTGTTAACATGGATGGGGATAGTTGTTTTGCACTCATTCCCATCATATGGAGTGTCTTGAGTGGCAAGAGGTTTACAGCTGAGCCACCATCGAGGAGAATCTAATTGAGAGTCCTATTGCCCACAAGTCCTGTGACATAGAGAGGTCTATTGTGGTACTCGGATCCTAGCAGAAGGTCTTCCTCACCAAAGGTAATGCACACCATGCAGTTGGTACAAACTCTTGGTGTGGTTATGGCAACCTCTGAAATTTCTTCCTTATATATGTCAGGGCTCATTAAAGCTTCAATGAGTGCTTCCCTCAGTTCCTTTAACATCAGTAGTGCATCATAGACACTCAACATAGCCGAGACATGCTTCCGGTGAGGCAGCACATTATATTTGCATTTGTGTGATGACTCCATTCCTCATTTCTCTTTCTGTTCCGGTTTAGAGTTCTTTGACGTCGAACCTATTGCAGTCCTGTCCCCCGTGTTCTCTGGAATGATTTTCACCTTCGACTTTTTTGGGCTACCAAATTGGACATTTACTTCTTTCTACTTGTCAGCTCCTAGAATACTCAAACCAGAGCGTAGAGTAATTTTATTAACCTCGGGTTCTGACTTATCTGAACTTTCGTCATCCACCTCGGTATCCTATCCCTTAGGAACCTCGATGGTGACCATACAACAATCAAGCACCTCTTCGCGATCCTTTTGTTGTCTGTCTTCAAGAAGTTCTTTAGCTAAGAATTCTCGAAGAGTGATTGGCACCCTTGGTGGTTGTTCATATTCTTCCTCTTCAAGGATTTGAACTTTCTTGGGTGCTCTCTTCTTCTTTTTCTTATTTTTCAAGGACAGTCTTCCCCTGATCTTAACTCCGGATTGAGCGGAGGACCCAGTGTTGACAGGGCGGTGCTTGAACACTTTAGCCAATGTCTTCCACTTGTCTGCTGACCCATCTGACTCTTCTGAATCTTCCCAAATGTCAAAACTTGGTGCAGTCATTAGCTCATACAGACTCAAAATTTTCGAATTCCTAGGTTGGGGCATATCTGGGTATGCGTGAACAATCTTGACTTCGTTGTCCACTTGAAAAGCCACAGGTATAGTACCATCTGGTAGCGAGACAGTTGCAGCTTTTGTTGGTGAGGTAGCCACTGTAAGACTTTCTTCGACCACATTTGCTGATGTAGTTCTGTTTGGAGATGACTTGATCTCTATTTCATGGTTATTGATCATCTCTTGGACTATATCTTTGAGGACGTAGCAGTCCTCCAGTGTATGGCCAACCAAGCGATGGTACTTGCAATACTTGGGGTCATTGGTCCTGTTCATCTCAGCAGGACGCTTTGATTCTGGAAGCTTGATGGCTTTTACTGCGAGAAGCTCATCAAAGATTGAGTCCACATCATCATCGTCAAAGAAGTACTGGACTTGTTTCCTTTCCTTCAATGTGAGTCTTCGCGGTCGCTCATCTCTTCCTCGACTGTTGCTGGTACCCTCACTCTTCTTTTCAGTTTTGATGAAGGTGGTCATTGACTCCCCCTTCTTTACCGTATGTTTCTTGGGATCAACTTTCTTTTCCCCAGCCTGAACTTTTGGGGTTATTGTCTTTTGGCGAGCTATCTGCCTCACTACATTGCTTGCCTTTGACACTAATGCATCAAACGTTTGAGGCTCTGTAGTGCCAACAAAAGTCGCAATATCTAGGAGCATGTTGTTGGAGCACTTCTGAACCGCAGATTGTTCGGTCAACTTCTCAGGGCACCGGAGGTTTAAGCTTTTCCACCTTGTGATAAAGTCGTTGGCGTTTTCCGCCATCTTTTGTCTTTCCTCAACCAAGTCGATAATTGAGACCTTTTTCTCGGAGCTAACTAATTGTGCCAAGAATGCTCCCTGTATGTCATCCCATGTGGTGATCGACCCTGGCTGGAGCTGGGTATACCATGTAAACGCCGAACCCTTGAGGGACTGGACGAATTGCCTAACCAAGAAGGCATCCATCTGAGAAGTCTCTCCACAAGCTGAATGGAAGTGGGCCAAATGCTCATGAGGGGAGCCATTTATTCCATCAAATTTATCGAAGGACGGTCTCTGATACCCCTTGGGAAAAGGTATGGCGTCATAGTGAGGAGGGTATGGCTTTCTGTATCCAATCACAAGCGGATTCAAGGATAACTGAAATTCTTTAATCCCCTCAGCTATCATTGTCTTGATGTCATCCGGGGAGAATGTACTTGAGCTGCCTGAAGAACCTCCATCTTCCTCATGTTTCCGTTATGAAAACTTATATGCCCTGTCCTTGTTCTTGCCTTTGTCATTGGCCATAAGGGCCAGTTGTGCTACCAATGCAGCTACTTCAGCCTCATTTTCTTCTAATTTTTTGGCTACTGCTGCTTCTATTTCAGCACGCCTCTTGGCCTCTTCGGATTGCCTCAACTCAAGTTGAGCTAACCTTCTCTGCAACTCTTGCATCTGCTCTTCTGGGCTTTGCGGGTTAGCTACCAGCACTTGTGCACCATCGGGCTCTTTGCTTTCACTGCTTTCTGAACCCTGTGAAGAGCCATCAATTTGAGATTTTTGCTGTTGGGACACCCTTTCTATTACAGATGTCTCATAGAGTGGATTGTCTTTCCACGTTTGCCCCTCATCTTCTGATGCAGTACCCACCGAAAAGTTATCTCTAGGTGTCATTTTGTGGGCCTTGTTACTGGTAATTGGCCCTGAGTAAGAGTCGTCTCCGAAAACCGGGTATTCTTTATTTTTGGCCCCCTTTGGCCTTCCTTCACTTTTCGCTGGTGAGTCGAGAGCCTTGACTACACCTTCAGCTATTTGCTTCGGGTCGATGATAACTTGTTGTGAAGAAGTGGTGGACTCTTGAGCCACTGAAACTCCATCTTCATTCTCCTCCTCAGTAGAGGTCACCATCACATTCTCAGTGCTAGGTAGGTACACCGGGATAGTGCCAACCATGAAATGGGCTGGCATGTGGGTCTTGGTGGCTGGAAGAGTTTTGGGGACCTTGGCAGTTTCAGCCACGGAAGGCGTCAAATGAGCAATCTCTGCCAGAATGGCCTCAATCGTCTTGGCCTCAGCATCCCTCTTTCTTTGAGCCCTGGCGGCTCTCTTCCTCTGATTTCTCAATGCATTTTTAGAAGGGGTCTTGACGATTTGTGTCTTGACAACCTTCACGGCCTTCTTGTCCTGCTTTGCTCTGAGCTTCGACTTTGTCATGCTACAGGTGACTGGTGCGTGGCTAAGTACGAAAGACATGCGATGACCAGTTCTCTTGGCATTGTCGCAGGTTGCTGGGAGCTTGTGGAAGAACACAGTTACATGTGGTGCCATTTGTTTGTTTCTTGAGAAACACACACAACATATTAGTATCTTCATAAAGGAGATGAAAGGGAGAATAGGTCCCACTGGGCATGCCAAAAATTATGTTGAGCAAAAATAGTAAATAAAATGTACTCAATACAATCTCACTCTATTTCATTATCGGAAATAGAGTTTTTATTATGCTAAGTTCGGACCCATTCGAGATAAAGAACATCCCTTAATTACAATCCCTTGCTTCAAAGGAAGACCCTTTGATTCCAAATACGAATACAAAAACTCCATGGAGAGGAGCATGTTTGTTTGATTTTACGGCTGCAACCAGAGTGTTTATCAGGCTGCCTGCGTACCCCAGAAGGGATCAAGCCACTCGTAGTTCATATTTTTGGGAAGGTTTGGATGCTTCAATGGGTAAATGACCCACCAAAGAATTTTGGTTAAGTGTTTGGGAGACTTAAAGGTCATTTGAATAAGGAAATTTGGATGACTTTTATGGTCACAAGGATTTGGTGAATTTGGTCTAGAGAAAACCAGGGATTCGGTTAAGGTCGCGGTTGCATCCAAATTTAAATCTAGACTGCCTACATACCCCGTGAAGGGATCGAACCACTGTAGTTCAACCTTTGGGATTTTCGGTTTTGTACCAATTTTTATTCAACGAGTGTGTACTTTGAACTCGTCGAGAAGATATATTTTGGTGAACACCCGATTTCAATAGAGTGTCCACTGATTTAAAATGGGCACCCAAACGTGCCGAGCTCATAACAGGCCCTGGAATTTGAAATAGGCTTTGTGTCGCCTTTCGATCTCTCAAGATATGCTAATTTGGCCATCTTTCCTTTCTGGGCCTCTAGCTTATTTTGTCAGTCTCAATTTTTGCTCTGACCCATGTATTAGGCCCAGCTACCTCATAATAGCCCCTGTTCTCACTCCAGCCAAATTGATAAAGCTGAACTCCTTCTTGGTGTGGTTGACTCGTGCTGATAGAGATCAAATCAGAGATGGGTGTGGATTTCAGTTCAACTTGGAGAGGGAGTCTTGATGTCCGACTTTATACAAAAGGGGAATTTATCGCCTCAATCCCGCACTCTTCACCGAAGACTACTGGGTTAGGCTCCTCTCCTCCAGAACCTTACTTTGATTTGATTTGGGAACAATTTTAACTAATCTTTGTGGTTCGCCTTCGTCAGCTTTCGAAAATTCGAAGCTTTTGTACTATACACTTTTTGGTCTCTGGCAGAATTGCACGTTGTGTGGCGCCTGCAACTGGTAAGAAACTATGCTTTTGAAACCTTCCACACCAATTGAAATTGGGGAAACACAGCGCCGCTTCAATTATGCATATTTAACTACGCCACCAATTCCAGTGACTGCTTTAAGTTTCTTTTTCAATTACTTGGACAAAAGTTCATGTCATTTTGCCATTTAATTCCCCTTTCAAATCGAAGCTGCAACATGCCATAGTTTATAGATTAGGCCTTAATTATATATAGCATTTTGTCTTCATATGTCTTGATGACTTTCCACCGCCAAAACCTGTCAACAAAAGATAAGACCAAGAGGAAATGACTTTTTTACTGCAAGTCTGAGACACCACCGCTTGTCTTTCTTTACTTTCTGCCAAGATTTGATTATTAGGTGCTACAAAATGCATTGTTCATTTCATGCCACACAATGAGAGCTAGAGGAAACTTGTAGCCTTTGAACATTGTTTTCTTTTCTTCTTTTGATTGACAAAGAAACACGTAGCTGGACTTTGATCCTCTGCATTCAAAAGAAGCTTGCTGCACATTTGCTTAATTGGATGTTTTGAAAGTTTTTTCCTTTAGTCCAAAGTTACAGCAGCATCACGGTTTGACAATTATGCTTAATTGCAAATAAATTTTTGTCTTGATGTGTGTTAATCACTTCATCAGCTTTTAACCGCCAAGCAACATGAATTTATCACTTTGGCATGGCCTCTTGCATTATTAAACCACTGCCCCATGATCAAAGTTTCATTAAACTCGTTGTTTCGTGGTCCTTGTTGCCTAGCTTTTATTCAAAGCAAGCATGTGGCAAACATTTCTTGCTCAGCTTCATTATATATATGTTGTGTCCTTCAAGCATATGGGAGCAAATTTGTAGCAACACACTCTGATAATTATTGTTTCAAGGAGTGTAAAGCTTCGTCTCTATCATTTTCATGAATGTCATCTTCTTCTTCTTTTCCTTCCAGACCAAGTTCTTTTTGCGAATCCATTGTCGGATTGTACCTTTTGTGAACGCTGCAAGTACAAGTGCAGGCCAAGACTTTGACAGCAAGTGTAGATAGGAACTTTGGCAGCAAAAGTCATTTCATCGCTGGGATTTGGTGGACAAGGTGAGTCCAAAGTTCTCGTAGAGAAGTGGGAAAGCTTCTTTGACGCGCTCTTGGCAAGCGCGTAATTTAACCCTGAAATGTCGTTAGTAGTATAAGTAAGTAGGGATCGTTCTATTCCGGGGATTGAGGGTACACCTGTAATTGTGAAACAAATAAATAAAAGTATTATTTACAAAAATAAAATAAAGAATATAAATATATACAATTGTATAAACAAATAAAGAATTAAAATAATAAAGTATTATTTACAAAAATAAAATAAAGAATAGAAATATATACAAGTAACAAAATAAAAAGGGAGGGGGTTTAAGAATTATAGAATTGAAAATTAAGATAAATAAAATAAAGAAAATGTAAAAACATATATACAAGGGTGGATCGCAAGGAACAAAGATCAAAACCACATCCATATGCAAGAAATCCAATTACAATTCCTATAGTTGATTTTAAATGTCATGAGAGAGGAGTTGATCATGTGAAACATTCGAAAGCAAATGATTTCCCATATTTTACTTTTCAATGCTAATTAACCTAAGCGAAAGCACCTAGATTAATCCTATCAAACATGCAATCAAGCCCTAGAAAGCTAGTCAATCATGACATGTTCAACGCATTAGACATAGAGAAAGGCTATCAACTCAAGTGTACAACTTAGTATGGAAAAGTCCACCTAATTGCAATCCTCTTTAATTAAATTCGGTCTTTGCACAAACCTTTACTACTTTGATTCAAGTTTACACAAAACGAAAAGTCGATTTCATGTTCTTAAACCTAGCACCAATTATATCAAAACCCTAAGTGTTTGCAACCACATAAGATTAAAATACAAAAGTTTTCTATCATGCAAATTTAATTAAACAAACCCACATAAGCAACATAAAAATCAACATATAGAAATCACAACTTTATCTCAAAACATATAAACGGGCTTTAAACTTTGCCCTTAACATTATTTGTTAACTAGAATTCATAGTTCTACAAGTCTAAACAAAGAAAACCAAAAGAAATTACAAGGAAAAAGATAGAATTACACCATGAAGGGAGTGGATGATGAAGAGCTTGAGACGTTGATCTTGAATCTTTAAAGCACGACTTCACTATCACGGCACAAGGTGGATGATGACGGCTAGGAGGCTTCATGGCTTCTTCTTCTCTTCTTCTCTTGCTTAAAATGCAGAAACTTAAAACTAGAGAATGGAGAGAAAAATGGAAAGGAAATGGAGAGACAAAGAAGATGAAATGGATGAAGGAATTGGTGTATTGAAATGGTGAATTGGTCTCTATTTATAGGCTTCCAAGCAACACTATTTGGCCTTTAAACAAATCATAATGGGTTAGGTTTGAGCACTTAAACACTTGGTGGATTTGTTAGGTGAGAGCACTTAAACACTTAGTGGATTTGTTAGGTGAGATCACTTTCTCTTCCTTTATTCCTTTAATTTTTATCTCCACTAAGAACTCAGTTTTAGCCTTTGACTTCTTCATATGAAATGTTCCACTATGAGTGTAGATCATTGTGGTAAAATTTCAGAATGTATTGCCATGTGGTTGGGCCGGAAATGCTGCTGGACCTCTTACAGGTCCAGTTTTCCGGTTTTGCTTCTGTAGAAAATTGGGCTGATTGTTTGAAGGCCTTCCACTCATAGTTTGCTCTGGCACTCTTCATAAGAAATGTTCCTTTGGGTGTCTAGAATGGATCTGGAAGGTTTCAGCTCATTTGAAGTTCATTTGGTCAGGCGGCCGCTCCTTCTTCTTTGCTTGGCTTGGTTTCTCCTAGCCGGAGTAGGAATATGTGTAAAATTGATCTTTTAGTACATTTCCATTTTTCTCCATCATTTCCAGGTAATTATGGACCTAACGCTCATTTCACCTTCATCTACTCCAATGTACCTAAAAATAGAAATTGAATTAAAAATCGATTCAGTTAAGGAATTAACTAAGCAAAATGTGAGGAATTAACTATTAAAATACCGCATTAAAATGCTCCTATCAAATTCCCCCACACTTAGCTTTTGCTAGTCCCTTAGCAAAACAAAACAAAAAAAATCCAAAACAGAACAAAGACTTGACAAAAGCAAGAAAATGACTCTATTGCTCCTAACTGTTGTCTCAGAGACTCCAAACTCATGGCTTTCACGTTAAACACTTAATCAAAATCACAAAGATAATTCCATGGTTAATAAATGTGTGACATTCATATGACTAAGCAAGATATGGAGAACTTAAGTTATACAGTGAATGATAGCATGTTTCGAACAAGTCCAATCCAAACTCACAGGGCATACTCTCGATTTTTCTCTCAGAAATGGCTATGCTTAAAAGCTTCACACTCAAGTATATGCAAGAGAACGAATTGTAAGGCAATAAACAGCTTGCATATTTCATCAATAAACACATTTTGTGAAGAATTTTTAAAGACCTCATGAAATGACTAAGTGCACAAATGGACCTAAACCATAAGCTCGACTGCGTAACTGACTCCACTAACCAAAGACTGCCCATCTCAAGGATCAAGTCAGCACTTAAAACAGGTTGTAATGGGGCTAAGCTAGGGTTTTCGAAATGAAGATTAAGGATACAAAAAATCCTAAGGACCTAGCAGAGCATATAAGGACCACCTTATGTCATCATTTTTGTAGACCAAATATCATTGTTTTGGGCCAAACCTTCACTCTAACCAACATGGGAATGGACAAAGGCATAATTTTCAACTTTGAGCCTTCTACAAATTTGCAAGTCCAAAACCACACTTCAACATTTTCCCAAGAGTTTTCTTTTCAATTTTTCTTCTCTTTTGCCGCTTTTCTTTCTTTCTTTCTTTTTTTTTTTCAAGGCAAAAAATTTTTTTTTCTTGGATTTTTCCCACCCCATACTTGTCTTTCATCGTCACCCCTACATACTATGTCATGCTCTACTAAGTCCTTAAGACAATGGTAGAGATATCCTGCACTAAGCTCATGGTAGGGTAGTGAGGGTGATGAAACAAAGGTTTTCAACGTAGGCTCAAAGGGGTTCATTCTAAGGAGTCCCACGACGGGCACAATTGGGGACACATGCTTGTTTGGCTTTGGTGGTTACCCTAATGCCTTCTATCCTATCCAGGATCAGTGCATATTATGGCATACAAGTTTTGACAGTCACAACAGCCGAGTTCTAGTACTCTCTAGTCCATTAAAATCTATGGCACATGATCATTGGATTTTCAAAGAAAGATGAGGTTTTGCAAATACAGCCATGAAATTCTGAAATTATCAATAAGCACTCAAAAAGAAAGTATTTTAGCACAAAAACTCACTTGGGTCAAATGAATCAGACTTAATCCTAGCATGCTTAATGAACCAAGTTACAATCCTATCTCAAATCTTCATACAAGCATCACAATGTCGATTAACCACAGAATTCAATTAAGTCCTATTTTGATTGTGAAAACCTTCAGCCATGAATTCGGAGACATGTTCATCCTAGACGTTAGGAGCATCCTAAGACTCAAACACACAAACAAAAACACTCTAAAACCAACAATTTTTTTTTTTTTTTTACAATTTAATTTAATTTCAACACTTAGGTACGGGAACAGGGAGTCTCGATGTGCAATGGGACTGAAACAGCTACCCTTTTTCAAGACTATGTTTAATCCAATATACCTTAGTGTATCACAACATCAACTAAAAACACAATAAAAACACAATCCAACATCAACTATTTTTCATTTTTTTTTTATATACTAACTACTAAAAACACAATAAAGCAATAACCCTTCCCCCATACTTAATTCATGCATTGTCCTCAATGTACAAACAAATATAAATCATGCAAAGCATAAATCAAGCATAGAAGAGAAAGTTAACACAACGAAACCTAAAACAACTTAAAATTCATGAAAATAAAATAGAAGGAAGAGTTTAAGAAAGCAAATCTGCGTTTGATGTCTCCTCCACAGCTACGATTGAAATGGGTTGCCTCCCATGCAGCGCTTAATGTTTAAAGTCTTTCAGCCTAGACTTGTACCTCCATTTACTCCTTTGGAGGAGCGGTATGCGGGCGAGTGGCAGCCCTTTTGCTGGTTTCAGCCTTCGGAGGCGGGTTCTCATGTTGTGATGCAGTAGCGTCCTTGCGAGGAAACCCAGGAGGATAACTCTGCAAGTTATTGACTTCCTGAGCAAGCTTGTTTATTGCAGTGTGACAGCGGATCAAAGAGCAGTTCATCTCTGAGATGTAATCGATCATGCAATTGACTCTCCAATCTGTCACCATAATACCATCGCGGAGAGAGGAACGCAAATCATCAATCGAATCCGACAAGCTTTCCAGGGTGGCCATAGGGCGAGGAGCACGAGCAGCTGGTGAGGAAGAAGACTCTCCGGGATGCAGTCTGGGAGAGCGACGAGGCAGAGGAGGGGGACTACGGGTACGCTCACGGATAGGACGATGGTCCCATGGACGAGTAAGTCCAGCTCTAGTGGCCGCTTGACGACCTTCTTCTTCCAAAGAGAGAACACGGCGTTGATTGACGCCCCTGCGAGGGTAACCTTGGTTCGAGCCATGAGGAAGTAGAAGGAATTTGAAACTGCACGCTTAGACAAACCTTAGTAAAATCTGGAGGAGACAAAAAAGGATGTATATGTAAAGCACAAAATAGGGTAGAAATCTCAACAGCACAGGGTTTTAACAAAGCTTCTCCGGGAAGGAGAAGAGTTATGACAGTTCACGGCCCAAGAAACTCCCCCACGTGTAAATATTCCTTTCTTTTCTGGATTTATGGCATGCTTTCGGCTATGGCTTGTCTGTCACGGATCCTCGAGATTCGTTTGATTCCCCACGCGTCCTTTCTTTTCCTTGATTCACGGCAATTAAACCTGCTTTCGGCTGTAGCTTATCTGTCACAGCTCCTCGAGATCAGTTTGGTTCCCCCACGTGTCCTTCACGAGCCAACAGCTTTTCCGTGTTTTCGGGTGACTTTAATCCAACGCGTCGATTTAATCTCAGAGATCGTCGATCCAACGGTGGAGATCTGCTCACTCGTTCTATAAATAGGTGCATTCTGAGCGACTGTTCACTCCAAAAGAAAATTCTTCCGAGTTCCAGTCTTTCTCTCTCAACCCTTCAGCCTTTCTTTCGAAACTCAAATCCTTTCTTCATCAACATGGAACCACGAACTCTGCAACTAATGGAGTTACAAACCCAGCAACAAATGGAATTACAAGCCCAGCAACCAACCGAGGAGGGAGGAAGCATCCAAGCAGCCGGGAGTAGTAACCGGTGGGCTCCCACACCGCCTCAACTAAGAATCCTCAAGGGCCTTTACTATGATAAGGGTTTTAAGTACCCAACTCCAGAGCAGATTCAAGAGATCTGCCTTCATCTGAAACAGTATGGGCAGATCGAGGACAAGAACGTCTTCTTTTGGTTCCAGAACCTCAAGGCTCGTGAGAGGCAGAAGTTGAAGGAATTTCGGAACGTTCCGGTTGGTGGATCTCTCGATCTCAATTTTGGATCCACTAGTTCTACTGATGATGGTAGATCCATTGATCTAAACTTTGGGTCACGTGTCGGCTATGGTGTTGATGGATCGATCATGGAACAACGAGGAGAATATCACCAGGAGATTGAAACCCTTCCACTATTCCCCATGCATGGTGAGGACATCTTTGGCAACATGAAGACTACTTCCGAGGGAGGTAGCGGTTATGGCGGTGGCTCTCGCATTTCTCTTGAGCTCAGCCTCAACTCCTACGGAGATGCAGACATGGCTTAGTATAGTGTATAAAGTTTTTTTTTTTTTTTTTTTTTTTTTTGTTTTGTAAATAGCTGAATTTAATAAGACAGAATGAATGCAGTTTTTTTTTTTTTTTTAATATAAAGGACTCAAAAATAAAAGACAAAAATATATATAGGACTCAAAATGAAAAAAAATATATATAAATCCCTTCCCCCACACTTAAATATTGCATCATCCTCAATGTAATCAATTAAAAGCATGCAATGAAATAAGTAAGCATAGATAGAAGACATTTACGAAAACAAATCCTAAAATAAAACAATAGAGAAAAAATGAAAAAAAAAAAAAAAAGAATAGGGAAAGAGAAAGCAAATCTGATTAAATTCTGAATTTGGTTGCCTCCCAAGTAGCGCTTGTATTTTACGTCTTGCAGCCAGACGGTACCTACATTAAATAAAGTTAGTAACTATAATTAACAAAGAAATACAAAATAAAAACAAGTATAACTATTAATTACAAACTACAAGTATAATTAACAAGTATATTGTACATAAGACACAAGTTAAGTACTCAAGTGAGTATAAAACGTGAAAAGTATTTTTACAAGTTTAAAGTGTGAAACAACAAAATAATTTACACGTATAGAGTATTCACAAGTATTTCTTTTATTATAAACATTATTGATATCGAATCAAATTCCAAGCGGTAAATCAAGTGGACGTGCGGCCCAAGTATAGTCGCCTAGACACAAACTCCCTTTCAAATCGTTTGGGCAACCTTACTGAAATGGCCAGGTGGAGGAGGGCGAACACGAGAGGAAAAATCCATTTTGGCATGAGCTACTCCCACATTGTGGTTTTGGCCCATTTGCAAGCACTTCTGGATTCAAAAACCCGTCATGAACGTTGTCCCCTTCCTAGACACCATTCCACATAGGCTATACTTACTAAGATGAAAAAGTTCATAAGTGTGAAGACAGTTCAACAAGTGTTAATAAAGGCCGCCCTCAACCTTAAGGGACCTGAGCTAGGTACCAATAAGGGGTTTAGGCCAATATTAACAAAAGAGACTTCACATATTCCTCTCAATTTACAACCTACAATTAAAATTCGTGTTCAATAATATAAATAAAATTCTAACTAAGTTTTAAACAATTTTTAAACAACAAATATATACAATAAATGACACAATTTAACAAGTGGTTTTTCAATCCCCGGCAACGGCGCCAAAAATTGACGCCGCTTTTGGGAAGCGCACAATTTAACCCTGAAATATCGTTAGTAGTATAAGCAAATAGGGATCGTTCTATCCGGGGATTGAGGGTACACCTGTAATTGTGTAACAAATAAAGAAAAGTATTATTTATAGAAATAAAATAAAGAATATAAATATATACAATTGTATAAACAAATAAAGAATTAAAATAATAAAGTATTATTTACAAAAATAAAATAAAGAATAGAAATATATACAAGTAACAAAATAAAAAGGGAGGGGGGTTTAAGAATTATAGAATTGAAAATTAAGATAAATAAAATAAAGAAAATGTAAAAACATATATACAAGGGTGGATCGCAAGGAACAAAGATCAAAACCACATCCATATGCAAGAAATCCAATTACAATTCCTATAGTTGATTTTAAATGTCATGAGAGAGGAGTTGATCATGTGAAACATTCGAAAGCAAATGATTTCCCATATTTTACTTTTCAATGCTAATTAACCTAAGCGAAAGCACCTAGATTAATCCTATCAAACATGCAATCAAGCCCTAGAAAGCTAGTCAATCATGACATGTTCAACGCATTAGACATAGAGAAAGGCTATCAACTCAAGTGTACAACTTAGTATGGAAAAGTCCACCTAATTGCAATCCTCTTTAATTAAATTCGGTCTTTGCACAAAACCTTTACTACTTTGATTCAAGTTTACACAAAACGAAAAGTCGATTTCATGTTCTTAAACCTAGCACCAATTATATCAAAACCCTAAGTGTTTGCAACCACATAAGATTAAAATACAAAAGTTTTCTATCATGCAAATTTAATTAAACAAACCCACATAAGCAACATAAAAATCAACATATAGAAATCACAACTTTATCTCAAAACATATAAACGGGCTTTAAACTTTGCCCTTAACATTATTTGTTAACTAGAATTCATAGTTCTACAAGTCTAAACAAAGAAAACCAAAAGAAATTACAAGGAAAAAGATAGAATTACACCATGAAGGGAGTGGATGATGAAGAGCTTGAGACGTTGATCTTGAATCTTTAAAGCACGACTTCACTATCACGGCACAAGGTGGATGATGACGGCTAGGAGGCTTCATGGCTTCTTCTTCTCTTCTTCTCTTTGCTTAAAAATGCAGAAACTTAAAACTAGAGAATGGAGAGAAAAATGGAAAGGAAATGGAGAGACAAAGAAGATGAAATGGATGAAGGAATTGGTGTATTGAAATGGTGAATTGGTCTCTATTTATAGGCTTCCAAGCAACACTATTTGGCCTTTAAACAAATCATAATGGGTTAGGTTTGAGCACTTAAACACTTGGTGGATTTGTTAGGTGAGAGCACTTAAACACTTAGTGGATTTGTTAGGTGAGATCACTTTCTCTTCCTTTATTCCTTTAATTTTTATCTCCACTAAGAACTCAGTTTTAGCCTTTGACTTCTTCATATGAAATGTTCCACTATGAGTGTAGATCATTGTGGTAAAATTTCAGAATGTATTGCCATGTGGTTGGGCCGGAAATGCTGCTGGACCTCTTACAGGTCCAGTTTTCCGGTTTTGCTTCTGTAGAAAATTGGGCTGATTGTTTGAAGGCCTTCCACTCATAGTTTGCTCTGGCACTCTTCATAAGAAATGTTCCTTTGGGTGTCTAGAATGGATCTGGAAGGTTTCAGCTCATTTGAAGTTCATTTGGTCAGGCGGCCGCTCCTTCTTCTTTGCTTGGCTTGGTTTCTCCTAGCCGGAGTAGGAATATGTGTAAAATTGATCTTTTAGTACATTTCCATTTTTCTCCATCATTTCCAGGTAATTATGGACCTAACGCTCATTTCACCTTCATCTACTCCAATGTACCTAAAAATAGAAATTGAATTAAAAATCGATTCAGTTAAGGAATTAACTAAGCAAAATGTGAGGAATTAACTATTAAAATACCGCATTAAAATGCTCCTATCATTCTTCTTCACAGCTTGGTTTCAGGTTTCAGAATTATTTCCTCCTTGCTTGCAGGTTGCTAGGAGTACTTCCAAGAGAACATCAAGGGTGAGTTTTCCTCTCCAGACACCAATTTTGAAGATTTGTGTGGTTTGTCTTGCTTGGTCAATCCTTTGTTCAGCTTGTTTGCAAGGCCATATTTCTTTATCATGGTTAACAAAGGCAGAAAGCAGGAGACTTTTGTAGGGACTGTTGTTGATTTTCAGAACAGATGACATGACATTCCACCGATTGGTCATACACTCGTTGATACACATGTATCGTATACGAGATTGCGACTGCTCGGGGATCTCCCCAGCTCCATGGTGACACAGGTAAAAGAGAAACTGCAAAAAAAATAAGAAGCAGCACTGGTAGGTTAGAGAGGCATCAACCTTTTAGCGTCTGCTTGCCGGCTCCCCCTTCGAACAAAGTTGCTGAAAACTTCTTCTCTCCTTTGCAGCCGGGCTTCGCCTTTCTCTTGATGGTTTTCCGTCCCTTTAACTCTGGCATTGTGCTTGCTTTTATAGAGAGTCTTGGAGATGAGATTGAGTCTTGATTTTGAATTTAAATAAACTTATCTCGAGATAGCTAGTTGTGCATGGCAATGAGTTTGTTACAATCAATTTGAGTCAAGCCCGCATAATCTGTATCAATTTGGATAGCATGACTTGAATTTGAATTTTGATCTGCTTTCATATCTATCACCTCCTGGCTTTACACGGATAATGTCTACCGTGTTCAAACTTTTGACAATGCATTTACTTTGACTTTTGTTTGTTACCATTTGAATTTGATGGTTATCTGGAAGCTACTGCCGCTGAAATATCATGGCTTGTGTTGTAAATGATATGGCTATTCATGCAATAGGTATTGGTTGATGCATGCCATTACTATTGATTGGCGATTGACATGCTTCTAATTGGCGATTGACACATTCGTAATTGTATGAGTGATTGATGTTTTACCTTTTGTACACAAGATGTAGCCCTATATAAACCTCATAGTGAGATGAATAGAAGATATCTCATTCTCTGTGTCCAAACTCTCTCTCTCTCTCAAAAACTTTTCTGTTTTACAACATGTTATCAGCACAAAAAACTCGAGAATTTAGATTGCGAGTTGTGGAGAAGAGGTGGTTAGTCATTCAATCAACAAAAGAGGCGGATCATCGTTCAAGCTCTTGGATTGGCTGAGAAGACAACTTTCTCAGTTCTGCACATATAAATTGAAGATTCATCCGCTCTTCATCAAGTAATGTTTTCCAAAATCTAATGTTATATTCATGCTTATTGAGCCTATTGATTGAATATGAACAATCACCATGATGCATGAACCCTTATTTGGTTTGGATTGTTTGGTTGGAAAAGAAAAAAATTAGGATACTTTGGCTGTAGCTATTTCTAGGACTTGGTCCAGTAGCACCAATTCACAACTAGAGAGCATCAATCAATCATGCAAAAATAAAATATGCTATTTCTGGGATTCGAACCTAGCCACAGTATGTACAAGCCCAACATGTTGTCCACTATTCCATTATGGCAAATTGGTAATTATCACCACCATTTAATATTAATACTGCCAGAAGCAGATTCAACTCCATATAATTGGTGATTGATCAATTGATTCAATTCATGTTTTGGTTTTGATTGATATTTATCCAAAACAATTACCATAGTAGTTTCTCAATGTATCATTTATTACTACATTTTAATATTGTATATTACGCGAATTATGGGCTTAATTTTTGGTTTCACAAATTTGAATTATGCCATTATAATTCCTTATGCTAGAAGCATTATGGGCTAAATTATTACGCGATTATTACATTAACATTATGCCAGAAGCATTTGCCCTTATTACCTATACGAAATGCCAAAAGCATTAATGGGATTTGAACCCAATTCCTTAGGTACATAATCGCTGCATTAATTTATTTATGTTACGATTTAATAACATATATTGAATTTGGTTAGGTTATAATTGTGAATATTAAATGAGGCTGAGTCAGAAGCTCAAAATCAAGCCCAAAGTCACAACAACAAACCCGAGCCAGAAGCTCAGGCCTAAGCTACAAGGCCAGAACATAAGTTCGCCACGTGTTGCCATAACAAAGGTTATGAATCTTCTGAAAGTAGGCTCATCCAGTTGGATGCGATGTCTAGGTAAGGTTCAGATGAGGCTGTGTACTTAAGAGAGCCTTGCTCCACCTAAACCTCATATTTCCTTACTTGGTCGTATTCAATTGGAGTTACCAAAAGGGTTGGGTAATAATTTTTCATTCTTTGGCAGACCAACCTGAGCCCAGTAGGTCCACTCTCCCTTTGCGGGACCTAGCAGTCCAGCCGGCCTCACACACCATTTGACTTATGCATGAAAGGCAGGGTCACAAGCCCGCAGACTAAGCCCGATAGGCTTCACTATCAAGCCCATTCCTTCTTTGGTCCAGCAGAATAAAAAATAAAAGGAAAAATGATTTGATATTGTAAATAGATTCATCATATTTAATATGTGTAATTAATTGCTAGAAGCATTTATTCACATAATTGTGTGATAATTAATATGTTATGTTACTAGCATGCAATTAATATCACAATTGATTTGTGATTTTTATTTATCCAAATTTGTGAGATTATTTCAATTTGCTTTATTCAATATTATTTAGTTACTTGTCTAGAAAATTTTCGCACTAGAATATATGTGTAGAAAATGCAGGTACCTAATGAACTAGAAGTTCTAAATGAACCAGTAGTTCATACATATATCGAACTTGTAGTTTTGATAATGCCGTTTAAGAAACTTGAAGTTTCCTTCATAAATTCACCACACATGATAAAACCAGTATATTTTACATGTCTAATCCGATTTTTCATACTATGTTATAGAACCTGAAGTTCTCATTACTTGCTTATGGATGATATTACCCAAAGCACTAATATTATTTGTTCCTTTCCTATAAGAAATGTCAAATCTCAACATGTTTGACTTTGTTGCTTTGGAGGTTTCCGGAAGAAACTATCTAAAGTGGACTCAAGATGTGAAAATTTATCTGACTGCAAAGAAGATGAGATCAACAATCAATGCTAACAATGTCATCATTGAGGCTTTTAATATGAGTGCCATAATTTTCAAAAAGGAAACATATGGAGAAAACACTCCAAGTTGAGTATCCGATGAAGAGGATATACAGACTCTTTGGGTCGCTCTAGAAGAGCACTTTCATCATCAGATGACCATTTTCTTGCTTCAAATTTTCTTACTTGAAGCAAGACATGATTGGCAGAACGAAATTAGGCCATATGATCGTCTGTCACTTGGCCAAAGCCCAAGAGGCCACGTAATCAAGCTCCACGTGGCCAAGGCCCACGTGATAGGAACCATGATGCCATAGCTCAGCAAGCCCGAGTTGAAAGGAACACTATGCCGGCCTATCGCCACCAGAATCAGCATGATCTTTATTATCGATGTGGAGGAATTGACTGCTGGTCCCGCACCTGTTGTGCGATAGCCCAAGCAGTAGATGAATATTACGCCGGTCGTGAAACTCGAAATACCAACTTTATTAAAGGGTCATTTTCTATCGATTCCACACTAGAGATCATGGATTTTCAGGCAGTTACTGAACATACCAAGGATTATAACTCAAAGACATGGGTATAATTGGTCCCTTGTGCCATATCTATTTCATCTTAATGAATGAAACATCTTCGGATTTTGGTGATTTATGTTTTCAATTATTTTGGATTATAGAAATGTGGTTATATTCGAATATATTTAATTCAATAAACTTATTTATACATGTGATCCATTGAATTAAATAAATGAATAGGCATATTATGTGGGGAAGGTTGTTGTCTGGTTAAAAGTGCTATTACGCACACCATATTCCCAAATCAGAGATGTTTTTCAAACTTATTGTCTATTCATACCTCTGTGACAACCGTATCAGGCCAATCCAACCTGATAGAGGGTTATGGCAAAACCCACTGTATGTTGTCCAATGGTACTGAACCTACCATTAATGAGGCCTTATAATCTCCACGTTTTAGAAGAACGTTATTGAGTATTAAGGATATTCGGACCAACGGTTATCACGTTGAAACCACTGAGAAAAATGAGTATAATAATCTTTGCATAACCTCCAAGTGTGTGGCCAGAAGTGTACATTGGAGAAATTGAAATCTGTTAGCTAGAAGCTAACTAATTCAAGCAACTACTTGCTATGGCATGACCGTTTGGGACACCCAGGTCAAAGTATGATGCAACGAATCGTCAACTCATCGCAGGTGCATCCCTTCTGAATAAGGGTCTTGTATATAATGACACACTATGCCATACTCATTAAGAATATTTAATACTAGACCATCATATGCAAAGACTAGTACATACACCACCATTTTTTTTGCACAGAATGCAAGGGAAATTTGTGGACATATCCAACCACTATGTGGACCAGTTAAATATTAATGGTTTTGGTTGATGTATCAACAAAGTAATCACATGTTACATTACTGTCCATAAGAAAATACTGCTTTTGCTAAACTCTCGCCCAAATCATGAAATTGAGGGCTCACCACTCGGATTATCCCATAAAGTCCATAAGACTTGATAATACCGGAGAGTTTACATCGAAGACTTTCAATGATTATTGCATATCCCTTGGGATTGATGCTGAACATATAGTTCCCTATGTTCACTGCAATGTCCCGTACCTCAATTTACCAGTTCACTAGTTATTTGGACGGTAAACGACAACTATTTTCACTTGTTACTTTGTTTCGATACTTTTAGTGGCCCTAAAAAGTTGACTTTTTGTTCGGGTCAAAATTTGAGAAAATTCATGAAAGTTGTAGGAGACGTTAAACCGAGCGCTTGCATATGTGGTACGTAAAAATCGGAGTTCGTATGCCAAAGTTATGAGTATTTTCGTGTGAGGGGTATTTTGGTCATTTCAGCCCACCTTAATTATAAGGGGCTGATCAGCCCCATTTCCAGCCATTCTCCCCCATCTTTTACGACAGAAACCAGAAAGAAAAAGAGAGGGAGGAAGAGAGAGAGAGAGAGAGAGAAAGAAAGAAAGAAAGAAAGAGATCTTCCGGCGCCAATTCCGGCAATTTCCAGCAGCAAAAATTGTATCAATCTCTTCCTTGCCTCATGGGTTTTCTTTTAAGTATAATATTGCATAGATTTATTGGATGATTTTTGAGATTGAAATCCGGGCACTATTCACAAATTGGGGGTCTACTGTTTTCTTAATTGTTGAGGTAGTTCCAGTTGTTTTCTGAACTTGGTGCAGTTGAGAAAAATGCTAGGGGGGTTGAGATGAAGCTGCTGCCAAAATTTGGTGACCATCGGAGAAGTTGACCGCCGAGTGAACAGTGCGGTGCGCGAACAGTGGTGACGTTTAAACAGAATTTAAATTCTATTTTTAGCTAGTTAAATCCTATAATTTTGTAGAGGTTGAATATGTGAATTTGATTGGAATTGGAGAAGTTTTTAATCGATTATGAATTTCTGAAATTTAGAATTCCATTATCGATTTACGAGAATCCGACCGTCGGATATCTCTTGGTTCTGCCTTGGAACCTTTAATGTATTAGAGGTAAAAGTTGGGATGAATCTGAGAAGAAGTGGAGAGATGATTTATGATGATTTAATTTTGGGAATCGTATTTAATTGTTGAATAGTTATTCACGAAAAATGATTGTGTACAGGGCAATTTACCGAACTCTTGCTCGATGAAGAAACTTGTATGCGTGATCACCTGAATAGTACTGTGAGTGGACCTTTGGTTTTAAATAAGGATGCATGCAATTGTTTTTCCCGTATTAATTATTTTGTTATTTAATTCCATGTGATTATATTTTGTTTTATTATTGTTAATCTGTATTGTTTTGTTTTGGGAACTGAAGTTGTGACTTAAATTATTGTTTTAATTTATCGAGCATATTAACGGATTTAAATATTTTATTACTATGTCAATGGGATTTTCGAATCAAAGTTTATTATGCTCGATTTGGAGAATATGATTATTATATGGTTTCCAGCGATTCGTTTTCCGAGGAATTTTCAGGATTAAATATATTTTTTTTATCGCCAACTTTGGATTTGTGGAAGATTTTCGAGATGAGTTTTCGATGGAGTTGGATTTCTCATTTATTTATTGACTTTCGGTTTTGGCATTGGGAATGCCTAATTAATGATTTTTGGATTTGGTTTGTTTCTTGGAGTTTTTGAGAGATTTTTAGAATTGGGATTTGCTTATACTAATTTCCGGTTTTGGTTACGGATTTGAGAATATTTTGGCGTGCGGGGTCACGTCATTGGAATATATATATATTTTTTCTCGTGAGAGATTGGGGAAGCCTTTCGGATTTTATGGATTTTGAATGTTTTCCTTCACCATACCGGGGTCCAATTACTAGGTCTCCTCCTCACTTACTTGTGTTTGTGAGTGGCAGTTGAGGTAGCTTATTCTCCTCCTCACTTACTTTGTGTTTGTGAGTGGCAGTCGAGGTTTCTCCTCCTCACGTGAGTGGTAGTCGAGGTTACTAGTCTCCTCCTCACACAATCTATGTGTGGGTGGCAGTCGAGGTTAGGGGTTCCTTTACCTGTATGGTGACATCCCTTCCCCATATCCTTTTATTTGTTACTTGACTAGCGGGGCTAGTCCGATTCTTTTAGCCAGCGGAGACTGTTATGTTTTCACGAGACTCCGAGTTTTAAAGACATACGTTTTATGAACGTTGCATGCATCGAAGTTTTACAAATTTAAGTTTGTGGGGAAGTAATACAATTCCTTTTCTTTTAATTTATTTATTAAGTCCTTTATTTTTGTCCACTCACTCTAACATGTTTTTAAATTACTTTCCCCTGGGCCCTTCGGTTTCAAATGCCCAGTTTGCAAGCGTAGTTGAGGTCGGGCGTACATTGGAGTTGAGGCATAGTCAACAACATGGCTTCCGCATTTTTATTTGATTTAGGTTTTCCTTGATTACCCTTGCTGTTAGAATTGCTCTGATTACCTGAGGAAATTAATGTTATTTAAGTTGTGATTTGTGTTATGTGATTTTTGGTTGATGTTGTAATTTGGGGAGCAGGGTGGCTCCAGGAGAATAAGGATGGATGATTTAGAAGTGTAAATGTTTTCCTACAGGTTTTGGGTAGCCGACTTTTAGGGAAGGTTCTGCCAAATCTTTGGTAGAATTTCTTCTAAGGTGGGCCCCGCAGGGCCACTTCGGATTTTGGAGTGAAATCTGGGGTGGGTCCTGTCATTCACACCCAAGATGGTCTCGCAAATAGAATCTTGGTAATACGCACCAAGTTTCTAGTTTTTGAGTGGGGCTATGCAATCTTGCATGCAGCTATGTTGGTCCTGATGAGGCCCACTGCTACCCAACCTTACTCCGTGTTACAGCTGGTGACTGGGTACGAACCTGAAGTTTTGCACTTACATGCATTTGGGTGTGCAGTCCCTGTGCCAATTGTGCCGTCGCAACGTACGGAATTGGGTCCTCAACAAAGGATGGGCTTACATGTTGCTTATGAGTCCCATCCATTATATGCTCTTTAGAGCCCTTGACAGAGGATCTCTTTACCGCTAGATTTGGGGATTAATTATCACTTTGATGAGACAGTCTTCCCGCCGTTAGGGGGGAGATAAGAACGTCACCGCTCTTGATGAACGGCGTGAATTAACATGGAATGTCCCCACAATGTCTCATCTTGATCCCCAAACCGAACGAAAATAGTGAAGTGCGGACAATTCTAGATCTATAGAGTATAGAATACAATATGCCAAACACTTTCTCTGATCTAGCAAAAGTGATGAGATCATATATACATGCTGCAAATGTGCCTGCAAGGATAGACGTCCCTGTAGGATGTGTCGTCCCAGATGGACGAGGTACGACCATGGCGGCTAACCAGTCATATGTCCCTGCCCAGAAGTGAGGTAGACCATTAGGTTCGAAGGATTCTTATCCCCAGCAGAGGGTAAACTTGGCACAAACCTATCCTCTTGACATCGCAATCTCAAACCGATTCATCTCACGAGTTAAATCCGGATTATGGGTATGTCCTAGAAGAGACCATGTTGGGGGACGCTCCAACATTTGAACCCATTCCAGAGAATAGAGAAATCTTGGTAAATTTAGAGAGATTTGGAATTGGAATGAGATTATCATCGATGATATATTAGTATTTGCGGTGGCCACCGAAACTATAATATGCGATGACCTCTAACCTTGCTTTGTTGATCAATATCAATGAAGAGATGACTGGCTAAAAAGGGAAATAAGTAATCCAGGTCGAATTAGATTCCTTGACAAAGAGAAAGGTGTTTGGACATGTTGTTCCCACACCTCCCCATGTTAAACCCGTAGAATTTAAATGGGTATATGTAAGGAAGCGTAATGAGAAAAATGAGATTGTGATACACAAGGATCGTCTAGTGGCTCAAGGATTTTCTCAAACGCCCTGTGATTGATTACGAGGAGGCGTATTCTCCCGTAATGGATGTCATAACGTTCCGCTACCTTATAAGTTTGGTAGTTTCTAAAAAACTAAGTATGCAGCTTATGAATGTGGTCACAACTTATCTCTATGGGGATCATAATATAGAGATATACATGAAAGTTCCTGAATGACTTATGATACCCGATGCAAATAGTTCTAGATCAAGGAACACGCTCTCTATTAGTTTTGAAGCGTTCACTTTATGGATTGAAACAATCTAGACGGAGGTGGTATAACCGTCTAAGTGAATATTTGATCGGGATGGGATATGTGAATAATAAACTATGCCCATGCGTGTTTATTAAGGAAACAAGTTCCGGGTTTGCAATTATGGCGGTCTATGTCAAAGACATGAATTTGATTGATATTCCTGAAGAGATCAAGGAAACCGCAAAGCACCTGAAGTCAGAATTTGAGATGAAAGGCCTTGGGAGAACAAATTATTGTCTCCACCTGGAGCTCGAGCACAGTTCAGATGAAAAATTTGGTCCATCAACCAAATTACATCCAGAAGATGTTAAGATGTCGTAATGAGGATAAAAGCAAGCACACCCATGGTCGTCCGAAGTCTAGAAAGAACCGTATCACCCTACAGATGATAACAAAGAGATATTGGTGCCAGAAGTCCCATATCTAAGTGCAATAGGCGCATTATTGTACTTGGCTTAATGCCCTAGACATGACATCTCATTCGATGTGAACTTGTTAGCTAGATATATCCCTGCGCTAACACGTCGCCACTGGAATGGCATAAAAGACATTTTTCTCTACCTTAGAGGTACAGCGGATATGGGCTTATTCTATCCCTACGCATCAAGGAATGGATCAAACCCCCTTGATCCTCAGAATGATGCTTGCCTTGTTGGATATGCTTATATAGACTATCTATCAGACCCGTATAAGGCACGTTCCTAAATTGGTTATGTCTTTACCATTGGGAATACTGCAATTTCTTGGAGGTCTACAAAATAGACACTTGTTGCTACCTCTTTGAATCATGCTGAGATACTAGCTCTTCACGAAGTAGTATGTGAATGTACTTCGCTAAAAGTCGTTACAAAGCATGTTCGAAGCACATGTGGACTGCATTCCACCACTGATGAACCAACCATTATCTACGGGGATAATGCTTCTTACATAAAGCAGATAAAGACGAGTTTCACCAAAGGAGACAACATTAAACATATTGCATTGAAGTTCTCCTTCAATCAGCAACAACAGAAGCATCAGAATATTGAAGTTAAGTAGATTTGATTTGAAGACAATCGTGCAGACCTCTTCACCAAGTCACTACCAAAGTCTACATTCCATAAGCATGTCCAAGGTATTGGTCTATGTAAACTATCTGAATTACCTAACATGTAATTTTCAGGGGGAGTCGAAATCAGGGGGAGTATCTTGAAGCATACTCATTTGACCATCGTGTACTCTTTTTGTCCTTTGTCCAGGGTTATTTTTTCCCACTGGGTTTTGTTACCTTGCAAGGTTTTGACGAGGCACATCTTTAGCATGGTCACCCCACTTATTGCATCCAGAAGATGCTTTGATTTGACATATATGCATTTGCTCTTCTTTTCCCTTCGACCATGAGTTTCTCCCACTGGGTTTACCGGGCAAGGTTTTGGTATAGCAATTCTAATGCATCCCTCTCGTAGACATACTACCTACTTATGGTATTGATAAGAAGACTTCACCTATCTCTAAAGCTGTGATACTGCTACTCCACACTCAAGTGCGTTGTGCACTTTTTCTCCTTCGACTAAGGTTGTTTTTTCCCACAGGTTTTTTGTTACTTGGCAAGGTTTTTGACGAGGCAACTTAGAAGCGCATAGCAGAACCAGCACTATTGACATGGAATATCTAAGGGGGAGTGTTGTAAATGATATGGCTATTCATGCAATAGGTATTGCTTGATGCATGCCATTACTATTGATTGGCGATTGACATGCTTCTAATTGGCGATTGACACATTCGTAATTGTATGAGTGATTGATGTTTTACTTTTTGTACACAAGACGTAGTCCTATATAAACCTTATAGTGAGATGAATAGAAGATATCTCATTCTCTATGTCCAAACTCTCTCTCTCTCTCTCTCTCTCTGTCTCAACAACTTTTCTGTTTTACAACAGCTTGTATTTTTTTTTTTAAAGGGTTATTATCACAAATGGTACCTGAACTTATCCTCTATTTTATCGATGGTACCTGAACTTCAATTTTGATCACAACTGGTACCAGAACTTTTCGATTTCATTTTAAATGGTACCTAAGGCCACCTTCGGTCACTATTCCGGCCAAAAAACCAAATCTAAGAAAACAAAAAATAAAATAAAAACAAGTTCAAGGCAAGTCTATTACCAAAAAATCATCACTATATATGATCGTAGCCCTCGAAATCATCAAAAATCATCACTATGATCACCTTCCATGTCGTTTTTAGTCGGAATAGTGACCAGAGGTGGCTCTAGGTACCATTTAAAATGAAATCGAAAAGTTCGGGTGCTGGTTGTGATCAAAATTGAAGTTCAGGTACCATTTCTGATAATAACCCTTTTTTAAACAAATACACAAGGTCTTTTAGATCAAACATTACCATCTCTAGCACTGCTTCTTCTCCTGGCTATTCCTTAAGAGGTAATAAGTAGTACCATTTTCCCTTTTCTGACTATCTCTCAGAAGCTAGCTCACAACTTCTTCTACGTTGTTATGTAGATGAAATTGACCCTGCAACTTACTCATTCACCATGACCCTCAAAGGTAACACTTTTTATGATGATGAACTTTAGGATGTTACTTGTTCAAATTGTAACTTTGTGTGTTTCTTTGTAGCACTACAAGCAAGGTCTGGCTACAATAGTTGGGAGGCTTTATCCCCAGATGGGTTTGCTTTACATTCAAAGTGGTCTTGCAAATGAAGAATTTGGTTTTTTTTTTTTTAAATGGATGTACATTGTGGTTTTGTTCTGTCTCTAATTCTAAGAAGGTTCTGACAGGGATGTAATTGATTCATTTTTTTTTTCAAGCCTTGATTGTTTTTGTTGGAGATGTGGTCTAAAAAGTTTAGGGATTGTTCACATCTGGTAAAAATTCTGAAGCATAGAGAATTGACATTTTGTGAAAGCTTAGGTAGCTAGTTATTAGTAGTTTTTGTTTGCTCATGTGTAAGTTGCTGAAGTATCAAGGATCAATGGTAATCTATGATTTGGAGCTCCGAATTAATTGCAAATCATGCGTAGTGCTCTTCTATGTAGTCATGTGCTGTAGCCTGTAGCCTGTGGGTCCTTTATGGTCTATACATTATGTTTCACTTCTCCATTGTCCTCTTCAATTTTGTATATATCTTTGTCTTTGCAGTTATTAGTGACTATGATTATGTATTTTCTGAGAATGGTCTTATGGCTTACAAAGATGGGAAGCTCATTGGCACCCAGGAATGACAAAACTTAGTAGTGATAATAGAAAACAAGTTCTCACGTTCATGGCAATGTGCTGCTTAAGTGATTTTTCTTTGAGATATCAATCAACCATGTGAAAGTTGATATTCTTAAGCATCATGTGGCAAAAAAGATGTTTTGATTGTAACTCATGATCCTTTGCTAGATTAATGTATGGCTGAGAACATAAGGAAACAAAATCTATTGATTTGGTATCCCAAATCTGAACAAAGTATGTATTGTTAACATAAAAACCTTTTCTCAAAGAAAAAAGAACAAAAAGCAAGTGGATACTTGATAGGAGCATTTTAATGTGATATTTTAATAGTTAATTCCTCACATTTTGCTTAGTTAATTCCTTAACTGAATCGATTTTTAATTCAATTTCTATTTTTAGGTACATTGGAGTAAAAGAAGGTGAAATGAGCGTTAGGTCCATAATTACCTGGAAATGATGGAGAAAAATGGAAATGTACTAAAAGATCAATTTTACACATATTCCTACTCCGGCTAGGAGAAACCAAGCCAAGCAAAGAAGAAGGAGCGGCCGCCTGACCAAATGAACTTCAAATGAGCTGAAACCTTCCAGATCCATTCTAGACACCCAAAGGATCATTTCTTATGAAGAGTGCCAGAGAAAAATATGAGTGGAAGGCCTTCAAACAATCAGCCCAATTTTCTACAGAAGCAAAACCGGAAAACTGGACCTGTAAGAGGTCCAGCAGCATTTCCGGCCGAACCACATGGATTGAAGCTCTGAAAATTTGTCAGGATGATCTACACTCATAGTGGAACATTTCATATGAAGAAGTCGAAGGCATATAATGAAGTCTTGTTGGAGAAATAATTGAAGGAATAAAGGGGAAGAAACTGACCTGAAAACAGCTCAACACCACATATTCATGTTTCCCACCCACATGAAGAAAGCTAGATGCTTTCTCTTTTTCCTTGGATATATTTTTTCTACAATCTCTTTAATAGATCATCATCACTTCCATGTTGCTGCACCTTCATGCTTTGCTTTCATTTCATCATTTCTCTTTCTTTTCCATATTTTACAAATCACTTTCATACTCCACTTTCATTATTTTTCTTCCACTCATCATTTCACTCTTCTTTTTCTTCCCTATATAAACACCTTCTCCTCTCATTCTAAAACACATTCCTTCATCCATTCCATCTCCTTGTCTCACCATTTCCTCTCCATTTTCCTTAGTCACCATTTCCTATATAAACATTCCTTCATCCATCTCATCTTCTTTGTCTCTCCATTTCCTTTCCATTTTCCTTCTCCATTCTCTAGTTGCAAAGTTCTGCGTTTTCAAGCAAGGAGAGGAAGAAGAAGAAGGAGCCGTGAAGATCATATCCTCCATCATCCACCTTGAAGGCTTGCTTCCAAGATTCAAGATCCAACCATCTAGCTCTCCATCTCCATCTCCACTCACGGTGTAATTCGTTCCTTTTCCTTGTAACCTTTTTGGTTTCCTTGTTTGATTTCGTATGAACTTGTTTCTAGTTAACCTAACGTTTAGGGCAAAGTTTAAGCCCAATTTCTATGTTTAAATAAAGTTTTCGAATTCTATAATTGTGATTCTAAGTTGCTTATGTGAGTTTGTTCGATTAAATTTGCTTTACAGAAAACTTTTATATGTTTATCTTATTTGGGTCGACACTTATAGGATTTGCATGTAATTGGTGCTAGGTTTAAGAACATGAAATCGACTTTTCGTTTTGTGTAACTTGAATCAAAAGTAGTAAAGGTTCTGGACAAGAATCGAATTTAATTGAAGAGGATTGCAATTAGGTGGACTTTTCCATAACTAAGTTGTACACTTGAGTTGATAGCCTTTCTCTATGTCTAATGCATTGAACATGTCATGATTGACTAGCTTTCTAGGGCTTGATTGCATGTTTGATAGAATTAATCTAGGTGCTTTCGCTTAGGTTAATTAGCATTGAAAAGTAAAATATGGGAAATCATTTGCTTTCGAATGTTTCACATGATCAACTCCTCTCTCATGACTTGGAAGAACAATTATAGGGTTTGAATCGAATTTGATTACATGGAATTGATTTTGATCTTTGTTCCTTGCGTTCCACCCTTGTATATATGTTTTTACGTTTTCTTTATTTTATTAATTTTAATTTTAATTTTAAGAATCCTAAACCCCCCCCTTATTTTTGTTCACTTGTATATATTTATTCTTTATTTTATTTTTGTAAATAATACTTTTCTTTATTTGTTTCACAATGACAGGTGTACCCTCAATCCCCGGAATAGAACGATCCCTATTTGCTTATACTACTAACGATATTTCAGGGTTAAATTGCGTGCTTGCTTTGAGCGGCATCAATACTCTTCTAGCAAAGATAAATATATCCATGATACAATCTTATTCTATGGATTCTTTTAGTTTCATTTTGTGGAAATGTGATGATCTGTGGCCAAAAGAAGGTCAGGTAGCCTATTAGATTGAGGTAGTCATCTGCTGTAGCCTGTAGCCTGTAGCCTGTGCGTTCTTTATGGTCCATACTAATGTTTCACTTCTCCATTGTCCTCTTCAGTTTTGTTTCTATTTGTTTGAAATTTTTCACTTTCCAAGAGTGAAATGTCATTAGCTAGGTTTAGATGCTCACTAATGATTATTGGTTATGATAGGATCCACGACAGTGTTGTATTCTTTTTCCATTTCCTGAATGTATTTGATAAATACCAGACTAATGGGTTTTGTGTTTTTCATTTTTAGAGCTTGAAGTCACATCTTGCAGATGATAAGCTCAAGGTAAAACGTATCCTCCATTGTATTGTTGTTGAAACTGAAAAAATCACGAGTCCAAAAATTACATGGTGATGGTCTTTCAAAATAAATCAGAAAATGGGAGCCAACTACAACGTTGGTGCACAATTACATGCTCATACAACCAGTTGTGAAAAACAAAAGAAATACATTCAGTTGGTAAGCTCGTAGAAGTTGTTAAGATTTGACCGAGTTCAAATCACATGAAAATGAGATATGCTGCTATTCAAATTTTTGTTGGCTTTGAAAAATTCAAACGTGAAGCAAACAAGAACACATTGCTACTCAAAAAAGTCAAACTACAGTTGGAGATAAGCTTCTCATTCAAAATTCAAATACAAAGTCTGGGGGCTATCACATATCCAACTACATTGCTATAAAAAATGTAGCAACGTTAAACACAGGGAAGGAGGTGAAAAGAGGTAATCATAGGGCATATTTCTGCTGAAACAGAGAGTGAATTTTAAAGAGATCCATCAACAAGTCAAGCTCCAAGATAGAAGTTCAGGTATACTTCACGTCCATGTTATGCTTCTCTTCTTTGATAGGGAAACATGTCGGTCAAGCACACTTGCTTCAAACAAAAAGGGGCTGTTCATGAACAACCTATACCCTTTTGTTGGCTACCGGAAAAAACTATGGTCGTTTATGAATGGCCGAGTTTCCGAGCTTCCTTGAGATCTCGATTCTCCTAAATTAAGACTAATACAATCGTTCAAGAACGGCCGGGGTCTTAATACAATATGGTTGGTGCAATTTTCAGGCTTGGAACATAAAGCCATCCATGTACAACTGAGTTCCAATGCCAAATTATGCACAGAAAATTGCTGTAAAATCACATTCACCTCCTCTCAAAATAAATGAAACCAACCACCACCAAGGAGCTTTCCAGCCTTCTGTCTTCCCATTCACCCTGATAATAAAATGGCCTCACACCATTTCCAAACATTCCATACAAAACCCAAAAAAAAAACCACACCAAGCAAAATGTCAAACTCTTGGCGGTGAAAAGCTTGGTGGAGGAACAATTAAGGCCTGCATACAAATATAAAAGCAATTGTCAAAGTGTGGATGCAAGTTAATTAGAAGACAAGGCTCAGATGCTCAGAATCAAAACAAAGAATGATTAAAATATTTCTTTGTTGAAGCGGCGGTTTAATTAGTAAGAGACAACATAATGGAAATAAGCTTTGTTTCTAGAACCAGTACCATACATGATTAACAAGAAGACAAAGCTTAATTGTTTAGACAAAATTTCATCTTGAACTTGCTGTATGTCGGCAAGTATATATAGTTGAATATTTGAAGGTGGTGTACAAGGTCAACAAGAAAACAAAACGCAACTCTAATTGATTATGTTGGTAAATAGAAGCATATTCAAACAAGGGGTCGCACCATCTTTCTGCACACCAATTGATCGACCAACTGCTGTAATGGAAGTTTGAACCTATAGCAGCAAACTTAGGAAGTCACTGTCAATGCAAGGTCACAAGTGCTCACTCGTCAAGATCCAGTGTTCACCTGTCAAGAAGGGATGAAAAGGTTGAAGAGAATGGGAGTACAGTACTGAAGATCGAGGACAGACACAGAAGTAGAATTAAGTGGTGGAGTCCTCCATTTTATGGAGATTACAGGGACATGTTCTCTTCTCCAAATTGGGCTAAGGAAGTCGGTATGCATCTCCAATTCCCGCTCGAGCTGACGATCACCCCAAGTTTCTCTCGACCTTATCAAATCTGCTAGAGTGAGGATGAGGGATTATCGTGTGGTTTGAGGATGTTCTAGAAGATGCATTGTTTGAGCTTCTACTAGGTGCAGGTGTAAAGCCCAAAATGCGTGCCCAAGGAAACTGTCTATTTGGGGTAGATTACTTGGGCCTATAGAGACTAAAGCCTGAAGAAAGAGCATGGGTGTACAAATCACTTTCTTACCTGGGCTAACAGAAACAAAAGCCTAAGAATAAATGTGGTTGTCCGGATCACTTTGAAGCTCAGGCCTGATTAATTTGTTCGCCGACAAGAGCATATGCAACATAAAGCCCATTTTCAAATCTTGGGCCCACTATAAAGCTCAGTACATCAGGATCCTAGATCAAATCAACAGACACTCTACAAGCTGGATGTCTACAAAAGAAATACATTTGACGGATTCAAGAAATATATACATCCGTCGAACAAAAAAGTTGCTACAAAGCCAGAAATACCAATTCTTATGAACTACGGTCGGTTTGATCCCACAATGGGTACGTAGGCAATCTAGCGACCCACTAGATGCAACCACAATTTCAAATCGAATCCCTGACTCCACCAGTCAAATTCACACAGATCCAAACAGAATCTCTGACTCCAACAATCAAATTCAGCCAGTCCTAAATTGAATCACCGACTCCAGTCAAATTCTCCCAACACCAGAAATACAAATTCACAAGAACTACAACGGTTTGATCCCTCCTTGAGGGTACGTAGGCAATCTAGCGACCCACTAGATGTAACCTCAAGTCCAAACAAAATCCCTGACTCCCTGGTTCATTCAATTCGAATCCTTGACCTCATCAGTCAAATTTCTCCAAATACCAAGAAACGTCATAACCTTTCCAAACAGATCCAAAATAAATCAAATCCCTGGTTCACTTACACCAAATTCGTCCAAACAGTATTCCTATTCCAAAAAGCCATACCCTCCAATGGATCATTTACCCATTGGAATTCTTGAACTATGAATGGCTTGATCCCTCTACAAGGGTACGTAGGCAACCCATTCAGACATCCGGGTGTAGCCACAAAAACAAACAAACACACACATCCACAATTGGTTTCTTCATTAATGGAATCAGAGGGTGTTTCCCTATACCAAGAGATTGCAATTAAGAGACGCATTCTGTCTTGAATGGGTCGAACCCGAAATAATTAAAACTCTATTCACTAAATGAATATGAATGGAATTATGTTGGGTGATATTTTCGCTCACTGTGTGTACTTTTTACTGAACAATTGTGCTGGCTTCTGTACTTCGAAGAGACCTAAGGAAGTCTGAAGCACTGTTTTGAAATAGGTTTGTTTATAATTGTGCAGGAATTTATCAATTTTACACTTGATAAAGAGGTTACACTATATTGCTGACTTGGACATACCGATAAAGAGGTTAGTGGAGTGGGGAACCTTTGCTAAAGCTTAACCTATGTATGGTAAAACTTATACTCATTTTTAATTATAACTATAGGGGTACATTTATTGAGTTCCAAAGTGGGATGATTAATGTAATTCATTTTTAATTATAACTATAGGGGTACATTCATTGAGTTTTGAAGTGGGATGATTAATGTATCACCAATTGGGCGAAACTGTAGCCAAGAGGAAAGAGATGAATTTGAAAAATATGACAAGGTTAGATACTTATGCAACAAAATATTTAAACTGTTATTTCATTTAATTCTTTATAAATCATCACATTGGTTTGCAGTTTCACAACGTACACCTGAAAATGGTTTCTATCATTCGTGAGAAGTTTGCTCACTTTAACCTAACATTTTCAGTTAGAGGACAGATAAGCTTAATGTCAGTGACAGATGATATTCATTTATGCTTGGTAGCATCCAAGTAGCAACTGGTATTGAGTAAATGAATTTATAATGCAGAATGGTGAAGGTCATCATTTCAGAGGAAGATATATCAAAGCACATCAATTACAACTGTTATATGTGACAAGTTGCATAAGCTTGTCTATGTTTCTCTTGGATTTTGTTGTCATGGAAGTACTGAAATTGTTTTAGGATTTTAAATTAGTTTTCAAGGACATGTACTTGTGAACATGATGAATAAGTGATAATGTGGATCAATGTATTTAGTTTAATACAATTTCTATTATATAGAATTTGATTAGTATTGGAGTTTCATGTTCAGCTAGTTATTGTTTGATAGCTATTGTAATAGACCAAAATAAAAAGCTTATGAGATAAACATTTTTTTTTCTAATAACCAAAACTTTAGTGGCCTTAAAGTTAATTTGGTCACTGATATAAGCATGTGACTTGGGCTTTAGTGACCAAATCATGTGTTTTAGTGTCTAGATTTGTTACTTTTAGTGAGGAACTTTGTGGTCACTAATTCTATAATGATTTGTGACCAAATAATCTTGGTCACTAAATTTTTTTATATTAGTGACCAACAACCATACTTTAATCACTAAAGAGAATTAGTGACGAGTCTATAGTGACCACTCTGTGACCAACAATATTTGGTCACTAATCATATATAGTGACCAAATTGAATATTTTCAGTGACCACTATAGTGGTCATTAATGCTAGGTTTTGTTGTAGTGTAGCCTTGAAGTCCGGTATATCTGGAATCTGAAAAAGGGGAGTCAGCCCCAAATCTAGGGCTCCGTTGCAGTGTGGATGACTCCCCACTACTTTAAAACCCAGAAACTCAGAAAAATAACTCCAAACCCAGAAAATATAATCATCGTCCTACCAATTTCTACCATTTCTTCACACAAATTCAACATATAGTGAATAGATTTAGTGCGACAAACAACAGCACAAAAGCCAAAAAAAACCCAAAATCTCAAAAACAAGAGAAACCCCAGAAAGACGCAAACCAGAAACCAAACAAAAAAAAAACAGAGTAACTACAAAACAAGAACGAATTCTTACCCTGTCGTACTGCGGTCGCTCGGCCGGCTTAGCTCTCCTCAAATTCAACTTAAGCCTCTCATCCCTCTTCTCCACAACAACAGCGACAGAAACCAGGGCAAAATTTTTCCACAGTTTTTTTCACAGAACTGGCAGAATGGAGAAGAGGAACAGAGGTTTTCCCTCTTAAATTCAACTCATGCTAAATCACAACCGTTGGCAGCGAAGGGTCGCTAACTGTTGGATCGCTCCACGTGTCCCACTATCTCCCTTCGCTCCTTGGATACGCAAACCGTCAGAGTCGAAGCGACGAACATTTATTACCCTCTCTGGATTCTATGCGCCACATGTCTCGCATGCACCGTGAACCGCATCAGGTAACAGAGGCTCAAGCCCTCCCATGCACCCCAACGGGTACCAGAGGCTCAAACCCTCCCATGAACCCTAGCGGGTACAAGAGGCTCAAGCCCTCCCATGCACCCCAACGGGTACAAGAGGCTCAAGCCCTTCCATGAATCCCAACGGGTACACAAACCTCTATCCTACCCCACCGGGTTATGTCGGGTGCATTGTAGAGTAACTACCTGTAGAGCAACCCGATCAAGACATCTCTTGCACTCGAACTTGGGGGATTCCCTACAGGCACATTAGTGCCAAACCTTGTGCCTAAATTTACCAAGTCCCCACCCAAGAAACATCTTGAACGGGAACTTGAGGGACTTGTACATACTGATTGATATTTCACTAGGTTTTGGCACTATCAACTGGGGCTGTAGGAATACCCAAGTACCATACCATGGGCCGGGTTCACAACCCACCATGATGGTGCTCATCAGGGACGACACCTCGGACACTAAGGACCTCGGACCTGGCCAGCACAGTCCCTCCAAGTACACACCAGAAAGTTGATATAACTACAAAAGGACAACCTGCGTCCCACATCGAAGAGATGGGAAACACCTTTCCCATGCTTGAGTATTAAAGATCAACACAACCACCTTTTCTAGGGTAATAAGTAATAACTCCTTTCCTTTTACTATTACTCAATCCATTTTTATATTGAGAACCTCACTCTAGCATCGGAGAGGTATAAATTGGCAGGTACGGTTTATTCCTCTAACATTGTGTTACTAGTACATGATTCAGGAGTTGGATCGGTACCCCAAGCGGTATAGCATTCTGTGTGAAAACCCGGTGTTGGTTGCATCACGAGTATGAAAATATGTGCAAATTTGTGTGACGTTACCTACTCCCAAGATTAGGAGGTCAAGTTTTAGTAAAGGGGAAAAGTAAGAGTATTGTACCCAAGGGAACTCTACCCTAACTAGATCACCGCAAAAAGAATCCTAGAAAGCACATGCCAGTCTATCTTTTTACAAATTAATAGTCTCGGCCCTTTGGAAGCCAAAACTATCAATAATGATATTTACAATGGTAAAGTGGTGAATCGACTTTGTTGATTTTAATTTCTATAAAGTAAAATAAGTTGCAAAAAAATAAACTAAGCTAATAAAAATAAAATAAAATAGAGACTTTGATCAATAATATAAATAGGAGCATAGGTTTTGCACCTAGCCTCCCTCATGCATATAATGTAACCCATTTTCTAATAATAACATGCGTTGATAAATTCCCCCTCGGTTTTTGCTTGAGAAACCAAGATACCAACTAATCATGCAACCTAACTATGTCGCTAGAGCAAAGCTAGATCACACAACCTTAGTCCCATTTACATTCACTAAAACATAAAAGGGCTTTGATGTCGTAAAGCCTAAGGCCTCTCGACTCTTAAACTCATGGCACCAAGCATTACTTTTAAGGTAAGGACCCAAGCAATCTAGTTCTTCCAGTAAGAATAAGCTAGACCACCACTGTATTAGCTACACATGCTTGTTGGTTACAAAAGATTGTCAAGCTTAAGTTTATGATTTCATTAATTCCTACAACATGCTTCTAGGTGACAAATCCAAAAACAAAAGTAAGAAAGCATTAAAGTAAAGTAGCTAAAGGATTCAAAACATGCATATTCATCAAAAACACGGCATCACACTATTTTATACATGAGTTTGGCTAGGGCTAAGGCCTAGCCCCAAATTTATTCTACTCACAACTCATAGTTACATACATCAAATTAGCCCTTGCCCCAAATTTTTTCTACTCACAACCCATAGTTACATACATCAAACCCATAAACATAATAACATAAAGCAAAAGAGAAGAAGAGTGGACAAAGTGGTTGGTTACCAAACTAGCTCCCCTTGATGCAAAACTAGTGAGAGATATTTCAAAGTATGGAAATTTCGGTTTTCTCAAACCCAAATTGCCATACAAATCCACAAAGCTCTTAGAAACTTGAAGAACAAAGGCTTGAAATGATGAAACTAAGGTGTGATTGATCAAAGATGTAAAGGATCTTCGGTTTTTGGTAAAAACCCAAGACACTTTACACTTTTCTCTACACAAAAGCTAAACTAAACTACCTAAAAGATGAAGAACTATGGAAAATGGAGAGGAAATGGAGAGAGAAAGGAGATGAAATGGATGAAGGAATACATGAAAAACGTCCAAAGTGAGGGGATGGTGTTTTTATAGGCCAAAAGTGATGAATGGAGGGTGGAGATCAAAGGAAATGAAGGGCTAGATGTGATTGACAAATGTGTAAGCACAAAATGTGGATCATATCTAGTCTTTAATTCCACATAAAAATGACCTATAAAGCCCATAGATATTTTGGTGGAGGAGAAAAAGTAAGGGCAGAATGGTCATTGTGTAGGGGAACAAGGTATTAAATGGAAGACAAAGGTGTAAGGTGTAAGGTGTAAGGTGTAAGAATGAGACCACTTGTCATCTTTCAAATTTTGAATTTCAAAATAACCTAGACCTAAAGTTTTCCCACCTAAAGTATCTAACCCTAGTCAAATCTTCCTTGTCCTCCACACATGTTCTCAGCCGGACAACTCGGCCGGAAATGTCTTGAATCCAGCGTCGACCACCGTTGACCCATTTTTTGTCCGTTTGCGCACTTTCTTCTCCTTTCTTCCTTCAATTGAATCTCCACCGAGAGTTTGGAATTGGCCTTTTACTTATTCATAAAAAATTTCCTCAATGAGTTTAGATAATCCAAGTAAAATTTCAGAGCTTAGTTCACAGTGGTTGGGCTGGAACTGCTTACGGAATCGGTACAGGTCTGATTTTACAGTTTTTGTCTTCTAGTTAGAAATTGGGCCAAGCTTTTGAAGGCCTTACACTCTAAACTAGCTTTGCACTCTTCATACGAAATGATCCTTAGGATGTCTAGAATGAATCTGGAGAGTTTAAACTTATTTAGAGTTCATTTGGTTAGTCTTCCACTCATCCTTCCTCACCTATCTCGGTTTCTCCTAGACGGAGTAGGAAAAGGTTCTAAGATTAACTTTTTAGTGCATTTCCATTCTTCTCTATGGTTTCTTAGCATGATAAGGAAAACATAATAAATATATATAAATAAACACAAAGGTTAAGCAAAAATGCAAGATTAGGGGGATAATTACTAGGTAATTAAGGACCTAACACCTGGAGAAATCCACCAGAAACAATGGGTACTCCAAGAAGCGAGGTTGAGAGAAGGGGATTACTGGACTCGGAGGCGCTTGGGCTAGCGAAGAAGCCGCTTCCCCTCTAGTGGTAGATGGACCTGCTCCTTGGCTAGAAGGAACAGTGGTTCTCGAGCGAATTTATGAAACATGACATATTTAAGAACTCAACCAAGTAAGGGAAACCTAGTGATGCGGTTGAATCTTGATTACCAGTCGTGATGCTGTGGGTTCATCCTCTTCCCAATTGTCTCCTGAGAGGTCAAGTCGACTTCGTTTGCTGGCCTAATGTCAGGTCCATTAATTATTCCCCTAATCTTTCACTTTTGCTTAATCTTTGTGTTTATTTATATATATTTATTTTGTTTTCCTTATCAAGCTAGGAAATGATGGAGAAGCTTGGAAATGCACTAAAAAGTCAACTTTAGCACATTTTCCTACTCCAGCTAGGACAAACCGAGCTAGGCAAGGAAGGAGCAGCAGTAGGCCGACTAAATGAACATCAAATGAGTTTAAACTTTCCAGATACATTCTATACATCCTAATGATCATTTATTATGAAGATTTCAGGAGCTAGTTCGGAGTGGAAGGGCTTCAAAAGATAGGCACAAATTTCTTACTAAAAGACAAAAACTACAAAACCAGACCTGTACGTATTCCGACCAAACCACGGTGAACTAAGCTCTGAAATTTTACCTAGATGATCTAAACTCATGGAGGAACATTTGGAATGAAGAAGTCAAAGGCCAATTCGGAACCTTCGGTGGACATTTAATTGAAGGAAGAAAGGAGAAGAAAATGCACAAACGGACAAAGAAATAGGTCAACGGTGGTCAACGCCGGATTCCGGACTTTTCCAGTCAAGTTGGCCGGCCAAGAACATGGGTGGAGGATAGGAAAGAGCTGATTAGGGTTAGAGACTTTAGGTGGAAACACTTTAGGTTTAGGTTATTTTGAAATTCAAAAGTTGAAAGATGACAAGTGATCCAATTCTTACACCTTACACCTTTGTCTCATATTTATTACCTTGTTCCCCTACACTATGACCCTTCTACCATTACTTTTTCTCCTCCACCAAAATATCTATGGGATTTCTAGGTCATTTCTATGTAGAGTTAAAAAATTGATCCACATTTTGTGCTTACACATTTGTCAATCACATCTAGCCCTTCATTCCTTTTGATCTCCACCCTTGATTTGAATTGCCTTGGCCTTTAAATAGTCCATTCTCTCTCCCCAAAACTGTTCACCCTTCTAGTCTCTCATTTTGCAACACCAAAATCTCTCTTTTCTCTAGTTCTAGCATAGTTTCTCTCTAGTTTTGAGTTTTAGTTCATAGTTTCCTAGCTCTGTGTAGAGATAGGTGTATAGCTTCTTGGGTTCTTGGTTTTTCCTTACCAAAACCGAAGTATCTATACACTTTTGATCAATCACAATTCTAGTTTCATATATTCAAGTCTTGTTCATCCTAGTTTTAAGAGATTTTATGGAATTGTATGGTGTTTTTGGTTCCTTTCTCTTATTAGAAACCAAAGATACCATACTAGGAAGCATTTCTCACTTTGTTTTGCATCTTGGAGAATAGAAAGTGTTCTTAGAGGTGTGGTTTGGTTCTTTTTGGAATCAAACCCGTGGGTATTCCTTCCTTTCTCTACTCTTCTGTCTCTTTACTTGATGCTTTACAAGTTTATGGCTTTAGTTTATGTAGTTATTGGTTGTGAGTAGAATAAATTTGGGGCTAGGACTTAGCCCTAGCCAAACTCATGTATAAAACAATGTGATGCCATGTTTTTGATGAATATACATGTTTTGAACCCTTTAGCTACTTTACTTTAATGCTTTCTTATATATGTTTTTGGATTTGTCACCTAGAAGCATATTGTAGGAATTAATGACTTCGGAAACTTAAGCTTGATAATCTTTTGTAACTAAGAAGCATGTGTAGCTAATAGGGTGGTGGTCTAGCTTATTCTTAAGGGAAGAACTAGATTGCTTGGGTTTCTTACCTTAAAATTAAGGCTTGGTGCCGTGAGTTTAAGAGTCAAGAGGCCTTAGGCTTTACGACATCAAAGCCCTTTTATGTTTTAGCGAATGTAAATGAGACTAAGGTTGTGTGATCTAGCTTTGCTCTAGCGACATGGTTAGGTTGCATGATTAGTTGGTATCTCGGTTTCTCTAGCGAAAACCGAGGGAGAATTTATCAAAGCATGTTGTTATTAGAAAATGGATTTACATTATATGCATGAGGGAGGCTAGGTGCAAAAACCTATGCTCCTATTTATATCATTGGTCAAAGTCTCTATTTTATTTTGTTTTTATTAGCTTAGTTTATTTTTGTTCAACTTATTTTACTTTATAGAAATTAAAATCAACAAAGCCGATACACCACTTTACCATTGTAAATATCATTATTGATAGTTTTGGCTTCCAAAGGGCCAAGACTATTAATTTGTAAAAAGATAGACTCACATGTGTTTTCTAGGTTTTATTTTCGCGGTAATCTAGTTAGGATAGAGTTACTCAATCCCTTGGGTACGATACTCTTACTTTTCCCATTTACTAAAACTTGACCTTCTATACTTGGGAGTAGGAAATATCATTTCTGCACATATTTTTCTACTCAATGATGTCCCTAACACCTAAGTAGCAGCAACCTGATGAGAAATTAAGAACTAGAGTGTGAGGCCAAAGGATTTCAAGATTAAATACAAGTCTGAAGCCGTGTGAGACTTTACCTGTGCAGGATCTCGTCGTCGGAAGAATCCACGACTTCAGGTTCCTCCGCCACAGCTTTTTGTTTCTAGGCCTGACCAGTAGTCGTAGTGGAAGGACCAGCTTGTTGACCACCAGTGGTTGGCGGCACCCCTCTACTCCTGGTATTGACCCACTGAAAAGAAAAGTTGATCAGAATCAAGAAGTCAAGATATTATGAGACTGAGTATAATGGAACTTACCTCCGGCCTTGGTTCCACTCCAATCTACACACGTCGAGGGGGCTGTGCCTCGTGAATGAGGAAGCGGGCAAGCGCTTAAGAGCCCGTTTGGCAAAGATAGCCCAGGCGGCGGAAGATTAGGGCAAAAAGTTTGTCATCTGGCAGGTCCCAATAATTGACAGAGACTTTGGTCTACCATTCATCATAGTCCTCGTACGGGATAAAGGACAGTAGGCCAAGGAGGAAGGTCTATCAATGTGAGCGTGCTTTGCACTGGAGCAGGCCCGGTTGGGGGACCTATTCTTCTCCAGGATGTGTAGTAATTCATGGAATCGAAAAGGGGGAAGGATATCAATTGGCCTAACCTGAGTTGGCGAGCGAAATGGTTGGGTGCATAAAGCTCATGGGTCAAATCATCAGCCGCGAGCCTAATGTTTGAACAAGAGATGGTGTGGCGGAAGGCCAAGCGGGCTCGCTCTCTATGGTTCGGACCACTGGGCATGAACCCCTGTTGAAGAGGAGGTGGGAATCTCTGACGCGCTCAAAAGCAAGCGCGCAATGTAACCCTGAAATATCGTTAGTAGTATAAGCAAATAGGGATCGTTCTATTCCGGGGATTGAGGGTACACCTGTCATTGTCAAACAAATAAACAATTAAAATTAAAACAAAGTATATTATTTACAAAGATATTCACAAGTATAAACATTATTTACGAAAAAGGGGGGATTTTGTTTTTGGTTTTTTTTTCGAAAATAAAACTAAGTTAACAAAATAAAAAATGCAAAAACATAAAAATACAAATGGAGTGAGAGAACAAAGATCAAAACCACATCCATATGCAAGAAATCCAATTACAATTCCTATAGTTGATTTTAAATGTCATGAGAGAGGAGTTGATCATGTGAAACGTTAAAAGCAAACAATTTCCCATATTTTTACTTTTCAATGCTAATTAACCTAAGCGAAAGCACCTAGATTAATCCTATTAAACATGCAATCAAACCCTAGAAAGCTAGTCAATCATGTCATGTTTAACGCATTACACATAGAGAAAGGCTATCAACTCAAGTGTACAACTTAGTATGGAAAAGTCCACCTAATTGCAATCCTCTTTAATTAAATTCGGTCTTTGCACAAAACCTTTACTACTTTGATTCAAGTTTACACAAAACGAAAAGTCGATTTCATGTTCTTAAACCTAGCACCATTCATATCAAAACCCTACGTGTTTGCAACCACATAAGATTAAAATACAAAAGTTATCTATAACGCAAATTTAATTAAACAAACTCACATAAGCAACATAAAAATCAACATATAGAAATCACAACTTTATCTCAAAACATATAAACGGGCTTTAAACTTTGCCCTTAACATTATTTGTTAACTAGAATTCATAGTTCTACAAATCTAAACAAAGAAAACCAAAAGAAATTACAAGGAAAAAGATAGAATTACACCATGAAGGGAGTGGATGATGAAGAGCTTGAGACATTGATCTTCAATCTTTAAAGCAAGACTTCACTATCACGGCACAAGGTGGATGATGACGGCTAGGAGGCTTCATGGCTTCTTCTTCTCTTCTTCTCTTTGCTTAAAAATGCAGAAACTTAAAACTAGAGAATGGAGAGAAAAATGGAAAGGAAATGGAGAGACAAAGAAGATGAGATGGATGAAGGAAGATGTCTAGGAAAATGGAAAGGAAATGGTGAGACAAAGAAGATGGAATGGATGAAGGAATGTGTGGGAAAATGGAAAGAAAATGGAGAGATAAAGAAGATGGAATGGATGAAGGAATATGTGACTAAGGAAAATGGAGAGGAAATGGTGAGACAAGGAGATGAAATGGATGAAGGAATATGTTTTAGAGTGAGAGGAGAAAGTGTTTATATAGGGAAGAGAAAGAAGAGTGAAATTGAAAAAGATGGAGTAAATTAGTGTGAGTAATGATGGAGAAAACATGATGATTACACCCTAAAACATGGAATGTTTTTGGGTGATGATGGTGGTGGATTAGTGTGAGAAATGATGGAGAAAACATGATGATTACACCATAAAACATGGAATGTTTTTTGGGTGATGATGGTGGTGGATTAGTGTGAGAAATGATGGAGAAAACATGATGATTACACCCTAAAACATGGAATGTTTTTGGGTGATGATGATGATGGATTTCCTACTCATTTACTTCAATTTTATCTCCACCGAAAGTTTAGATTCTGCCCAAGACTTCTTCATAACAAATATTCCCCCATGAATGTAGATTACTGTGGTAAAATTTCAGAATGTATTGCCATGTGGTTGGGCCGGAAATGCTGCTGGACCTCTTACAGGTCCAGTTTTCCAGTTTTGCTTATGTAGAAAATTGGGCTGATTGTTTGAAGGCCTTCCACTCATAGTTTGCTCTGGCACTCTTCATAAGAAATGATCCTTGGGCTTTCTAGAATGAATCTGGAAAGTTTCAACTCATTTGAAGTTCAGATGGTTAGTCTGCCACTCCTCATTTCTTGTCTAGCTCGCTTTCTCATTGGCTCAATTTCTCCAAGACACGCTTTCTCAGGCCAAAATGCTCATTTTAGGGCCAAACAGCTCATTTCATCATCATCTACTCCAATGTACCTAAAAATAGAAATTGAGTTAAAAATCGATTCGTTAAGGAATTAACTAAGCAAAATGTGAGGAATTAACTATTAAAATACCGCATTAAAATGCTCCTATCAATCTCCTATTAAGAACCAGGTCCGAGTCTGGTATCTCGTCCAAAAGATAAAGGTAAGAGAAGCACTCAGAATATGGTGGGAAGGTGTACCTTGCGTCCTCGCATAGCCATCACCCCAAAAGCGAGTTGACTGGGGGCTTTTCTAGGATGTTTGGCTAGCAGAGTTGTGGGAAATAGATTTGTAGCCAGAAGTCTAGGATCTAAAGAGGGCCAGAGATGCTAGACTTGAAGGGATGCATGGTGGCCTGATAAAGGGCTCGATATAGTGAACCCAACACAAGTTGCCCAAGGCGGACACAGCAGTGGCCAAAGAAGTCCAGGTTCCAGTGGGCTTGTTGGTAGAAGCACAAAAGATATACTTACAAAGCCAATACTCCAGAAAGGCAATGCCGTCAGTCGCATCGTGTTGTCCGCGATAATTGCCTCGCCAATTTGGGTAGGATCTGATGAAGGTAGCACAACCAGTCTGATCCATTCGCGAAGGGAACTCAACAGCCTCAAATTGGCCATGCACATAGGGCTCGTAGTCGATGGGTAGCCCTGTGATGGTGAGTATGTCCAGCAACGTGATCCCCATCTGCCCGAACCTGAAATCAAAGGTATTGCTGGAAGTATTCCAGAAACAGAGGGCGGCGGCTAGAAGTGATCAATTGGTGCCACCGAGTAGACGAAAGCATAGATCGATGGTCTCGGTAGTGCCCACTGCATTCCAGTGAACCAGATCCCTTCCTCTGACCTCATGATACTAGGAGAGTTTGTCGTCACTCACCGATGGCTATAATCCTATCTTAGATTTTTGCTATCTCAGGCCCTAACTGCTGAAATCGTTGGGAGTCCTTCTGAGGACCTGAATGGGGTAGCGAATAGGAAGGCTGTATAGGGCCATGACATCTTTGGAAGGATATCTCGGGGGGTAAGACCCAGTCTAGCCTAGTTATTAGGCAAACCAGTTAGAAGAGGCCTCTGGATTGAGGTTCGAGAAAAACATCGGGCACCCATTGATAGGAGCATTTTAATGTAATATTTTAATAGTTAATTCCTCACATTTTGCTTAGTTAATTCCTTAACGAATCGATTTTTAACTCAATTTCTATTTTCTTAGGTACATTGGAGTAAATGATGGTGAAATGAGCATTATGTCCACACTTACCTACAAATGGTGGAGATAAAATTGAAGTAAATGAGTAGGAAATCCATCATCATCATCACCCAAAAATATTCCATGTTTTAGGGTGTAATCATCATGTTTTCTCCATCATTTCTCACACTAATCCACCATCATCATCACCCAAAAACATTCCATGTTTTAGGGTGTAATCATCATGTTTTCTCCATCATTTCTCACACTAATCCACCATCATCATCACCCAAAAATATTCCATGTTTTAGGGTGTAATCATCATGTTTTCTCCATCATTACTCACACTAATTTACTCCATCTTTTCCAATTTCACTCTTCTTTCTCTTCCCTATATAAACACCTTCTCCTCTCACTCTAAAAAAATTCCTTCATCCATCTCATCTTCTTTGTCTCTCCATTTACTTTCCATTTTTCTCTTCATTCTCTAGTTCTTAGTTTTGCATTTTCAAGTAAAGAGAAGAAGAACAAGCCGTGAGGACATAGCCTCCATCATCCACCTTGAAGACTTGCTTCCAAGATTCAAGATTCCAACGTTCAAGCTCTCCATCTCCATCTCCCCTCACGGTGTAATTCTATCTTTTTCCTTGTAATTTCTTTTGGTTTTCTTTGTTTAGATTTGTAGAATTATGAATTCTAGTTAACAAATAATGTTAAGGGCAAAGTTTAAAGCCCGTTTATATGTTTTGAGATAAAGTTGTGATTTCTATATGTTGATTTTTATGTTGCTTATGTGGGTTTGTTTAATTAAATTTGCATGATAGAAAACTTTTGTATTTTAATCTTATGTGGTTGCAAACACTTAGGGTTTTGATATAATTGGTGCTAGGTTTAAGAACATGAAATCGACTTTTCGTTTTGTGTAAACTTGAATCAAAGTAGTAAAGGTTTTGTGCAAAGACCGAATTTAATTAAAGAGGATTGCAATTAGGTGGACTTTTCCATACTAAGTTGTACACTTGAGTTGATAGCCTTTCTCTATGTCTAATGCGTTGAACATGTCATGATTGACTAGCTTTCTAGGGCTTGATTGCATGTTTGATAGGATTAATCTAGGTGCTTTCGCTTAGGTTAATTAGCATTGAAAAGTAAAATATGGGAAATCATTTGCTTTCGAATGTTTCACATGATCAACTCCTCTCTCATGACATTTAAAATCAACTATAGGAATTGTAATTGGATTTCTTGCATATGGATGTGGTTTTGATCTTTGTTCCTTGCGATCCACCCTTGTATATATGTTTTTACATTTTCTTTATTTTATTTATCTTAATTTTCAATTCTATAATTCTTAAACCCCCCTCCCTTTTTATTTTGTTATTTGTATATATTTCTATTCTTTATTTTATTTTTGTAAATAATACTTTATTATTTTAATTCTTTATTTGTTTATACAATTGTATATATTTATATTCTTTATTTTATTTTTGTAAATAATACTTTTCTTTATTTGTTTCACAATTACAGGTGTACCCTCAATCCCCGGAATAGAACGATCCCTACTTACTTATACTACTAACGACATTTCAGGGTTAAATTATGCGCTTCCCAAAAGCGACATCAATTTTTGGCGCCGTTGCCGGGGATTGAAAAATCACTTGCTAAATTGTATCATTTATTGTATATATTTGCTGTATATAAATTGTTTGAAACTTAGTTTAAATTAACTAGGATGTTATTTATATTATTGAACACGAATTTTAATTGTAGGTTGTAAATTGAGAGGAATAGGTGAAGTCTCTTTTGTTAATATTGGCCTAAACCCCTTATTGGTACCTAGCTCAGGTCCCTTAAGGTTGAGGGCGGCCTTTATTAACACTTGTTGAACTGTCTTCACACTTATGAACTTTTTCATCTTAGTAAGTATAGCCTATGTGGAATGGTGTCTAGGAAGGGGACAACGTTCATGACGGGTTTTTGAATCCAGAAGTGCTTGCAAATGGGCCTAAACCACTATGTGGGAGTAGCTCATGCCAAAATGGATTTTTCCTCTCGTGTTCGCCCTCCCCCACCTGGCCATTTCAGTAAGGTTGCCCAAACGATTTGAAAGGGAGTTTGTGTCTAGGCGACTATACTTGGGCCGCACGTCCACTTGATTTACCGCTTGGAATTTGATTCGATATCAATAATGTTTATAATAAAAGAAATACTTGTGAATACTCTATACGTGTAAATTATTTTGTTGTTTCACACTTTAAACTTGTAAAAATACTTTTCACGTTTTATACTCACTTGTATACTTAACTTGTGTCTTATGTACAATATACTTGTTAATTATACTTGTAGTTTGTAATTAATAGTTATACTTGTTTTTATTTGTATTCTTTGTTAATTATAGTTACTAACTTTATTTAATGTAGGTACCGTCTGGCTGCAAGACGTAAAATACAAGCGCTACTTGGGAGGCAACCCATGCAAATCAGATTTGCTTTCTCTTTCCCTATTTCTTTTTATTTTTCAATTTTCTCTTTAGTTTTTATTTTAGGATTTGTTTTCGTAAATGTCTTCTATCTATGCTTACTTATTACATTGCATGCTTTTAATTGATTACATTGAGGATAATGCAATATTTAAGTGTGGGGGAAGAGATTTATATTTTTGTCTTTCATTTGAGTCCTATATATATATTTGTCTTTTATTTTTGAGTCCTTTATATAAAAAAAATAAAAAAAATAAAAAAATAATAAAAAAAACTGCATTCATTCAGTCTTATTAAATTCAGCTATTTACAAAAAAAAAAAAAAAAATTTTAAAAAAAAAATAATAATAAAAATACTCTATACTAAACCATGTCTGCATCTCCGTAGGAGTTGAGGCTGAGCTCAAGAGAAATGCGAGAGTCACCGCCATAGCCGCTACCTCCCTCGGAAGTAGTCTTCATGTTGCCAAAGATGTCCTCACCATGCATGGGGAATAGTGGAAGGGTTTCAATCTCCTGGTGATCTCCTCCTCGTTGTTCCATGAAAGATTGTCCTCCTGTTGTGCCAAAGGAGGTAGTACTGGTATTAGTGTTGAAGGGTGAGGAGGAATATGGGTCAACACCATAGCCGACACGTGACCCAAAGTTTAGATCAATGGATCTACCATCATCAGTAGAACTAGTGGATCCAAAATTGAGATCGAGAGATCCACCAACCGGAACATTCCGAAATTCCTTCAACTTCTGCCTCTCACGAGCCTTGAGGTTCTGGAACCAAAAGAAGACGTTTTTGTCCTCGATCTGCCCATACTGTTTCAGATGGAGGCAGATCTCTTGAATCTGCTCTGGAGTTGGGTACTTAAAACCCTTATCATAGTAAAGGCCCTTGAGGATTCTTAGTTGAGGCGGTGTGGGAGCCCACCGGTTATTAGTCCCGGCTGCTTGGTTGTTTCCTCCATCCTCGATTTGTTGCTGGGTCTGTTGCTCCATTAGTTGCAGAGTTTGTGGTTCCATGTTGATGAAGAAAGGATTTGAGTTTCGAAAGAAAGGCTGAAGGGTTGAGAGAGAAAGGCTGGAACTCGGAAGAATTTTCTTTTGAAGTGAACAGTCGCTCAGAATGCACCTATTTATAGAACGAGTGAGCAGATCTCCACCGTTGGATCGACGATCTCTGAGATTAAATCTACGCGTTGGATTAAAGTCACCCGAAAACACGGAAAAGCTGTTGGCGCGTGGAGGACACGTGGGGGAACCAAACGAATCTCGAGGAGCTGTGACAGACAAGCTACAGCCGAAAGCAGGTTTAATTGCCGTGAATCAAGGAAAAGAAAGGACGCGTGGGGGAATCAAACGAATCTCGAGGATCCGTGACAGACAAGCTATAGCCGAAAGCATGCCATAAATCCAGGAAAAGAAAGGAATATTTACACGTGGGGGAGTTTCTTGGGCCGTGAACTATCATAACTCTTCTCCTTCCCGGAGAAGCTTTGTTAAAACCGTGTGCCTGTTGAGATTTCTACCCTATTTTGTGCTTTACATATACATCCTTTTTTGTCTCCTCCAGATTTTACTAAGGTTTGTCTAAGCGTGCAGTTTCAAATTCCTTCTACTTCCTCATGGCTCGAACCAAGGTTACCCCTCGCAGGGGCGTCAATCAACGCCGTGTTCTCTCTTTGGAAGAAGAAGGTCGTCAAGCGGCCACTAGAGCTGGGCTTACTCGTCCATGGGACCATCGTCCTATCCGTGAGCGTACCCGCAGTCCCCCTCCTCTGCCTCGTCGCTCTCCCAGACTGCATCCCGGAGAGTCTTCTTCCTCACCAGCTGCTCGTGCTCCTCGGCCTATGGCCACCCTGGAAAGCTTGTCAGATTCGATTGATGATTTGCGTTCCTCTCTCCGCGATGGTATTATGGTGACAGATTGGAGAGTCAATTGCATGATCGATTACATCTCTGAGATGAACTGCTCTTTGATCCGCTGTCACACTGAAATAAACAAGCTTGCTCAGGAAGTCAATAACTTGCAGAGTTATCCTCCTGGGTTTCCTCGCAAGGACACTTCTGCATCACACCATGAGAACCCTCCTCAGGAGGCTGAAACCAGCAAGAGGGCTGCCACTCGCCAGCATACCGCTCCTCCAAAGGAGTAAATGGAGGTACAAGTCTAGGCTGAAAGACTTTAAACATTAAGCGCTGCATGGGAGGCAACCCATTTCAACTGTAGCTGTGGAGGAGACATCAAACGCAGATTTGCTTTCTTGAACTCTTCCTTCTATTTTATTTTCATGAATTTTAAGTTGTTTTAGGTTTCGTTGTGTTAACTTTCTCTTCTATGCTTGATTTATGCTTTGCATGATTTTTATTTGTTTATACATTGAGGACAATGCATGAATTAAGTATGGGGGAAGGATTATTGCTTTATTGTGTTTTAGTAGTTAGTATATAAAAAAAAAAAAAAATAGTTGATGTTGGATTGTGTTTTATTGTGTTTTTAATTGATGTTGTGATACACTAAGGTATATTGGATTAAACATAGTCTTGAAAAAGGGTAGCTGTTTCAGTCCCATTGCACATCGAGACTCCCTGTTCCCGTACCTAAGTGTTGAAATTAAATTAAATTGTAAAAAAAAAAAAAATGTTGGTTTTAGAGTGTTTTTGTGTGTTTGAGTCTTAGGATGCTCCTAACGTCTAGGATGAACATGTCTCCGAATTCATGGCTGAAGGTTTTCACAATCAAAATAGGACTTAATTGAATTCTGTGGTTAATCGACATTGTGACGCTTGTATGAAGATTTGAGATAGGATTGTAACTTGGTTCATTAAGCATGCTAGGATTAAGTCTGATTCATTTGACCCAAAGTGAGTTTTTGTGCTAAAATACTTTCTTTTCGAGTGCTTATTGATAATTATAGAATTTCATGGCTGTATTTGCAAAACCTCATCATTCTTTTGAAAATCCAATGATCATGTGCCATAGATTTTAATGGACTAGAGAGTACTAGAACTCGGCTGTTGTGACTGTCAAAACTTGTATGCCATAATATGCACTGATCCTGGATAGGATAGAAGGCATTAGGGTAACCACCAAAGCCAAACAAGCATGTGCCCCCAATTGTGCCCGTCGTGGGACTCCTTAGAATGAACCCCTTTGAGCCTACGTTGAAAACCTTTGTTTCATCACCCTCACTACCCTACCATGAGCTTAGTACAGGATATCTCTACCCTTGTCTTAAGGACTTAGTAGAGCATGACATAGTATGTAGGGGTGACGATGAAAGACAAGTGTGGGGTGTGGAAAATCCAAGAAGAAAAAAAAAGAAAAAATTTTGCCTTGAAAAAAAAAAAGAAAGAAAGAAAGAAAGAAAAACGGCAAAAGAGAAGAAAAATTGAAAAGAAAACTCTTGGGAAAATGTTGAAGTGTGGTTTTGGACTTGCAAATTTGTAGAAGGCTCAAAGTTGAAAATTATGCCTTTGTCCATTCCCATGTTGGTTAGAGTGAAGGTTTGGCCCAAAACAATGATATTTGGTCTACAAAAATGATGACATAAGGTGATCCTTATATGCTCTGCTAGGTCCTTAGGATTTTTTTTGTATCCTTAATCTTCATTTCGAAAACCCTAGCTTAGCCCCATTACAACCTGTTTTAAGTGCTGACTTGATCCTTGAGATGGGCAGTCTTTGGTTAGTGGAGTCAGTTACGCAGTCGAGCTTATGGTTTAGGTCCATTTGTGCACTTAGTCATTTCATGAGGTCTTTAAAAATTCTTCACAAAATGTGTTTATTGATGAAATATGCAAGCTGTTTGTTGCCTTACAATTTGTTCTCTTGCATATACTTGAGTGTGAAGCTTTTAAGCATAGCCATTTCTGAGAGAAAAATCGAGAGTATGCCCTGTGAGTTTGGATTGGACTTGTTCGAAACATGCTATCATTCACTGTATAACTTAAGTTCTCCATATCTTGCTTAGTCATATGAATGTCACAGGTTTATTAACCATGGAATTATCTTTGTGATTTTGATTAAGTGTTTAACGTGAAAGCCATGAGTTTGGAGTCTCTGAGACAACAGTTAGGAGCAATAGAGTCATTTACTTGCTTTTTGTCAAGTCTTTGTTCTGTTTTGGATTTTTTTTTGTTTTGTTTTGCTAAGGGACTAGCAAAAGCTAAGTGTGGGGGAATTTGATAGGAGCATTTTAATGTAATATTTTAATAGTTAATTCCTCACATTTTGCTTAGTTAATTCCTTAACGAATCGATTTTTAACTCAATTTCTATTTTCTTAGGTACATTGGAGTAAATGATGGTGAAATGAGCATTATGTCCACACTTACCTACAAATGGTGGAGATAAAATTGAAGTAAATGAGTAGGAAATCCATCATCATCATCACCCAAAAATATTCCATGTTTTAGGGTGTAATCATCATGTTTTCTCCATCATTTCTCACACTAATCCACCATCATCATCACCCAAAAACATTCCATGTTTTAGGGTGTAATCATCATGTTTTCTCCATCATTTCTCACACTAATCCACCATCATCATCACCCAAAAATATTCCATGTTTTAGGGTGTAATCATCATGTTTTCTCCATCATTACTCACACTAATTTACTCCATCTTTTCCAATTTCACTCTTCTTTCTCTTCCCTATATAAACACCTTCTCCTCTCACTCTAAAAAAAATTCCTTCATCCATCTCATCTTCTTTGTCTCTCCATTTACTTTCCATTTTTCTCTTCATTCTCTAGTTCTTAGTTTTGCATTTTCAAGTAAAGAGAAGAAGAACAAGCCGTGAGGACATAGCCTCCATCATCCACCTTGAAGACTTGCTTCCAAGATTCAAGATTCCAACGTTCAAGCTCTCCATCTCCATCTCCCCTCACGGTGTAATTCTATCTTTTTCCTTGTAATTTCTTTTGGTTTTCTTTGTTTAGATTTGTAGAATTATGAATTCTAGTTAACAAATAATGTTAAGGGCAAAGTTTAAAGCCCGTTTATATGTTTGAGATAAAGTTGTGATTTCTATATGTTGATTTTTATGTTGCTTATGTGGGTTTGTTTAATTAAATTTGCATGATAGAAACTTTTGTATTTTAATCTTATGTGGTTGCAAACACTTAGGGTTTTGATATAATTGGTGCTAGGTTTAAGAACATGAAATCGACTTTTCGTTTTGTGTAAACTTGAATCAAAGTAGTAAAGGTTTTGTGCAAAGACCGAATTTAATTAAAGAGGATTGCAATTAGGTGGACTTTTCCATACTAAGTTGTACACTTGAGTTGATAGCCTTTCTCTATGTCTAATGCGTTGAACATGTCATGATTGACTAGCTTTCTAGGGCTTGATTGCATGTTTGATAGGATTAATCTAGGTGCTTTCGCTTAGGTTAATTAGCATTGAAAAGTAAAATATGGGAAATCATTTGCTTTCGAATGTTTCACATGATCAACTCCTCTCTCATGACATTTAAAATCAACTATAGGAATTGTAATTGGATTTCTTGCATATGGATGTGGTTTTGATCTTTGTTCCTTGCGATCCACCCTTGTATATATGTTTTTACATTTTCTTTATTTTATTTATCTTAATTTCAATTCTATAATTCTTAAACCCCCTCCCTTTTTATTTTGTTATTTGTATATATTTCTATTCTTTATTTTATTTTTGTAAATAATACTTTATTATTTTAATTCTTTATTTGTTTATACAATTGTATATATTTATATTCTTTATTTTATTTTGTAAATAATACTTTTCTTTATTTGTTTCACAATTACAGGTGTACCTCAATCCCCGGAATAGAACGATCCCTACTTACTTATACTACTAACGACATTTCAGGGTTAAATTATGCGCTTCCCAAAAGCGCATCACCCATGCCCGTTCCCCAGACATGAGCGGCTTGCTCATTGATCTCCTCCTCTCGGTCAATGATAATTTTCTTTTGCGGAGCCATTTATGGGTTTCTGATGGAAAATGAGACTAGTGAGAAGTTGGGAGGTTTATGGGAATAGAGAGAGAGACTTATAGGGTTTCTAATGTGATGGATCCAAACGTTTGCTGCAGGATTTAAATAAAAGATTTTGTGAGGGAAACGATGCGACGAAACTGTGTTCGACAGTAGCGAACCCTCATTAATGGCCTCGTTTCTATCATAAGTCGTGTCTCTTAAATCCTCTTCGATCAGTTACAATATTCGGGGGCATGATCTCTAGGCCTGGAGGGCAATGTTTGAGCCCAAAAGTATTTTTGGCAATATCCTTAAGAGGATTAAGTATAGCGGGCGGATACCTACAGTCCAAAAATAAGTCTACTTGGGTTTGGGTTATAGCTTCGCCCATTCTGAGTCTATAAGGAACGAGCCCTTATAGGATTCGAGTAGCAGAGACCGATTAGGAATCTTCAATCAATAATCCTTCTATGACAAGGACCGTCGAAACTCTAGTTATAAATTATAGTTCAAGGGACAAAGACACAACTCTTCAATCAACTAATCACTCAGATTATCAAAGTCTCTCCAGAGCAACCTAGCTTCAACCTAGTTGAGACCAGCAAAGCAAGGGTAACTACCTCGCAACCCAGCGAAGCTAAAGGCACGCTTTAGCAAAACTCATGCTTTCTCCTACTTCCCGGTGATTGCTCTGCTTAATTTACAATGTTAAGTATCGACTCGGTGATGCAAGAGATCACATCGTAAGTCCTTATTCATAAGAAAATAAGTCCTTTTTCGAAAGGTAGAGAAATAATGTGGTGACGAGGTTGGTGCTCTCCTTGTCCATAGCGTTTGAGAAGAAGTCAGGTCAAGGGATGCCCCGACGACTACACCGCAAGATGTTGGCACGCTCGCGTACTCAAAAGAGACTGTTTGAGAGATAGACTGGTTTTGGATCCAAACAGCAACAGTAATTAATTAAAAGTCTGAACATGTTTGACTTGAGTTTCAAATCGACAATGACATTTCGTGGTGCATTTTTCAATAAGATGGTATGCAGGTAGAAGCTAAACATAATTTTGTGACCTGCCACGCACAAAGTTACTTTGGATTCATGATGTGTTGAATATTGACCACATCCCTTAGTTGTGCAGTGGGTCATGTATAGAGCATAAGTTTAAAGCAGCTAATAGTGCGTTGTAGCTGTATACAGGCAGGCAAGTGATGTGTGACATTTAATTAACTAAAGCATAGCCGACCATGTACACACATTTATAACATGACAAGTGCATCTACACAAAAGTGTAAAAGTATCTATATCATGTTATAGATAGCGGGCGTAAAAGGTGAGGAAACGTATCTGCTCGCTCTTAGCTGAACAAGAGCCTTAAAGACGCGTTGCTGGGTGCGCTGACCAATCAGCTATGTGTTGCTGCTTGCTGTCTAGAGTAGTTGCTCAAGTGCAATAGCAAGGATGGTTTCCAACAATAAGAAAGACTGAGCGAACAATCACAATGTTTTCAATCAATTGATGGGATGATTGAAACCAATGTGTGCAGCCAAATTGAAAGGAGCATTCATTTTGATCAGTGTCCAAATCAGATTTGGACTGGGTATGGTCAATTTTGCTTGCCGCTGGTGCTCGGTGCTTACCGCTGATGATGACCTAGTTAAGTCGATACATTGATAGACGATTAACGGTCTATGCAAGTGAGGAATTGCAGATTAATTGATGCCTAGCGGATGATGCTTGATGGACCAACCAAAGGCTTGGCGGATACTGAGACAAGGCCGGGTGGATGATGCTTGACGGACCGGTCAAGGCTTGGTTGGATGATGCTTGACGTACCGAGGCAAGGCTTGGCTGGTATTGGCCGCTAGGCTTTGGTCAACGAAGCTTTGGTAGCGGAGCGTTAGTCAGCGGTTAAGGGCTTTGTCCAGTGGTGCTCGCTTGATAGAACCTTGGCTAGCGGAGTTGCAACTTAGCGGTAAAGCTGTGCGCTAGTCTTGCTATGCAGGTGCCAGATGGAGGGCTAGCGGGAGGTGCTGGATGGAGGTCACTGAGCACGCTAACGGAGGCGCTGTTGTCCTTGGCGGTAGATTGCAGCTATGATGCAGGGATGTGAGTGGGTGAGATAAGTGACCGCTGATGGGTGCACTAATCAATTATTGTGGTGTGGAGTGAATGCTTGATCGATGCTGACTTCTAGCGCATAAGGGTGGTGCTTGACGCTGCCAGGCTTGCGGTGGTCCAATTAATGGTTGGCGCTTGGCGGTAGAGCTCGCTAGCGGTAGCATGCTATATAGCACTGAATGTGTAGCAGATGTTTTACCAGTGGTAGCAGAGCTTTTGGCCAGCGTAGCGGGGCTGGCAGAGGTGCTGGATTCTTGAAATTTTTTTTTCTCCCTCCAAGGATGAGATTCTTTTGTGTGTTACCGCTAAGGATGAGATTGATTATTGCTGACTCAAGTAGCTTGCTTTGTAAGTAAACTTGCACAAGTTGCCGCTAGGCTTGATTGTATAGTGTTGATCAAAGTTGGGCGCAAGTTGCCGCTTGCACTGGGAGCTAATGATGATTAAAGAAAATGGATGCTCAGTGAGATTTAAATAACTCAAAAGAAGATGGAAAAAATTTCTTGAGGTCCGTTAAGCATGGTAAATAACGAAGCTTTTGTGTTGGCTTCCCACAGATGGTGCCAATGTTAATGTGAGTGACCAAATGGTCTTAGTTAACATTAGAGAAAGAAAGTAAGAGAGAGAGAAGACAAGATGTATAGTGGTTTGTCTCCCGCCTTGGCGGGAAACTACGTCCATTTGAAGTGTTGCACTATTGTGGGTTTGGGCCTTGTGGTCCAAAGGGATTACAAAGTATGTAATGGGATGATCTTTCTAAGTGGGAGGAGGGGTCCCTTTATAGGTAAGGGAACCCTCTCATTTACATTTTCTTCAACGTGGACAAAGAGTCCATTTGTAGTCTTCAAAGCATGTTGTGAAGCTAAGTTAGCAAGGCCGAGAAGTTGCTTCCCGGCGAGGTCTTGGCCACCTCCAACCACCACAGGGTATGTGGATGTGGGCTAAGGGATGTATGTCTCGTTAGGCCCTCTAAGAGGGTGTTACTTATGCTTAGTGTGTAGCAAATCCTCCATACTATTGGAGGTATGTACAAGTCCCCGAAGTCCCCAAGTAAGAGGAGTTTCTTGGTTGGGGAATTATAAACATGATGTCATCAAGCATAAGTGACATCCGAGCAGTGCCAAGCCCTACACAATATTCACCCAAATCCACATTCTCTCACAAACAGACAAAACCAGAATCGGAACCCAGAAAAACAAAGAAATCGTACCTGTTAGTGTTGCTTGACGATATTGTTGAACAAACAGTAGCCCCGATGTCTCTAAATTCTTCCAAACCTCAGGAGCTCCAACACTGGGCAAGATTTAACTTTGGGGGGAAACTAAGAGCCCAACTTTATATGGCTTCTTCTCCTAATATTTGATCAAAAACAAGGAACAGTAGCCGCCCCTGTCTCTCCCTTCCACCTATATATAGGGTCCGGGATAGCACAGGGACCGTTGGATGTGCAAGGACTACAACACCAGATTTCGCCACGTGTCAGACATGTATGAGCGTAACAGTGGTTGTGCGTCGTCGCCTCGGCTCCCTCCCTACTACTCCATTATACCTTTTAGGAATCTTGTACACTAGACTTCTGTACATGAAATACAAATAACAGCAGACACATGTCGCCAGGCATAGCAAATACTCCAAAGACACATGAAACCCTACTCCAGTATCCGAACAAGATACAACAAAAAACAAAAAAAAAAAAAAGATAGAAAAGACAAGCACTTTCCACCCTATCAACACTTCTCTTAGTTGGGGACTTGGGGGACTGGGGGCAATGGTTGTACAGAAGCCACGTGGCAAGATAACTCACCTTACACTTCTACCATAACAACTCTCACCCAAGAGAACTCTTGACCGGGGATTTGTTGGCGTCTATACCTCCCAGGAACAAATACCTGGAAGCACAAGGCTCATATAGCCACAAAAAAGTAACACACACCCCCAAAAGAGGGTCCCGATACAGCTCCCCCTCCCCGTGAGACAGTATCGGAAACCCAAACATCCCACATTGGAAGCAAGGGAACCATATTCCCAATCCTCTACAAATGGGTCATCTCCAACACCCTAAAAAGGTAAATTCCCCACACTTAGATTTTGCTAGTCCCTTAGCAAAATTAAACAAAGACTCAACGAAAACTTAAAGAAAAGAAAAGAAAAAGACATTACACATACAATGGCTCTATTGCCTTTCAACATTTTGTCTCATAAATCTCTTACTTTCATAACATCAAGATTAACACTCAACCAAGAATCAATATTTAGATATTCGAGAGTTAATTCAAACACTAAATCCACATATAATAAGTAGGACTTGGTTGTAACAATGGTGATGGGGTGGAGCTCAACATGTTTTAGACAAGTATGATTCATATCCTCACAAGGTATATCCACTCTTTCTTCTTTTAGATCAAGGCAATGCTTAAAAGCTTATAATCACTCAATTATATGTGAGAGAAAATATTTTGAGGCAATCAAATAGCTTACATATATAAGAAACGAAAGGCACTTTGTGAATATATTTTTTCAAAGATCTCATGAAGATATGAATTACTTGCACAAATGGACCTCAGCCATAGTTCAACTCTTATAACTCATCTCCACAGATCAAAGACTGTCCCATCTTAAGGATAAAAAATGTCTTATAAAGGGTTGTATGGGACCAAGGCTCAAGGTTTTAAGAAATGAAAGTAAGAATTTAACAAAGTATCCTACAAACCTAGTAGAGCTCATGTTGATGTAGAGAGACTTCTAGAAATACACCAAGGCATACAAAACGTCATAACCCATCGAGGCAAATAAAAGGCATAATATCTTCATGTTGGGCCCAACTTCATTCTAAACTTCCTTTGAATTATCGTGAACTGGACAAAGACCAAATTTTTCTGTAGGGAGCCTCAATTCAAAGAAACTCCAAATCCACATAGTATGGGGGACTAAAATTCATAAACATTTTTTTTACTTCTTTTTTTTTCCTCTTTTTTTGTTTTTGTTTTTTTATAGACATTCTACCCCACACTTGAACTTCACCTCTTCTCAATCTCCATCCTTGTCGCATCATGTAGTAAGTCTCAAAAGATAGCTCCACTAAGTTTTAGAACAAAGGGTAGGATTGTAACTATACTAAGGTTTAGGGGTTAAGATTTTAAGGGTGATGAAAGAAAAGGCTTTAATTGTAGGTCAAAGAGGTTTATCTAGGGGGGTGCACATCTCGTGTACACAATGAGGGACATAGGCTTATTTGGCAATGGTAGTGATTCCTAGAGTGCCTTTATCCTTTCCAGAATCAGGGACATGTATTGATAAAAGTCTCAACAAGCATAAGAGTGAATTCTAGCATTCTGTAGTCCATTAAAATTAATTTATGGCAAGTAATCAATCAAATGACAGAATAATGAGATCATCAAAACATCGCCAAGAAAATAAAATATATTTTCCATTTATCACTCCAAAAAAAAGGGACATGGGCTCAAATATCTCACATGAATCAAAAATCAACTTAACATGCTCATCTACTGTACCAAGGTCACGAAATCCATATCCACTACACATGCATACGTTTTTCATATATCTCAATTAACCAAGAATATCATTTAAATCATCTCAATATTATGATTCTCTTTTAGCCATAATTTCAGAGATATAGAATCATCCTAGGACTCAAAAACAAAAAATAAGAACAATTTTTTTTTTTGATATTTTTTGAAATTTTTTTTTATTTTCAATATATATGACTCAAAATAAAAGACAAAAATTTAAATCCCTTCCCACACACTTAAATATTGCATTGTCCTCAATGTAATCAATTATAAGCATGCAATGAACAAATAAGCATAGACAGAAGGTGTTTACGGAAATAAATTCTAAAATAAAAACAAAGGACAAAAAATTGAAAAATAAAAGAAATAGGGAAAGAGAAAGCAAATCTGTGTTTGTAGACTCCTTCACGGCTACTTCTGAATTGGGTTGCCTCCCAAGCAGCGCTTGAGTTTAACGTCTTTCAGCCAAACAATACCTCCATTAAATAAAGTTAGTAATTATAATTAACAAAGAAATACAAAGTATAAAAACAAGTATAACTATGAATTACAAACTACAAGTATAATTAACAAGTATATTGTACACAAGACACAAGTTAAGTACACAAGTGAGTATAAAACATGAAAAGTATTTTTACAAGTGTTTTTTTTTTAATATAGACAGAGTTCAATTATTTCCAACACTTACGTACTGGAACAGGGAGTCTCGATGTGCAATAGGACTGAAACAACTACTTTTTTTCAAGACTATGTTTTATCCAATATACCTTTGTGTATCACAACATTTTCTTTTGTTATAAATGTTGTTGATATTGATCTATTCCAAGTGGTAAATCAAGGTGGACATGCGGCCCAAGTATAGTCACCTAGACACAAACTCCCTTTCAAATCCTTTGAACAACCTTACTGAAATGGCCAGGTAGGGGAGCGCGAACACGAGAGACAAAATCCATTTTGGCATGAGCTAGCTGCTCCCACATAGTGGTTTAGGCCCATTTGGAAGCACTTCTGGATTCAAAAACCAGTCTTGAACGTTGTCTCCTTCCTAGACACCATTCCACATAGGCTATACTACTGAGATGAAAAAGTTATAAGTGTGAAGAACAGTTCAACAAGTGCTAATAAAGGCCGCCCTCAACCTTAAGGGAACTAAATTAGGTACAATAAGGGGTTAGGCCAATATTAACAAAAGAGACTTCACCTATTCCGTTCAATTTACAACTTACAATTAAAACTCGTATTCAACAACATAAATAACATCCTAGTTAGTTTACACTAAGTTTCAAACAGTTTATATACAACAATTATAAATAAAAACAAGTGATTTTTCAATCTCCGACAACGGCTCCAAAAATGGACACACTACAAACAAGCGCGCTATTTAACCCTGCAAATGTAGTTGTCAGTTAGAATAAACAGAGATCGTTAGCCGGGGATGAGGGTACACCTGTAATTGTAAAAAATCAAATAAAGAATTATTAAAAGTATAAAGTATTATTTACAAAAATAAAACAAAGAATAGAAATATATACAAGTAAACACAAATAAGGGGGTTTAGGATTATAACTCAAAAATTAAATAAATAAAATAAAGAAAATGTAAAAACACATATACAAGGGTGGAACACAAGGAACAAAGATAAAGACCACATCCATATGCAAGAAATCTAATCACAATTCCTATAGTTGATTTTCTATGTCACGAGAAAGAAGTTGACCATGTGAAAAGTTAAAAAGCAAATGATTTCCCATTTTTTACTTTCCTTGAATATTTAATCTAAATGAAAGCACCTAAATTAAACCTATTGAACATGCAATCATAGTCTAGAAAGCTAGCTACTCAAGAACACGTTCTACGCATGAAGAACAAAGAAAGGATGTCCAACCATAGTCCTAGTGCACAACCTAGTATGAAAAAGTTCATCTATTTGCATTTCTCCTTAATTGATTTCAACTTTTGTCCAAAGCCTTTAGTACTTATGAAATAGGTTCACAAACTATTAGGTGAATTATTGACCTAAATCTAGCTCCAATTACATGCATATATCTAAGTTGGCCACCAAAGAACACATACATATAGAAGTTTCTATAATCCAAAATCAATTAATTCAATCTCACATAAACAACATAGAAATCAACATATAAAAATCACAATTTTATTTCAAAACATATAAACGGACTTTAAACTTTGCTCTTAACGTCATGTTAACTAGAATCGTAACTCTACGAATCAAACAAGGAAACAAAAAGAAAGTATGAAATACACAGTGAAAGATGAATGACAAAGTCTTGAGACGAAGAACTTGAGATCCTTGAAAGCAAGCATTCTTCTAGGGATGACACAGGGTGGATGGCGGCTAGGATCTTGATGTTATTGCATGACTTCTTCTTCTCCTTGGTTGAGACGCAGAGCTTCTGAAGACTAGAGAATGGAGAGAATTTTTGGAATTAAGAAAAATGAAAGAATTGTTGTGGTGAAGTGGTGTGTGGTGTGTGAAGTCGTGTGTAGTGGTGTTCCTATTATAGAGGATGGCAACTTGGTCTCCAAGCCTTTCTTTTTATTTTCTAGGATTTATCTGATTATCCACACAGCAGTAAGCCAATCAGATAATTCACACATTCATCCTTCCTGTGTCATTCAACCAATAAGAAGCCTTCAAATTAGCACTTGATTCACGGAGATATTTTGGCATTAATTCATGATTATTTTCTGATTTTATTCTCCTCAATTTTGGTCGAGGATGGAGTAGAAGCTCAAGGAATGTATCTGAGACCTATTTTCAACCTTCCTGAATATTGTAATCCCTTAAAACGCTCCATGATAACTTCAAAAACGTCACCTTCTTGAATCTTCATTTATGTTATGGAAAATCATGTATTTATCCCAAAAAAAAAATTACCCCTTTTACCTCTAAGGCCCCTATAGATATCTAGGGTTCTTCATTTTACTGAAATTCCAATGTATTCTAGAAGAATCTTGAGTTTTGAGTCATCTTGAAGCCACATGGTCTCCTAGTGCCCTCAGCTTTCCTAGCCTCATCGGCATTCCTACTTTGACTGGGATTCCTAGTCGGACCAGGAATACTCAATTTCTTCATTTCAGCTCATTTCTGCATCCTTGTGCCTTGCCTTTGTCATCTCCAACGTCTCACATCCTTCTCATGTGTCTTTAAGCTCATTTCCTTGTCATTTTCTCCGATGTACCTAGAAAATAGTAAATTAAAAATGATTTATTTAAGGAAATAACTAAGTAAAATATGAGGAAATCACTATTAAAACATTGCATTAAAATGCTCCTATCAAAGGTAACTGTTTACTATCGCTTTCTATTATCTTTATCTTATAACGATACTGACTTAGGCATATGAACGTTAAAGGCCGGCACACCCGGTCTTCCCTCTGACTTTTGTTTATTTTATAGATAAATGAGATCGAGAGCAATAGTGACAAGACATCCCCTGATTATGTTGGAGTAGACCACCCATCTATTCAACAAAAATAGAATTCGTCCAGTTATAGTCCGAGGCAACTTCTTGTTGGCTCTGGTTTTTGGAAAAAGCTTTGGAAAGTGGTTATCCGAAACAAAGCAAAAATACATGTTTGGAGAACTTGTTTGCATATCCTTCCTTCACTGGGCAGTTTGGCTTCAAAGCGTGTAGTCCTGGACTCGCATTGTGTGTCTTATGTGAAGCTCATAATGGAACGACGCTTCACCTATGTTGGGACTATCCATATACTAGGGCGGTGCTCCATAAAAATGGCATTCTTCAGCAAGTATGTTATAGCTCTGGCAATATGCAAGATGATCTTATTAGTTAGTTGAATCAGTGTGCTCATGAATTGTCATTAATTAATCAGTTTGGAGAACTTTTGTTCTCTTTATGGGAGATCTTGAAAGAAAGAAATGATCGGATTTGGATCAGAAGAAGAGTGAGGCCCAGGATGTTAGTTTGGGGCTTGTATCTAGGCTGCAAGAGTTTAGGTTTCATAGTCTGAAGCCTTCCCAGCCTAGAAGTAGACCTAGAGCAGTGTGGAGAGCACTTCCGGTGGGGTTGTGTTAGGTCCATAATTACTTACTAATTATTCCCCTAACCTTGCACTTTTGCTTAACCTTTGTGTTTATTTATATTTATTTATTATATTTTCCTTATCACGCTAGGAAATGATAGAGAAGCTTGGAAATGCCCTAAAAAGTCAACTTTAGCACATTTTCCTACTCCGGCTAGGAGAAACAGAGCTAGGCAAGGAAGGAGGAGTGGAAAACTGAACAAATGAGCTTGAAATGAGTTGAAACTTTCCAGATCCATTCTAGACATCCTAAGGATCATTTCTCATGAAGAGTGAAAGAGGTAATTCGGAGTGGAAGGCCTTCAAACGATCAGCACAAGTTTCTGACTAAAATACGAAAACTGCAAAACCAGACCTGTACTGATTCCGGCAGTATTTAACGCCAAACCACGGTGAACTAAGTTCTGAAATTTTACCTGGATGATCTACACTTATGGAGAAACATTTGGTATGAATAAGTCAAAGGCCAATTCCGAACTCTCGGTGGAGATTCAATTGAAGAAAGAAAGGAGAAGAAAGTGCGCAAACGGACAAAAACTGGGTCAACGGTGGTCAACGCCGGATTCCGGATATTTTCGGCCAAGTTGGCTGGCCAAGAACATGTGTGGAGGACATGAAAGAGCTGATAAGGGTTAGAGACTTTAGGTGTTAAGACTTGAGGTCTAGGTTATTTTGAAATTCCAAATTTGAAAGATGATAAGTAGTCTCATTCTTACACCTTATACTTTACATCTTTGTCTCCAAATAGTACCTTGTTTCCCTCCACAATGACCCTTCTACCCTTACTTTTTCTCCTCCACTAAAATATCTATGGGCTTTCTAGGTCATTTCTATGTGGAGTTAAAAACTAGATCCACATTTTGTGCTTACACATTTGTCAATCACATCTAGCTCTTCATTCCTTTTGATCTCCACCCTTGATTTGAATTGCCTTGGCCTTAAATAGCTCACTTTCTCTCCCCAAAACCGTTCACCCTTTTACTCTCTCACTTTGCAACATCAAAATCTCTCTTTTCTCTTGTTCTAACATAGTTTCTCTCTAGTTTTTCATAGCTAGTTCATAGTTCTTTGATTTTGTGTAAGAGAGAGATGTGTAGCCACTTGGGTTTCACCAAAACCGAAGTTTCTACACACTTTGATCGATCACTTCTCTTGTTTCTCACTCATTCAAGCCTTGTTCTTACTTTGTTCTTGAGATTTTGTGGATTTGTATAGTGATTTGGGTTCTAGAAACTGAAATCCCTATACTTTGAAGCATTTCTCTTCTCATATAGCATCTAGGAGACAATAGAGACATCTTATTCTATTGGATTGGCTCCAAAAAGAGTCAAACCCGTGGGTATATCACTTGTTATCCACTGTTTGCTCTCTTTTATTTGTTATTTATGATGTTTATGGCTTGTAGTTGTGTAAATATGAGTTTGTGAGTAGTTGAATTTGGGGCTAGGGCTAACTTGTGCACAAAACAATGTAATCTTTATGTTCTTTGATGTTTATGCATGTTTTGAATCTTTTGATTACTGTACTTTAATGTATCCTAAGTGTGTTCATAGATTTATCACCTAGAAGCATGCTTTAGGAAGTTAATGAATCGGAAACATGAACTTGATAAACTCTTGATTCCGTGAGCATGTGTAGCTAAATAGGTGGTGGCTTAGCTTATTCCTACGGGAAGAACTAAGTTGCTTGAATTTCTTACCTTGAAATTAAAGCATGATGTTGTGAGTTTAGGTCCCGGAAGAATTTAGGCTCATGGCACCATAGGCCATTTATAATCCGGAAGATTGGAATGGTATAAAGGTTGTGTAATTTAGCTTTGCTTTGGAAGAGATTGTTAAAATTGCATGACTAGTTTGTTTCTTCTTGGTAGCTTCATCAAAGCACTAAGGGGAAATTTATCAAAACATGTTGTTACATTAAATTTGGGTTATATTGTGTGCATGAGTAAGGCTAGGTGTGATGCCTAAGCCTCTATTTCTCTCTTTATATCAAAATCTCTATTTTTATTTGCATACTTTATTTTTGTGTACTTTTAATTTGTTCGCATAAAAATTAAAATCAATCAAGCCGTTCACTACCATAATTATTAATACCATCCTCATGATCTTTAGCTTCCAAAGGGCTAAGGTTGTGACTTTGTAAAAAGATAGATTGCATATTTTTTCTAGGCTTTCTTGCGGTAATCTAGCTAGGGTGGAGTTTCCCCAATCCCTTGGGTACGATACTCTACACTTTCCCTTACTAAAACTTGACCTTCTACACTTGGAAGTAAGGAACATCATATACACAAATTTGCACACACTTTCATACTCAATGATGTCTCCAACAAATTTTTGGCGCCGTTGCCGGGGATTGAGGTAAAACTCAATCCCTAGCTAATTGGTTGTCGTGGGACTACAGAATCCGTGTAGTTTATCTTTACTTTATTTTGTTAGGTTTTGTGGTAGTTTTCTTATTTTTGAATTTGTGTAAGTACTTTGGGTAAGTAGATGGTAAATTGTGGTAAGAAAGACTAAATCGAGCATGTCAAATTAAAAATATATAAATATATATATATATATATATATATATATATATATATATACATCTTGCTTATGTACTATTTTCTTGTTACTTATTACATGTTCACCTTTTAGTATGTTTAAATTGGTTGTTGAAAGTAAAAAGTTGTAATTGCGGTAAAATTGGACTAATTGGAGCATATTGTACTTGTGAAAGTTAGCCTTAATTACTCATTCTTTTTACTTAAAACTTGTACCAATTTTGCTTTTAGCTTGTAAGTTTAAAATTTCTTTGAATTTGTCAAGGTATTTTAATTTCACTTCTTTAAGATTTGAATTTAATTAGAACTTGTGGAGTAGGATTTTATCTTTGTACCGTCGAGTTTATTCACTCTTCACAAGTAGGCGCATCCGATTGAATTAATTCATGAGGAGTTACCAAAAAGTTGAGTGTTAGACAACACCCAAAGATGGATTCCTATTCCCCTTTTTAGTAAATTGGATCTGGATTTCACCATAGTAATGGATTGGTTCATCACTTTTCACCACTCGGCTCACCTTAAGAAGGCGATGTCTAGGTAAGAGGCTAGGGATTTATCCCGCGTGTTGTGCTGTGTACTAAGTGAGCCTCACTCTACCAAAGCCGCACCTACTCTTACCTGGTCGTACTTCGATAAGTGTTATTGAAGGTTGAAGTGTCGAACTTTGCGCTTAAGTTTGGAACTATGCCAAGCGTTGCACTTAGCTTGGAACTACGCCAAGCTCGTTACACCTAATTTGGAACTACGCCAAATTTTAAATCCTTCTTTCCATTTGCTTTTCTACTTACAAGTTCTTGCTAAATTCTTATCCTCTTAGAAGTGCTATTAAAGTTCTATTGATAAAGGAAGGGAGGTTGAAAATAAACAAGTCTTTGAGCAAATTGCACATATTTGGGTAAAAAGCGTAAATAGTTAAGCAAGCTCTAACAATTGCAATTTGCAAAAGTTAGAAAGATTTGTGCGATTACTCTTTTTAAGTGTGTTAATTTGTATAGTTTCTTGTATTCTTATTTACTAACGCTTTGAACTTGTGTGATTTATAGGTGTATATGACTTTGTCCTCTCAATTTGGAAGTGGTTTACACACCGTTCTAGAGCCTAACGATCAAGAGACACCGCAAGGGAAATCACTTAAGCTCACGACCCCTTCTTCATCTACTATCTATTCTAATCCGTTGGTTCAATCATCCGAGGAAGTTTTAAGTAGTTCAAGTGATAATTCGGAGAAAGGAAGTCCGGTTCTAGTTGTTAATAATCTAGCCACCTTGGATAGATTATTCAAGCTAGACCAAGAAGCAAGGGTTGCAAATCCAAGTCTTGGACCGAGAAAGTACCATATTGTGATGGCCGGCGAAGAGGAAAGAGAGGAAAGGGGAGATCAAAGGCCAATAAGGGATTGTGCCTTAACATCATTGTCTACACATTCAAGATGCATTGTCTTACCACCGTGTGCCTCTTCATTTGAGATAAAGCCAAGTTTCTTGCAAACACTTCCAACCTTTTATGGATTGCCAAACAATGATCCATATCACCATCTACTAGAGTTTGAGGAGGCTTGTGCAAACATTAAGCTCAATGGAATGACGGAGGATGCTTTGAAGCTTCGGTTGTTTCCATGTTCCTTGAAGGAGAAAGCAAAGATTTGGCTCAACAAGTTGCCTTCTAATAGTATCCACTCTTGGGAAGAAATGCAAAGGAAGTTTATCACTAAGTACTTTCCACCTGGAAAAGCAAATGAGAGGAGGACCGCTTTGATGACTTTTAGGGAAGATCAAGATGAGTTATTTCATGAAGCATGAGAGAGGTTCAAGGACCTTGAGCTTGGTTGCCCTAACCATGGTCAAAGTTAAGACATGTTGATGAACCTTTTCTATCAAGGTTTGTCTTCGGAAACTAGAAGGAAGGTTGATAATGCAAGTGGTGGTGACTTCATGGATATGACCTCAAGAGAAGCACATCAAGTGTTAGAGAAACTAACCGACAGATCTCAATTATGGGACAATAACTCACAAGGTCGCAAGCCTTCTACCTCACATGTGTCTCTAAGGGAAGCAACTCAACCAAAAACTGGTGGCATGTATGAAATCAAAACATCAAGCTTGGATGTACATCATGAGTTCAAGAGGTTGGAAGATAGTCTTAACAAGAAATTTGATATGCTTTTGAAGCAAGGCAAGCAAGGGGTCCGTGAGCAAGTCAATGAGGTTCAAGGGCCACAAGTATGCTTGATTTGTGAGGGGGTGCAACCATGATACTCTCTCTTGTCCACATGGAGATTGTTTCCCGGAGATTATCGAAGAGTGCAAACAAATGGGGCTACCAAAAGCCTAAGAATGATCCATACTCCAACACATATAATGTCGGGTGGAGAAACCACCCAAACTTTTCATGGGGTGGCAATCAAGGAGGCACACAAGGAGTAGGTTTTGGTGGTGGCAATTATGGAGGGGCTAGTGGAAGCCAAGGGTTTTCAAGGCAATAAGGGTGTACTTGGTGGTGGTGCTTATCCTAGGCCACCTTATCAAGCAAGGTCTCCATTCCAAGCTCCTATTCCTCAAGTACAAGCACCTATTCCTCCATCTCAAGGGGAAGCACCGAAGTCTAGCCTAGAGGAGATGCTTGCCAAAGTGCTAGCAAATCAAAATGAGATCATTCAAAGTGTTCGAAATGAGGTGCCATCCACTACCCAAGGTTTGCATAAGCTTGAAGCACAAGTTGGGCAATTGGCTAGTGAGATGAGAGAAAGGAAGCAAGGAGAGCTGCCTTCCATCACCGAGAAAAATCCACGAGTCAACCAAGCCAAGGCAATCACAACTTTGAGAAGTGGGAAGGCATATGACAATAAGGTTACTCTTAATGATGATGATGTGGAGATGGATGCACTAAGGGAACCTTTGTTGACTCCCAAAGTTCCAAGAGTACCTCCCGGGTTTGAAGAGAAGTCTAAGGGCATGAAGGAGAATTTGAGACATGATGGAGTGATCAAAGACAAGACCAAGACCATGAATAATGGTGTGGGAGTAAGTCGGTCTAAGCCAAGTGTTGAGGACGTGCAAGAAGAAGTGTCACTTCCTTTTCCACAAGCGGTGTATCAAGAGAAACCCTTGAGAAAAAAGGAGAAGAAGTCCATGGAGTATTTTGATGTTGTCAATAAGGTGGAGGTCAATATTCCTCTTCTTGATGCAATCAAGACTATTCCTACTTATGCCAAGTTTCTCAAAGATTTGTGCACACACAAGAGATACAAGAGCAAGTTGATGAAGGATAACAAAGTATGCTTGAATGAGATCATTAGTGTTGTACTTCAAAGGAGGTTACCTCCTAATTAAGCTCAAGGATCCATGATCCTTTACTATTCCTTGCAAGATTGGTGAGAAGCCATTTGAGAAGGCACTTATGGATTTGGGGCAAGTATAAATTTGATGCCTTATGGAATTTACAAGGAGCTTGGGTTAAGTGGCATCAAGCCTATCCAAATTTCTCTCCAACTAGTCGATAGAAGTGTGGTGTATTCGAGAGGAGTCGTGGAGGATGTGCTAGTGCAAGTGGACAAATTGGTCATACCGGCCGATTTCGTTATTCTTGACATGGAGGAAGTCTACCAATATGATCTCCCATCATCTTTGGTAGAGCTTTTATGGCCACGGCAGGAACAAAGATTGATGTCAAATTGGGCTTACTCACCATGATCGTGTATGACACCACTATTGGGTTCAAGATCTTTGATGAATTGAGGAAGCCCATGAGGTTACAAAAAGTCTATTCTATTGAAGTAGGGGATAACATTGAAGACTTGGTGGAACACACCTTTCGTGAGACTTGATCGAGTGATGCGTTAGAAGCGGCATTAGCACACTTTGGGATGGATTTTTGTGAAGAAGGTACTGTGGAAGCCATTGAGCACTTTGATTCTTATCTTTCTATGGGTAGACCGACACTTGAGGATGGTTATTACACAAGGCATGAGGCTAATGAGGTTCATACCTCTAACACTCATATTTCCATTGATTCCTCTCCTCCGGTTGTAAGTTCAACTTCTATTGAGTTGAAGCTCCTTCCCTCATCCTTGAAGTATGTATATATTGATGATGCATGCACTTTGCCTCTCATTATCTCTTCGAGTTTGTCACAAGAAAAGAGTCCATGCTTCTTGATGTTCTTCGGAGGCATAAGGGTGCTTTTGGGTGGAAGATTAGTGACATCAAGGGTTTGAGCCCCACTCTTTGCATACATCATATTTACATGGAAGATGAAGCAAGACCAAGGAGGGAACTTCAAAGAAGATTGAACCCAATATGTTAGAAGTGGTGAAGAAGGAGATCATTAAGCTCCTTGATAATGGGTTATCTATCTTTTTTCGATTCTAAATGGGTCTCTCCAATACAAGTGGTGCCTAAGAAAGGGGGAATGACGGTGATAGAAAATGAGAAGGGTGAGATGGTTCCACAAAGAGTTGCAAACACTTGGAGGGTTTGCATCGATTACCGCAAGTTGAATTCCACCACAAGAAATGACCATTTCCCACTCCCTTTCATCGATCAAATGTTGGAAAGGCTTGCGGGACATGCATACTATTGTTTTCTCGATGGCTATAGCGGATATAATCAAGTCCCTATCGCCCCCGAGGACCAAGAGAAGACTACTTTTACTTATCTGTATGGCACTTTTGTTTATTGAAGAATGCCATTTGGGTTATACAATGCACCGGCCACATTCCAAAGGTGTATGATGGCGATCTTTAGTGACATGGTGGAGCGGTTTCTTGAAGTATTCATGGATGATTTCTCGGTCTTTGGTGACTCTTTTGATGCTTGCCTACACCATCTTTCTCTAGTACTTCAAAGATGTGAAGATACAAACCCTCAGAAGTGTCACTTCATGGTTCAAGAAGGTATTGTGCTCGGTCATGTGATTTCTTCCAACGAGATTGAAGTGGATAAAGCCAAGGTTGAGATTATTGAGAGATTACCTCCACCTACATGTGTCAAAGCCGTGAGAAGCTTCCTAGGCCATGCCAGTTTCTATAGGAGGTTCATCAAGGACTTCTCCAAGATAACTAAGCCTCTATGTGACCTTCTTGCTAAGGATGCTCCTTTCCTATTTGATGATGCTTGCCTTATTGCCTTCGAGAAGATCAAAGAGTTGCTCACTAATGCACCTATCATTTGTGTGCCAAATTGGTCACTTCCATTTGAGCTTATGTGTGATGCTAGTGATTTTGCTTTGGGCGCTGTTTTGGGTCAAAGAAGAGACAAGCTTCTTCATGCCATTTATTATGTAAGTCGCACTCTTAATGATGCTCAAGTGAGCTATACTACTACCGAGAAGGAGTTGTTGGCTATTGTGTTTACGCTGGAGAAATTTAGGAGCTACTTACTCAGTTCTAAAGTGATCATGCACACGGGCCATAGTGCTTTGAAATACTTGTTATCCAAGAATGATGCAAAGCCTCGGCTTATAAGGTGGATTCTACTTCTTCAAGAGTTTGACTTGGAAATTGTGGACAAGTCTGGCAAGGTGAATTTGGTTGCGGATCATCTCTCTAGACTTACTTGTGGAAGCGCAATGAGGTACCTTTAGTTGATTCTTTTCCGAATGAGAAACTATTTTCCATTCAAGCAAAAGAGCTTCCTTGGTATGCACATATTGTGAATTATATAGCTAGTGGTGGCAAGTCAATTCCTCAGAACTTTGATTTTCATGCAAGAAAGAGACTACAAAAGGAAGCAAGACACTACTATTGGGAAGATCCTTACCTTTTCAAGAAATGTAAAGACCAACTTTGAGGAGATGCATTCCAGAAGATGAAGTTCAAAGAGTTCTTTCTTTTTGCCTTAGTCATGCATGTGGTGGCCATCATGGAGGGAAAAGGACGGCACAAAAGGTGCTCACTTGTGGATTTTGGTGGCCTTCCCTATTTAAATATGCTAATGAGTATGTGTCTTTGAGTGATCGATGTCAACGAGTTGGGAATCTCTCATCAAGGGACCAAATGCCTTTGAACAATATCTTTGAAGTTGAGTTGTTTGATGTTTGGGGCATTGACTTCATGGGTCCATTTCCTAGCTCCAATGGCAACTCATACATTCTACTAGTGGGGGATTATGTTAGCAAGTGGGTGGAGGCCGAAGCCACAAGAACTAACGATCACAAGGTGGTGTTAAAGTTCCTTAAAGAGCACATCTTCACAAGATTTGGCACACCTAGAGCTATCATTAGCGATGGAGGCACTCATTTTGTGAACAAACCGTTTACGGCACTATTGAAGAAGTATAGGTGAAGCACAAAATATCCACTCCTTACCACCCTCAAACAAGCGGTCAAGTCGAGATCTCTAACTGCGAGATAAAGGGCATTCTAGAGAAAGTAGTGTCCACCACAAGGAAGGATTGGGCTAACAAATTGGATGATACCTTGTGGGCCTATCATACCGCTTTCAAGACTCCCATTGGTATGTCTCCTTACCGTCTTGTTTATGGGAAAGCATGCCATTTACCGGTTGAATTAGAGCACAAGGCATATTGGGCTATCAAGTTTTTGAATTTTGAGATGAATAAGTGTGGTGAGAAGAGAAAGCTTGATCTTTGTGAGCTAAATGAGATTAGAATGGAGGCTTATGAGATGCAAAGTTGTACAAAGAAAGAACAAAATCCTTCCATGACCAAAAACTCAAGACCAAACACTTGGAAGTGGGTCAATTAGTTCTTCTCTACAACTCAAGATTGAAATGGTTTCTGGCAAGCTAAGATCAAGATGGATTGGACCATTTGAGCTCATTGAAGTATTCCCACATGGAGTGGTGACTTTGAAGAACTTGAGGAATGGTAATACCTTTAAGGTGAATGGGCATCGAGTCAAGCCCTACTTGGGTAGTGCACCTAAGGATACTCATGAGGAGGTGAAGTTCTTTGCGGATCCTCCTTCCATTTGAGGAAGCACTATGACCTTGTTAATGTCCTTAAACTTAAACCCGGATTGGCGGACTGACAAAATAAACTAAGATGAAGCTTGAGAGTTTGGAAGGGTGAAGTGGCCGAGAGCATGGTTAGTGTGCTCAAGTCTAAATTTGAGGCTCCAAGTTCCTTTGGTTCTATATGCATGGAGCTTAATGGATGACAAATGCCTAACTTGGCCTTGTTTGGTTATCACCTATTTGCATTATGGAGCTAAAATGGGGATCTTCAAAGAGTTTGCACTTTCTAATCTCTCACTTTTATCTTTCCTAAGCATGATTAGTTGTGTTTGTGTGTTTTTATGTTAATAAATTTGTGGCTTCAAGAGGTTTGGATAGATATTTCACCCTTGGTCAAAGGATAAGACATAAAACATTTAGCTTTTATTGAAAGGATTATCCAAATTCAAGTGTGAGGTGGCTACCCTTATTCTCTTGCCATGTAATTAATTTAATTGTTTTGATGATAGTCTTGGCCTTTGATGATGCATGCTCCCCAAAATGTTGATAGGATCTTAATAGCTTCATTATACATTAAGGACTATATGATGTTTTAAGTGTGAGGTGCTTGTTTGGCCATTGTCAATTGTTAACAAATTGTGTTGACTATCATTAGAAAGTTTTATTTGGTCTTAAGCTTCACACGTGTTTCATAATTGTTCATAACGGCACATTGAGGACAATGTGTGATTTAAGTGTGAGGTGTAAGGCTAAGTAATTTCATTCCTAATCCTTTGTTTTCTTTTCATTTTCTTATTGAAAAATCCATAAAAATTGAAATTTTTTGAAAAATACAAAAAGATTTTGGCTTGCTTGCATGGTTCCTAAACCGAAATAACCCCCGAGGATGAGACCAAACTTATGTCTAATTGGATTGATTGATTTTGATCATGTTAGCGATTGAAGATCAATGCTTATTTAATAAATGGACTTGGCATTTTGTGCTCACATGCATTCACACTCATATTGCCTATATCATTTAGATGCATTCATGTGGGAAAGATGAGGACTAAATTTGTTGGAACTATCTATGCCTAATTATGTGAACTTTTGAGCCAAAAGAGTGCATACATAGTCAAAATGCATTAATTCTTTCATTGTGTGATTAATTCATTGTGCGTGTAATCTAGAACTTGCTCCAAATCTTTCAAGACTTTATATCAAGCATGAGTTGTTATTGGGGAAGACCAAAGCATTAGGAATCCACCATGGCCAAATAGCTTTGTCCTTAATGTTAAAATCCATTAGTTAGCTAATTTGAGCCTTTGTAAATATGTGTTAGCCTTTTCATTTCTTTACCACCACAAATGTCTACCTTTTAAAAACTTAAACACTTTTCTGACCTTTCTAAGACAAGTGGTAAGCAATGTGAGTCCTATTATTAGTTTGGTGCTTGTAAATGGGTTGGAGGATATTACAGAAGAATAAGTGTGAGGTGAGGTAGAATATTTGTTTGTGTGAGCTACGGGTTGTAGCCAAAAAAAAAACAGTAAAAAAAAGTGCTATGCAAAAAATCAAAAATAGTGTGAGTAAAAAATAAATACAAAAAGAGTGAGTTGTACAAAAGAGGAATAATAGTTTTTAGTAGTCCTTTAGTTTTTGGGTTTGTGAAAGGAAAAAGAAGGTTTTACAAAGCACCTAGAGTCTTAAAGAAAAATGAACTCAACAAGAGAATTGCTTACTATGAGGTTTAGAATTTGTACTTACCTTCCCTTTATTTCTTTAACCCCTCACCTAAGCCCCATTACAACCTAAATAAAAGACCTTGTGATCCAAGAGAACTCATGCATTGATCATATGGAGAAAAGATGGAAGAGCAAGCTTATGGAAACCAGTTCAATTGAATTGTTTTTGAGTGCAAACACTGACCATTAAACACTTGAGTGAAAATGAGTGATATCCATGTGAGTTTGATGGTTAGACAAATGCGATTCAAGTTAATCCACATGAAACATTTACGGTGGCACACATGGCATATGCATATACTTTGTTGAGCATGACGTTCCAAATCCAATTATTAGCTTTGCATTTCGAAAATTTAGTTTCTAAGCTTGCTAATGAAAGTCAAATCACTAAGTCATGGTTCTCAGAGGGAAAATGGTTAAACTCATCAAGGATGCAAGTGAGCCTTTTAGTTTGTTCATGCTAGTTTAATTTATGTTTTGCTTGAGGACAAGCAAAGTGTAAGTGTGAGGTATTTTGTTAGGTCCACAATTACTTACTAATTATTCTCCTAATCTTGCACTTTTGCTAACCTTTGTGTTTATTTATATTTATTTATTATGTTTTCCTTATCATGCTAGGAAATGATGGAGAAGCTTGGAAATGCACTAAAAAGTCAACTTTAGCACATTTTCCTACTTTGGCTAGGAGAAACAGAGCTAGGCAAGGAAGGAGGAGTGGAAAACTGAACAAATGAATTTCAAATGAGTTAAAACTTTTCAGATCCATTCTAGAATTCCTAAGGATCATTTCTTATGAATAGTACAAGAGCTAATTCAAAGTGGAAGGCCTTCAAACGATCAGCACAAGTTTCTGACTAAAAGACGAAAACTGTAAAACCGGACCTGTACTGATTCCAGCACATTTACGGCCAAACCACGATGAACTAAGTTCTGAAATTTTACCTGGATGATCTACACTTATGGAGGAACATTTGGTATGAAGAAGTCAAGGGCCAATTCCGAACTCTCGGTGGAGATTCAATTGAAGGAAGAAAGTGCGCAAAAGGACAAAAGGTCAACGGTGGTCAAAGCCAGATTCCAGACATTTTCGGCCAAGTTGGTCGGCCAAGAACATGTGTGGAGGACAGGAAAGAGCTGATTAGGGTTAGAGACTTAGGTGTTAAGACTTGAGGTCTAAGTTATTTTGAAATTCCAAATTTGAAAGATGACAAGTAGTCTCATTCTTACACCTTATACCTTACATCTTTGTCTCCAATTTATTACCTTGTTTCCCTCCACAATGACCATTCTACCCTTACTTTTTCTCTTCCACCAAAATATCTATGGGTTTTCTAGATCATTTCTATGTGGAGTTAAAAACTAGATCCGCATTTCGAGCTTACACATTTGTCAATCACATCTAGCCCTTCATTCCTTTTGATTTCCACCCTTGATTTGAATTACCTTAGCCTTTAAATAGCTCATTTTCTCTCCCCAAAACCGTTCACCCTTTTACTCTCTCACTTTGCAACATCAAAATCTCTCTTTTCTCTAGTTCTAGCATAGTTTCTCTCTAGTTTTCATAGCTAGTTCATAGTTCTTTGATTTTGTGTAAGTGAGAGGTGTGTAGCCACTTGGGTTTCACCAAAACCGAAGTTTCTACACACTTTGATCAATCACTTCTCTTGTTTCTCACTCATTCAAGCCTTGTTCTTAATTTGTTCTTGAGATTTTGTGGATTTGTATAGTGATTTGGGTTCTGGAACCGAAATCCCTATACTTTGAAGCATTTCTCTTCTCATATAGCATCTAGGAGACAATAGAGACATCTTGTTCTATTGGTTTGGCTCCAAAAAGAGTCAAACCCGTGGGTATATCACTTGTTATCCACTGTTTGCTCTCTTTTATTTGTTATTTATGATGTTTATGGCTTGTAGTTGTGTAAATATGAGTTTGTGAGTAGTTGAATTTGGGGCTAGGGCCAAACTTGTGCACAAAACAAAGTAATCTTTATGTTCTTTGATGTTTATGCATGTTTTGAATATTTTGATTACTATACTTTAATGTATCCTAAGTGTGTTCATAGATTTATCACCTAGAAGCATGCTTTAGGAAGTTAATGAATCGGAAACAGAACTTGATAAACTCTTGATTCCGTGAGCATGTGTAGCTAAATAGGTGGTGGCTTAGCTTATTCCTACGGGAAGAACTAAGTTGCTTGAATTTCTTACCTTGAAATTAAAGCATGATGTTGTGAGTTTAGGTCCCGGAAGAATTTAGGCTCATGGCACCATAGGCCATTTATAATCCGGAAGATTGGAATGGTATAAAGGTTGTGTAATTTAGCTTTGCTTTGGAAGAGATTGTTAAAATTGCATGACTAGTTTGTTTCTTCTTGGTAGCTTCATCAAAGCACTGAGGGGAAATTTATCAAAACATGTTGTTACATTAAATTTGGGTTATATTGTGTGCATGAATAAGGCTAGGTGTGATGCCTAAGCCTCTTATTCTCTCTTTATATTAAAATCTCTATTTTATTTGCGTACTTTATTTTCGTGTAATTTTAATTTGTTCGCATAAATATTAAACTCAATCAAGCCGTTCACTACCATAATTTTTAATACCATCCTCATGATCTTTAGCTCTCAAAGGGCTAAGGTAGTGACTTTCTAAAAAGATAGATTGCATATTTTTTTTAGGCTTTCTTGTGGTAATCTAGCTAGGGTGGAGTTTCCCCCAATCCCTTGGGTACGATACTCTACACTTTCCCTTACTAAAACTTGGAAGTAAGGAACATCATACACAAATTTGCACGCACTCATACTCAATGATGTCTCCAACAAGTTGGTTCCATCATGCTACTCGGAAAGGTGGTTTGGGTTTTGTATTCAAGGATGAAAATGTATAATACTGGGTGGAGGTGCTTGCCTGCTGAGTTGTTTGATTTCCCCAGAACATGTCAAAATATTGGCTTGTAAAGCTGCTCTAGAATTTGTGGTGGAGCATGATTTTGGTCCAGCTATTTTGGAGACTGATGCCATGAAGGTTGAACGTCAACTCTTAACACATGATTATGCTAATACATCCTTGTTTGGCAGAATATATGATGATGTAGTGGTTCTTTTGGAGGTTCAGCATGTCATACAAGTGAATTATGTTGGTAGGAAGGGAAATACGATGACCCATATGCTGGCTAACCATGCCTACTCCCTAAGGCAGAATGTATTTTACTTTTCAACTCCAGAATTTTTGCAAGCTGCAATTGCAGTTCAACTATGTAAGTATAATCTCTTCACTTTTCAATAAATGGCTAACCTCCTTAGATTCAAAAAAAAAAAAAAAAAAAATTCATAAATGACACCTATTTGGTGGAAATTGAAGTGGAGAATTCAGGCAATGAATTCCTTAAATTTTTTCCACAGAGAAATTTAAAAATTCCAATATGAAATCCTCATCTTCAATTAAATTCCATCATCTAGGAAATATTAAATGAGAAAAAAGAAAAGAAAAGGAAACAAAAATGGGGTTTGAAGTTTGATATTATGACAAAAAGTAGGATTGAGAGTGCTCCCAAAAAAGCAGATAAAAACGTAGATGTGTTGAGAGAGTGATGCCATGTCTGATGGAGCACCCTCGCGGTGTCGTTGTCGGACGGGCTCTAGGGGACCTAGTGTCCAGAGGAGAGTGGTCCAGTCAGAGCCAGGGTGGCGGGGGGACTGTGGTGCTGTCCAAAACGGTTGGAAGACTAGATGGGGAAGGACGACGGCGGTTAGAGGCCGGGCCGGTGTCATTCGACCCAAGAACGAAGCGTGGTCGACCTAAGAGTCACCAGGAGGTTATAACTTCATGGCGCAGCGCTGTGATTACAGGTTCTCAGATCGAATAAGTGGGATCCGATTTGCTTTAGACGGGTTATCTTCGATTTGGGGAAGGCGCCTTTATCCGGTGTTGTGGTAGGATCACGATCGCTCGGTTGTCAAATTGGTGGCGGTGGTGAAGCTGCTAGTGGTTGGAAGGTAAGGGTGGTGTAGGTGAGAGGATGGCATCGTGCTTCCTACCGACTGGAGCTTTGGCTTGGGCATGACAGTTTTTGGGCTTTGGCTATTTTTTTTAATAGTTTTATTGCTTTTATTTTTAGTTAGATGTGGCTTGATGCCAGTAATAAGTCCCTATCACTATTTGGTAGGGAGATGTGGGCTTGGGGGTATGTACAATTTGAGTGCCTTATCTGGCCTAGCAAGGTGGCGAGCTATTTGCTTGATCAAATGGACACAACCTTCTACTGACAGGATGAAATTGATTGTCATCCATTTTTATTTCCGTGCGGTAACATAGAGGGAAAGCTGTGCTATTTGTAATTATGCTTCTTCGTGATAGAGTTATCTTTCCGGTATGTTATCGCTATATCAAAGAAAATGGAGTAGCCATTCGTGCACTCTTTGCTAATTGGTGTTTGTTAGAATACATAGTTCTTGTGGAGAATCCTGGTATTATTTCAGGATATTCTCTTTATGCTTATTGTAATTTTGGGTTCAGCTCTACATCCCCCCTGTATTCTGCAATTTCATTAATCAAGGTTTGAGGGTAGCTGCATTAGCCCTTTAAAAAAAAAAAAACGAAAGAGGAATTAAAACAAAAAGAATTTAGGAATTTTTTTTTTGGGGGGGGGGGGGGGGGGGGGGGTGCGTGTAGGGGTTTGGGACTCTTCTGGATCCAACTTTAAGTCTACCCCTGCAACCAACGGTTATTGACTCAAAATTGACAAAATTTAAGTTAAGTCTATGATTGGCTTTTAGGAATAATGAAATCCTCACATTCGTTTAAATTCTATCATTTAGGAAATGTTAGTTTTTAACAGAACATTAACGGAAGTTAGTGATAGGTATCATTTGAAATGAAATCGAAAAGTTCAATTACTGATTGTGATCAAAATTGAAGTTCAGGTACCCTCGATAAGATAGAGGATAAGTTCAGGTACCATTTGTGATAATAACCCTTGATATTATGATAACAGAACACAAAACGAAAGAGGAATTACAAAAAAAAAATTTAGGATTTTTTTTTTTTTTTTTTTTTTTTAGGGGGAGTGGGTGTGGAGGTTCGGGACTCTCCTGGATCGAACTTTAAGTCTACCCCTGCAACCAACGGAAGGCAATCACCTGTCCCTAATACATGTGTCCCATTAACTTATCAACAACAACTCGTTAACTTTCTTTTTTTTAAGATTTAACTTCTGTTTTTTTTTTTTAAATTAGTAAAATGAGGAATAGCAGCAACAACCAAAAATGAAAGAACACACCCATCTCCAGATCCACCTCCAGCAACACCCATCTCTGTTGTTATGTTTCTAATACTGAAAACAATAAAACAAAAAGGAAGAGGAGACGGCAGAATTTCAGGCCGTCTTCGTTGGGGGTGTTGCCGTCTCTGTCGTTGAACCGGGTCGGGTCGGGGGCAATGTGTCGGTGCCAAATCCCCTGCTTCTCAATCTAGTCGCAAATGGTGCTACTAAGCCACGCAAGGTATTCATCTCCCTCCTTGCAACTGAACGCTGTTCAATTTCATGGTTTCTTCTCTGAGTTCTGATAAAGTAATTTGAGGATTTCATGGAATGTCTTCTCTGAGTTCTGATAAAGTAATTTGGGGTTCACATCCAAAACCAATTGGTAATGGATGAAGTGACCCAAACCCTTATAAACCCATAGGCAATGTCCTATTTTTCCCATGTGAGATGTATATATTCTCAACATGCCTCCGCACGTGTGGCGAATTTTCAAGCCATACACGTGGACAACTTGGGTGACGTGGAGCCCGTGTGGCCGTTAGGCATGCACACATAGGATAACCCGCTTTGATACCATGATAAAGTAGTCTGGGGTTCACATCCAAAACTAACTGACAATGGATGGAGTGACCCAAACCCTTATAAATCTATAGATAAGGTCTCATTTTTCCCATGTGTGATGTATATATTCTCAACAAGTTCATGGGTAAGAACCAACTCCTTTTGGGCTGGATTTTCTGTAACCGACTCTGCCCAGTCCACCTTTTCAGCCTTTTTCAATATTTGCGATGTCCAGGTCAACACTCTTCAATCCCATTACGGGATTAAACTCGATTCCTTGAGCTTATTCCTAGTGGGCGTTTTGCTTCAAATCGGTCTCGTTTAGGTTTCCTTTGATGAAATATCGTTTGGGTGAGTCTTGATTCTGTTTGGATTTGCTTGATTTCTTTCAGATAAGCGTTGAAGCTGTTGTGATTGGTATGGAATTTGAGGAGATACAGTCAGTCAGGTAAGTATGTTGTTTAAAATGTATGCTGGAGCTTGATGGTTTTTTAGTGACATCTTTCGGAAATTTTTGCATATGATAGGCTTTGAATTGATTAATCTTGTTGGTTTTCCCCAATATTTGCAGGGCAGACGTGTGATAGAGATAGTTTTCTATGAGATGGGTTGATGAGGGGAAATAGAGGCAAATCTTGGTTAGATTCATTGGAAGCCATGACTGAAGCTTGAATTTCTATTGAAGGTGGAACACGATGAGAGGAAACCCAGAAGCAATATGGCGTAGAGTTTTATTTTTCGTATTTTTTTATATTAAAAAGTAGTACAAGTTAACGGTGTTAAGTTTTTGTTAACGGGAAAAACACATGGCCAAATATTAGTCGTGGGACAGAATGGGGATAGGGAGTTTGGGGACAGATGATATCGTCCCCCAACCTACGGTTATTGACTGAAAATTTGACAAAATTTAAGTTAATCCTGTGGGAACCAGGCCATTAACAGTGCCACACCCAAACTATAATCAACACTTAGGCCAAGGAGGATTGATGTGAGCCCGATGGCTCAGCACCAACCCAGGCCATTGACGAGTAACAACTTAGAGCAAACTTTGCCGTACAATGAGCGGCTTTATTACAAATCAGACATACGTACAATCAAGACTAGAGTCTAAACTCGGAAGCAATGTATTCATACTTTACAATTTCAAACAACATAATGCCAAAACATAGAGATCAGTTTGCCGCAATTTTACAAACTATCAGCAGTTCTTGATGTTCTGGTCATGGATTCCTGCTTCGACTTCTGTAGTCACTCTACGGCCTCATCTTCATGAACTTCACTCACTGCTCCTCCGCAGGATACAGCTGCTTTGAGAGAAAACAGAGCAAGAAAATGGTTAACTTCAAAAATTAATGATCTGACATAATTTTACAATTCAGCAGTACAAGAAAAAAAAAAATCTTACCTTGTGCCTAAATCTAGAATCAATACAAATTACGATTCCAAATGCCAATTGGAGGGAGAGAAATCTTGAAATCTAGTCGAAGATTGGTTGCTCCCTGTTTTGGAAGAATGGATGACTCGAATCTGCATCATCTCAAGGGCTGCACTATGCTTTTGAAGATTAGCGATGAATTTATCAGGCATATCAGATTCAATCAATTCTTCAAGCTGGATAAGACCAGTAATGCCCCATGGAAGTGAGTCCAAACCCTGACATCTAGATATGATTAGCTTCTTAAGCATAGGCATTGCCTGACTCTCAACTTTCATCAAATTTAGCTCATCGAATTCTTCTATTCTTAATATCATTAGTTTCTTGAACGTTTGAGCTTTGAATACCAACTTCTTCCCTGTGTAAAACTGAACCAAAGTGAGCTCCATCAGATTTGGCAAAGATTCGAGGGCCTCAAGTGAGTTGACATGAGGTTTCACTCTTGACCACTTTAAAGAATCTTTGTTAGACTCGTAAGCTCAGGAATCCACTTAGGTACCCTTTCTAGCCTTCCTATCAAAAATAAACGTTCAAGATAGAGAGGAGCCACTAGAGGAGATTGCATGTGATCCAAATCAAGATACTCATCCTTGCTTGTTGATGCTACATCAAATGATGAAAGATTCTCCATTTTCTGAAGAGAACAACACAATTCTACTCCATCTTCTTTTCTCACATCTGTCAGCCCCAACTTTCTGAGACCTATTAGCTTTCCCAAGGCTTTTAGGATTCTTCTGTCGTTTTCCACCTTAACTAATGACAAATTTTGTATGGAAGATAGGGCTCCAAGATTGCCTGCAGAAAGAGTCACTCCTCCACTACCGGGATTATTGCATACTAATAGATGGCGCAACCTTACAAGTTTACAAATCTCTTCTGGCAAATGGGTCACCCGGGTGTATTTAAGATCCAAGGTTTCTAAGAATAACAACTTTTCTATGGACTGGGGAACTGTTTTGATCTGGGATTTCCTTAGACTTAGATACTTTAAGAGGGTGAGGCCAACAACACTAGAAGGAAATTTTTCCAAAGGTACACCTTGCAAATCTAATACCCTTAAAAATCTAGTGGTTTTAAGTACCATGGCAAACTGAGAATCAGAATTTTCCTTCTTGTGACCTTGTAAGGTACGAATAACATTCAAGTCAAGTCCAGAACTTCCCTTCTTGTAACTCTGTAATGTACGAATACCATTCAAGTCAATTCCAGAGTTTGACAGATATTTGATAATCAGATTAGGAGCAGAGAGGCGTCGAACTTTGTCAACTTCTGTTTGTCTGCACCAGATTGTTTCGGAATCAGTGACAAACTTCTGTGACATGATGAACGCACGAACAATGTTAGAAATACGACAACTCTTCACTCGTCCATCAATTCCCCAGGAGCTGGCTTGGACCAAATTGCTGTCAATGAGCTCGTTCAGATATTGTTCTGCAACCTCCTCTACTGTTAGTCCTGCTGTCGGCTCCACAAATCCTTCAGCAACCCACAAACGAAAAAGCCTCCCTCGCCGGATGTAGTAGTCTTCAGGAAATATGCCGAGGTACAAGAAGCAACTTTTGAGATGGCTTTGAAGATCTCTGTAACAAGGCTGAAAAATACGGCTAAGGACCAAAGCTTTGGGTCAGCTGTAAAGTTTGATGTGAGGGTGTCATGTAACTCCTCCCACTCATTTTTCGTTTGTGGCTTTGTTGCTAGCACAGTACCGACAGTTGAAATTGCAAAGGGTGAGCCTTCACACTTGTTCAGGATTTTTCTACTGCACTCCTCGAGCTCGGGGGGACAAATCCCATCTTGAAAAGCCTTCTTACAGAATAGGTCATGGGCTTCTTTGAATGACAACCCAGTACTCAAATCATGGATATACTCCGAGGACTTTACAGGAAACGAAGCCACGTCAGAGTTACGAGTAATAATGATTATCTTACTCCCACACAAACCTTTTGGTAAAGAACATACAAAGAATTCCCAATCTTGTTTACTCCAAACATTGTCCAAGACGAGCAGAAACCTCTTGTGCTGCAGCAGTAGACTCAATTTCGATCTTGGATCTTGTTCTTGATGAAGATCTAGCGTTGTGGCCTCAAAATTGTTTAACATGGCAAGCAAGAGATCTTCCATTTTTAGGGGACGTGACACATCGATCCAATAACGGGAATCAAAAACCCCTTGGACCATGTTGTAAAGATTCTTCACGAGAGTGGTTTTGCCGGAGCCTCCAGGACCTACAATTGAAATCGTCAGAAGTCTTGAATCTTCTTCCATCAACTGTTTGTGGAGTCTTGCTTTAGATTCTTCATAGCCCACCATTTCATCTTCTTGAATCTTTGGAGTCAAATCCAATTCTGTTCTGCCTTTCCAGATACTTGCTTTTGGGTCAAGGTCGCCCTCGAAGCTGGAGTCTTTAAAATGTAATCTTTTGACCAATTTAATCTGTTCGTTAATTTTCGAGGACAACTTAGTGCTTGCTTTGCGTAGTTGGAGGATATGAGACACGTGCTGAATCTTGTGAGATAATTTGTTGCTATGGAACAGTGGTGCAACTTCAGAATTGAACTCATCAAGAGCGTCCTCAATATCATGAGCTATATCCGAACAATCTTTGAGCATCTGGCTGTCTTCTACATTATTATCTTTTGAGTCGGCTAGATACGCTTGCAGTATCTCCAAACACCTCTTCGCACTCTTTACCTCCTCATGGACTTTACTGGGACAGTCAGATAGTTGGTAGAGGAAGAGTTTCATCTTCTCCACCGACGCCAACGACGCTGGAACAGCAACTTCAGTCATTTGTGCAGAAAGACAATTCCCGTTCCTGAAAGAAATGCATATGTATCAGAAAATTGTATACAAACAGACATGGAAAATTAACCTTTTATTTCTCTAGTATATTTCAATTGATACATGTACTGCATACAACGTCTGGTTTCCATAGAGTGGTGCCAAATTTACCTTTATATATATACACACCTTTAAAAAAAAAAAAAAAAAAAAAAAAAAGCCAAAAACCAGATTTAACCAGAGGAATGCTCAGCACGAGAACAGTAAAAAAGTTAAGGAAAAGGAGTTCTAGCACTGTAGCAAGAAGAGAAAATACCCCAGTAGGAGCTAACAACAACATACTAGCCCCATGCAGGAGTACGACACAGACAGTAAGATTAAATCTTTGTTTGGACAAAAAGAGAAAAACAAAAAAACTAACATAACTTGAGAAGAAAGTCTCATCAGAAAACCCAGCTAACCTATGAGGCGAGGAGACTGAATATTGCACTGCTGAGCAACCACCAGATTAGATGCAGAAGGATACTGCTGAGCAACCACCAGATTAGATGCAGAAGGATCAATTAATTGAGGGAAAATGTGAAGGGTTTCAACCAGCAATAGGTTACGGAGGTTTTTTTTTGTTTTTTCCAGAGGTAAGCCGGAGCGACACAGATTAAACTTCTGATACTGAGGGATGAGATACAGATCGAACTTGTTGGTTCTTATAATGGAATATCAGATGTCACGGAATAAAGTCTACTCTCAAGAAAGTCCACTACTTCTTTGCAATTGGGCCACCATGGGCTGCGAATAAGCTATTAAGGTGACATGGGACAGATGACACATTCCCGGGCATTCAAATTAATTTAAAAGAAGCGTCAAATACCAGATGGGTCCTTAATTTACGCTCGCGTGTTTTGAACGAGCAATTTATATCTAAAATATTCTTGTCTCTAATGGTTTTTCATGTTGCTTCTCATATTGGCTATGTTATTTACAGTGTTAAGAGTATTCGATAAGTCAATTCACGTGGCAACATGTAATTAGTTCCTTCGTCATTCTAGCTTTGGTAGTCTGTGCAGAAATTTACTGTTTTATCAGGTGCAATTTCAATCTCATCATGTCCTAATTAGATTTTTTTTTTGTTAGAGCATGTTTAGAAATGCTATATATTTTTTTAAAGTCCACTCTATGGCAAAGAAAGTCTACTCTGAAAAAAGTCCAATTCTTTGCAATTGGGACACCATGTGTTGCGAATAAGCTACTAAGGTGACATATGACACATTCCTGGGCGTTCAATTTAATTTAAAAGAAGTGTCATATATCACATGGGTCCTTAATTTACGCTCTTATATTTTGAATGAGCAATTTATATCTGAAGGATAATCGTAAAATGAAAGTCTCTAATGATGATTTTAAAATAGAGATTTCATGAGAACTTTCAAATCAACGATTAGATAAGTGGTCCAAACTTTAGTTAAAATTTTATGTAACGTCCCGTATCTCAATTTACCTGTTTACTAGTCATTTGGACGGTAAACGACAATTACTTTCACTTTTACTTTGTTTCGATTCTTTTAGTGGCCCTAAAAGTTGACTTTTTATTCGGGTCAAAATTTGAGAAAATATTCTTCGTGAAAGTTGTAGGAGACGTTAAACCGAGCACTTGCATATGCGGTACGTAAAAATCGGAGCTCGTATGTGAAAGTTATAAGCGAAAATGTGAAAATTACTGTTCATGGTAAGTAGTATATATTTGAAAAAGTTACTGTGGCTGGTAAGTTTTTATTTCTTCTTCTCTCTCCTTCCTCCCGTGTTTTCTCCCTCTCCTCAGCACTCTCTGCAACTCCGGCCATCTCCCTCTTTCGGCCACCTGAGAGCGAACAACAAGCACCGGTCGACTCCTCTACTCCTACCCAACCTCCCCACGGCGGCTTGGCAGGAAAATGACGCATCGGGTCCTTGAAGTTTTCACTGTAGCAGAAGTGGTCAACGTCGATATTTTCCGATTCCGGCCGTCTCCGGCCACCAAACCGACGTCGAAGGTTCGGTTTTTGCCAATGATCGTTTTGCCCCTTTTCAAGTGAAGAGGATGGGTTACTATTGGCCCAGTATGGTTAAAGATTGCATGGAGTATGCACAAAGGTGTCAAGCTTGCCAGTTTCATGCAAACTTCATCCATCAACCACGAAAGCCGTTGCATCCAACGATTGCTTCCTACCCCTTCGATGTGTGGGGACTTGATGTTGTTGGGCCCATAACTCTGAAATCCTCCGCCAGTCACTCATACATTCTAGTGGCTACGGATTCCTTTTCAAAGTGGGCAGAGGCAGTACCGCTTAAAGAAATAAAGAAGAAAATGTTGTAGACTTCATCAAAGGGAATATCATTCAACGATATGGTGTTCCTCGCTACATCATCACAGACAATGCCAAGTACTTTTCCAATAGTGCCATGGAGAAACTCTGTGAGAAATATCACTTCAAGTTACACTTTTCTTCTATGTACAATGCCCCAGCAAATGGGTTGGTTGAAGCATTCAACAAGACATTGTGTAACATTTTGAAGAAAGTTGTCAGCAAAACAAAAAGGGATTGGCATGAAGAATGGGCGAGGCGCTCTGGGCCTATAGAACGACATATCGAACTGCCACGAAAGCTACACCTTACTCCCTTGTATATGGTGTTGAAGCCGTCTTACCCTTGGAGAAACAGATTCCATCTCTGAGGATTGCTTTGCAAGAAGGACTGACTGATGAAGAGAACGCCAAGTTACGCCTTCAGGAGTTGGAAGCCTTAGATGAAAAGAGACTTGACGCGCAACAGCACTTGGAATGCTATCAAGCTCGAATGTCACGAGCTTTCAACAAAGGGGTTCGACCCAGATCCTTTCAAGTTGGTGATCTAGTGCTTGCCGTGCGCAGACCTATCATTATGACACACAAGACTGGTCCAAAGTTTCAGTCAAAGTGGGATGGACCTTATGTAGTCCGCGAAGTCTACACCAATGGAGCCTACAAAATTGTGGCTGAAGATGGCCTGAGGATTGGCCCCATAAATGGAAAGTTCTTGAAGAGGTACTATGCTTGAAACGCATAAGAAGACGCTCCTAGCCAGCACAAGCCTAAACTGCACATGGCACACAAAAAAAAAAAAAAAAAAAATCAATTTCACTTCATCCATAAACCCTTCACTACAAAAAAAAATTGCAATGGCCACGGCGCAATGCCGTCGTAAAAGAGCATTGGCGACTACAATGCTTCCGACGCCGTTGGTGGCGTCGCCAATGTTATTTGCCACGGCAATTCCCCGTCGCAAGACTATTAGCGACGGCAAACGTTTGCCATAGCAAGAATTTTGCGACGGAAAAATGCCGTCGCAAATACCAATGGCGACGCCACCAACCGCTACTGAAGTTTTTTGCCGTCGCCAAAAGTCATTTGCTACGGCAAAAATGCCATCGCAAAAAAATTATTTATGAATAAAAAAAAAATCGGCATGCAAATGCACACCGATTTTTTTTTTTTTAATGAATGAAAACTATACAAAAAGGAATGAAGCTTATATAAAAGGAAATGTTACACTTTAATTTTCCTCATAAATGTTACAAAATGAATATTGAAGCTTCTACCAAAATTTACAAGATCAATAATTAAGCTTTACAAGTTAGTTTTTTTCCTCTACTTCAAGATGAACTTTGCAGGGATCTTCCTCGATCTACTTCATGTACCAATTACTCTAGTGTTGTTGCAAGCCTCCTATAACAGAAAGTCAGAAATCTTCAAGCATTCATTAAAGAAACAAAAAGCTGGAAAATTAATGGGAGATGTACACGACATAGATATTGTTCATACCAGTACATACAATTAATATTTCACTTGAACTCTTAATTACTTTTTGACATTTTGAGTCGGCAAGTGTGCTAAATCCAGGTCTTTCTACGATTAAAGCTAGAGTAGTTGATTTGAAGAATGCTAAATCCATAGTTCCATACTTACCTCGAAATATGTCTGAATTTCCATTCATTATATATCATGAAGATCCCTTCCAATTAGTTCCTAAATAGGGGGCTGCTGCGAGTAATCCTGAAGGAACACGAAAAATTATTCAATTCATATGCACTAGGAATAGTAAATTATGCAACTGCATCAACGTAGACCAACTGTTTTTAAAATGGCATAGTCGAACTGCAGCGTCACTATAGTATCAATTGCAAACCAAATACAATTGATAAGTTCCATAGTTACAGACTAGAAATAAATAAAAGTATCTTCTGAACATTACCGGAATCGTACTTGAGGTGATATGTTCCCCTACTTGGTTTGTTACTTCATGCCCCTCCTCTCAAATTTCTCCATAACAATGTTGCCTTAAGGCCAAAAGTACTGCTCCTGTATGTTTACGCAGGTAAAAATTTAATCAAAATCAACTTAAGCACCCAATTGCATAATATAAATGAGAAACAGATTCCAACTTCGCAGTGGCTAATCTAACCATTATTATATATTTACCATATAGCAAAAATCGATAGCAAAAGAAAATTGATAAACAATATACATAAGAGCTTGTAAATCAAAAAGGAAAATATCGAATAACAAAAATAAGAGGTTTCTTCCTAGCTTCTGGGTGTGTGAACGTATGGCTGCCAAACAGATAGAAAAGCCAAACAGCACTGATTTCTAATGGTTATAATATACACAATTAGTCAAACTATATACTGCACATAATTGCATATACACGACCCTTCAGGCGTGAGCATGGAGAAAAAGGAACCAATCAAATCAATGAATCAACACAAACATTATTGATGAAGAAAAATTACCAGCTAGGGAATCCTTGCGCTCCAACCAAATAGTAGCCAACTGCAAGACAACCATAATAAACAGAAATCAGAAAAATTGTTAGCAGAGTAGAGATATATCCATTAAAGAAAATATTTAAATGAACAACAATTAGAGTGAAAAGCCATCCTTAAGGTTGAATCTAAGATTGCAAATCTTTGTTTTTTTGGCATCGATTCAGCACAGTAAAGCAATTGTGAAATGATAAATTTTGAGAAACAACCAAATCAGCCACACCAGCATATAGCAAAGATCAAATACCGAACTCTTTATACTACCTCAGATTTCAAACTTAACCAAAGTATTAGCAGTTTGTGAACATATACTGGATATTAGGTATGGAGAGATCACTTCAAAAGAACTTTTCTTTTTAGGAGGCACAAATGTATCTACTAAAATGTAATTTAAATTCCAATATTGCAATGGTAGAAACCTATGAAACTTGACAAAATTACCTAAACAAACAAAAGACTACCAAGGAAAATAATACCAACTCCATTAGTTCCTAAGATTCAATCAGAAATCTATCAGCCAAGACCGAATTTTCATCAGAGGAAGATCTGAAGCAAGAAGAAGTGATTCTAGGATATGTGTCTCCTCATGGATCTCAGAAAAATTCACAGGCAGAAAAAATAAAAGCTCTCAAAAATCCCAACAGGCCTCCACACTAAGCAAGGAACATTAAAGACAAAAACATAAAAAACCAATCATTGACATCACTTACCAAGTATTAACTGTGACATTTTACAGTCAATATTTTAGAAGTGTAATTGAGGTGAAAATAACCGTATAAAAAAATTAATGTGAAAATAACTAGCTTAAAACAATAGCAGGTTGTAAATTAATGCTTCCTCCCGTACAGTAATCAACCAAAGTTACTACATTGTTGATTAAAGATTCAAAATATATTGCAAGACTAGTACATAGCAGAAACTAAGAAAATTATTCCAGCATGTGTCCCCAATTGTGCCCGTCGTGGGACTCCTTAGAATGAACCCCTTTGAGCCTACGTTGAAAACCTTTGTTTCATCACCCTCACTACCCTACCATGAGCTTAGTACAGGATATCTCTACCCATGTCTTAAGGACTTAGTAGAGCATAACATAGTATGTAGGGGTGACGATGAAAGACAAGTATGGGGTGGGAAAAATCCAAGAAAAAAAAAATTTGCCTTGAAAAAAAAAAAAAAAAAAAGAAAGAAAGAAAAGAGGCAAAAGAGAAGAAAAATTGAAAAGAAAACTCTTGGGAAAATGTTGAAGTGTGGTTTTGGACTTGCAAATTTGTATAAGGCTCAAAGTTGAAAATTATGCCTTTGTCCATTCCCATGTTGGTTAGAGTGAAGGTTTGGCCCAAAACAATGATATTTGGTCTCCAAAAATGATGACATAAGGTGGTCCTTATATGCTCTGCTAGGTCCTTAGGATTTTTTTGTATCCTTAATCTTCATTTCGAAAACCCTAGCTTAGCCCCATTACAACCTGTTTTAAGTGCTAACTTGATCCTTGAGATGGGCAATCTTTGGTTAGTGGAGTCAGTTGCGCAGTCGAGCTTATGGTTTAGGTCCATTTGTGCACTTAGTCATTTCATGAGGTCTTTAAAAATTCTTCACAAAATGTGTTTATTGATGAAATATGCAAGCTGTTTGTTGCCTTACAATTTGTTCTCTTGCATATACTTGAGTGTGAAGCTTTTAAGCATAGCCATTTCTGAGAGAAAAATCGAGAGTATGCCCTGTGAGTTTGGATTGGACTTGTTCGAAACATGCTATCATTCACTGTATAACTTAAGTTCTCCATATCTTGCTTAGTCATATGAATGTCACAGGTTTATTAACCATAGAATTATCTTTGTGATTTTGATTAAGTGTTTAACGTGAAAGCCATGAGTTTGGAGTCTCTGAGACAACAGTTAGGAGCAATAGAGTCATTTCCTTGCTTTTTGTCAAGTCTTTGTTCTGTTTTGGATTTTTTTGTTTTGTTTTGCTAAGGGACTAGCAAAAGCTAAGTGTGGGGGAATTTGATAGGCGCATTTTAATGTGATATTTTAAATGTTAATTCCTCACATTTTGCTTAGTTATTCCTTAACGAATCGATTTTTAACTTAATTTCTAATTTTAGGTACATTGGAGTAGATGAAGAAGAAATGAGTGTTACGTCCATAATTATCTAGAAATGATGGAGAAGAATGAAAATGCACTAAAAAGTCAACCTTGAATATTTTCTTACTCCGGCTAGGAGAATCAGAGCCAAGCAAGGAAGAAGGAGCGGCCACCTGACCAAATGAACTCGAAATGAGCTGAAACTCTCCAGATCCATTCTAGACACCCAAATGATCATTTCTTATGAAGAGTGCCAGAGAAAAATATGAGTGGAAGGCCTTCAAACAATCAGCCCAATGTTCTACAGAAGTAAAACCGGAAAACTGGACCTGTAAGAGGTCCAGCAGCATTTCCGGCCCAACCACATGGAATAAAGCTCTGAAAATTTGTCAGCATGATCTACACTCATAGTGGAACATTTTTTATGAAGAAGTCGAAGGCTCATTCTGAAGTTTTGATGGAGAAATAATTGAAGGAATAAAGGGGAAGAAACTGACCTGAAAACAGCTCAACACCACATATTCATGTTTCCCACCCATATGAAGAAAGCATTTCTTTTTCCTTGGATACATTTTTTCTACCCTAAAAGATCATCATCACTTCCACATTTCTTCACCTTCATGCTTTGCTTTCATCATTACCTCATCTTTTACATATTTTACAAACCACTCTCATACTCCACTTTCATTATTTTTCTTCATCTCATCATTTCACTCTTCTTTTTCTTCCCTATTTAAACACCTTCTCCTCTCACTCTCAATCACCAATTCCTTCATCCATTCCATCTCCTTGTCTCTCCATTTCCTCTCCATATCTCTTTTCCATTCTCTAGTTTTCTTGTTCTTCATTTTCAAGCCAAGAGAAAGAGAAGCCATGCAATACATCAATTTCCCAACCGCCATCCACCCTTGTGTCGTCCCAGAAGATTGCTTGCTTTCAAGGATCTTCAAGTTCTTCGTTTCAAGGCTTTATCATTCATCTTTCAAGGTGTATTATATCCTTTCTCCTGTTCTCTTTGTTTGATTTTGTAAAACTATGAATTCTAGTTAACAAATAATGTTAAGGGCAAAGTTTAAAGCCCGTTTATATGTTTTGAGATAAAGTTGAGATTTCTATATGTTGATTTTTATGTTGCTTATGTGGGTTTGTTTAATTAAATTTGCATGATAGAAAACTTTTGTATTTTAATCTTATGTGGTTGCAAACACTTAGGGTTTTGATATAATTGGTGCTAGGTTTAAGAACATGAAATCGACTTTTCGTTTTGTGTAAACTTGAATCAAAGTAGTAAAGGTTTTGTGCAAAGACCGAATTTAATTAAAGAGGATTGCAATTAGGTGGACTTTTCCATACTAAGTTGTACACTTGAGTTGATAGCCTTTCTCTATGTCTAATGCGTTGAACATGTCATGATTGACTAGCTTTCTAGGGCTTGATTGCATGTTTGATAGGATTAATCTAGGTGCTTTCGCTTAGGTTAATTAGCATTGAAAAGTAAAATATGGGAAATCATTTGCTTTCGAATGTTTCACATGATCAACTCCTCTCTCATGACATTTAAAATCAACTATAGAAATTGTAATTGGATTTCTTGCATATGGATGTGGTTTTGATCTTTGTTCCTTGCGATCCACCCTTGTATATATGTTTTTACATTTTCTTTATTTTATTTATCTTAATTTTCAATTCTATAATTCTTAAACCCCCCCCCCTCCCTTTTTATTTTGTTACTTGTATATATTTCTATTCTTTATTTTATTTTTGTAAATAATACTTTATTATTTTAATTCTTTATTTGTTTATACAATTGTATATATTTATATTCTTTATTTTATTTTGTAAATAATACTTTTCTTTATTTGTTTCACAATTACAGGTGTACCCTCAATCCCCGGATAGAACGATCCCTATTTGCTTATACTACTAACGATATTTTCAGGGTTAAATTATGCGCTTGCTTTGAGGCGCGTCAGTTATGTTGTGGTGTCCGGCAGCCAATAGGATGAGCTGAGAGAGGAAAGCATTTGATAGTGCATGGAATGAGTCAATGGACCCCGGTGGGCACTCAAAGAACCAACTCATTGCCTCACTATCTAGCATTTCGCTGAACAAGTGGCAGAGGTTGGCATCATCGAACCCCTTGTTATTGGTGAATTTCTTGAAGGTGTCCATATGGACAAAGGGGTCAGTCATGCAGCTGTAATGTGACATCTTTAGCGTCTTTGCGTGCGCCCGGAGGATGGCATGCAGGATCCTGGCGGTGAATGGTCCTGGCCTGGACACAAAGAGTGGATTTGGCATTAGCGCTGGGGCGCCTGTGAAGGAATTGATGGATTTCAAAACTTTTTAATTAGTGCGGAATTAGTTTAACCATTAAACTACTAACTAAACATAAAATCCATTCCTTTAACCCATGATCTTGGCTTATTGTGATATGTATATAAACATAGCATGCATAGTAAGGAAGAACAAAGAGATAGTTTATGTTCTACTCACCCTTGGAGCGTGATCTCAATCCGATCCAAGTGAACCACCAAAGTTCCTCTCCTTGGTCTCTCCTTGTGTGTGTTTCCTCCACCTTGAAGCACCTTGAATTAAGAACTCCTTCTTGTACTCCTTGTGCTTGTAATATTCTCCTTAATGTAACAAGTAAAGCCACAAAAGGATATGGCCTCTAACGATCTTCACCAAGTGAATCAAGAGATGAAGAAAGATGAAAGAAAAGAAGAAATTATGCAAGTGTTCTTCTTTCCTTTAATTTGGTAATGGACCAAGGGAGAACTCTCTCTCTCTCTCTCTCAAAACTGAAAATAATAGTGTGGAGACACACTTATTATTATGTTCATGCTTTCACTTTTATATAATAGGAAATAACTCCAATTACTAAAAAAAAAATATTGACTTTCATAAAGCCAATATGTTGGCTGGTCCATACATGTTATTGGGCACTAAAAATGTGTCTTGGGCTTTCATTTAAATCTCACTTAGTGAAGCCCAAGTCCACACCAAAAAACCCGACAACCGTTTAGGCCCAATAGGTTCGGCTTTACCCCAAAATCCTAATTATGTCCAAATAATAAATCTAATTAATTATTTGGTCATAACCAACTCTTGTTTAATCTTCTTCATATACAATCTCAAGGATTCACTTATATGGTGTGCGATCTCTTAGGTTCTAATTAACAAGGCAGTAAAGTTTATAGAAACCATTCTATTTTGTTTACGAATCAAAAACTCCATTTTTGATTCTCCCTTGTTATTAGGATTATAAATGTTTATTAATCCTCGGGGACTTCACAAGTCATGAGTGACGTCTTGCAACATATCATGACTACCCTAGTTAATGTAGAATGACAAAGAACCTATTCAATTGAAATTACAATACAATACGGTCCTTCTCTAACACGATGTTCTAAATCACATTATTGGGGTATGGAATTGATATGTCAACCCCCTAATGTGATTTTCATTCTTATGTGATTCTTAGAATGTGATCAGAAACTCCTTTTTAATCTCATTCATTGCTTTGGCCAAAGACTCATTGAATCACATCTTTGAACATACACCTTATTTACTTAAGGATAGAGATTCCTTGTTGAACACTCACATGTCTCCATGACCGAATTGATTATACTAATGAATGCATCTATTATATCCATTAAGGGACACAATATTATTGCATCATCAAGAGATAATCCATTCACTCATAAGACAACTATGGTGTCTCAGGTCAAAGGACTAATTTGTATTATTGCAATTTAAAGTTCAAGTTTGACATGTAAGTAAGACTCCAAACAAGAACTCTAATGATCGCGTTCAGTGTACTCTTTAAATTGAGAGCACCCACATACTTGTATTAGTGTCTCCACACAAATGACAAGAGACATATCATCCTCCATATTGAGCATACATAGTATGTGCTAGTCTTTCCGGATTATGAATGTCCAAGTGATAATCCTATGACTAGGAACCTTTTAGGATAAGAGTGTGAAAGAGGTCTCACACATCTAACTCTTTAGATTACTTTCTCTTTAACTCATATTCCTTGGACCTTGTTCAATCAAATATCAAATATAAGCAATGAACAATAAACTTGCCCTTTTGATTAATAATAATTACAATAATAATTACATCAAAATGATTGTTTTAGGACACAATTCCTTCGCCTGCCTCTGCCAGAATTAGCCTCTGCTCTAGTTGTTGTTGCATCCTTTCCAGGATTAGGGCGGTTGCGTCACCGGTGGGCCCCTCTTGGAGGTTCCTCTGGGCCAGCTCCCACCTAGGGGCAGATGGATTTCCCTCTGTTCTAGCCCTGATCGCCGAGCTGTTGGTGTATGGTTGTGACTCCACCGCCTACTCCAACATTAGCCTAGGCGGGGGGAGGTGGGCCCATCCCTAATAGCTCTAGTGGGTTCAGCGGTACCTGCATCTGTATGATTAGTCCGGGTACCAATCCGCCGGTGTTGGGCTGACTACGCCTGGTCTGTGATTGCTCACTTTGCGCTGTGTTGGCTTTTGCTTCCAGCGCCTTCTTTAACTCATCAAATCTTGCCATCAGCGTGGTCACCTGCTTTTGGGCCTCGGTCTTTTCTCTGCTCTCCTACTCGCTCTCCCTATTTGCTTTGTGAAGGTCCACCAGTGCCAGCTCATACATAGCGGCAAGGTCATACACCGGTGGGCGGATGCTGCTCGGCTGAGCCTCCACCGTAGTTTGGGTTGGCAGGACCTGGGGAGTAACCTGGTGTACCTACATGCGCCAGAACAAGCATAATTAGCTGTAATGAGCCACGCTCATTGTACCACCAGAGGTACCGACTCTCACTAAAGGAGTGACCTGTGAAGGCACAGCCAGGCGGGCTACCACCCGAGCCCTGGATTGCCCTTAGATCACTGCTGACACGCCGTCACGCGCCGCTCCAAGATAGCATCAGAAGCTCCAAACACTGGGAGTCAAAGCACATTAGTCCCACATCGAAAACAAGAAGAAGATCAACCTTCTCCTCACCTATAAAAGGTTCTCTTCTCTCTCCTCATTAATGACGCATTCACTACTTATTTATTATTATGCTGCCTATCTGCGTTGACTGACTTAGGCATCGGAGAAGTGAAGACCGCCCAACGCGGTCTCCCTCTGACACCCTGTCTCTCGTGTGACAGCTAGCGGAGGCCATCAAATCCTCAGAGTAGCGGTACGCCCACTGGACCCGCGTTAAACGAAAGATCGGCTACCGCCAGACTTTGAGCAGTAACATTGGTGCAGTCTGTGGGAACCCTTGAACAAAAGGTCATCCCGCCACAATCACCATGACTAACGGTAGCGAGGAAAACGCTGAAGAGCAGGCAGACCAGTCAGCCATCCCCCAACCTACCCTCCCGGTGGTAAACGTCAACCGCACACTATTCAGCATCCCGGTAAACCCTGGCAGTGAGACAAACCCAAGTAGCAGCCGCCCACCAGGCCAAGACCTCACCTCTCTATATGAGCTGGCACTGGCGGACCTTCATACGGCAAACAGAGAATGTGAACAAGAGCACAAAGAAAAGGCCGAGGCCCAAAAGCAGGTGGCCACGTTGGTATCACGTTTTGATTAACTAAGAAGAATGTTGGAGGCAACCGCCAACCCGGCACGGAGCGAACAGTCACGGAGCACCAGGCACAGCCGACCTAGTACCAGCGTATTGATACCAATAGCAATTGCACATATGCAAGTCCCGCTGGACCCACCAGAGCTATTGGGAATGGGGCCGACCCCCGTGCCCTAGTTAATGTTAGAGCAGGAGGCAGAATCATCGTTGCAGCCCCACCGCTCGAGACCAAGGGCAAGAACCGAGGGAAACCCACCAGCTCCCAGTCGGGGATCAGTCCAGCAGAGTGCCCGGCCAGGCCCCACTAGCTATGCAACAGCTCAAATACTGGAAAGGATGCAGCAGTTGGAGCAAAGGTTAATCCGAGCGGAGTCAAGCACCCCGGCGCCAATTTCAAATCCACTTTTCGCGTCCAGGCCAGGACCATTCACTGCTGCAATCCTACAGGCTATCAGATCGGCTTTCAAATCCATATGGACACCTTCAAGAAGGTCACCAACAACAAAGGATTCGATGATGCCACCCTATGCCACCTGTTCAGCGAAACGCTGGGCAATGAGGCAATGAATTGGTTCTTCGAATGCCCGCCGGGATCCATTGACTCATTCCAGGCATTGTCACACGCTTTCCTTTCTCGGTTCATCCTACTGTCCGCCGGACACCACAATACAAGCCAACTGATCAACGTCAAGTAGGGTACGGAGGAAACACTAAAGGCATTCGTCACAAGGTGGCGAGCGGCAGCATCTCAATGTCGTGATCTTGATAAAATAATAGCTTTGACGGCTTTTAAGCAGGGACTCCTCAAGGGGCCATTCCTCTATCACCTCAACTATAATCATCCAAAAGCGGTGTACGACCACCTCATGAGTGAGGCGGTCATTCATGCTCAAGCAGAATTCATCACATATGGAGAAACCCCACCGCCACCAGCAACGCTAGCGAAATCAACACAACCCTCCTCCAGTCAGCAGGGGACCGCTAACAAAACCCCCAACACACCGCCAACTAAACTCCGCCCTAGTTGGGAAGGTCCATACAAAATTGTAAAAGTCATTAGCCCAGGCACCTTCTACTTAATGGACAAGGATGGCGTCACAACGACCCACCCTTGGAATACCGAACACCTTCGATATTACTACAAATAGTCATGCCGCTACCCAAGAGCATCTTGACTTAGCTAAATTTTTGTTCAATATTTAGCTGAGGGAAGCTACCTAACGGGTACGACCCCGCTTTTATAAACGCTGTTCAGGCAGCTATCAATGAAACGAGGAATTATTCAAACCATTGTTACCAAGTCTAGCACTAGGGGCAACTGGCAACGCCAGTCAGCGGACCACGTCCGCTACATTGTGTACTTGGACCAATTTTAATTCCTTTAATGTTTCATTTGTTGGCAAAAGCAAAATTGTCAAAACTCTAGCGGTACAAGACATCATAGAAAAAAAACCAAATTCTGAAATTTCATATACTTAGGGCTAGGACTCCCCACCCAAAAAAAAAAAAATTTCATTATATCAGATAATTACGCCTCAGTGGCTACAAAAATAATTTCACTTTCATCTTTCAAGGGTTGGCGAGGTTGGCTCGACTTCCTTCCGCATCTCCACCTTCAGTGTCCGGCGGCCGTTGTTGGCGGCTTGTCTGGTCAGATCCCCGGGCAGTAGGACTTGGGGTCTCTATTGTATCATCCACCCAGGTATGGTCCCCCAAAAACCCAGCACGGGACACCTCCAACTGGGTAAGAGTCCGCTAGGAGTCATCCGCCGGACAAGTCCCTTGTGTACGAGTTCATGAAAATTCTTCTAAAAGTAGAGTCTTCATAGTACTTTTGAATCCTCATCACAGACCATAGTTTTCATTTCCGAAAGAGTTCCTCAGAATGTTCTCCTTGGACATTTTGTGAGATGGGAGAAGGAATTAAGTTCCTGCCATAGCACAGATTAACTCAGAAATTTCAGCCTTTTGTATGTGTATTCCATTGGCATTTGAACAGTGAAAGGTATGAGTAATTTTAATGCATCAGCAGGTCCTAATGTCATTGATAGTTCGAGGCTAGCAACACTAATGGTGCATTTGTCTTTGGGTTACATAAATTATCAACAAAACGAAGCTGATAATGAAACATGAAATTCAGACATACTATTAAGTGTTAGAAAGCAGTGATTGGAAAGATTATACAAACGCAACTACATTTGTATACACAAGGTTTTGCAATGAAACTACTTCAATGGATGATGACCTCCGAGTGGAGCTGCTCTGTGCATTTACAGTAGATGAATATTGGATGATATGGTTTAGGAAAATCACTTATCATATTCATGGGATGCCACAGACAACGGAAATCTTTGTCAATGCTCCACCGTGAAATCTGTTTGAACTTTTTGACATCAAACATAAATGTTCAGCTACTCATAATGCTCATTGGATTCGTTTCGATGAGACACTCTTAGCACCCTGCAATACTTAAAATTCAAATTAAGTGTTCTAGGAAAGTTGTGCGCTCCAAGTTTGGAAGGCAAAGGCCAAGATAAGGCAATTGTATAGGCAAATTAATATGCAATTCAATATTCACCTATTGACAGCATCTAAAGGAACTACATATTTTGGAAGAAAATCCAGTACTCTCTCACATATGGCAATAAAAGTTAATAGAAGCATGAAAATAAAACACCATGGATTATCCCAGATTTTCATTGAATACCAAATAATGGAAATTGATGGCATTTCCGTAGATGGCAAAACAATCACCCTATAAATGAAGGCTTGAGGTTAACTTCCACTTCATCTAGCAACAAAGTAAACTAGCTGACATAACCAAAACTAATAAAAAGAGAGGAGAGCTTAGCAATGGAGGTTAGTACTACTATTGTGTTGAGATGTGTGGCATTGCTAGGCATGCTTGTGCTTTCATTAGCACTAGCCCCAGTTCCTCAAGACTATGTTGTCATTCCGGACACAAGTACCCTAATGTGTGCCAAAAAGTGTGTCATCTCTTGCGCTTTGGACGTAGCCAGTCCCCCAAAATATGCAGCGTGCTTCGGCCTTTGCATGACTGCTTGCAAGATTGGGCCAACTTCAGACGCTGCCTATGGTTGTACTCATAGTTGCGTGAGCTCTATGAGCAAAGTCATGACCACCACTACCAAACCCTCCATTTCTGGTACCTATACTTCTACTCAAACTGTCTCTTTCTTTCATTTTTATTTTGACTATGCTTCAAAGTATTTACGATATTATTGCTTGACATGCAGATCTTACAAGCTACGCCGAAGGCTATGTTGATTCTTGCTACCAGAGCTGCTCTAAGAATAATAAACTTTATTAGATAATTCATCAACTGCTAATAGCATGTTAGCTTCAGTGGAACATCCTGGTGTTCCAAATATACAAACATACTAAATAATAATTGCAGGAAATTTATATACGTAATGTATATCCTGCATATGACCATATGTACTTGTTTCGATCAAGAAAACAATAACAATAAGAATTTCCCAGTTAGTTTTTACTCATCATATTTTCTTTTAATTTCATTTTGTTCATTATATGTGTTTGTCACAAATTTTTTATTATTTTTTAAATTTTTGTACGGATCAATCTGAGTTTGTTGACATATGATCCTCCAAGCTTCAAGCCAACATCAGAGGGTATCATGGTGGTCGATCTGGATAACATATCCTCCTTTATTTTTTAATTTGGCAATTGCTTAAAATAAAGAATTAGATTGTGAGCAGCCTTTTGCTGATGAATTAGTCCTTAATTAAATTAAAGATCTCACCCCTGCCAACTATGTTGCGGCAAGATTTTGATACGTTGTTACGTAATTTATATCTACAAGTTACTTAAATACTGCAGGCAGCCGACTCACAAGGCTGACCTCAAAGTCCGGCCCTGAGTTCCAGTCACCAGAAATCAGAGATTTGCAGTAGTGTAAATTGTATAGGGGATGGATGATATGAAGAAAACCAATGCTCTAATTATGTTGATTAGTTGATACTTATTTCATTTACAGTAGTTCTATGAAGCAAATAGTGCTGCTCACTGGATAGGGGGTCGTCTTGGGTACCTTGATGTATGCCATACCCTTATTTTTTTTATTTTTTTTTACTTTTAGTAAATTAATATATTAGAAACCTACTGAACTGGTCAACAGGTTACCCAATTAAATATCGACATGTGTCATTTTTAAAAATAAAATTTACCACATTAACAACATACTCTTTCTTGATATGTAACATTGTTAAAAATCATATAACAAGTATTGTCAAAATAATAAATTACTCATAGTTGAACTACAATTACGACTTATGACAACAGTTGTTGTGGTTATTGTAATTGAGTGGTCAAAGATGTAAATATCATATTTGGACAACTTGTATCAAATTTGGAACCTTGATTATCAAGTGGAGAAGCTCCTTACAATACTGAGTTGTTACATATCTTTTGGTCTAATTTTAATTTTACCATATTCACAGCACAAATGTTGTCGGAATTGTAAAATAGTTGGTTATCTTGTAAATGGTATAGTTTTTGAAGTAATTACTACAATCAGAACAAAAGTTACTGCTTTTACACCAATAGTTGCGAGTTATGGTAAAATATGTAGTCATTGAGTAATTATTCCATTAATGATAAAAATATAAAGATTTACCACTTTGACAACAAATTTGTTGTTGCACTTGTTAAATTGTCCATAAATTAGTACATTAGTTTAGGTTGAGTAATTACTATAAATAGGACAAAAGTTACCGCTTTTACATCAATTGTTGTGATTGCGGTAAAATATGTAGTTATTGTAGTAATCATTTCATTAATAATAAAAACATAAAGATTTACCACTCTGACAACAAATTTGTTGTCATACTTGTTAAATTTTCCATAAATTAGTACATTAGTTTATGTGGAGTAATTACTATAATTAGAACAAAACTTTTCATTTTTTCATCAATTGTTGGAATTTGTGGTAAATTACGTCGATTAAAAGTAATTACTAATTCAACGATGGACATTACACAATATATTACTTTCATTACGCAAGGGAGAACTTTATTACACAAATGAGGACAGGTAAAGCTATGGACATTAACATTTCTCATGCATGTTCTATTTTATATAATATTTACTACTTTGAGGACTCATGTAACCACTTTGAGGACACATGTGGTAATTAGAAAAAAAAAATCCTCATTAAAGTAAATAAGGTCTTCGTTAGAGTAAAGTAAGTTCTTATTTGAGTAATTAAGTCCTAAAAGTGGTAATTGTAATAGGTTCTCATTAGAATAAAGTAGATTCTCATTTGAGTAAATAAGTTCTAAAGTAGGTTCTCATTTGACTACATTTAAAACAAATATTATTTATTTTTACACTAATTGTTGTGGTTGTCATAAAATGCATGTAAAAAGAATTATTATTGGTTAAGGAAACTACTAATGATATAATTAATTGGTAATAAAGACTACTTAACTAATACTAATTTTGCGAACTTAGGTTAGAAGGTTTTGTTTTTAATAAGGAAAAACCATAATTTTTAATTGTGTAATTGTCCATTAATAACAAGCATTAATCAAACATTAATTCACTAATAATAAAATTAATTAGTAATATAGACTATTTAACTAATAGTAATTCGGTGAACTTAGGATAGAAGGTTCTTTTAATTTTTTTTTTTTAAAAGGAAAAATCATAATTGTCAATTGTCAATTAATAATCAAACATTAGCCAATATTGTTTTCACTATCTTTATTGTTTTCAATTCAATTAGTAGTTTGTGTTAACATTTTTGCTTAATGGAAATTAGTAGCATAATTAGAAACATTAAAGGCTAAACAAGTTACCAATTTGTTAAATATTTTGAACCATTGGATATATTACTAATCCAATGGTCCAAAATATTTAACAAAATGAGGGTATGACAAACACCAAGATACCCAAGAATTATCCCACTGAATAGCATACTTTACTAGTCTTTCTTATATTGGTGAGGTTTTGATTGAAGAGACACCTTCTATTATTGAGGATGTACTCTCTGAGAATGTTTTGTAATTATACTCAAGGTTTAGGTCATGCCCTTGCAGTATAGTCATTTCATCGATTATAATACCTATTACCTAATAGAGATTTTCCTCCCTTCAAAAAAAAAAAAAAAAAAAAAAAGCTCCTTTCTTTTCATAAAAACTCGTTTGTTAGATTAATCACACACTACATGGTCGGAACAACTCTGAATAAATCGTCAGTCAGCCGTACTTGTATTCCTTTTGTGTCGGTGAAACAGAGCAAAATATGCGAGGGTGCCCTGGTTGGCGTAGAAGAGCCTTATCTGTAATGAGGTTTTTGGTCATGAAGCGCCGAGATTAGGGGACAGTAGTAATTAATTTGCTTTTTCAAATTCATTTTCGGTCTATTGGAAGTTTGGAACCAAGAACTAGAGCTTCAGGAAAGAGGTTAATTTCACTTTGATACTATATCATACAGTAATGAAGGGAAGCATGGACTTCACCAATTCCTACAGTTTCACATTAACTGTATGGAATATTATAGTAATGAAAATATAACGCACTGAATCCAAATCTTCACAGTTTAGTAGGTTAGCACAAATGCATGGAACAATTGCTACTTTTAGTTTTCGGTTTTCCAATAAACACTTTAACACAACCTCATTACACAAATGGAAGAAAGCACTAGGCTGCTAAAGGTAAAATTTCAAGTGTTCTACAAAGTTGTGTGCTCCAAGTTTGGAAGGCAAGGGCCAAGATAAGGCAACTGTGAAACATATAGGCAAATTAATATGCAATTCAATATTCACCTATTGACAGCATCTAAAGGAACTGCATATTTTGGAAGAAAATCCAGTACTCTCTCACATATGGCAATAAAAGTTAATAGAAGCATGAAAATAAAACACCATGGATTGTCCCAGATTTTCATTGAATACCAAATAATGGAAATTGATGGCATTTCCTTAGATGGCAAAACAATTACCCTATAAATTAAGGCTTGAGGTTAACTTCAACTTCATCCCGCAACGAAGTAAACTAGCTAGCATAACCAAAACTAATAAAAAGAGAGGAGAGCTTAGCAATGGAGGTTAGTACTAATACTGTGTTGGGATGTGTGGCATTGCTAGGCATGCTTGTGCTTTCATTAGCACTAGCCCCAGTTCCTCAAGACTCTGTTGTCATTCCGGACACAGGTACCCTAACGTGTGCCAAAAAGTGTGTCATCTCTTGCGCTTTGGACGTAGCCAGTCCCCCAAAATATGCAGCGTGCTTCGGCCTTTGCATGACTGCTTGCAAGATTGGGCCAACTTCAGACGCTGCCTATGGTTGTACTCATAGTTGCGTGAGCTCTATGAGCAAAGTCATGACCACCACTACCAAACCCTCCATTTCTGGTACCTATACTTCTACTCAAACTGTCTCTTTCTTTCATTTTTATTTTGACTATGCTTCAAAGTATTTACGATATTATTGCTTGACATGCAGATCTTACAAGCTACGCCGAAGGCTATGTTGATTCTTGCTACCAGAGCTGCTCTAAGAATAATAAACTTTATTAGATAATTCATCAACTGCTAATAGCATGTCAGCTTCAGTGGAACATCCTGGTGTTCCAAATATACAAACATACTAAATAATAATTGCAGGAAATTTATATACGTAATGTATATCCTGCATATGACCATATGTACTTGTTTCGATCAAGAAAACAGTAAGATTAAGAATTTCCCAGTTAGTTTTTACTTATCATATTTTCTTTTAATTTTATTTAGTTCTTTATTTTTGTTTGTCACATTTTTTTTTTTTGAATTTTTGTAAGGATCATATTGAGTTTGTTGACATATGATCCTCCAAGCTTCAAGGCAACGCCAGAAGGTTTCATGGTGGTCGATCTAGATAACATATCCTCCTTTATTTTTTTAATTTGGCAATTTGCTTAAAATAAAGAATTAGACTGTGAGCAGCCTCTTTTGGTGACGAATGAGTCCTTAATTAAATTAAACAGCTCACCCCTGCCAACTATGTTACGGCTAGATTTTGATACGTTGTTACGTTTTTTATCTATAGGTTTCTTAAATACTCAAAAATAAATTCCTGAAAAGATGGCAGCATGCAACCGACTCACGGGGCTGACCTCAAGTCTGGCTCTGAGTTCCGGTCACCAGAAATAAGATATTTGCAATGGTGTAAATTGTACAGGGGATTGCTGATTTGAAGAAAACCAAGAGATACTGGCTTTTAGCTGCTCTAATTACCTTTATGTTGATACTTATTTCATTAACAGTAGTTTCTATGAAGCAAATAGTGTTTCTCATAGGTTAACACACTTTGCTAGCCTGTCTTATATTGATGAGGTTTGGATTGAAGAGACACCTTCTATTACTGAGGAGTGAGGATACGTTCGTATTTAGACTCGAGGTTTAGGTCATACGTCCACCTCACAGTATAGTTATTTCATCAATAATAATACTGAATAGAGATTTTCCTCCCTTCAAAAAAAAAAAAAGAAGAAGAAGAAGAAGAAAAACTCCTCCCTATTCATAGAAACTCGTTTGTTAGATCAATCACACACTATACAGTCTGAACAACTTTGAATAAATCGCCAGCCAGCCGTACTTGTATCTTATAGTCTCAGTGAAACAAAGCAAAATAAGCAACGGTGCCCTGGTTGGCGTAGGGTCGTCATGAATGTAAAGATGCACTTACAGAAGAGCCTCATTGTTCAATGTTGTTTTGGGTCATGATGCGCCAAGATTAGGGGCCGGTAGTAATTTGCTTTTTCAGTCTATTGAAAGTTTGGAACCAAGAACCAGAGCTTCAGGAAGGAGGTTCTTTTCATTTGTATACTAATTATACAGTAATGAAGGGAAGCATGGACTTCTCATTTCCTACATAGTTTGGAAAACTTAATGTAAATCATATGGGGATGTTTTCACATTAACTGTATGAAATATCATAGTAATGGAAATATAACACACTGGATCCAAATCATCACAGTTTAGTAAGTTAGCACAAATGTAGTAATTGTTCCCTTTAGTTTTCCTATAAACACTTTAACACAACCTCATTACACAAATGGAACAGAAAGCACTAGGCTCCTAAAAGAATAGCTTAGACTTGAGTAGGATCACTATGTTGGCTCAATCGATTATACTAACTGCTTAGACTCGAGCAGGATCACTATGTTGGCTCATGTCCCAAAAATAAAAGTCAAATTTAGACAGATTGTAGTCACTCAATCCGTTTGGTAACTCCAATCAAATATGACCAGGGAAGTAGAGAGAGATGTCTGTGGAGCGAGGCTCTCTTAAGTACCACTAATCTCAATTACTTTCCTAGACATCATACTTCATTGGATGCTCCACTTGAGAAAGAGTTAATACAAAATTGTCATTTATTAATTAAGGCATAATTTCCATTACATAATTCTTGGAAAAATAAAAGACTATTTAATCAAAAACTGCGGCATCAACATGGTTGTTTTCCTCGCCAGATTTGCAGTCTGTAATGATGAGATTGACGTCATTGTCATTTCCATCATCTCTTTCAGCTGCTAGATGAGCCTCATGCTCTCTCATATGTTTATACACTTGTATTGTGCAGCTTTGTTTTTCCACTCGCATTCTAGTGCTTAAACCAATGCCTTAAAGATCCATATCTATAGCATTACCTCACCCATTAATTGAGATGCACCTTGTGCATTTGCACATCCTCCATGGACGTTGGTGGCGACACCTGTTTTGCCTCTTCCACGTTGGCCAAAGTTGCCACTTGTCCGCGTATCTCGCTGTTTTCCTTCTGTTGTAGGGCGGTTTTATGGACCCACACGTTTAGGGTTCCGCTCCTTGCGCCCTTCTTTCGGTGCGCTATTATAATTCGCATCGTAAACGCTCTTAGTTTCAACGAGCCTTTGAATTATAGTTTCCCACGAGTATGTTGTCATCTTATCCAGTAGCTACCATAGTAGCGACAAGTTAATGAAATCTCGTGATCCGTCTAGATTGCACTCAAGCCTATATTGCTTTGCAACTGATAGTGCTGAGAAGGGAAGGTCGAGAGGATTTATCAATTAATTCATATTATGTGAGCTCTACTCCAAAGAATCTCATTAGTAGTGAGGTGATTCCTGACGATAATCACCCATCGGTGATAACCAATGTCATTCGAATCTAGTCTAGTGAAGTCGAGGTTTTGCAGGGTTGCATTTGACATTCAAAAATGAAGGAGAATAGATTAGTTTCGGAGTAAAAACTTCCACAACAACTAATATAATATTTCCGAGCCTTAATGCTACCAAGAAATAGATTTCCAAGAATATTTTGGATTAGACCAAACAATGATGTTTTAATATGGTCGCAATTTGATGCTTACGGACGCTCTTAGTCCGAGCATTATGAACACTCTTAGTTCATACGAACGCTCTTAGTTCATGTATTATGAACACTCTTAGTTTATTGATTACGAATGCTCTTAGTTCGTTAAGCGTGAATCTCCACAATTCTGCTTATCAATTAATCGAACCTATGTTCATATATTTCAAAACCTGCAGCAAATAATGGAATTTAAAAGACAAAAAATGCAGGAACTTTAATCACAAAACTTACTTGGTAATTTGAAGCTTTTCTTCACGATTCTTTCTACACGCGCGTGTTGATGCAGGCGTGTAGCTAAATTAGAATTGCCGGAAACTGGTCGAAAATTGGCAGTTTGTGGGCTGCCTTCTCCCCTCCTTTTTTCTTTTCTTCTCTTCTGGGCCCCCCTTCTTTCTTTCTTTTTTTTCACTGCTTTTGTAATTGTGGGCCGCCCCTTTTTTCTTTTCTTTTTTCTTTCTTTTGCTAGCACGTGGGGTGGGAGATTCTTCTCCCCTTTTTTTCTTTTCATTTTCTTCTTCCTTCTGGTTTTCTGGTTCCTACTTGTTGGCGTGGAGGCAGCACCGGCTGTGCGAGGATAGGCTACTGTGTTGCCGAAGGATGGAGGCTGTCCTGCAAGGCGCGGAGGCTGGCTGAGGTGGGCAGGATCTGTGCGTTGCAGGTGTAGCAGTGCTGCGCGGGTAGGCTGCGCCGGTGGGCGGTAGGTCAAGGCAGCGACAAGAATGGTGCTGTAGGGATCGATCAGGCTAGGCCCGGTGGGGTCGGGCTGCAGGAAGGAGAGGCTGAGCCTGGCTGGGCAGCAGCGACGGAGTCGCTGGGATCTGCAGGTCGGGTATGCGAGGAACTGTGTGTTGCACGGCTGTTGGGGGACGTTGCTGCTACTGCGGGGAGCTGCTGCGCAGGAGGCTAGCACTGGCTAGGTGCTTGCAGTGGGTTAGTAGGTGCGATGTAGGGGCTGCAGGTCTTGCGGCAAGAGGCTGTAGAGGGTTGGCGGGCTGGTGCACTGGCTGCAGGGGCAGTAGGGCTGCGGTGGGGAGGCTGTAGGGGGGCTGCAGGTAGAGTTTACGGCAGTTTTGGTGAGGAAGTTTTTAGAATTTTTGGTTTTAGATTTTTTTTTTCTTTTCGGCTAGGGTTAAAGCTCTTGCTGATAACGTGTTGTAGGAAAATGAAATTGCAAAGAGAATTGTGTGTTATCATTGATAATAGGAGCCCTTTAAATAGAGAATTATAGAGTACATAAAAGGTAATAAAATACGAACATAACTAGGTAATCTAGAACCTTCTCCTATTACAACTCAATGACTAAACCCTAGTTTGAAGAGGCACACATTATGTCGACATCCTTCAACATCAACTGCTAATAGCATGTCAGCTTCAGTGGAACATCCTGGTGTTAAAAATATACAAACATACTAAATAATAATTGTAGGAAATTTATATATGTAATGTATATCCTGCATATGACCATATGTACTTGTTTCGATCAAGAAAACAACAAATTGCAATGATTAATATCCTTGTATTGCAAACGGGGAAGAAAAAAACCCTAGGCGGCATCCTCTGTGCCGCACCAAAACCCTAAGCCAAAGTTGGCCTTCTTTGCCACCAATCTCTACCATTCTTGAATCCTTGCAGCACTACCTCTAGCTCTCTCAATGGCTAGTATTGATTCTGTCACCAAAAGTTTTGCAACCTCACTAGCTATCATGACCAATGAGGTTGTAGACATCTCCTCCATGGAGAATGGGGGGGAGCAGCGGAATGCCCAGTCTTACCTCTTGGCAAGGCCTCTATCCTCAAAGCCAACAACTGCTTCGGATCTGCGTCGACATTTTCGTCGAATATGGGTGCTAAATAAAGGCTTCAGTGTTCAGCCAAAAGCGCCGGCTAGATTCCTCTTCTCCTTTGATCTTCGGGGAGATAGAAATAAAGTTTTGATGGGGGGACCGTGGAGTTTCAATCGCGTTTTGGTTGTCATGCAACCATATGATGGAGTAGCTTCTCTGCAATCTGTGGAGATGGAAGATCTTTTCTTTTGGGTTCGCATCACTAACATGCCGCCAGCATATGAACAAGGGAACACTATTGCCAATGTTGCCTCTATTGCGGGTAAATTTCTTCATTTGGATCAAAAGCTATTTGATGCAACTCGGGAAATTAGGGTTAGGGTTTCTCATGCAATTTCGAAACCCTTCTTCATGCACAAAACCCTAAAATTTGGCAAAGGGATAGAGCAAGAGGTTCACTTCTTTTTTGAGAATCTTGTGGGCAAATGCAGTATCTGCCTTTGTGTGTATCACAAGGGGGAAGCTTGTCAGACTGAAAACAATGCTCAGGTGGTCCTGGAAGCTCCCACCCCGGCGGCACGAAAATTGCATCTCAATGGCCCCTTCTTAGGGTTTCAGGAAAATCAGTTCAAGGATGGATTGTTTCACTTCAAAGGGCTTTCCACCCCCATTCTCCCACCTGTGGGAAGGTCTCTTTTTGGAGGTGTTGAGACTAGTAAGGCACGCAAACCCATTGTTCTTCGTCATGTAGGAAAGCCACATACTAATGACGACAATGCTTTGGCTTTGATACCCGTGGATACTGACCTGCCTGCTAAGAGAGATCGGCCCTTTCCATCTCCCAAAAAACTGCATTTTATGATGTCTGATTTGGTGGAGGGTAAAACAAGCCCTATTGCTCCCTCAAAGAAGGTAAAAATGCCTGAATTCCCTACTAAATTCAATGCAAAATCTCTAGGTTTGGTGGAAACACCAGGTGGTATGCTAGTGCCTGTAGAGGGTATGATGCCAAAACCTTTACAATTTGAGCTATCTGGTGGAAAAAGAAGAGAGGTCGACCTTTGGGGGCAAAGAACAAAAATCCACCCAAAGCAAAACAGGTTCCAGCTGAAGACGCCCTGAGTCTACTGTATTCAGGCAAGCCTCCAAGCCCTAGCTTCAAGGGCAAGGAGCAGATATAGAGTTTTCTTTTGTTTACCCTATACACTATGTAAAATGTCGGGCATAGTTATAGGCTCACTTAAATAAGTGAGCGATAAGTTCGAATAGAGTAGGTCTATCCTATGTACCATTATGGCTCCTCCACGAATTCTTGTTTGGCCATAGTTATGTGTCAACGGATGGGTATGTAATGGCCTTCTTGGCATGCGTTTATTATCAATGGATTTCCATTATTCAAAAAAAAAAAATTCAAGAAAACAATAAATAACAATAAGAATTTCCCTGTTGTTGTAAAATGAAAGTGAAAGTGTTTCAGAAAATGGAGAGAGCTTTGCTTCAAAGAACTTGAGAGAGAGAGAGAGAGAGAGTTTTGATGCAGAGAGGGAGAGTAGTATTTTCTGTTTTCATCTCATAACATGGATGAGAAATGGACTACATATAGTAGAAGATAGGGAACATGTAGCCTAAAGTCCTCCTTAAAACAAGGAAGGCTTTAGCCTTAAAACATGGAAAAGGTAAGCCTATAACAACATCATGATTTCCCTATACCTATTTACATGATATAGCCATAATGATTTACAACACTCCCCCTTGGATATTTCATGTCAATAGTGTTGCATGGGTTGTGCGCTTCTAAGTTGCCTCATCAAAAACTTTGCCAAGTAATAAAAACCCTGTGGGAAAAAACAACCTTGGTCAAAGGAGAAAAAGAGCACAACGCGCATGAGTGTGGAGTAGTAATATCACAGCTTCGGAGATAAGTGGAGTCTTCTTATTAGCATCATAAGTAGGTAGTATGTCTACGAGAGGGATGCATTTAGAGTTGCTACACCAAAACCTTGCCCGGTAAACCCAGTGGGAAAAACCCGTGGTCGAAGGGAAAAGATGAGCAAATGCATATATGTTGAATCAAAACATCTTCAGGATGTAGTATAAGTGGGGTAACCATGCTAAAGATGTGCCTCGTTAAAACCTTGTCAGGTAATAAAACCCAGTGGGACAAAATAACCCTGGACGAAGGACAAAAGAGTACACGATGGTCAAGTGGGTATGCTTCTGGATACTCCCCCTGATTCAACTCCCCCTGAAAATTACATGTTAGGTAATTCAGATAATTTACGTAGACCAATACCTTGTACATGCTTCTGGAATGTAGACTTTGGTAGTGACTTTGTGAAGAGGTCTGCACGATTGTCTTCAGATCGAGTATGCTTGACCTCAATCTTCTGATGCTCCTGTTGTTGCTGATTGAAGAAAAACGTTGGTGCAATATGTTTGGTGTTGTCTCCTTTGATGAAACCTGTCTTCATTTACTCGATGCAAGCAGCATTATCCTTGTGGATAGCGGTTGGTTCATCAGTGGTGGAATGCAGTCCACATGTGCTTTGAACATGCGTTGTGATGGCTCTCAACCATATACATTCACTTATTGCGTCGTGAAGGGCTAGAATCTCAGCATGATTCGAAGAGTTAGCAACAAGGGTCTGTTTCATAGACCTCCAAGAAATTGCAGTATTCCCAATGGCAAAGACATAACCAGTTTGGGAACACGCCTTGTGCGGGTCTGATAGATAGTTTGTATCAGCATATACAACAAGGCTCATTCTAAGGATCAAATGGGTTTGATCGATTCCTTGATGCATAGGGATACTATAAGCCCATGTCCGCCGTACCTCTACGGTAGCGAAAAATGTCTTTTATGCCATTCCAGTGGCGGCGTGTTGGCGCAAAGCTATATCTAGCTAACAAGTTCACATCGAATGAGATGTCTTGTCTAGAGCATTGAGCCAAGTACAATAATGCGCCTATTGCACTTAGATATGGGACTTCTGGCACCAATATCTTTGTTATCACTTGCAGAACGATAAGGTTTTCTCTAGACATCAGACGACCATGGGTGTGCTTGCTTTTATCCTTATCAAAGCATATTAACATCTTCTGGATGTAATTTGGTTGATGGACCAAAATTTCATCTGCACTTTGCTCTGGCTCCAGGTCGAGACAATAATTTGTTCTCCCAAGGCCTTTCATCTCAAATTCCGACTTCAGGTGCTTTGCAGTTTACTTGATCTCTTCAAGAATATCAATCAAATTCATGTCTTTGACATAGACCGCCATAATTGCAAACCCAGAATTTGTTTCCTTAATAAACACGCATGGGCATAGTTTATTATTCACATATCTCATCCCGATCAAATATTCACTTAGACGGTTATACCACTTCCGTCTAGATTGTTTTAATCCATAAAGTGAACACCTCAAAACTAATGGAGAACACGTTCCGTGGTCTAGAACTATTTGCATTGGGTACCTTAAGTCCTTCAGGAACTTTCAGGTATATCTCTGTATTATGATCCCCCTAGAGATAAGTTATGACCACATTCATAAGCTGCATATTCAGTTTTTCGGAAACTACTAAACTGATAAGGTAGTGGAACGTTATGACGTCCATTATGGGAGAATACGCCTCCTCGTAATCAATCACAGGGCATTGAGAAAATTCTTGCGCTACTAGACGAGCTTTGTGTATCACAATCTCGTTTTTCTCATTACGCTTCCTTATAAATACTCATTTAAATTCTACAGGTTTAACATGGGAAGGTGTAGGAACAACAGGCCCAAAACACCTTTCTCTTTGTCAAGGAATCTAATTTGACCTGGATTGCTTATTTCCTTTTTGGCCAGTCATCTTTTCGTTGATATTGATCAACAAAGCAAGGTTCAAGATCATCGCATATTATAGTTTCGGTGGCCACCGCAAATACTAATATATCATCAATGATAATCTCATTCCAATTCCAAATCTCACAAAATTTACCAAGATTTCTCTATTCTTGGGAGTGGGTTCAAATGTTGGAGCGTCCCCCAACATGGTCTCTTCTAGGACATACCCATAATCCGGAATTATCTCGTGAGATGAATCGGTTTGAGATTGCGATGTCAAGAGGATTCATTTGTGCCTAGTTTACCCTCTTCTAGGGATAAGAATCCTTCGAACCTAATGGTCTACCTCACTTCTGGGCAGGGACATATGACTGGTAGCCGCCATGGTCGTACCTCGTCCATCTGGGACGACATGTCCTACGAGGACGTCTATCCTTACAGGCATATTTGCAGCAGGTATATGTGATCTCATCACTTTAGCTAGATCAGAGAAAGCGTCTGGCATATTTTGGGCTATACTCTGTAGATCTAGAATTCTCCGCACTTCATTATCGCATTGTGCGGTTTGGGGATCGAGATGAGACATAGTGGGGACATTCCACGTCAATTCACGTTGTTCATCGGGAACGGTAACGTTCTTATCTCCCCCTAACGGCGGGAAGACTGTCTCATCAAAGTGACAGTCTGCAAATCTAGCAGTAAAGAGATCGACTGTCAAGGGCTCTAAAGAGCACATAATGAATGGGATTCATGATCGACATACATACTCATCCTTTGTTGAGGACCCAATTCTGTACGTTGTGGCGACACAATTGTCACGAAGACAGCATACCCAAATGCGCATAAGTGCGAAATGTCAGGTTCGTACCTAGTCACCAGCTGTAACGCAGAGTAAGGTTTGGGTAGCAGTGGGCCTCAACAGGACCAACATGGCTGCATGCAAGATTGCATAACCCCACGCAAAAACTAGAAGCTTGGTGCGCATTACCAAGATTCTATTTACGAGACCATCTTGGGTGTGAACATAGGAAACTGTATGTTCAACATCAATCCCAAGGGATATGCACTAATCATCGAAAGACTTCGATGTAAACTCTCCGGCATTATCAAGTCTTATGGACTTTATGGGATAATCCGAGTGGTGAGCCACAATTTCATTATCTGAGCGAGAGTTTAGCAAAAAGCAGCATTTTCTTGTGGAAATAGTGTAACATGTGATCACTTTGTCGATACATCAACCAAAACCATGAAATATTTAAATGGTCTGCATGGTGGTTGGATAGGTCCACAAATTTTCCTTGCATTCTGTGCAGAAAAATGGTGTGCATATAAACTAGTCTTTGCACACGATGGTCTAGAGTTTAACATTCCTAACGAGCAGTGGCGACACAATTGTCACGAAGACAGCATACCCAAATGCGCATAAGTGCGAAATGTCAGGTTCGTACCTAGTCACCAGCTGTAACGCAGAGTAAGGTTTGGGTAGCAGTGGGCCTCAACAGGACCAACATGGCTGCATGCAAGATTGCATAACCCCACGCAAAAACTAGAAGCTTGGTGCGCATTACCAAGATTCTATTTACGAGACCATCTTGGGTGTGAACATAGGAAACTGTATGTTCAACATCAATCCCAAGGGATATGCACTAATCATCGAAAGACTTCGATGTAAACTCTCCGGCATTATCAAGTCTTATGGACTTTATGGGATAATCCGAGTGGTGAGCCACAATTTCATTATCTGAGCGAGAGTTTAGCAAAAAGCAGCATTTTCTTGTGGAAAATAGTGTAACATGTGATCACTTTGTCGATACATCAACCAAAACCATGAAATATTTAAATGGTCTGCATGGTGGTTGGATAGGTCCACAAATTTTCCTTGCATTCTGTGCAGAAAAATGGTGTGCATATAAACTAGTCTTTGCACACGATGGTCTAGAGTTTAACATTCCTAACGAGCAAGTTTGGCGTAATGTGTTACTAAACACAAGACCCTTATTCAGAAGGGGATGCCCGTGTGATAAGTTAAGGATGCGATGCATCATACTTTGACCTGGGTGTTCCAAATGGTCATGCCATAGCAAGTAGTTGCTCGAATTGATTAGCTTCTGGCTAACAAATTTCAATTTCTCCAATATACGCTTCTGGCCGCACATTAAGAGGTTATGCAAAGATATTACACTCATTTTTCTCAGGGGTTTCAACGTGATAACCGTTGGTTCGAATATCCTTAATACTCAATAACGTTCTTCTGGAACGTGGAGAATATAAGGTCTCATTAATGGTAAATTCAGTACCATTGGACAATATAAAGTGGGCTTTGCCATAGCCCTCCATCAGGTTGGGTCGGCCTGATACGGTTGTCACTGAGGTATGCATAGGCAATAAGTTTGAAACATATCCGATCTCGGAGTATGGTGTGCGTAATAGCACTGTTAGCCAGACAACAAACTTCCCCACTGAATATACCTATTCATTTATTTAATTCAATGGATCACATGTATAAATAAATTTATTGAATTAAATATATTCGAACAAAACCACATTTAATCCAAAGTATCGAAAAACATAAATCACCAAAATTCGAAGATTGAAACATCATTCATTAGATATGGCACATGGGGCCAATCATACCCATGTCTTCGAGTTTCTAATCCTCGGTATGTATAGTACTTGCCTGAAAATCCATGATCTCTAGTGTGGTTTATATAGAAAATGACCTTTAAACAAAGTTGGTATTTCGAGTTCCGCGACTGGCGTAATACTCATCTACTGCTTCGGCTATCGCACAGCAGGTGCGGGACCAGTGGTCAATTCCTCCACATCGATGACAAAGATCATGCTAATTTTGGTGGCGACGAGCCAGACCAGTGTTCCTTTCAACTCGGGCTTGCTGAGCTAGGGCATCACAATTCTCACTACATGGGCCTTGGCCATGTAGAGCTGGATTACGTGCTCCTTGGCCTCTTAGGCCTTGGCCACCTGACTGACGGTCATGTGGGTTATTTTCCCTTCTGCCAATCATATCTTGCTTCAGGCAAGAAAGTGGTCATTTGATGGTTAAAGCTCTCTTCCAGAGCGACCCAAAGAGTCTGTGCATCCTCTTGATCGAATACTCAGTTTGGAGTGCTTTCTCCATATGTTTCTTTATGAAAATTATGGCACTCGCCTTAAAAGCCTCTCTGGCGACATTGTCAACATTGATTATTGACCTCAAGTTAGATGAATTATCACATCTTGAGTCCACTTTAGATAGTTTCTTCCAGAAACCTCCAAAGTAACAAAGTCAAGTTTGTTGAGATTTGGCATTTCTTACAGGAAATGAACAAATAATCTTAGTGCTTTGGGTAATATCGTCCATGAGCAACTAATAGGAATTTTAGGTACTATAACATGGTATGGAAAATCGGATTAAACATGTAAAATCTACTGGTTTTATCATGTGTGGTGAATTTATGAAGGAAACTACAAGTTTCTTAAATGGCATTATCGAAACTACAGGTTAGATATGTGTATGAACTACTGGTTCATTTAGAACTTCTAGTTCATTAGGTACCTGCATTTTCTACACATATATTCTAGTGCGAAAATTTAGACAAGTAACACAATAATATTAAATAGAGCAAATTGAAATAATATCTCACAAATTTGAATAAATGGAAATCACAAATCAATTGAGATATTAATTGCATGCTAGTAAAATAACATATTAATTATCACACAATTATGTGAATAAATGCTTCTGGCAATTAATTACACATATGAAATATGGTGAATTTATTTACAATAGCCATAATGACATGGACGTTGTCTGGGTTCTGATGCGCTAAAAGCAAGCGCATAATTTAACCCTGAAAATATCGTTAGTAGTATAAGCAAATAGGGATCGTTCTATTCCGGGGATTGAGGGTACACCTGTCATTGTCAAACAATTAAACAATTAAAATTAAAACAAAGTATAATATTCACAAACATATTCACAACTATAAACATTATTTACGAAAAAAGGGGGGATTCTGTTTTTGGATTTCCGAAAATAAAACTAAGTTAACAAAATAATTAAAATGCAAAAAAATAAAAATACGAATGGAATGAGAGAACAAAGATCAAAATTGAAACATATGATTAAAATTGATTCAAACCCTAATATTGTTCATCAAAGTCATGAGAAAGGAGTTGATCATGTGAAACGTTAAAAGCAAACAATTTCCCATATTTTACTTTTCAATGCTAATTAATCTAAGCGAAAGCACAAAGATCAATCCTATCAAACATGCATTCAAGCCCTAGAAAGCTAGTCAATCACAACATGTTTAATGCATTACACATAGAGAAAGGCTATCAACTCAAGTGTGCAACTTAGTATGAAAAAGTCTACCTAATTGCAATCCTCGTTAATTAAATTCGATCTTTGTACAAAACCTTTACTACTTTGATTCAAGTTTACACAAAACGAAAAGTCGATTTCATGTTCTTAAACCTAGCAACAATTATGCATAAACCCTATAAGTGTCGACCCAAATAAGATTAATACACAAAGGATATCTATAACGCAAATTTAATTAAGCAAACCCACATAAGCAACTCTCAAAGAACAATGATATGAATCTGAAAATATCAATTAATCATAAAAATTCCAGAAATAATACTTTGTTCATACATATATGTCAACTAGAACAAAACCAACGAAATCAAAGCAAAGGTTACAAAGGAGAATCGGATTACACCGTGAGATGGAGATGAGATGAACGAATTGAGGATGTAGTCTCTTGAATCTCGAAAGCAAGCTTCAAGGATGATGATGGAGGATGATGCTCACGGCAATTCTTCTTCTCCCTTGGCCTTGCTTGAACTCGTGGCTCGCTCTAGAGGGTGGAAAGGAAAATGGAAAGGAAATGGAGAGACAAGGAGATGGAATGGATGAAGGAATGTGTTTTAGAATGAGAGGAGAAGGTGTTTATATAAGGAAGAAAAAGAAGAGTGAAATGATGAGTGGAAGAAAAATAATGAAAGTGGATCTAAGTTCACTTGTAAAATATGGAAAAGATAGAGAAATGATGAAATGAAAGCAAAGCATGAAGGTGCAGCAACATGGAAGTGATGATGATCTATTAAAGAGATTGTAGAAGAAAAATATATCTAAGGAAAAAGAGAAAAACATCTAGCTTTCTTCATGTGGGTAGGAAACATGAACATGTGAATATTGAGCTGTTTTTAGGTCAGTTTCTGCCCCTTTATTCATTCAATTATTTCTCCAACAAGACTTCATATTGGGCCTCCGATTTCTTCATATCAAATGTTCCTCTATGAGTGTAGATTATCCTGATCAATTTTCAGAGATTCAATCCATGTGGTTGGGCCAGAAATTCTGCTGGACTCCTCACAGGTCTAGTTTTCCAGTTTTACTTCTGCAGAAAATTGGACTAATTGTTTGAAGGCCTTCCACTTCTATCTGGATCTTGCACTCTTCATATGAAATGTTCCTTTGGGTGTCTAGAATGGATCTGGAAAGTTTCAGCTCATTTGAAGTTCATTTGGTCAAGCGGCCGCTCCTTCTTCTTTGCTTGGCTTGGTTTCTCCTAGCCGGAGTAGGAATATGTGCAAAATTGATCTTTTAGTACATTTCCATTTTTCTCCATCATTTCCAGGTAATTATGGACCTAACGCTCATTTCACCTTCATCTACTCCAATGTACCTAAAAATAGAAATTGAATTAAAAATCAATTCAGTTAAGGAATTAACTAAGTAAAATGTGAGGAATTAACTATTAAAATATCACATTAAAATGCTCCTATCAAATTACCCCACACTTAGCTTTTGCTAGTCCCTTAGCAAAACAAAACAAAAAAATCCAAAACAGAACAAAGACTTGACAAAAAGCAAGTAAATGACTCTATTGCTCCTAACTGTTGTCTCAGAGACTCCAAACTCATGGCTTTCACGTTAAACACTTAATCAAAATCACAAAGATAATTCCAAGGTTAATAAACGTGTGACACTTATATGACTAAGTAAGATATGGAGAACTTAAGTTATACAGTGAATGATAGCAAGTTTCGAACAAGTCCAATCCAAACTCACAAGGCATACTCTCGATTTTTCTCTCAGAAATGGCTATGCTTAAAAGCTTCACACTCAAGTATATGGAAGAGAACAAATTGTAAGGCAACAAACAGTTTGCATATTTCATCAATAAAAGTATTTTGTGAAGAATTTTTAAAGACCTCATGAAATGACTAAGTGCACAAATGGACCTAAACCATAAGCTCGACTGCGTAACTGACTCCACTAACCAAAGACTGCCCATCTCAAGGATCAAGTCAGCACTTAAAACAGGTTGTAATGGGGCTAAGCTAGGGTTTTTGAAATGAAGATTAAGGATACAAAAAATCCTAAGGACCTAGCAGAGCATAAAAGGACCACCTTATGTCATCATTTTTGTAGACCAAATATCATTGTTTTGGGCCAAACCTTTACTCTAACCAACATGGGAATGGACAAAGGCATAATTTTCAATTTTGAGCCTTCTACAAATTTGAAAGTCCAAAACCACACTTCAACAATTTCCCAAGAGTTTTCTTTTCAATTTTTCTTCTCTTTTGCTGCTTTTTTTTTTTTTCTTTCTCTCTTTTTTTTTTTTCTTTCTCTCTTTTTTTTTTCTTGGATTTTCCCCACCCCACACTTGTCTTTCATCGTCACCCCTACATACTATGTCATGCTCTACTAAGTCCTTAAGACAAGGGTAGAGATATCCTGTACTAAGCTCATGGTAGGGTAGTGAGGGTGATGAAACAAAGGTTTTCAACGTAGGCTCAAAGGGGTTCATTCTAAGGAGTCCCACGACGGGCACAATTGGGGACACATGCTTGTTTGGCTATGGTGGTTACCCTAATGCCTTCTATCCTATCCAGGATCAGTGCATATTATGGCATACAAGTTTTGACAGTCACAACAGCCGAGTTCTAGTACTCTCTAGTCCATTAAAATCTATGGCACATGATCATTGGATTTCCAAAGAATGATGAGGTTTTGCAAATACAGCCACGAAATTCTAGAATTATCAATAAGCACTCGAAAAGAAAGTATTTTAGCTCAACAACTCACTTTGGGTCAAATGAATCAGACTTAATCCTAGCATGCTTAATGAACCAAGTTACAATCCTATCTCAAATCTTCATACAAGCATCACAATGTCGATTAACCACAGAATTCAATTAAGTCCTATTTCGATTGTGAAAACCTTCAGCCTTGAATTCAGAGACATGTTCATCCTAGACGTTAGAGGCATCCTAAGACTCAAACAAACAAAAACACTCTAAAACCAACATTTTTTATTTTTTTTTAAATTTAATTTCAACACTTAGGTACGGGAACAGGGAGTCTCGATGTGCAATGGGACTGAAACAGCTACCCTTTTTCAAGACTATGTTTAATCCAATATACCTTAGTGTATCACAACATTTTCTTTTGTTATAAACATTTTTTTTTATATATACTAACTACTAAAAAAACAATAAAGCAATAATCCGTCCCCCATACTTAATTCATGCATTGTCCTCAATGCATAAACAAATATAAAGCATGCAAAGCATAAATCAAGCATAGAAGAGAAAGTTAACACAATGAAACCTAAAACAACTTAAAATTCATGAAAATAAAATAGAAGGAAGAGTTCAAGAAAGAAAATCTGCGTTTGATGGCTCCTCCACAGATACGGTTGAAATGGGTTGCCTCCCACGCAGCGCTTAATGTTTAAAGTCTTTCAGCCTAGACTTGTACCTCCATTTACTCCTATGGAGGAGCGGTATGCGGGCCAGTGGCAGCCCTCTTGCTGGTTTCAGCCTCCTGAGGAGGGTCCTCATGGTGTGATGCAGTAGCGTCCTTGCGAGGAAACCCAGGAGGGTAGTTCTGCAAGTTATTGACTTCCTGAGCAAGCTTGTTTATTACAGTATGACAGCGGATCAAAGAAAAGTTCATCTCAGAGATGTAATCGATCATGCATGTGACTCTCCAATCTGTCACCATAATACCATCGCGGAGAGAGGAGCGCAAATCATCAATCGAATCCGACAAGCTTTCCAGGGTGGCCACAGGCCGAGGAGCACGAGCAGCTGGTGAAGAAGAAGACTCTCCGGGATGCAGTCTGGGAGAGCGACGAGGCAGAGGAGGGGACTGCGGGTACGCTCACGGATAAGACGATGGTCCCCTGGACGAGTAAGCCCAGCTCTAGTGGCCGCTTGACGACCTTTTTCTTCCAAAGAGAGAACACGGCGTTGATTGACGCCCCTGCGAGGGGTAACCTTGGTTCGAGCCATGAGGAAATAGAAGGAATTTGAAACTGCACGCTTAGACAAACCTTAGTAAAATCTAGAGGAGACAAAAAAAGGATGTATATGTAAAGCACAAAATAGGGTAGAAATCTCAACAGGCACACGGTTTTAACAAAGCTTCTCCGGGAAGGAGAAGAGTTATGACAGTTCACGGCCCAAGAAACTCCCCCACGTGTAAATATTCCTTTCTTTTCCTGGATTTATGGCATGCTTTCGGCTATAGCTTGTCTGTCACAGCTCCTCGAGATTCATTTGATTCCCCCACGCGTCCTTTCTTTTCCTTGATTCACGGCAATTAAACCTGCTTTCGGCTGTAGCTTGTCTGTCACAGCTCCTCGAGATTCGTTTGGTTCCCCCACGTGTCCTCCACGCGCCAACAGCTTTTCCGTGTTTTCGGGTGACTTTAATCCAACGCGTAGATTTAATCTCAGAGATCGTCCATCCAATGGTGGAGATCTGCTCACTCGTTCTATAAATAGGTGCATTCTGAGGGAGCGACTGTTCACTCCAAAGGAAATTAAAATGTTAAAGACCGCAAAAACAGTTGACAGTTAGGAATCCTGATCCAGCTAGGATTTTTCATGAATTTTACTTTTTTCGCCTATTTCACTCCAAACACTCAACAAGACTCTGAAAACGACTCACTGACTCAAAACACGAAACTTAAGGGAGAAACAATGCTAAAATAGGGCACATATTCAATAATATCGTCACACTTTTTGCTCCTATCAACTACCCCACACTTAGCTTTTGCTAGTCCCTTAGCAAAACAAAAATACAAAACAAAACAAAGACTCAACGAAAAGCAAGTAAATGACTCTATTGCTCCTAACTGTTGTCTCAGAGACTCCAAACTCATGGCTTTCACGTTAAACACTTAATCAAAATTGCATAGATAATTCCATGGTTAATAAACCTGTGACATTCATATGACTAAGCAAGATATGGAGAACTTAAGTTAAACAGTGAATGATAGCATGTTTCGAACAAGTCCAATCCAAACTCACAGGGCATACTCTCGATTTTTCTCTCAGAAATGGCTATGCTTAAAAGCTTCACACTCAAGTATATGCAAGAGAATAAATTGTAAGGCAACAAACAGCTTGCATATTTCATCAATAAACGCATTTTGTGAAGAATTATTAAAGACCTCATGAAATGACTAAGTGCACAAATGGACCTAAACCATAAGCTCGACTGCGTACCTGACTCCACTAACCAAAGACTGCCCATCTCAAGGATCAAGTCAGCACTTAAAACAGGTTGTAATGGGGCTAAGCTAGGGTTTTCGAAATGAAGATTAAGGATACAAAAATCCTAAGGACCTAGCAGAGCATATAAGGACCACCTTATATCACCATTTTTGCAGACCAAATATCATTGTTTTGGGCCAAACCTTCACTCTAACGAACATGGAAATGGACAAAGGCATAATTTTCAACTTTGAGCCTTCTACAAATTTGAAAGTCCAAAACCACATTTCAACAATTTCCCAAGAATTTTCTTTCTTCTATTTTTCTTCTATTTTGCCGCTTTTCTTTATTTTTTTTTTCTTTTTTTTTTTTACGGCAAATTTTTTTTTTCCTCTTCTTTTTTCTTGGATTTTCCCCACCCCACACTTGTCTTTCATCGTCACCCCTACATACTATGTCATGCTCTACTAAGTCCCTAAGACAAGGGTAGAGATTTCCTGTACTAAGCTCATGGTAGGGTAGTGAGGGTGATGAAACAAAGGTTTTCAATGTAGGCTCAAAGGGGTTCATTCTAAGGAGTCCCACGACGGGCACAATTGGGGACACATGCTTGTTTGGCTATGGTGGTTACCCTAATGCCTTCTATCCTTTCCAGGATCAGTGCATATTATGGCATACAAGTTTTGACAGTCACAACAGCCGAGTTCTAGTACTCTCTAGTCCATTAAAATCTATGGCACATGATCATTGGATTTTCAAAGAATGATGAGGTTTTGCAAATACAGCCATGAAATTCTGAATTTATCATTAAACACTCGAAACGAAAGTATTTTAGCTCAACAACTCACTTAGGGTCAAATGAATCAGACTTAATCCTAGTATGCTTAATGAACCAAGTTACAATCCTATCTCAAATCTTCATACAAGCATCACAATGTCGATTAACCATAGAATTCAATTAAGTCCTATTTCTATTGTGAAAACCTTCAGCCATGAATTCAGAGACATGTTCATCCTAGACGTTAGGGGCATCCTAGACGTTAGGGGCATCCTAAGACTCAAACACTCAAAAAGACTCTTAAAATTTTTTTTTTTTTTTTTACTGAAAAAAAATTCTGAAATAAAGGTGTAAACCCACCCCACACTTAGAATCTACATTGTCCTCAATGTAGGCAAAAAATATGGTATATAGACCCTAAATATGGGGGGCTACGAAAATAAGGAAAGGGTAAAATAAACAAACAAACAAACAGACACAAGTACAATTCAACTAAGCAAGTGAAGGGATAGAAATGTCAAACTCTCGTTGATGGCTCCTCCACAGCTTCGATTGAAATGGGTTGCCTCCTCCCATGCAGCGCTTAATATTTATAGTCCTTCAGCCTGGACTTTTCTCCTTGTTCACATGTGCTCATTCCTTGGGTGCCTCCTGGAGGGGTATCTCTTCCAATGTGTACTCCACAAAGGACTCACCAGATCAAGTGTTAGTAACATATACAAGGTTAGGAATACAAACATTATGTCTTTCCTACTTTCTAAGTTACTTTTACATTTACATACTTAGGTACTGGAACAGAGGACCTCGTTTGTGCAATGGAATTATAGAACAGCTACCCTCGACAAAGTCATGTTTAATCCAATATACCTTAAGCAGGTCACACAACATTTTTTTTTTTTTTTTTTTTAAGTTTGTCAAAAACTTAGTGAATATCTCAATTGATTCCAAGTTGTAAGTCGAGCCCAATAGAAACCGCTACTATTGGTGAGATACGATATAGGGATAGTTGCCTAGACATAAGTCTCTTTCCTTTGTTTCAGAAGGCAGAATGGCCAGATTAAGAGGTAAGTGAGAGGGAGGACTCATTTTAGTGATACTACGGAGGCTACTCCCTCATTGAGGTTTAGGCCCCTATCGGCTACTCCTACATAATGGTTTACGCTCATTCTATAGTATCTCTGAGATCCAATTGAACCCATCACCCAGGGTCTCAACCTAAGACACCATCCGTATGCCCCTTACTCAGCTGGGAAATTAACTTATGTGTTAGGCCGTTCTCCAATTGCTAATAAAGGCCGCCCTCAACCTCAAGAGACCTGAGCAAGGTACTCATGAAGGGTTTAGGCCAATATTAACAAAAGGGCCCTTGTCGTAGTCATACGATTTTACACACTTACAACAATTAAGTATTTAGCTAAATTCACAACTTAAGTATATTAATCTATGTGAAACACATTCAATTTACAATATGGTTAAAAAAAAAACTTCTACAAATTGTACAACAATGATAAAAGACATGCTTAATTTTGTAACACTCATAAAACTTAAACTAAATCACAATTAAAGCTTGGCCTAACCGAAATCGCAATTTGTCACCATTCCACAAGTGTAGTACAAAAATTAGCATGCATTCTATATACAACAAAATTGATGACACTTTAAGTGCAAGGGATTTTAACAATCCCCGGCAACGGCGCCAAAAATTGGTTCGGCTGAAATAGCCTCACAATTTAACCCTGCAAAATATAGTTGTCAGTATAGGATAAGCAGGGATCGTTCAGTCCGGGGATTGTAGGGTACACCTACACAAAAAGGTCAATTAACAAATAAACGAATAAAATGGGGGGTTTTTGAATTTGGTTTCTAATCTACTTAAAATATAAAATAAAAAAACAAATAAAATTATCTACAATGATCGACTTCCCTAACCTTGACCAATACCACTCAGAAATTACTAAGTGTAAAAACAGAAAATTCATTTCAACATGCTACAAAAATGTGCCCATCTTAAATGCCTAGATAAGAGCTCAAATGAAAAGCCTCAGCGGATCAATCCATTTATCTGATTCGTTCTAATGTAGGCATGGATTGGAAAAGTCCTTACCAAGCCTAATACTACTAATTTTTGAAAACACTCAGCGTAATTCTCTTAACTAGTAGTATTATCTAACCCTCGAATCAACTCACACGTGTAAATTAACCATTAGACATAGAATTTAACACGTAATTTCCAGAATCATTTAATCATTAAAGCATGATTTTTACCACCAGTTAGAACCAATTACTACTTGTTTAACTCAGCGTCTTAACAAATAACAATTGCTCTTGGCAAATAAAGCAAACACACAAGAACTCTCACCGTTATTCTAGCATGCAAACTTATGAACCTAACTCTGAAAATTACCTAAACACGAAAAAGGGCACAAGATTGTAACATGCATCATAAAAGAATTCTTGAAATTAACTCAATAATAAACTGAAAATCTCAAAAATATTAATAAAAATATTCTGAAAATTTCATGTCTCCAATTACACAACTCACAAATTGAAACACACAAAAACGAAACAAAAATTATAAGTAGAGTCATAGTTACACTTTGAAGCTTTCCTCAGCGGCTTAGCAACAAGGTGATGAACTTGTCTCTGCTATGGTGGTGGAGCGTCCTTGACTCAGCGCCTAAGAAGCTTCGTAGATTGATGGATGGATGGTGTCACGGTCTTGTAGGAGATGGAGGTTTGAGAAGTGAATTGGGCAGTCTTGGAATGGTTTTCGGCCAGGAAGTGATAGGCAATGAATTATCTTGGCTGGGAAGTGATCTTGGCTGGGAAGTGATGCAAATTCAGTTCTGGACATTGCCTATTTATAGGGGAGCATTGGTTGGTTTTCCCAACTGAAACGTCTCCTTTATGGCCTTAACTCCTCTCATAATGGGGCAATTCCTTTAATTTCCAAGCTGAAACGTTTTTCTCTTATTTATTTTTCAGCTGAAACATCTTTCTCCTTTAATTTCCGAGCTGAAACGTCTTTCTCCTTTATTCTTCAGCTGAAAACTTCTTTTCTTCTTTATTTATTTTCCTTCTTCATTGCTTGGTCAAATATCTTAATGCTTTATTTTATGACTCCATCATTGCTGTTTACAAGAGTTCCACCAGGCAACGTTTCCTACAACAAGCAGGAGAATATCAGAATTTTCTAGAGAAAATAAAGGAAATTAAAATGTTAAAGACCGCAAAAACAGTTGACAGTTAGGAATCCTGATCCAGCTAGGATTTTTCATGAATTTTACTTTTTTGCCTATTTCACTCCAAACACTCAACAAGACTCTGAAAACGACTCACTGACTCAAAACACGAAACTTAAGGGAGAAACAATGCTAAAATGGGGCACATATTCAATAATATCGTCACACTTTTTGCTCCTATCAGTTGACCGGTGTCTTGAATAATGCAAGGTTAACGTTAACCGCTAGATTAACGTTGATCGTAGGGTTGGTGGGGTGGGGGTTGGCGGATTGGTCCGCTTGTTCCTCAGCGTTTCCCCAGCTACCGACCTACCGTTAGTCATGGTGGATGTGGTGGGATGGCCTTTTGTTCAAGGATTCCCACAGACGGCGCCAATGTTAATGTCTAAAGTTTAGCGGTAGCTGAACCTAGGTTAACGCTGATCTGATGGGCGGATCGCTACTTGTGATGTTCTCAGAGCTTCCGCTACCTGTCAAGTAAAATACAGAGGGCGTCAGAAGGAGACCCGTTGGGCGGTCTTCTCTTCTCTGATGCCTAAGTTAGTCAATGTACTTATGTTTACAAAGTAACAGTAGGCAAGTAGTAAATGCGTAATTAATGAGGAGAGAGGTGAGAACCTTTTATAGGTGGGGAAGAGGCTGATCTCTTCCATGTTTTCGATGTGGGACTGATATGCTTCAGTCCCCAGCTTCTGGAGCTTATGATGCTGTCTTGGCGCAGTGCGTGGCGGTGCTTCAGCGATGATCTGGGGGTGAGCCGGGGCTCAGGCGATAGCCTGTTTGGCTGTGTTTCCGTAGGTCACACAGTTGGCGGTAGTTGGTACAGCTGGCGTTATCATGAGTGTGGCTCATTATAGCTAATTATGCTTGCAAATTCCTATGTAAGTACAGCGGCACAGTCCAATGCAGCGGGTAGAGGATGTAGCCAACAGAGGGGTCAATCAAGACGACCTCGTACTCAGGCGAGCATCTTTACTATGACTCAGCAGGAGGCTCGAGCTACACCAAATGTGATTATGGGTATGTTATCTATTTTTGGTCATGATGCTTATACCTTAATAGACCCAGGAGCTACACACTCATTCATATCATGTAGTTTCTCTTTACTTGCAAATAGAAAGTTGTTAGTCCTTGATAGTGAGATGGACATAGCCATACCTACTAGACATGTTATTAATGTGAGGCATGTATTCAGAAATTGTGTTGTCAAAGTAGGGGATCAAATATTAGAGGCAGATCTGATCCTTTAGATATTCATGACATTGACGTTATACTTGGCATGGATTGGTTAGCTACTCACCAAGCTTCTGTTGACTGTTTCCGCAATGAAGTAGTATTCAGGAGTCCAGGGAAACCCGAAGTAGTGTTTTGTGGGGAGCGGAGAATTCTTCTAGCTTGTATGATATCAGCTTTATCAGCCAAGCGATTGATTAAGAAAGGATGTTCCGCATACTTGGCACATATTGTTGATACTCGAGTTAGGGAGGTGAAGTTAGAAGATGTCGAGGTAGTGAGGGACTTTAAGGAAGTGTTCCCTGATGAGTTACTAAGATTACCCCTTGAGAGGGAGATAGATTTCTCCACTGAGTTACTTCTTGGTACAGGTCCTATATCTCAGGCACCATATAGGATGGCCCCTACGGAGTTGAAAGAGTTGAAGATTCAATTACAAGAATTGGTAGATAAGGGTTTTATTCGACCTAGTGTTTCACCATGGGGTGCGCCAGTTTTGTTTGTGAAGAAGAAGGATGGCACCATGAGATTATGTATTGATTATAGGCAGCTTAATCAGGTTACAGTATGCAACAAGTACCCTTTACCCCGTATTGATGATTTGTTTGATCAGTTAAAGGGTGCTAAATGCTTTTCTAAGATTGACTTGCGGTCCGGTTACCATCAGTTGCGAATTAGAAGAGATGATGTACCTAAGACTGCTTTTATGGACATTACGAGTTTTTAGTCATGCCATTTGGGTTGACTAATGCACCTACAAGTTTTTAGTCATGTCATCGTCTTTATTGATGACATATTGGTCTATTCTAGGAGTGAGAGGGAGCATGCAGAACACTTGACAAGGGTATTGCAGATCTTAAGGGAAAAGAAGTTGTATGCCAAGTTCAGTAAGTGTGAATTTTGGTTGGATAAGGTAGCATTCTTAGGGCATGTGATCTCAGCGGATGGAGTCCTAGTTGATCCATAGAAAGTTGAAGCAGTGGTTAGGTGGGAGAGGCCTACTAGTGTTACGGAGGTTAGGAGTTTCCTAGGCCTTGCTGGATATTATCATCGCTTTGTTGATGGATTTTCTATAATAGAGGGACCTCTCACTCGCCTAACTAGGAAAGGCATTAGATTTATATGGTCAGAGAAGTGTGAGCAAAGCTTTCAAGAGCTTAAGAAACGTTTAACTTCTGCTCCAGTGTTGACCCTTCCGGATGATAGTGGTGAGTTTCTCATTTATAGTGATGCTTCTCTATGAGGTTTGGGTTGGGTATTAATGCAACATGGTAAGGTGGTGTCTTATGCTTCTAGGCAACTCAAGACTCATGAATTAAACTATCCTACCCACGATTTGGAGCTTGCTACAATGGTCTTTGCACTAAAGATTTGGAGGCATTATCTATATGAGGCCACTTGTCAAATTTTCACCGATCACAAAAACCTCAAATATATTTTCGCCCAAAAAGAATTGAATTTGAGACAAAGGAGATGGATGGAATTGATTAAAGACTATGATTCCACCATTGAGTACCATCCTGGAAAAGCTAATGTTGTTGCCGATGCTTTTAGCAAGAGGGCAATAGCATCTGGTTCCTTAGCAAATATGCAGGTGCATCACTTGCCTCTTTTAGTTAAGTTGAGGATGTCAGGAGTTAGCCTTTTAGTGAATCAGTCGGGTACATTATTAGCTAGCTTCCAAGTCAGACCTATGTTAATTGATCAAGTGAAAGAAGCACAACAACATGATCCTTTACTAATGAAGCTAAGGAAAGAAGCGAGTGATGGTGCAAGGGTCCACTATACAATTAGAGATGATGGAGCTTTGGTTATGGGTACTAGATTGTTTGTTCCAAATGATCAGGTACTTAAACGAGAGATTCTTGAGGAAGCTCATAGTTCGGCTTATGCTATGCACCCAGGAAGTACCAAGATGTACCATACACTTAAGGAGCATTATTGGTGGTCAGGTATGAAGAGAGAAATTGTCGATTTTGTTAGCAAGTGTTTAGTGTGCCAACAAGTCAAGGCTCAACGACAACAACCTGTTGGTCTCTTACAGCCATTGCCCATACCGGAATGGAAGTGGGAACATATTACCACAGACTTCTTGTTCAAGCTTCCTAGTACTCAGAGTGGTCATGATGGAATTTGGGTGATTGTTTACCGACTCACTAAATCTGCACATTTCCTGCTAATCGTAGAGACTGACTCTCTAGAAAAACTGGTAAAGTTGTTTGTTGATGAGATTGTTTGCTTGCATGGTGCTCCTGTAAGTATTGTGTCAGATAGGGATCCTCGGTTCACCTCTAGATTTTGGGAGAGTTTGCGGGATGCTTTGGGGACTAAGTCAAAGTTTATACCGCATTTCACCCACAAATAGATGGACAATCTAAAAGGACTATTCAGACATTGGAGGACATGTTGAGATCGTGTGTTCAGATGGAGTTTGCTAACAACAACAGCTACCACTCAAGTATTGGGGCTCCTTATAAAGCTTTGTACAGGAAACAAAGTAGGACCCTAGTGTGTTGGAATGAAGTTGGTGAGAGAAGACTTTTGGGATGTACAAATGACTACGGACAAAATCCAACTTATTAGAGAGAGACTTAAGACAGCTCAAAGTAGGCAAAAGAGTTACATAGATGTTAGAAGGAGGGATCTTAAGTTTAGTGTGGGTGACCAAGTCTTCTTGAAGTTGTCACCATGGAAGGGAATTGTGCGGTTTGGAAAAAGGGGAAAGTTGAGCCCTCGTTTCATTGGTTATTATAAGATTACAGAGGAAGTTGGTCCTATAGCTTATCGCTTAGAGTTACCTCCAGAGCTTTCTAGGATCCACGATGTTTTCCATGTGTCATGTTATGGAATAACAACCAATTCAGTTAGAGGAGGATTTGACTTATGAGGAGCAGTCAGTGGAGATCTTGGATAGAAGGGATCAAGTATTTCGTACTAAAACCATCCCTACACCTTTTCGGATGTCCAGGTACTAAATTTCGAGGACAAAATTTCTTTAAGGGGGGTAGTTTGTAACACCCCGTACTCGGAAATACTACCCCCTTCATTTATTTGCATTGCATTTAGATATTTCAATTCATCGTATCGTTAAATTAGCCTTCTTAATAGGAAATTATTTTTATGGAGTTTCAAAAATTATTTTCTTAGCATGGAAAAATAGAGCACGACAATACGAGAGTGTATGCGCAAACGGTTCGTTAAACGGAATTATAACGAGAAACTTATGAGTATTTTAGTGTGAGGGGTATTTTAGTCATTTTGCCTCACCCTAGCTTAATTAGATCAGCCCCCCCCCCCCCCCCCCCCAAAATCCATTTTTCACATGAGAACCAGATCAAGGAGAGATAGAGAGTGAAAGAACAAGCTCTAGCCCACCACCGTTCACCTTTTCCGTCGCCGACGCCGATTCCGGCCAAAATCAATCCATATAAGTTTCATAATTTAATTTCACTTGTGTGCAATGAATCGAAGGAGAGAAGGTTTGATAATGCTCGACTAATTTTTCGAGTTCCGGCCAAACTGTCGACTTTTTGGAGAAACCTCAAGGTATAAAGTTGTTCATTTCCTCATGGGCTTCTTTTGAGTATAATATTGCATATATATTTGAATATTTTGGATGAACCACCGCGGCCCCGCCGTCTCCGGCGGCCTTTCATGGCCATTTTGAGTGTTTTTGAGCATTATTATGTTTCCTGGGATGTGTTAGTACTAGCCCAAGTATAATTGTTGAATTTTGGATAAGAAATTAGAATTTGGTGTTGGGAATATATTGGGAAAAATTGTTTTTGGAGGTGTTGGAGTTGGAGGGAAGCTAGTGGAAGAGACTTAAGATGATTATTTGATGATAGGAAGACTTGGGTGACATTATGTCAAGGAGAGGATACGATTGCTAGGATGCATTCACATTTCTTTACTTAGTTTATCGGAATTGAGCTTAATTTATTCATAAATTCTTATTGATTAGGTAATCCGGTTGAGCAAGCTTCCGAGGACATTTCCGAGATGGGACTTACCTAGTCACCCTTCATTGTGAGTTGGACATTGTTTTAAACAAATGCATGCAATTACTTCGATTCTTTGATATTTGATTTCCTTAATTATCTATTTAATATTCAAGAAGTTTATTGTGATTTCTCGAAAATTATTTGTTGTGGTCATTATGCAATTTTATAATTTATGCTTTGAAGTAAATTGCTTATTTTTGGGAAAGAAAGAAACTTTTCAAATGGTCTATTAGATATGAAGTTTTAAATGTTGTTACGTGTATGAAAAGAAGGAACCTTCTATTTTGGCAAAACAAATTGGATTTCAACTTACCTTACGAGTACCCAACCCCAGCAAGATACAGCGATACTTCATCAGTTTTCCGGTTACGTGCACGTATACTCTCAAGCTCTGCTTGTGTACCGGCGGACGCACAAGTGTATGACTAGCTCCCCTTCTCTGCCTGATGCGCACAGGTGTACGACCAGTTCTTCCCCCTCCCTCGCTCTGCTCACGTTGAGTTCGCTCAACATGGGTGCATGACCAATTTTCCGCCACTTTTGGCGTATTTTGATTTAGATCATTGTAGGTGTATGACCAGTTTTTGGGTACAAATTTGGTAATGCTTTTTAGTTTTGAAAGTTATGCTAAATGCCTTTGGACTGAGTCACCTACAAGCAAGTATCGAGTTTATTCACCAGTTATACGTTTAGTTTTCTTATGGGACCTTTTTAAAGTAAAGTGCTTATTTTGTTACAAGTTTACTTCATAACTTGGTATGTGAAAGTATTCGTGATTTATAATCTTTGAACTTGTGTTTTATTGTAAGCGGTTAATTGCATGCCAAAAGTTTACGAATCAGAAATGGCTTTAAGAAAATAAGATTTATCAAAGTGGTTTTAAATATTAAATTATTTTTGTCCTCTCGCTGAGCTTGTCTCACATTTTCTATGTTTTTCTCGGGGCTCTTTGGATTTCCGTTTTGCCTAGGTAGTAGATTTCACTGAGGTCAGACCACACCACATTGAGACATTCTCCTTATCCACCTTCATCCATCTTGACTTGTAGGATTTATTCTCTTTCGTACTCTTACATTCCTTATTTAATTGGACCATGTCATTTTTGCTCTGATGTAACCATAAATTGAGTATTGGATTCATAAGTTGTAATTGTTGGGTTAGAACCCTCGTATTTGGTTGGTGGTGGATGTTTATGAAGGACAAGAGGTCTCATTTGGATGTTATTGGAGATTTATGATATTAGAAGTATATTATTGGATTTGCAGGTTCTTAGGTAGTCCAGTTTTAGGGGAGGTAATGTCGAATTTTTAATAAAACCTTTCTCTAACTTAGTCTATACGGATCCACCTAGGAATCCGGGAGGGGGTCTGACAAAGCCCCTCAAGATCAAAAAGTATAATGGGACCCGAGACCCATACTACCATTTAGAAGTCTTCCAATCCATACTCCGCAGAACCCGATACACCGATGCCATGGCCTGCCATGCGTTCGAGGAAATCTTGACGAACGAGGCCTTGCGTTGGTTCCTCAACCTACCCACCAACTCCATTAATGGTTTCCAAGAACTGGGAGACAAGTTCCTGTGACGATTCATCCTGTGCGGCAGTGGGTATCGCACAACAACTGACCTATTTCGGCTCAAGCAACGACCGAACGAGCAATTGCTAGACTTTGTTCGCCGGTGGCAGAAGCAGGCCACTCAATGTCGCTCCCTCGATCCAGCCCTAGCGGCATCGGCATTTAAGCAAGCACTCGAGCCTGGATACTTCTTGCTGCTGATTAACACCAATCCCCCTGCAACATACGATGACCTCCTCGATGCCACCAACGCCAATGCTCACCCTATCACTGTACCTCAAGCAAACTACCCCGATACCAGGAACAAAGACACCAGCCGAGACAAAACTACCCAGACAAACGACAGGGCCCCACGAGAGCAACACGGCTATAACGATAGGAGGGACAAGCAATATGGTAAGAGCCCCAAGAAGCCAAAATACAACTCCTCAAGCAGTCGACATCGCGATGCACCATACGGCGACTCCTGACACAGGGATGACCAGCGATTCGCGGCACCCCAATACGAGATTTATACCATGCTAACTGCCTCTTATGAGGAAATCTGGAACAATTACAAGGACATCATCCCGCTCCCACCAAAGTACAAGCCCGACCAATCCAAACCGCGAGATAACGATAAATACTGCACATATCATGAGGAGTCCGGCCACCTGACAAATATCTGCTGGGCACTGAAAAATGCCATCGAGCACCTCTCTAAACTCTCGCAATATCGCACTCCCACCACTGGCGCTAATGCCATCAAAGTCTACAGCCAGATCCTAACGATACACAGCGGCTCCCCATGGACACCCGAGACTTACCACGCACAAAAGCGCCAATGCCCTCGGGGCTAGGAGATATTAGGACTCAGCCATGACTTTCACACCCCCTAGGTCGAATGGAACTCAATAGCCTTTAATCGTAGTGAGGACACCATCGAGAAGCACCACAATGACCCACTCTTAATCACCATGGTCATCGACCACTATCGATGCCACAGGGTTTTGGTGGACAATGGTGCTGCATTCAGCGTCATGTTTGGCAGCTGCTACGAGGGCCTTAACTGAGACAGGAAGAAACTCGCCCCAGACCATGAACCCCTAATCAGCTTAGCAGGAGAAATTACACAGCCCTTGGGATTCGATAATTTACGGATCACACTGGGCGGCGGCATCACTATCGCCACCATGACAGCGCACTTCATCATCGTCAACTGCCCTTCCTCCTACAACATCATCTTGGGATGTGACGCCATATGGGGACTCCAATGCTTTATGGCAGGGCATATGCTAATGATGAAGATATCTACCCCAGGCGACACCCTCACCGTCAGAGGTGATCAAGAGCTCGCGAGACAATGCAACTCCTTGACTGTCGGAAGGGAACACGGCAGGCGAGAGGTACTTCTAATTTCAGACCTGCCCTCCCTATCCGACAAGCCTGACTATCCAAGGGAAGATCCTGAAACTCCAGCTGTTCGCGATACACACAGCAAAAGGAAGGACGATAAGCGCAAGCTCAAGCACCCGAGACCAGATGCTTTGGAAGACCTGATATCGGTCTCCATTTCTGATGCACACCTAGAAAAAAAAAGTTAAGATCGGGTCCAAAACGGATCCACAGTTCCAGGCGGAGCTAATCGCCTTCCTCAAAACCTGGCGGGAAGTATTCACATGGTCGTACGCCGATATGCCAGGAATCTCGCCAGAGCTGTTGACCCACAAACTCACCATATCATCGGACGTTCCCCTAATTCGCCAAAAACGAAGGGCCTTCACAGAATAAAAATATAAAGCAATCCATGCCAAGGTCAAGAACTTCAAGACATTGGGTTTGTCCGGGAAGTCTCCTACCCGACATGGCTCACCAATGTGCTAATGGTAAAAAAGCCCAACGAAAAATGGCGCATGTGTGTCGACTACACCAACTTAAACAAGGCTTGCCCAAATGACAGTTTTCCCCTCCCACGAATCGATCAGCTAGTTGGCCCCACCACAGGCCACAAGCTCCTCAGTTTTATGGATGCCTTCTCGGGCTACAACTAAATCGCCATGGAGCCCTCCGATCAGGGGCACACATCTTTCACTATAGATAAGGGCTTGTATTGTTACAAGGTAATGTCGTTTGGTCTAAAGAACACCAGGGCCACATACCAGAGATAGGTTAACGCCATGTTCGCAGATCATATCGGTAAGATCATCGAAGTGTATTGGACGACATGCTCGTCAAAAGCATCACAATTGAAGATCACATTAAAACCCGGGCATCGTCTTCGACATCTTACTCCAATATGGCATGCGTCTCAACCCGGATAAGTGAGTGTTTGGCGTATTGGGAGGCAAGTTCCTGGGTTTTGTAGTGAGCGAGAGAGGCATCGAGGCCAACCCCGAAAAGGTATAGGCAATCCTCGATATGGCACCACCAAAAACCAGGAATGAGGTCCAGTCCCTCACCGGGAAGGTTGTTGCTCTCACCCGATTCATATTGCGTTTAACAGACAAGTGCACCCCATTCTTGAAGTTCCTCAAAACTCACCATACCGAGACAATCAATTGGGGACCCGAACACGACAAGGCTTTCCAAGGCCTCCTAGACTATCTAGCATCAGTACCCACTCTTTCGAAACCTATCCCAGGAGAAGTCCTGTACATTTACCTCACCATATCAGTCACCGCGATCAGTGCCGACCTGGTCAGGCGAGAAGATAGCAATGAGCTACCAGTCTATTACACCGGCAAAGGGTTCAGTGATGCCGAGTCCAGGTACTCCGATATCAAGAAATTCTCCCTCGCACTCCTTATGACCGCCCGGAGATTACGGCAATATTTCCAAGTGCACACAATACATGTCTTTACAAACCAACCCCTGAAATAGGTTCTCCAGAAACCGAAATCTTCGGGAAGACTGGTAAAGTGGTTCATTGAACTCGGCTAATTCGACATTCATTACACGCCACGTACAACAATCAAGGGGCAGGCCGCCGCAGACTTCATCGCTGAGTTCATACCCCGAGAAGATACAACACCCTTGGACGAGACTATCTCGGAACCCCATACCACGCCCCTATGGACTCTCCACGTGGATGAATCCTCCAACAGTAAGCTCAGTGGCGTCGGGGTGGTGTTGACTGACCTAGAGGGGAACACATACGAATATGCCCTACAATTCAAGTTCAAAGCCTCAAACAACGCAGCAGAGTATGAAGCACTGATCGCCGGCATCCAGCTGGCCAAAGAATTAGGAGTCACGAGCCTGGCAATCTTTAGTGATTCCCAACTCGTCGTCAACCAGGTCGACGGCGATTTCCAAGCCAATGAGCCACATTTATCCCACTACTAATCTCTCGCCAAGACTTTACTCCAGCGATGTCTCACCAACCATACAATCGCCTTGATCCCTCGGGCACAGAACAACAAAGCAGACGCTATCTCGAGATTGGCAACATCTCCTCCAGACACCGATATGGGAAACCTCAAGTTGGAAATCATAGACAAACCAAGCATCGATAAGCCATTCTCGAAGATATTCCTGACCTAGAGCGAGCTTCCACCTTCGTGGATGGACCCTTTTATCGACTACCTTTCTAGGGGTATCGAGCCCCAGGACAAGATTATCGCCACCAGGCTCCGCAGAAGAGCAACACTATACACTGTACGAGACGGCAAACTATACAGGAAGGGCAGATCTTTCCCCTTGCTAAAGTGCATCTCCCTCGAAGAGGGACAACGCGTCTTACTATCACTGCATAGCGGAATTTGCGGCAATCATGTAGGTGCAAGGAACCTGGCATTTAAGGCACTGCAGACAGGGCACTATTGGCCTACCATTGAAAAAGACGCAAAATGTATCGCTAGCGCCTGCCTTAAATGCCACCAGTTCGCCAACTCCCATCTTGCACCATCGGTACCACTCTCGATCATCATCGCCCCTTGGGCATACTACCAGTGGGGTCTAGACTTCATTGGCAAGTTCCCAACAGCACCGCGACAGCTCAAATTTGCCATCGTCGTAGTGGACTACAACACCAAATGGGTCGAGGTCGAGGCTTTAGCCACGATCAAGGTTGCCAAAGTCATTAACTTCTTGTGGAAGAACATATACTGCCGATTTGGAATCCCTGAGAACATCATCACCAATAATGGTGCCCAATTCGATAACGATACTCTCAAGGACTTCGTTGGCCAGTATGGCACTTAGATCTGGTATGCCTCCCCAGCACACCCATAGACAAATGGCCAAGTCGAACTTGTCAACAAAATAATCAAGAAGAACTTAAAGAAGAGACTCGACGACGCTAAGGGCTAGTGGGCCGAAAAACTCCCCGAGCTGCTATGGGTGATAAGAACGACCCTGACAGAGGCCAATGGCAAGTCCCCCTTCTGCTTGTCCTTCGGCACTGAGGCCGTGATCCTTGTCAAGCAGGAGGTACGTAGTAAGAGGGTCGCATGTTTCGACCCACTCACCAACTTGGAAGGGTTGAACCTGGACTCTGATATCTTGCAAGAGCTCCGCGAGTGAGCCCACTGACGCGCTTTTGGGAAGCGTGCAATTTAACCCTGAAAATATCGTTAGTAGTATAAGTAAGTAGGGATCGTTCTATTCCGGGGATTGAGGGTACACCTGTCATTGTCAAACAATTAAACAATTAAAATTAAAACAAAGTATAATATTCACAAAGATATTCACAAGTAGAAACATTATTTACGAAAAAAGGGGGGATTTTGTTTTTGGATTTTCAAAAATAAAACTAAGTTAACAAAATAATTAAAATGCAAAAACATAAAAATACAAATGGAGTGAGAGAACAAAGATCAAAAACCGAAACATATGATTAAAATTGATTCAAACCCTAATATTGTTCATCTAAGTCATGAGAGAGGAGTTGATCATGTGAAACATTCGAAAGCAAATGAATTCCCATTTTTTACTTTTCAATGCTAATTAATCTAAGTGAAAGCACCTAGATTAATCCTATTAAACATGCAATCAAACCCTAGAAAGCTAGTCAATCATGTCATGTTTAACGCATTACACATAGAGAAAGGCTATCAACTCAAGTGTACAACTTAGTATGGAAAAGTCCACCTAATTGCAATCCTCTTTAATTAAATTCGGTCTTTGCACAAAACCTTTACTACTTTGATTCAAGTTTACACAAAATGAAAAGTCGATTTCATGTTCTTAAACCTAGCACCATTCATATCAAAACCCTAAGTGTTTGCAACCACATAAGATTAAAATACAAAAGTTATCTATAACGCAAATTTAATTAAACAAACCCACATAAGCAACCTTCGAATCACAATAATATGAATCTAAAAATTCTCAATTAATCATAAAATTCCAGAAATTAATATTCATTCAAATACATATGTCAACTAGAACAAAACCAACGAAATCAAAGCAAAGGTTACAAAGGAGAATCGGATTACACCGTGAGATGGAGATGAGATGAACGAATTGAGGATGTGGTCTCTTGAATCTCGAAAGCAAGCTTCAAGGATGGTGATGGAGGATGATGCTCACGGCAATTCTTCTTCTCCCTTGGCCTTGCTTGAAATGTTGAATGCACTAGAGGATGGAGAGAAAATGGAAAGGAAATGGAGAGACAAAGAAGATGAGATGGATGAAGGAATTGGTGTTATGAGAGTGAGAGGAGAAGTGTATTTATAGCCCAAAAAATGATGAATGGAGGGTGGAGATGAACATAAATGAAGGGCTAGATATGTTAGACAAATTTGTAAAAAATATCTTCCCACTTGTTTATTACTTGTTCAACTTGAATTGATTTTCCTCCTCAAGATTTTCCACTTGGTTGCAACTTTGATTTTCCTCCTCAAGATTTTCCACTTGCTTGCAACTTTGATTTTCCTCCTCAAGATTTTCCACTTAGTTGCAACTTTGATTTTCCTCCTCAAGATTTTCCACTTGGTTGCAACTTTGATTTTCCTCCTCAAGATTTTCCACTTGGTTGCAACTTTGATTTTCCTCCTCAAGATTTTCCACTTGCTTGGAGGTCCTAAAAATAGAAACTAATAAGAAAAATAGAAACTTTCCTAAAATGAAAAATGGCAACTTACTAAAAATGATAAATAGAAACTACAAAAATATAAACTTTCTACAAATAGGAACTTTCCCAATCAAAGAATGGAAACTTTCCTAAACAGGATTTTAATAAGGAAATAACGTAAGAAATGTAGGGAAATGCAGTTAAAACGTCGCATTAAAATGCTCCTATCAAATTCCCCACACTTAGCTTTTGCTAGTCCCTTAGCAAAATCACACTAAGACACACACTAAGACTCAACGAAAATTAAAGACTCTACAAAAACAATGACTCTATTGCCCTTCAACTTTTTGTCTCAGAAATCTCCTACTTTCACAACATCAAGATTAGCACTCAACCAAGAATCAATATGTAGATATTCAAGAGTTAATTAAAACATATAATCCACACATACATAAGTAGGACTTGGTTGTGACAATGGTGATGGTTTCTGTTAAGCATGCTTCGAACAAGTATGATTCATATCCTCACAAGGTATATCCACTCTTTCTTCTCTCGGAATTCAAGACAATGCTTAAAAGCTTATAATAACTCAATTATATGTGAGAGAAAATATTTTGAGGCAATCAAATAGCTCACATATATAAGAAACGAAAAGCACTTTGTGAATATAATTTTTTTTTGAAAAGATCTCATGAAGGATATCAATTACTTGCACGGATGGACCCAAGCCATAGGTTCAACTCTTGTAACTCATCTCCACAAATCAAAGGCTGTCGCATCTTAAGGATCAAGAAGGTCTTATTTAGGTTGTAATGGGGCCAAGGCTCAAGGTTTTAAGAAACGAAAGGTAAGGAATTTCACAAAGTGTCCTAAAAACCTAGCAGAGCTCATGTAGATGTAGAGACTTCTAGAAATCCACCAAGATATATCAAAACGTCACATCCCATAGAGGTTTTATGAAAGGGCCAAATGTCTTCATGTTAGGCCCAATCTTCACTCTAAACTTCCCTCGAACTAGTGAATTGGACAAAGACGAAATTTTCCAATAGTGGGTCTTCAATTCAAAACAAACTCCAAACTCACCAAGTATGGAGGACTAAAATCCATATACATTTTTTTCTTTTCTTTCTTTTAATTTTCTAGCCGTACACATTTTTTTTTTTTTCTTTTTCATTTCTTTTTCACGGCTTTCACATATTTTTTTCTTTATGGACAAGTCTACCCCCACACTTGAACTTTCACCTCTTCTCAATTTTTCATCTTTAGCACCAAACCCACGTAGTATGTCTCAAAAGATAGCTCCGCTAAGTTTTTAGAACAAAGGGTAGGAGTGTAGCTATACTAAGGTTCAGGGTTAAGGATTTAAGGGTGATGAAAGAAAAGGCTTAATGTAAGCTCAAAGGGGTTTATCTAAGGGAGTCCCACGACGGGCACAAATAGGGACACATGCTTATTTGGCAATGGTGGTAATTCCTAGGTTGCCTCTATCCCTTCCAGAATCAGGGCCATGTATTGACAAAAGTCTCAACAAGCACAAGAGCGAATTCTAGCATTCTCTAGTCCATCAAACTTAATCTATGGCAAGCAATCAATCAAATGAAAGAATAATGAGATCATCAAAACATCGCCAAGAAATTAAGAATATATTTTTCAATTATCACTCCAAGAAAAAGGGACATGGCTCAAATATCTCACATGGGCTTTTATGAATCAAAACTCATCCTAACATGCTCATATTCTGTACCAAGGTTACGAAATCCATATCCACTACACATGCATGCATTTTTCATATATCTCAATTAACCAAAGAATACCATTTTAAAAATCATCTCAATTTTGTGATCCTCTTTTAATCATGATTTCAGAGATATAGAATCATCCTAGACAGTTGAAAGGGCATTCTAAGACTCAAAAACAAAAACAAAAGTAACCAAATTTTTTTTTTTTTTTAATTAATTTAATTTCAACACTTAGGTACGGGAACAGGGAGTCTCGATGTGCAATGGGACTGAAACAGCTACCCTTTTTCAAGACTATGTTTAATCCAATATACCTTAGTGTATCACAACATCAATTAAAAACACAATAAAAACACAATCCAACATCAACTATTTTTCATTTTTTTTTTTCTAACTACTAAAAACACAATAAAGCAATAATCCTTCCCCCATACTTAATTCATGCATTGTCCTCAATGTATAAACAAATATAAATCATGCAAAGCATAAATCAAGCATAGAAGAGAAAATGAACACAACGAAACCTAAAACAACTTAAAATTTAAGAAAATAAAATAGAAGGAAGAGTTCAAGAAAGAAAATCTGCGTTTGATGGCTCCTCCACAGCTACAGTTGAAATGGGTTGCCTCCCATGCAGCGCTTAATGTTTAAAGTCTTTCAGCCTAGACTTGCACCTCCATTTACTCCTTTGGAGGAGCGGTATGCGGGCGAGTGGCAGCCCTCTTGCTGGTTTCAGCCTCCGGAGGAGAGTTCTCATGGTGTGATGCAGTAGCGTCCTTGCGAGGAAACCCAGGAGGATAACTCTGCAAGTTATTGACTTCCTGAGCAAGCTTGTTTACTGTAGTGTGACAGCGGATCAAAGAGCAGTTCATCTCAGAGATGTAATCGATCATGCAATTGACTCTCCAATCTGTCACCATAATACCATCGCGGAGAGAGGAACGCAAATCATCAATCGAATTCGACAAGCTTTCCAGGGTGGCCATAGGCCGAGGAGCACGAGCAGCTGGTGAGGAAGAAGACTCTCCGGGATGCAGTCTGGGAGAGCGACGAGGCAGAGGAGGGGGACTACGGGTACGCTCACGGATAGGACGATGGTCCCATGGACGAGTAAGTCCAGCTCTAGTGGCCGCTTGACGACCTTCTTCTTCCAAAGAGAGAACACGGCGTTGATTGACGCCCCTGCGAGGGGTAACCTTGGTTCGAGCCATGAGGAAGTAGAAGGAATTTGAAACTGCACGCTTAGACAAACCTTAGTAAAATCTGGAGGAGACAAAAAAGGATGTATATATGAAGCACAAAATAGGGTAGAAATCTCAACAAACACACGGTTTTAACAAAGCTTCTCCGGGAAGGAGAAGAGTTATGACAGTTCACGGCCCAAGAAACTCCCCCACGTGTAAATATTCCTTTCTTTTCCTGGATTTATGGCATGCTTTCGGCTATAGCTCCTCGAGATTCGTTTGATTCCCCCACGCGTCCTTCTTTTCCTTGATTCACGGCAATTAAACCTGCTTTCGGCTGTAGCTTGTCTGTCACAGCTCCTCGAGATTCGTTTGGTTCCCCCACGTGTCTTCCACGCGGCAACAACTTTTCCGTGTTTGCGGGTGACTTTAATCCAACGCGTAGATTTAATCTCAGAGGTCGTCCATCCAACGGTGGAGATCTGCTCACTCGTTCTATAATTAGGTGCATTCTGAGGGAGCGACTATTCACTCCAAAAGAAAATTCTTCCGAGTTCCATCCTTTCTCTCTCAACCCTTCAGCCTTTCTTTCGAAACTCAAATCCTTTCTTCATCAACATGGAACCACAAACTCTGCAACTAATGGAGCAACAGACCCAGCAACAAATCGAGGATGGAGGAAACAACCAAGCAGCCGGGACTAATAACCGGTGGGCTCCCACACCGCCTCAACTAAGAATCCTCAAGGGCCTTTACTATGATAAGGGTTTTAAGTACCCAACTCCAGAGCAGATTCAAGAGATCTCCCTCCATCTGAAACAGTATGGGCAGATCGAGGACAAAAACGTCTTCTTTTGGTTCCAGAACCTCAAGGCTCGTGAGAGGCAGAAGTTGAAGGAATTTCGGAACGTTCCGGTTGGTGGATCTCTCGATCTCAATTTTGGATCCACTAGTTCTACTGATGATGGTAGATCCATTGATCTAAACTTTGGGTCACGTGTCGGCTATGGTGTTGACCCATATTCCTCCTCACCCTTCAACACTAATACCAGTACTACCTCCTTTGGCACAACAGGAGGACAATCTTTCATGGAACAACGAGGAGGAGATCACCAGGAGATTGAAACCCTTCCACTATTCCCCATGCATGGTGAGGACATCTTTGGCAACATGAAGACTACTTCCGAGGGAGGTAGCGGCTATGGCGGTGACTCTCGCATTTCCCTTGAGCTCAGCCTCAACTCCTACGGAGATGCAGACATGGTTTAGTATAGAGTATTTTTATTATTATTATTATTATTTTTAATTTTTTTTTTTTTTTTTTTTGTAAATAGCTGAATTTAATAAGACTGAATGAATGCAGTTTTTTTTTTTTTTTTTTATATATATATAAAGGACTCAAAAAATAAAAGACAAATATAAATATATATTGGACTCAAAATGAAAGACAAAAATATAAATCTCTTCCCCCACACTTAAATATTGCATTATCTTCAATGTAATCAATTAAAAGCATGCAATGAAATAAGTAAGCATATAGGGATGAAATTTACGAAAATAACAACTAAAACAAATAAGCAAAAACGAAAAATAAAAGATAAGGATAAAGAAAGCAAATCTGATTTGCATGGGTTGCCTCCCAAGTAGCGCTTGTATTTTACGTCTTGCAGCCAGACGGTACCTACATTAAATAAAGTTAGTAACTATAATTAACAAAGAAATACAAAATAAAAACAATTATAACTATTAATTACAAACTACAAGTAAAATTAACAAGTATATTGTACAAAAGACACAAGTTAAGTACAAGTGAGTATAAAACGTGAAAAGTATTTTTACAAGTTTAAAGTGTGAAACAACAAAATAATTTACACGTATAGAGTATTCACAAGTATTTCTTTTGTTATAATCATTATTGATATCGAATCAAATTCCAAGCGGTAAATCAAGTGGACGTGCGGCCCAAGTATAGTCGCCTAGACACAAACTCCCTTTCAAATCGTTTGGGCAACCTTACTGAAATGGCCAGGTGGGGGAGGACGAACACGAGAGGAAAAATCCATTTTGGCATGAGCTACTCCCACATTGTGGTTTAGGCCCATTTGCAAGCACTTCTGGATTCAAAAACCCGTCATGAACGTTGTCCCCTTCCTAGACACCATTCCACATAGGCTATACTTACTAAGATGAAAAAGTTCATAAGTGTGAAGACAGTTCAACAAGTGTTAATAAAGGCCGCCCTCAACCTTAAGGGACCTGAGCTAGGTACCAATAAGGGGTTTAGGCCAATATTAACAAAAGAGACTTCACCTATTCCTCTCAATTTACAACCTACAATTAAAATTCGTGTTCAATAATATAAATAACATCCTAGTTAATTTTAAACTAACTTTCAAACAATTTTTAAACAACAAATATATACAATAAATGACACAATTTAACAAGTGATTTTTCAATCCCCGGCAACGGCGCCAAAAATTGACGCGCTTTTGGGAAGCGTGCAATTTAACCCTGAAAATATCGTTAGTAGTATAAGTAAGTAGGGATCGTTCTATTCCGGGGATTGAGGGTACACCTGTCATTGTCAAACAATTAAACAATTAAAATTAAAACAAAGTATAATATTCACAAAGATATTCACAAGTAGAAACATTATTTACGAAAAAAGGGGGGATTTTGTTTTTGGATTTTCGAAAATAAAACTAAGTTAACAAAATAATTAAAATGCAAAAACATAAAAATACAAATGGAGTGAGAGAACAAAGATCAAAAACCGAAACATATGATTAAAATTGATTCAAACCCCAATATTGTTCATCTAAGTCATGAGAGAGGAGTTGATCATGTGAAACATTCGAAAGCAAATGAATTCCCATTTTTTACTTTTCAATGCTAATTAATCTAAGTGAAAGCACCTAGATTAATCCTATTAAACATGCAATCAAACCCTAGAAAGCTAGTCAATCATGTCATGTTTAACGCATTACACATAGAGAAAGGCTATCAACTCAAGTGTACAACTTAGTATGGAAAAGTCCACCTAATTGCAATCCTCTTTAATTAAATTCGGTCTTTGCACAAAACCTTTACTACTTTGATTCAAGTTTACACAAAATGAAAAGTCGATTTCATGTTCTTAAACCTAGCACCATTCATATCAAAACCCTAAGTGTTTGCAACCACATAAGATTAAAATACAAAAGTTATCTATAACGCAAATTTAATTAAACAAACCCACATAAGCAACCTTCGAATCACAATAATATGAATCTAAAAATTCTCAATTAATCATAAAATTCCAGAAATTAATATTCATTCAAATACATATGTCAACTAGAACAAAACCAACGAAATCAAAGCAAAGGTTACAAAGGAGAATCGGATTACACCGTGAGATGGAGATGAGATGAACGAATTGAGGATGTGGTCTCTTGAATCTCGAAAGCAAGCTTCAAGGATGGTGATGGAGGATGATGCTCACGGCAATTCTTCTTCTCCCTTGGCCTTGCTTGAAATGTTGAATGCACTAGAGGATGGAGAGAAAATGGAAAGGAAATGGAGAGACAAAGAAGATGAGATGGATGAAGGAATTGGTGTTATGAGAGTGAGAGGAGAAGTGTATTTATAGCCCAAAAAATGATGAATGGAGGGTGGAGATGAACATAAATGAAGGGCTAGATATGTTAGACAAATTTGTAAAAAATATCTTCCCACTTGTTTATTACTTGTTCAACTTGAATTGATTTTCCTCCTCAAGATTTTCCACTTGGTTGCAACTTTGATTTTCCTCCTCAAGATTTTCCACTTGCTTGCAACTTTGATTTTCCTCCTCAAGATTTTCCACTTGGTTGCAACTTTGATTTTCCTCCTCAAGATTTTCCACTTAGTTGCAACTTTGATTTTCCTCCTCAAGATTTTCCACTTGGTTGCAACTTTGATTTTCCTCCTCAAGATTTTCCACTTGGTTGCAACTTTGATTTTCCTCCTCAAGATTTTCCACTTGCTTGGAGGTCCTAAAAATAGAAACTAATAAGAAAAATAGAAACTTTCCTAAAATGAAAAATGGCAACTTACTAAAAATGATAAATAGAAACTACAAAAATATAAACTTTCTACAAATAGGAACTTTCCCAATCAAAGAATGGAAACTTTCCTAAACAGGATTTTAATAAGGAAATAACGTAAGAAATGTAGGGAAATGCAGTTAAAACGTCGCATTAAAATGCTCCTATCACCCACTTCCGGAATATCAACAACAAGCAGCGCATCACTCGCTACTACAATGCCAGGGTCATGCCTCGCCTCCTCTCCGTCGGGGACTAGGTGATGAAGGAGAAGATGCCAACCCCAACTGGGCTCAAAGCCACATGGGAAGGGCCAAATGAAATCATCGAGGCCGTCAGACCTGCAACTTTCTACTTGAGAGGAGCGGATGGTATCACCCTCCCACATCAGTGGAAAGCCCAGCATCTCCGATACTACCCTAAATAGGGCAAGGAATCCAAACTCGCCCCCGCAATGCCACCCCCCTCCCCCACGTTTGTAAGTATCAGCACTCCTTTTACCTTCGTTAATCAAATTACTTCGCAGCTGCCTTCGTGCAGTATTCAATGTCATGATCTTAACTATGCATCAAATGCTATCGCAATGAATACAACACTCCTACTTGCCATGCCCATCCACTAAATTAAATGAATGCAAATGATATATTATTGCCTCCCGACCAATAATCGGTCATTTTTCTGTCATCATCGCCATAGGCCTCACGATGGCCCATATCACACAACAGGCAAGGGGCCACTGTATAGAATCCCTACTTATTGCCTATACACTGAATGCATAACAATGTGATATCTCTCACGGCCGGTCCCGTTGACACAGTAAAATGATGTCCCTCGCGAATCCTTGCGCTGCCAATGGCTATCCAATGAATGAATGTTACGTGATACGCCAATCAATGAATGAATATTACGCGATACGCCAATGAATCCAACAAACGAAAGAATGGTAATGTGATATCGCTCACAGCAGGTCCCGCTGACACAGCCAAATGTTGTCCTTTGCAAACCCTTGCGCTGCCAGTGGTGATCTAATGCATCAATGAATGAATGTTAAGTGATACGTCAATCAATAAATGAATGTTACGCGATACACCGACTAATGATTGAATGCATAATAATGCGATATCGCTCACGGCCGGTTCCGCTGAGGAAGCACAATGATGTCCCTCTCAAACCCTCGCCCTGCCAGTTGCGACCAAATGAATGAATGGGTAACGCTACGCGATACGCGCCGAATGAATGAATGAATGAACGTTAACGATATGCGACACTCTGCCATCAATGAATGACTGCTACGTGAGTTTCCACGAATAAATACCTAAATGATACACTATACATCTCCAGGAATGAGCGCATGAATGCTACGCTATACTTTGCCATGAAGCAACTGAATGAATGGTGGATGATACGTCACCACGAACAAAGTTATTACCACATGACACATCGCGATTCCCAAGCCCCATAAACACTGCAACAATACGCGATGTAAGGCAGCAGCGGAAAATGCCAACGTGATACCACGCCAAATAGAATTACCCAATGTTAATGCCTCGCCACTCAATCTCACCTCCAGCACTGATTATACTACCTAGAAATATGACGCCTACACTCGCACTCCACTGTGGCGATAAGCGATACATAATAAAAGCTCATACAGAAATAAAGGCGCTCAAACAATGAAAGGCAATACAAACTCCACAAGGGATGTTTATTAGAAAAGGCATTGCGACTAATAGCAATACACCAATTGATATTCCACACAAATGCGATACACAATGACAATATATTACATTCAAACAAATATAATACACATGCAACTATCCTCGCTTGTCCTGCCGAGTCTGGTACAGGCTGGCTCCGATCACGTCTAATTCTCTGGAATTTGAGGAGCCTCAGCAGAAGAATGAAGATCGCTGAATTGGAGGATTGATAGGCTAGCCGAGTCCCGGTACGAAAGACTGGGGGACGTTACACCGCACCACTCTCCTCCATATCGCCACTTGATCTCCATCGTTACAACCCGCTGCCCCTCTAGTGATCTTAGTCCTTAGGTTTCTCACTTGGTTCAGTTTTTAGTTCCGCAGGGGCAAAAATTGCTCAATCCCCAGACGGATGATGAAGCCGAATCCTCGTGAGATTAGACTATAAAGCCCATAACCAAAGGTGAGATTAAGCTATAAAGCCCAGAAATCTGAAAACGCATATTTCCTAAAGAGAAGAGAAGATTTCAGAAGCAGAAGCACAATGATGAACAAGGAAAATGCCATGTTGCAAATATGATCAACCCCTCTCCTTACCTGCCTATTTATAGGGTAACACTATCTCCTTACCACCAACCGACTCTAGATGACCAATCATCGCGTCGCCTTCATGACCTGCATTAATGACAAGGCAACCAATCAACAAGGCAATAAATATTTCAACTCACGGGGGACTATCGCCCAACACTATCAATTTCCCATAAACCTTACATGTCCCTAATACCAAGCGGGCATCCCAAAAATCAGACCACTCGGTCAAATATCCTAACAAAATCCAAAGCATTTACAAGGCAATACACATCCATCGCTTGCAAAAAAAAAAAAAATAATGATAAACAAACAAACAAAAAGCTATGTCTCGCCCTCGGCACTACGTGTCTGCTCCTCTACCAGATCACGTCCCTCCACTCTGTCTCGTTCTCCAGCGTTCTCGCCTTGTACCTTACCCCCAATATCAGCGTGGGCCTCCCACTCGCCAACAGCACCCTTCGCCTCGAGTTCGCCAGTTTGTCCAGATGCACACTCCGACATCGCCTACTCCTGGATCACCATCCCACAACCTCGACCACCACTCGCTGCATTGGCTTGCGATCTCGCTGCCTTCTTGGCCTGCATATCACGCACCATCTTCTCCTAGTCAATCCACCCAGCAGTGATACCATCTCGAATCTAGTGCAAGACCCCATCCGAGAAGGCTTTGTTCATCTTCTCTTAAAAATGGCTCGACCGAAGATAGAGATTCACCGCCTTATCCGTACCATCACGACTGGCCTTGCAAAGCTTGTGCTGATATGTCTCGGCAGCAGCGCGCAGGCGAATGGATTCCTCTGTAAAGCTACTCGACCGAGTTTGTTGCTCCGCTAACTCCTTTCTAAGACGCTCCATCTCGGCCTCCCTCTCGCCTACTTCAAGCTCAACATCCCGTTGACGGTTAACCTCCCTTTGCAGATTACCAACTTGCCCTTCTAAATCCACCACACAATCGAGATAAGGAGCCAAACTCTCCAAGGCAGCCACCAAAAGCTCCAACTCGACATGGCGTTCTCGAACCTGCCTTTCCAAGTCCTGTAGACGCTTTTCACCCTCGCTTACCCTGGCTCTAACCTGATCTACCAATCTCAGACCATCCTCCGCCAGTTGCAGCTTCCCGGTAAGATCCAGGTTTGACTCTCTCAATGGAGCGATGGCATCCTCGGCCTCTTGGAGGCCAGCCTCCTCCACCGCGAACGCTCGCTCCAACTCAATTCTTCTCGCGATCCCATCATCGATTGCTCGCCTCACATCCTCGTGTTCCACCTAACCTTGGTCTAACGCACTCTGTAGCCAGCAGGCTCGCACCCTCTTGGCATTCAGCTCCCCCTGCAGCCGGGCTATCTCCCGATCAAAATGTGCCACCAACTCACTCGAGGCATGGTAATTCATGTTCATGGCCTGCATCACACACCAATGTCAGTATACTTACGTGACAGCAATAGGGAATAGAGGCAAACCAATAATGATACATACCCCATCAGCCTCTCCTGAACCTCCCGGCACCCTAGGAGTTGATCTTCCGCACTCACGTGGCTGGGACCGCAATGACAGTTCAGGAAATCGACAACCATATGAAGGATGGCGCCATCAGTAATTTCGATCTCGCCCAGGGTGCGAGTGAGACCTCCAGCTACCTCATCGTGAGAACCTCGCGAACCCCTACTTGTGGACCTCGAGCGCAAGACGTTATCCACCTGAGACCTCTTGCTACCACGAGTATCGATACTAACCCCAATTGGGGGACTCCCGAGGTGTAACTGCCAGGCGGTCCTCTTCTTCGCCCCAAGCCCATTTGTACGAGCGCACATATCTGACACTCGGATCTCATCCCCCTCACCACCCTGGTTATGGGTCCCCACCTCGGTAACTTGGGCAACCCTAACCACACCTTCCACGGACCCAGGTTGCACCTCAGGGCTGCAGCCGTTAGACTTGTCTCGCTAACAGCTTGGCTGGTCACCTCCGCCTCCCTACTGTCCATAGTAACCACCTCTCGCGAGACCGGATCACTAATCTTATCCCCGAAAATGGTTTCCAGATGTTCCAGAACCGCATCCTGCACCAGGCGAGCATGAGCGCTGGTATGGCTCTGACGCCACTCCACCTCCTCCAGCAGATCCTTGACGGAAATCTCCACCTCTACTGTGGGTTCTGAGGCCAGAGCCACGTCACCAAGATCCTCCCCTCCTGCCAAGACCCGGGGGGACTGCCTCGTCACCTCCCAAGTCTCAGGGGACTGATGCTTGCCACCACGCACTTGGGGACGCTCACTCGCCTCACCAACCTGGATGGGCGATTCCTGGGGACCTTGATTCATCCCCCGAGCACCCCAAACTTCACGCCCCTCGGCACCAGTTTCTTCCTCGGCCTGCTGATTGAGATACTCCAACACGGCATCAGGAAACCTCACATACATCTCATCGGGCAGCGACATACTCACCCGATGATCAGTTACACGCACCTTATCGGGCAAGTCAACTTTTACTCGCCTCGCCATCTACGATTCTCGTAACAGCCCCTGGATAATGGTATCATGATCGACATCAGCATATGGGGCGTTAGCATCGCCACAACACAGCCCATAACCAAACACCAACCTAACAAAGAACCCCTCACCCGGAAACCTGCCCAGCTCAAACCTCTCGAATATCGGGAGTCTACACAGACGATAGAACCCCCTTGCCCCCTTGGGAAATGCACCCATGACCTTCGCCACACACTTCCACTCCAGTGTGGTCATGTCAACCTCTTGCCTCACTATAATGCAAAAACACGCTATTAATACACACCACAGGCAAAAACCCACCAAAAATGCAATCACAATACTCACAGATGGGTTGGAAACCGGTCGGAGCCCAGTGCACCATATCCGAATTATGCCACCGACCTCCTACCAAGCAAGGCCTTCCCCGCCAGCGAGCATAGATGTTTGATGGAAAATCCTCGATAACGGCGTGGCCGCACGCCCTAAAGTTGACACACCCACTATCGCAGGATTTAGTCGAGTATTGCATCTTGAACATGGAATTAAACTCACTGATACTAGGACATAATAGCTTACTAAGCTTCCATAACAGCAACACGCCCATCATCTGCTTTAACGCATTGGGCGATAGCTGCCCCACCGTTATGTTCAGGCAAGACAGCAGATACTGCAACTCCACCGGTATCGGGAAGCTCAACCCGCACCTGAGCTGATATTCATAAAAGCACGCCCACCCCAAATCGGGGTGGCTGAAAGTCTCACCATCCCTCAAGGGGAGCAACAAAACTTTGTCCGGGATGACCCAAGTGGTCCTCATCTTAGAAATCTGCTCCTCTGTCATACTCAGACTAGGTTGATCAATAGGTGTATCACCTAGGAGCAACCGCCCTGGCGGCGAACACTTAATCCTAGATACTCCAACACCCTCCTCTTCAGGCACATCTGCCACCCCTGGTCAATCAACCCTACCAGGAACTCCACGAGATGAACCCTCGCCGCTTCCTCGGGAACTCTCCGCGATACTCCCACCAGAGCTCCCCCACCACCTACTCGGGAGGCACCCACCCTACCTACCTAGGAACCACCCTCGGGGCTCTCGAGGGGACCACCACCACTGCAACCGCGAGAAGCACCCTTTCCCCCAACCCGAGAGGTCCTTTCCCCTCCAAGAGAGGAGTCCTCTCGCCTACAGCGATTACGGTTCTCCCGCGCCATACCACAAGCGATACAAATGGTTGCTCGGTCGATTCTAAATCGCCTCCCTCGACACACCTCCGAAACAATTCTAAATCTTCACACCCACCCGAAGCAACATCAACAAGACGTTCAACCCCTCCAAAATCTCGCCAGACTTAACCCAACCCAGAACCAGACGGCAAATTTCACTCCTAGAATACGACCCTTCACAAAGACCCCCACACACCAATGCACTCAGATAAACTCAGAAAGGTCAAGAGACAGCTTACTTGTTCACTCCTCCAATTGAAACACAGAGACACCGACTCTCATAGTATGACAATTCCGACCGCCTCACGAAAAACCTCCGAGCTCTCCGCACACCAACAACCCCAAATTCACCTGGTTCTTATCTCAATCTCCAACACGAACACAAGAACAGCAACTATCTCCATATCTCTCCTCTGTTCTTATATAAGGACCTCAAGAATACCACGACTGTTGGACGTGCACGGACGACGACCCCAGATCTCACCACGTGTCTGACATCCCTGAGCGTTACAGAAGTCATGCGTCGTCGCCTCAGTTTCTGACCACTACGCCATTATTACACGTTACAGACTCCAGTACACTGGTCTTCCTGAGCACGAAAACAAGTGGGATCACCACATGTGTCACAAGGGCATCGCCTATGCTCCAAAAGACGCATGCAACCCCACCACCAATTCGCGATAGCGACACAACGTCGAATGCCAACATGACCTACTCACCCCAGCCAAGACTCCTCTTCAGTGGGGACTTGGGGGACTGGGGATAATGGTTGTACGGAAGCCACGTGGCATAAACTCGCCTTGTACCTCCGATACTTTCACCAACGACAAACTCCCTACCCAAGAGAACTCTTGACCGGGGATTTGGGGGATTTTGGGGACTTGTTGATATACACATACCTCCTATGCATAAGTATCGGAAGTGCAAGACTCGTATCGCCTATATACCAGCAAGATAAGCTCCTAGCCGAGGGTTCCGATACCCATCGGGCGATGTCGGGATCCCGAGCATCCCACACTGAAAGAAACGGAACCAAGCTCCCACAAGGAAATTATATTCATTTATTGATGGATTTGAGAATATCTTTTTGGCGTGTGGGACACGTCGTTGTTTCATGTGATTTATCATACGATTCTCCGAGTACGGTTGGGAATCGTACTCGAGCTTTTATTTGTGAGATTTTGGGGAAGCCTTATTGGTTTTCAGTTTTCGTATGATTTTACCCCACCATACCTGAGTCGATTTACTTAGTTATCCTCCTCACGTGGGTGTAGTCGAGGGTATTAGTACTCCTCCCCGCTTACTATGTATTTGTGGGTGAGTTGAGCAAAGAGCATGGGAGGCTTCCTTACTCATATGGTGACGACTTCTTCCTCATACTCTACTGTTACTTGACTAGCGAGGCTAGTCCGATTTTGTTTAACCAACGGGGCTGGTCTTATTTTCTTAAGCATCAGAGTTTCAGTCTTTTAACTTGGTTGTTTGTGACTGGTGGGGCTAGTCGGTTTTCTTGAGCCGAACATTTTTCTGATTATTTTCCTTAATTGTTGCATACATCGGGTTTTTAAAGGAATAAATGTGGGAAAGTACTAAAATTTTGCTTCATTTAAATGATTTTATTTATTCATTTTTGTCCACTCACACTAACGTGTTTTTCAATTATTTTCCCCTGAGCCCTTCTGTTTTAAATGCCCAGTTTGCAGGTTAGATTAGTTGAGGTCGGGCATACATGGTGTTAAGGCATAGTCGACAGTACAACTTCCGCATATTCATTTCATTTACGTTTCCTTGTTTACCTTGGATTAGTATTGCTCTGATAACCTGTGTAATGCCAATTGGGAAATGTTGTTATTTGGGGAGCAGGATGACTCCAGGTGTTGAGGAAAATGTTTGATATTAGAAGTGTAAATGTCCCTCTATAGGTTTTGAGTAGTTCACTTTTAGGGGAAGTTCCGGCAAATTTTTGGTAGAATTTCTTCTGAGGTGGGCCCCGCAGGGCCACCTCAGATTTCATGGTGAAATCCGGGGTAAGTCCTGTCACATAAACTTCTCTAAGATGCACCTTTATTTGCAGTCATTAGAGGAATTGCAAATGAACTTATTTTCGTTCTCTAAATGCGTTCCCGCATGGAATCCATTAGCTCGAATGGCTCAATAAAGTTTGATTCGCCCTAGGAGCGTAGAGAGTTTCTATGACAATAATCAAGGTGCCATTTAGCAAAAGGAATTTGGGCTATTCCATGTCCTTGAACTAATACTGATGGCCCAGCCATCGTAGTCACAAAGTAATATGCTCAGAATCAAAATAGAGTCATAATGAAAAGAACTCGAAATTTTATTCTTAAGCCAACAGAGTACATCATTATTTCTTAACCATTAAGAGAATCTAATTCAAATGCTAGCTAATGCAAAACAAAGGTAGTCGTTTGACTTCTTTCAATAACTCCAAAATAAATATGACCAAGTGAGTATGGAGATGTCAATGGAGCAAAGCTATACTTATCTCAAAACCTTCCTAGATATCATACTCATTTTGGATGAGCCTATGTGAAGAAAAACTTGGATGAGCCTATGTGAAGAAAAACTAAACCAATGACATTTACTACAAAATATATGGCAATTGCCTATTGTATCTCTTAGAAAAATAAAGACTTAAATAGAATTGGCGGTCTATTGATCCCAGCCAGGTTTGAAGTCTTCAACCCTTCACTCTAGATCATCTTCTTGATCTTCTTGTTCCACACAGTGTGCTTCTCTTGCTTCACAATATGCTTTGTAGGAGGTGACAATTTCTTCACGAGCTCTACAAATGTGTGCCCAATGACCGGATACTCCACATCGGGAACATTCATCTCTGTGCTTAGACCCTATTGATTGAGGTGCTTTGAAAGCTTCATTTGGATAGCTCTTAGTGTTGGTGGTGCCACCAACATGGCCAGAGGCGTTGGCTCCCTCTCTCTTTTGACCTATTCGGTTCCGTGTTTGCCTATTTTGGTGGTTACCTTCCTTATTAGAGTGAGAATATGGACCAGAACGTCCAGAATTGTCCCTAAATTTAGGGTTTAGCTTATAATTGGACTCCGGAATATGCTTTGTTCCCACGGGTCTCTAATTATAGTTCTTCACAAGAATATTGTCATGCTTTTCAGCAACATTCATAGCTCCAATGAGCTCATGAAACCTTGTGATCCATCCTGTAGTAACATCGATTCAATAGTTCTTAGCAACCATCAATGCATAGATGGGGAAGGTAGAGAGAGTCATCTTAATTAACATCGCATCTGTGATATCTTTTCCACAAAATTTCAATAAGGATTTAATGTGAAGTGCTTCTGAGTTGTAGTCAATAACTGACTTGAAATCACAAAAACGGAGGCTATGTCATCTCACTTCTAGTTCAGGAAGCAGAGAGTCACAGACGTTGCCAAATCTTTCTTCGAGTGAGACCCATAGCCTTCTAGGGTCTTTTTCATTCATATACTCATACTGGAGCGAATCATCCATATGACGAGTCATTAGGATGATGGATTTCGCTTTATTTGCCTCTAAGGCTGCTCTATTTGCTTCCAAAGCTTGAGTTTGCTCAACAGTTAGCACGTCCTGTGTGATATCCACCAATTTACTTGGTTTGTTTTGTGACCTTGTTGTTTGCAGACCTTATTTATTTTGGTATTGTGAAATATTTTGTTGTTGGATAATATTATATTTTTATGAGACTTTATTTATTTATTTTGTACAGTTAATTTTAAGGTTAACTAGTTATTTTAGTAAAAAGGAAAATATGAATTTTACACTAGCTATTACAAAGAGGTTGTGTTTACTTAGAAGTCTGAAACTTATCAGATATTTTCTAATAAGTTAACTGAACCTATGAGTTTTGAGAGAGAACAAAAAGTCTTTTAGACGTGTTTAAGCTAGAAAAAGAAGAGAGAAAAACGTTCGAGTGCAAGGATAGAGAAAGGAGAAAATAGGTTAGGCTGCGCTGACCACAGTATCAAGTCTAAGATCAGGTGTTTTTGTTTCAATTTCGATTAGGTACTTTTACTTAAACAATTATGGTTCTTTCATTATTTGAAATTAGATTTATCAAGGGTTATTTTGGCATTGAAATAGGTTAGGCTGCACTGTCCATAGTATCAAGTTTGAGATCAGGTGTTTTTGTTTCAATTTTGATAAGGTACTTTTACTTAAATGATTATGGTTCTTTCATTATTTGAAATTAGATTTATCAAGGGTTATTTTGGCATTGATTTCACAGAAAAACATTAAGAATTGAATTTATGGTGATTTTTCAAAGTTGACATAGAGGAAACAGGTTTTCTGCTGACAGAAGTTAGGAATGTGTTACAGTCATTGTTTGAAGAGCCAAATGCTTTGTTGTAGACGTCATATTTTTCTGAAACGTTTCTCTTTGTGTCTTCTTTCTGGGGTAAAAGTTTAATGAATTAATCATTCGTAGTTATTTTTATAAAATTCATTAACCATCGGAACCTAGCTGTTTACGTGGAGAGGCTTATTTTGGGTTCTATTTGAAGACAGCTTTTGGGGTTCAGGAGAAACTGATTTTGCTCCCAAATTTTTATCATATGCTAAATATTGAGCTTTAAATAGACTTGTAAAATTTCAACGAGTTTCAGTTCATATTGAATCTGGTGGAATTTTTGGAAGAGTCATTGTTGGTGAAGGTTCAGTTTCCTAGCAGCGACAGATGTCGGTTTTGGAAAATTATTTGGACAAGTTCTTTGTCTTCTAGGTTGATCTTGTAAATTTTTCAAGGGTTTTTGTTAATGATTGTAGCAAGTGAGATTTTTCCTTTAGACGTAGGTCCTGCCAGATTGCTTTTACCACAGGTTATAAGGTTCTAGTTCGTGTCTTATTTTGAGTTTTTGTTTGCTTTAGGCCAAGAAACCGCAACTTATGACGATGTACCAGTTGCTTGTATAGCTTGCGTAGTTGAGGTAAGTAACTTTTGTTTGCTCTGGAACCATGATAAATATATTATTGATGATACGTTACTATATTATATATTATACGCTTATGAATTGGAGTGCACTATTTTTGTTTCCATTATGAGTGCTTTGTCTTGTACTAGGACGTATGCATCATGCAAAATTTGATAAGTTTTGAAAGAGATTTTTGCTACGTACTCTTTTGGCATATCAATACCAGTAGACTGTTTGGGGAGAAATCTGTTTTGTAAGTGCAAATTATGCACTGTTTTGTCTTTGCAGGTTCTGTATTGTCTGTTATATGGCCCACATAGTGGGTTCGTCATCGACGAGTGACGTTTGTCTCCCACCTCTGATAAATTTAGGTCTCACTGGTATGGTGTGTCTAGAGGGACCTAGAAAGTTCAGTTTGATTTGTTTTGAGTGCACTCCATGTACTATGCATTTTACTATATAGTATATATAAGTGTGGAATGTCTTTCTATTTGTTATTCGTGATGTGTTATAGTTACTTACTGAGTTTATATCCTATTAGTAATTTGTTATGGTTCCATGTGATGACCTGGATTTTCATTATGTAATTTTGATAATTAATAATGGACCAGTTGTACGAATAATTGTTATAATGCTTTATTCGTAGATTTTATATGGAGTGGAATGATTTTCGTACGTATAAATAATTGAATTTCACAGTTTAGGGGTCGTGTGAAGTTTGACTTTTTATATGTTGGGATTCTCGGAAAATTTCCTTCACGAAAGTTGTAGAGCGCGTCGATACGAGTTCGTGGACATGCGGAACGCGGGAATCAGAGTTTGTATGAGAAAGTTATGGCTAGCGGAAGAAGTTTCCGTTTTAGTATAAATAGAGGAAAATCATAAATTATTTTCATAAATTCCATTTCCTTTTCCGGAAGCCCTCTCCTCTCTCTCTCTTCTCTCTCGGTCGGCCTCTTCAGAAACGAAAATATCCTGCTGACCCGACCCGAACCCGGTGTTCCGACCCGGCCGGAACTCCATTCTCCGGCGACCTCTACCCGGCGAAACCTGCACAGAACGACTCGCCTTCTTGCTCCAGTCGTCTCTGTGGTGACCTCGAGCGACGATTTTCGGTGGAGGAAGCGCAGCAAGGCGGTGCAGTTCGTGGTTTTTCAACCCGACCGGAAAACGCAGTTCCGACGTCGGCAAGGCTTCCAGTTTTCTTGGTTGAGCTCAGAACTGCATCGCCGATCGATCCTTGGTGGTTGTTTGGATCGATTCACGTGAAAATTCGATCAACTCAGTTGGGATTACTATTCACGGCTTGTGAGGTAGTTTTCGATCCCTTAAGCTTGTTTTCTGACTTCGATCCAGTTATGAAAGTTCACAAGCATGCTTAGATGAAGCTTTTTGATGTTGGGAGTTTTGTGAGATTTTGAGTTTTTGGCCGGCGGCGGTGCACCACCGTCTGTGGTGGCGTTCCGGCGGTGTTCCGGCCACTTAAGGAACTGTTTCTGGTATTATATGTCTTCTACTCGTCGATACGAGCGTTTCGATATATAATATGCAAATTTTGGAGTTCGTATGGATTTGTTATGATTTTTGCCGTTTCATATCGGTGAATTTATTTGATCCGTGAGGATACGAGCGTCCGATCGACTTGTGGTTTGGTCACATCGATCGTGGACGTATTCCGAAGACTTTGGGAGGTCTCGGATGTGGTTTTGCCTCGATTGGCGCCACTTTGGGGATTTTAGTTCAAAAACAGGGGTTTCGAACTTAAATCAAATGTGAATCATTACTAAGTTGGAACCATATGTGAATAGGTACTTGACGAAGTATTCAGACGAGTGGTTGGTGATAGTTTTGGTTCGGTTCTGTATTGAAGACGCAGCAGGAGTTCAAGGTGAGTAAATCTCACAAGGACCTTTATGAACAGAAGTACCATTATTGTTTTGGCGTTAATCATTTAACTGCAAACTATAGTTGGTATTAGTAGGCATTCCTGAGCGAATGACTACATATATATATTTAGATGAAATATATATATCCTTGTGAATGATTGTGATGAATAATAATATGCATGATGGTGTTCATATTATTGTTAAATGCGACTTTTCAGGAAACGATATTATAGAAAAGATGTTTCTATTGTTCGAAAAGTATTGAGCATTAATGTTATATTTTGAGTCAAGCGTGACTCATTTTAGATGTATTGGTCTTTGTACCAAGGGTCACAGATGGTGAGCAAGGATTAGGAAAGCCGAAGTTAGGTGCTTGTAACGTTTTTAGGTCAGATGCGACTTACTTAACGTTGACCTTAAGACCAGATAGGGTCTAAGAAGATCTTATGTCACAGATGGTGATAGATCACATATAGTGACAGGTTGCAGACGGTAACCTTGATGTTTGATTTCGTGACCAGATGAGGTCTGAAGATCATGCATCACAGATGGTGAGCAGAGATAAGGAAAGCCGAAATTAGATAGTTGTAACGTTTTTAGGTCAGATGTGACTTACTTAACGTTGACCTTAAGACCAGATAGGGTCTAAGAAGATCTTATGTCACAGATGGTGATAGATCACATATAGTGACAGGTTGTAGACGGTAACCTTGATGTTTGATTTCGTGACCAGATGAGGTCTGAAGATCATGCATCACAGATGGTGAGCAGAGATAAGGAAAGCCAAAATTAGATAGTTATAACGTTTTTAGGTCAGATGTGACTTACTTAACGTTGACCTTAAGACCAGATAGAGTCTAAGAAGATCTTACGTCACAGATGGTGATAGATCATAGCTAGTAATAGGTTGCAGACGGTAACCTTGATGTTTGACTTCATGACCAGATGGGGTCTGAAGATCATGAGTCACAGATGGTGACAGATGGTGATCAATAGTTGAGCTGAGACCAGATGGGGGGTCTAATGATTATAGGTCACAGATGGTGACAGGTTGTAGACGGCAACCTTGATGTTGATTTCCTGACTAGACGGAGTCTGAAATCATATGTCACAGATGGTGACAGATCACAGATGGTGATAGACCACAGATGGTGATTAAGGCAGGAAATAGGTAATCACGTCCTTGGTAGGACGAGTGATTACAATTTCAATAGGGTTCTAGTTTATCTGCCATGATAGCTTATGGGAGTAACAGTCGAGGTTGCTTGAGACTCATAGGTTCGCGGCTTAAAGGAGAGTTCAGATGGCATTCTTCTTTAATTGTCTAGATGAGACTTGAATTGCTACTTGATGGTTAAGTTAGCAAATAAAGCATGGTCATAGTGGTGACTCATGTTGTCCTTTCTATGGAAAGGATATGAAAAGTTAGAAGGAAATCATGGCTGCATGTTTCCTTAAGTAGATTGATGTGAGTTGTTGATTGATGTTCATGAGTTACTCATACGAGCTTGAAGAAGCTTACCGGGTTTGTTGTTTGGCAACCCCGGTGCACCATTGTAAATGGTGTAGGGGCTAATCCTGCAGGTCAGGAAAATCGTGGCTGAAGCTGAAGGAGCTTGTTGGCAGCAGAACGGGTAGGAAGCAATTTTTGTTGGCTTTGCCAATATATGACTTCCGCTATGCAGTAAGCTCTGAGGAGCATTACGTTTTATTGTGATGACAATTAAATTCGTAAATTTGTATAATATATAACTCTGTGGAGCGAGTGTATGTTATCTTGGATGATTCAGTGTATCAGTAAGTACTTGTTTTAAAGGGAAAGATGTTCCAGGTATTTGTATTGATGACTGAATATTCACGCATGTATAATTATGGGATTATATATATCGATTTTTATTGTTGGAAAAATCAGGGGCGTGACATTCCAGGTACTGAAGAGGAATTGAATGCTTAGAAGACTTGGTGGCAGCTAGTGGTTGTGTCGGCGTCCCCTAGAATAAACGTTTTAGTTTCTTGTTTAAGATTGTTTTAAACTTTAGAGTTGAGCTTCCGTTACTTTTTTTTAATCATAGATTTTATTTTCAAATTAACTAAAGTGTATTTTGAAGCTTTTTTTTATATCATTTTGACTTAAGAGAATTATAGTTTTCACCTCCAAATTTTGGGGCGTGACATCCTGGCTGGGCTCGAGAATTGTATCCAGAATTCCATTGACCTTGAGATATTAGCGGACATCACGTACCCACTTGTGATATCCAGAGCAGTTGTTCCCAATGGAGCGATTCCAGTTTATTCAGGTTACTCATCCTAAAAGAGAACAAGAAAAATGGTCAGTTTCGGAGCGGAAAAAACTACCACGAAAACATATAAATTTCTGAGCGTAGTCGCTCCAAGAAATTATGAATTTCCGAGCGTAAACGCTTCCAAGAAATCAGGGATTTCTGAGCGTAGTCACTTCCAAGAAATCCTATTCCAAGAGGTATTGGATTAGATCGAAACAATGATGTGTTTGTGATTGATCATAACTTCTCAACAAACTCTAAGTTTGGAAGACTCTACAAACTCAAAGCTTGGAAGACTCTACAAACTCAAAGCTTGGAGTGAGCACGAACCCCCATAGTTCGGCTTTTGGTCTCCCCTATGAAGAAGAAAGGGGGGTAGAAGAAGGGAGTTTACAAGTCCCCGAGAATAAGAAGAGAAATGGAATAAAAACTCAAAAAAAGGGAATTTTAAGTAAAAAATACCTCGAAATAGATCGCCGGAAAATTTGTCTGAATTTGGTCTTCAGAGGTGGCCGGAAATTGTCGCCGGAGGTGGTTGACCGGAAAAGCTTAGCTAGTGGGCTGCCCTTGCTTTTTTTTTTTCCCTTTTTTTTTTCTTTCTCTTTCGGTTTGGCCCAAGCCTGCCTTCCCTTTTTTTTTTTTTTTCTCTATAGTTTGCTGGCTTTTTCTTCTTTCTAGCAGTGGGCTACATTCTTCTTTCTGGTAGTGGGCCCACCTCTTTTCTTTCCTTTTTTTTTCTTTGCTGGGCCACGCCTCCTCTTTCTTTCTTTGGGCTGCTTCTTGCCTTGGGCTAGGCTAGGGAAGGTCTGGGCTGCTCCTTGTGCTGGGCTCGGTTAGAGAAGGACTAGGCTAGGAGTCTGACGGTTCACGGATGTGTCGGTTCTACAGGCCGGTCTAGTTACTTTAAGGCCGGTTCCAGGAGATATTTTTCCTGTTCCCGGATTCTGGAGTTAAGATGCTGGTGGTGACAAAATTTGACTGGAGAAGGCAGTCTGGAAGGATGCGAACCGGGCAGGGGATTGTTTTTATCTTACGAAGGTCGGTTTGGTACTTTTGCGACTGGTTCCGGTGGCGCCGTCGACCGTTCTGGGCTCCTAAAATCGAGAGCTTCAAGGTGGGGGTCGGTGGTTGCTAGGGTTTAAAGGCTACGATTTTAGGGTTTAAGGGTTAGAGCTTATGGCTGATAATGTGTTTTAGGAAAACTGAATTGGGAGATAATTGAGTTGTACTTTCTTTGATAATAGAGCCTCTTCATATACAGGATTACAAGAATAGAGATAGAAGTGTACATGGAAATAAAATCGTACATTGATTGAATATCTAATAAGATTATCCGAGAATATCTTTAATATAAATCCTATTACAACTAGAGCACGTAACATAGAGTTTGAATAAGACATATATTCTAGATTTACTTGAACATGAGTACAATTGTTAAACAACATTTTCAGATTATCCCTATAGGCATGGGCCTTGGCCTTTGGCCGGCCCAACATGAATATAGAACCTTGAACCATGTATTGCGCTATCTGTCAAGTTAGAGATAACTAAGTGCAGCGTGCGCCTCGTATTGGCCTAAGATTCATGGGAGACTCATATGCCTTACTAAGGGGTCCAAGTGTGTGGCGGCTAATCCGCTTCGCCACATAGGCAATGCCATGAAGCTTGTTTATACGGCAAAATAAGTGAGAATTATACGCAAGGTAGCCTTGGATCCCAACTCAAATTCATTAGGGTTTCGTGCCACCAAAGGCTCCATCTTCTATCTTTCTCTGTCTAACTCAAAAGGTAATTAAGTTACATATCGATCGACATAGCCTACTGGTTAGTTGAGAACACTACTATTTTGACGGTCGAAGTCTCTATGACCGATACTAGTTGCCTTAATAATTTAAGAGATTTTAATTGTCTCTATTTGTATACGGGAGATTTTCCTAGAAGAGAAGAACGAGTCCCCATATGGGGAGGACAAGAGGTACAACCGGATGACGAGACAAGATATGCTAAAGCACGCCCAGAAGTTGACTAGAAGAACCGATATCCGCCACCAAAAACAAAAGCCCGCGAGGCAAACCGTTGAATTTCGTGGAGCCACTTTTCTTTTCCTGGAACGCAAAAATTAGAATCCAAGCGCTGGCCCCACATGGCACGCACGCACAACCCGAGAAACATTTTCCAACTTATAGATAGAAACAGAAACAGAAAAGAGGCCCTTTTGTTGAATCCAAGCTCTCTCTCTCTCTCTCTCTCTCTCTCTCTCAAATTCCGAAAAAAGCATCTGACAAATACAATAGGAAATCTTAAAAATCTCCCCCACCCAATTTATTTGACGCAGACGAAGCCATTATTATTGCTAACTAAAATTGAAAATGAGTGACACCAACGCTGTTGCTTTTTCTTCTTCTTCTTCTTCTTCTTTAAATTCAATTATAATTATAATTATTTATGGTTGTTGCTTTTGGTGTTGTTCCCCAAATCTCACCTCACATCGCAATCAATCACATCCGCTTCTTCGATTCTCGATAGCTTTGGTTTCTAGGGTTTATGCTTTGGTTGAGGTGAGGCCATGGAGACTGGCTCGGAGGGAGAGAAGACGAGAGCTGAGGCTCAGGCTCAGGAAGGGGAGATCAGAACCAAGCGCAAAATGAAGACTCGTTCGCAGTTGGAAGTTCTTGAGCAAGCTTATGCAGGTTTCTGTTTGTTTTGAGAATTTGTTTGTTTATTTTAGTGGAGGATGGTGTAATGAGAATGCGAATGTGTGTTTTGGATTTTGATTTAGCTGAGCAATACCCGTCGGAGTCGGTGAGAGCTGAGCTGTCGGCGAAATTGGATCTTTCCGATAGGCAACTACAGATGTGGTTCTGCCACCGGAGATTGAAGGACCGTAAGCCGACGCCGACGACCGGGAAGCGGCAGAGGAAGGACTCTCCGGCTGGAACGACTGGAGTGGTTTCTGAGGAAATGGCGGGGAGTGAGCCGCCGCCGCAGCAGTTGATAATAGAGGCTCGAGCTGTTGCTTTTGTGGAGGCGCAGCTGGGAGAGCCATTCAGGGAGGACGGGCCGATACTGGGCTTGGAGTTTGATCCGTTGCCACCGGGCGCATTTGGTTCCTCCGTAGGTACATTTTGGTTTTTGGTTTCATTTCTTAGTCCTTATAGTAATGTAGTTTGATTAAAGACGTAGTATATTAGTAGTGCTATTTTACTTGAGAATTGCTCGGTGGATTTCTGGGCACTTTCTTTTGCTGTTTGCATGTCTCTGTGATTCGGGCATATAATTACTGCTTTCTTAGTTGAGATGTGATGTTTATTGATGTTATGAGCAAGATTTAGTGCCATGCAACTTCAATAGGATTAGTGCCGGAACTTAGAACCACTCCTGGTTGATGGAGGAAATGGATGATATGAAATGTGATGCCGCAGGCAAGTATTAAACTATATTAAACAAGCACATCTGATTACTAAGCACTTTATAATAAAGCGTTTGTGCTTAGTTATGTTATAAATGCAATGCAGAAATGCACTTTTAGGTTATTGTCTTTTGATTGGTGTTTATCATAATGTTCATGTGCTAGGAGCATCAGTTGTATCTTTTACAATTCCTAACCGAATTATTTTGAGGGATTTCGATTAATCATGTGTCAATGTCTCTATAGAAAGGCTACTTTGTAAGTTTTGAAAGGAGGTGAATAGTGAAAAATAGCATTCGAGGTTTTCTGCTTGTGTGTGGCATGGAGTGACTTGGAGAGATTCCAAGACACCTTTAGTGTAATGCCAAAGGCTGGTGTGAGGGTGTGAGGACATAATTTTTCTAATTTCTAAACCATATCTAGGAGTGATTCCTAAAACCCTACTGGTATGAAGCTAGTAGTTTCTATCCCGTTCAAAATTTTACTTCATTTATTTCATTTCATATGGAGTCCATGAGTTTGTCGAAAGCACATTGGTCTTGGAACCAGTGTTCTGTCACCGCAGCCTTGTGTTCACGGCTGGGTGTCATTTCCTGCACCTCTCATTTTCTGCAATACAAATTCGTAAACCATAACTAGCAAGGATTCTTCTTCCTATTATTATTTCATGGATTAGATGAGGTACTTCTATAGTGTTACCGTATTCTAACTGATCTGCCGGATCTAGCTGTTGGTATTTGAATTGAAGAGGAACTGTTTTATTTGGATGGTTCTGTATCCACTTTAAGTTTACTAATGTGGATTCCAAGGATAGACAGCTCCCTTCCCTCTCTTATTGTGTTTTCCCTTATCTCACATTAAGTGCGTTATTGCTTATGTGGGTGGTGTTGATTAACTTGATCGTCGTATATATGTCTAGAATAAATTCATCTTGTTTGAATTAGAATGCATGATGCTCCCCTCTGTGCACTGATTTAATACGAAGAAATAGGGTGGACACATGCTGTATGAAAACCAATATTATTGGGACTTAATGCTCGTTTGACATGTTCGTATTTTTTATTCATTTTTTCTTACATTCTCTTTCTACTCGTATTTCTGGACATGTGTGGTTGATTGCATCGTTTTGTGAGTTACAGTACTTTGTAATGAGTAACCCCCGAAACCCTTTATATAAATCATATAGGAGTGGCAACTGTTGGGCAGCAGAAGCAATCGGGATGGCCATATTCTGCAAATATATATGAGCAATCTAATGCTAAACCAATTAAGGTTTGTATTTCTGATTCTGTTATGAAGGCTGTAGCTGATGTAATTCATACTAAAATTCCTCTTTCTTCTCAGTCGAAGTTGGTTGTCCCCATATTGATTCTTTGTAGCTGATGGATTTGATAATTTCATTCTCATTTCATGTCCTATCAAAGCTGGTTGTCATTGTGTTAATTTCTGTTGCTGATGTTCATTCTCATTTCATGTCCTATCAAAGCTAGTTAGTTAATATGCTCTGCAAATATACATGATACACTTGACTTAAAAAAAAAAGAATCCAGTGGCGTGTTTTCTTGTATCCACTGAATTTGTGCGTTTTGCCATTAAAAGTCATGGGTTTGTTGGTTTGTTTCTCTTTTGTGGTTCTATTTAATAAAAAAAAATGCTGTCAAATTTTTCATATTGTACAAGATTATAATTCTGTGTGTCTATCTCTTAGGAGGTAATATTTTATAGTACAAGGACAAAAAGGTCAATATGAAGTCCTGAACTACAGTTGTTGATACCAGTAGTTAATATTATATACAGTAAATACTAAAAATACTGTCTAACACCAATCTTGAAGGTGTTACTCTCCTTCTCTCCAACTATGTCATTGGTTCCTCTGTTAATTCTGTGTAAATGAAGATTTTTGGTACTATTGTTTCAGTTCCTGTAATTTAATTATTTCTTCACCCTTCAAAATATTTTATAGAAATGATTTTCTTTTGCTTTTTACTTTGGTCCTTTGTTGATGCCCTGTTATTTTCTCCTAATGGAACAATTGTGCATTTCTTGATTTACTCAAATCTGTTGCTCAAGAAGCAAAAGGTTAACCAGCTAATATGTGACCTTGGTTCATTGTCAGGGTGCTTCAAGGACTGTCCATGAATACCAGTTTCTTCCAGAAAAGCCAACTGTTAGGACAGACACTTATGAAAGGGCTGCCCCATCTCACCACTATGGTTCACCCACTGAATCTCGCCATGCAAGGATTCCATTATCTACTGTGTCCTCGTTCATTCATGGTAATGAACAAGTGCCCACTGTATATCGATTTCAAAGCCAGATGGCTGGGCTAAATCTTTTGTCACAGCAAGGCAGGGCTGGTCACCTCTTGCCATCTGCTGCAGAAGAATATGGCAATGTTCATGGAAAGAACTTCACGAATATTACCATGGATGCTCATTTTAGTGCTCACCCAATTAATCAACTGAACAATCCTTTTATACCATTTGCCAGAAGTGTGGCTCATGACGAGGATGATGTTTTAAGATTGGAAAGGAAGCACAAGGTCTCTAATGCTCTACACAGTATTCATGACTTTATAATTTTGATCATCATATCAAGCTTATTATTACTTCTTGCAGAGTGAAGAAGCAAGAATAATGCGGGAAGTTGAAGCCCATGAGAAAAGGATACGTAAAGAGCTTGAAAAACAAGATATCCTGAGACGAAAGGTTTGGTCTTCACCAATCATGCATGTTTTGCGGACTTTATATATGCTGATCTTTTTTTTCCTGTTTGATATGTTAAGAGAGAAGAGCAAATAAGGAAAGAAATGGAGAGGATTGATCGGGAGAGGAGGAAGGAAGAAGAAAGGCTATTGCGTGAAAAGCAGAGAGAGGAGGAGAGATACCTAAGGGAGCAAAGGCGTGAACTGGAGCGAAAGGAAAATTCTTACAGAAGGAGTCAATAAGAGTAAGTCAACCTACTTCTTGGCTGCTATTCTATAGTATAAAGATTTCTTATAGGTGAACTTGATATTCTCAGGCAGAGAAAATGAGACAAAAAGAAGAATTACGCAGAGAGAAAGAGGCAGCAAGGCTTAAAGCTGCTAATGAGAGAGCTATTGCTCGTAAAAATGCTAAAGAATCAATGGAACTCATTGAGGATGAATGCCTGGAACTCATGGAGTTAGCTGCATCAAGCAAGGAGCTTCCTTCCATGTTGTCTCTTGATTATGAAACCTTGCAAAATCTTGAATCATTTAGAGGTAACCCCAATTGATGTTTAAGTTGGATGCAATGTTGTTTTGTTACTGGAGTCCGTTAATTATTTCCTTTTTATGTGGTAACAAGAGTTAGGTCTTATTGAGTTCGAAAGTATGTCTCCAGGTTAATGTTCATGTGATATAGAGATATATTTATAGTTTGCAACCATCCTCTATAATTGATCTATCCACATAACTTTAATTTTTAATTTTTTATGTATAAACATTATTGTCCAATTATAACTTTGTTTTCATCTAAACTGTTCCTAATTTTTTAGGTCTCCCTTTTACAGTCTTTTCTGCTAGAAATTAGTAACTTGAAAATTTGATAGCCATTTGATTATTTCTTAGACACTGCCATCTATCACAGGTGGATCAATAATTGGTTTCCAATTTGATCTTTGTTTTTTTTTTTTGTTGATATTTTGGGCTATGAGGATCCTTAAATGGGACCTAAAGTTGGATAATTTGGATCACTGCATTACGTTGTGGGGTGATCTCCAATGATGTTTGCAAACTTCAAACTTAATGTCTGCTGTAGAGAAATGTTGTCCTTGTGTTTTCTATGGCGTAACATTTGCCTTGTTCCCTAGTTCTTGAAGCCACATTTCTTGATTGGAAGAATACTATAGAAACGTGGGTTAATATATACTTGATATAATAAAATGAGTTATTGTATAAGAACAGTAAGTTTTAGAAAATTTAACATCAATATAGAGTTGTAGACTGCCAAGATATTGAGGAACATAGATTGCTGAAGTGGAGGAATTGTGGGAAAAGATCGTTCATTGGTCTTCCTTCTGGGCTTCTGTTTCAGTGGCTTCTAAGAGTGAAAAACTGTCTTCCATTTTGTGTAATTGGAATGGAGCGATTAGTTAGTCATCCTCTAGGTCTGCTCACTTCCGTTTTCTTTTGATTCTATTTATTTATTTGTGCTAGTTCCTGTAAATTGTTGTGGTCCCTCTGCTCCAAGCTTGTACTTTCTCACAATTTGCCTAGTTCCTTTCTTCTCATAAAGAAAAAGAAAAAGTTAATTGATTATCCAGATACAATTTTTTTTTAAATGAAACGAGAATTTAGATATGCACAGATATATGAGTTTAGATATGCACAGTTACATGAGTCTAGTGTATAAACTATTGTGACTTGAAAATGTCTAAAATCTTGTTGTAATCTATATGAGAGTATGATCATGTCTAATTTGTTTTCATCAAAATGTTTTATTTAAAATGGATGAAACTATTGAGGATGATCGATGACTCAATTGAAGGCATAGACCTGCTACGACTCATTTATAATATAAGGTTTTATTGGATATCCTCATCTTTGTGGTCGTTTGTGTGAGACAAATTTTATAGGCTACTTTTAGGCTGATCTATATTTCTTAATTTAAATTGAAATGGACTTTCATAATACTAAATTTGTCTACTATATCATGACTGTACAGTATACTGAGATTGTTTATTTTTTTGATGTTTGGATTTTGGTCGTTAAAACTGTGTTATGAGAAAACACAAATGATATATATACTTTTAGCCTTCTTGAATTCTTTTTTTAAACCTGTTTCTTATTTTCCAGACCAAAGAAAGAAAAAGAAAACAAATATTTTGCTCTAAAAGATTTTTATTCGGTTAATATGCCCATATACCTAGCGACATATAGTATAATATACTAGAGAAAATAATATCAAAACACATAAGGTGCCATATTGTAGCACTCATTTGAGAATCAAAATATAGACAAGTCATCTGATATTGTCCGAACTAAATAGGTTTCTGATGCTGACAAATAATGTGCATTATTTGCTGTGATTTAAATTTATATAATTTGCCGTCCCTGAATCTTTTTCTCCTCTGTAGTGCCATTGAGTCACCTAATCTTGCTTTGTATGCCTGGTTAGTATGGAGGCTTTTCTATATGTATCATCTAACAGGACTTTATTTATTTATATAATTTCTATTGCTAGATATGCGGAGTACATTCCCACCCAAATCTGTGCAGTTGAAAAAACCTTTTGGTATTCAACCTTGGATAGATTCAGAGGAGAACATTGGCAATCTTCTTATGGTGAGTGTTCTTATGTCTCTTTTGCTTTCCTGACTTGGATGATCCACTAGACTCTTAACTAGAATTATGTAACTTCTCTCTCTGCACATCGTTTTTGGAGGAAATGACCCATGAATATTTGCTCTGGATGTAAGTGGACACACCATACACACCAGATGTATGCAGGTCAATTATTTGGAGGATTTCCTTTCATGTATCGTACTTTGGATTTAGTGTTTTGATCATGTTCATCATGCACAACTTCAAGTCAATCTAAGATCTTTAGAGATTCTGATTTGGATATATTGATTTTATTTTCTCTCAACTGTCTGTATTTGAAATATTAAGTTAACTCAGTATCGCTGACCTATATTGATTTGTATTTATCTTTTACATATCTTCACTAGAACTTTCATGGAATGATAGTCCATATCGATTTGGCTTAAAATATTGGGAACACTATGCTAAGATCCAAGGCTAGGGTTGGCAATATAAAATTCATATGAAAGTTATCAATTGGCCTAAATGTTGCCAGTGTTACTCACACTTCTGACAGATCAGTGTTACACCATAGAGTTTCACTACCTGTTGGTCTGTTTCTGTATGAAGAATAAAAGCCCTTTGTTCAACCCCACATACAACATAATTACTTAATAGCTAATGACTTCAATGATTGTCATGTTTTTAAACAACATTATTGAGGGCCTAATCACTTCAACAATTGTCACATGTACTTGATTGTTTCTTTACCAATCCATTGAGGACCTAATACAATGTTAAAGGACTAATTGTGTAATTGGTTATTTTGGTTTTATTCAAATTGTTTCTTTCTATGGCCTATATTATCAGTTTTGAAATCGAATGATGTTTTTATCCATAATTACAAAAACTCTTACCTTGCAATTTATTGACCCAAGCTTATTGTTTAGGCATGGAGATTCTTAATTACTTTTGTGGATGTTCTTGGGCTTTGGCCATTTACTCTCGATGAATTCGTTCAAGCTTTTCATGACTATGTAAGTTGTGCTATTTTTTTTTGGTTGAAATCTTTAGCTTCTGTTATGGGTTTGGTGAGAGCCCATGGTTCTTATCCTTTTTATTTTTATTTTTTATCTTTTTTTATTATGCAAGTGTGTTTCACGTAAGACTTGCTTTCTTATGTTCAGGATTCTAGGTTGTTGGGTGAGATACATATTTCACTTCTAAGATCCATCATTAAAGACATTGAAGATGTTGCAAGAATACCCTCTATGGGGGTGGGAGCTAATCAGAACTGCGCTGCAAATCCTGGAGGCGGTCACCCTCAAATTGTAGAAGGGGTAAGAAACTCTGCGGTTATTGTAGATCTGCATTTCAATTTGGTTTCTGCTAGGTTCTTTCTTTCGGATTAACATTTTTCTTTGGCATGTTGATTTAGGCATATGCTTGGGGATTTGACATCAAAAGCTGGAAGTGCAACCTAAATCCACTGACATGGCCAGAAATATTGCGGCAATTTTCTGTATCAGCAGGATTTGGACCGCAACTGAAGAAGAGGGATGTTGAACCAGCTTATCTTCATGAGGACAATGAGGTGACTTTTTTTCTAACCTGGCCGACAGTTTTTATTATGCTTCATTTTCAATCTTTAACTAGTTGTTTTTGATGCCTTCTCTGAGAATATGAAGAAAATCACACATTGGAAAATGGGGACCTTGCAAATGTGTTTACAAGGATTTTACTTGTTATTTGTGATAATTTTGACTCATTGATTTTGTTCATGCTCTTCCATTAAATTGTTTCTGTTTACAAATGGTAAACCAGGCTGGTCACTTTATAGTCTTGGTTTATCGTAAAACAGGCAGAATTTTAAGTTTTGGAAAAAGAAATTAATAGGGATAAGAAATTGAGAGCTTACTTATTTGCTGTGTTTGCTAGTGATGGTTTACTTATATTTTTTTTAGACCACATAGTAGAAGGTTGAAGTTGGAGTCCTTGGGTTGTTTCTATCTCCTTTTGTGTCATACTTTAAAGAGTTAGGTAACAAATCTGTTTCGGTGTTCCACACCTCTTTTATTGTAAGATATTTGAAGGCTAAGCTACCTTCTGTTATATGATAATCGTGAGTTGGTTGCTCATGGTAGGGTAATGCTTGTTATTTCATTCAAAAGTGAAGATCCAACTTTGTCCAGTTCCCGATTGGTGCACGATATGGCACAGTGAGAGTGCATATCATTTGCTTCTTTCCTCCCTGTACCATTAAAATTCTGGTTGAGGTTGTTTGGGGAATTTGACTCAAGTTAGGTAATCCCAGCAGCATGAAAGCAAAAGGTTGTTGGTAGAAAGAAGGATAAGCCAAGCACATGAGGAGGGGTTGGAGCTTTGGGGGCGTGGGATTGGCTTCTGAATATTTGTACATTCTGTTACTTCTGTTATGCTAATGAAATAGTCCTTTAGTCAAAAAAATGTTTTAGATCAAAATACTTAATCAGTTGATAGAAAAGAAGCGGCTTCTAATGTTGTCTAGTGACTCTAGTCTTCATTGGTATAAGGTGCTTGGCTACTTATATAGAGGAGTACTATATTGTGTTAAAAAAAGAAAAAAAAGGTTTCCCCATTTTTATGAATCAATTTTCATGATGTCATATTTTTGCTGCAGTCTTGAGGACTTTAAACATACTAACCCACAAATCTCCAGGAGTTCTTTACCTTGTGATATGTTTATCTTTTCGACAGTACTGTTTCGTTTTCGACTTAGTAATATATGTCTGGATGCAATTGCAGGGTAATGATGTCAAGGATATAATTTCCAATTTACGCAGTGGAGTAGCTGTAAAAAATGCCTTCGCTATTATGCAAGAAAGGGGTTTTTCTAACCCTCGCAAATCAAGGCATTGCTTGACTCCTGGCACTGTTAAGTTCGCAGCATTTCATGTTCTTTCTCTTGAGGGGAGCAAGGGCCTTAACATATTAGAAGTTGCAGACAGGATTCAGGTAACTCAAGATGTGATGACTATTGCATTTTTGCTTGATTAGTATTTAACTTCTTTTGCTTATTTATTCAAGAAATCAGGACTTCGGGATCTCACAACAAGCAAGACACCAGAAGCCTCGATAGCTGCTGCTTTGTCTAGGGACTCAAAACTATTTGAGAGAACTGCACCTTCTACTTACTGTGTACGTGCTCCCTACAGAAAGGACACAAGTGATTCCGAGGCAGTACTTTCGGCAGCCAGAGAAAGAATTCAAATATTCAATAGTAGGATTTTTGATGTTGAAGGAGCTGATGAAGCTGAAAGAGACGAAGAATCTGAAAGTGATGCAGTAGAGGATCCTGAGTTTGATGATTTAGGCACTGAAATAAATCCAAAGATAGTAGCTCAGAATTCTGAAGAAGCAAGAAAAGTCAGTGACGGAATATCTTTGGAAAGTGGAAAAGGAAGTTACGAGGTTAGTAAAGCTCCAGGAGACCTTAGGAATGTCACAGAAGGAATTCCTTCAATCAATTCTGAAGCGTCCATCAAGGTTGAAGACGCTGGTTGTTCCTTGGATTCTGTTGACGCTGCAGGAATCTGCAACAATGTAGCTAATCATGATCAAGAAGATACAGAGATTGATGATAGCAACCCTGGTGAGCCATGGGTTCAAGGACTTACAGAAGGGGAGTACTCTGATCTTAGTGTTGAGGAGCGCCTCAATGCACTTGCTGCATTAATTGGTGTGGCAATAGAAGGAAACTCGATTCGAATTGTTCTCGAGGTATTTAACCTTTCATATTCATGAAATTGGATAATTTGCCAAAGCAGGTTTAGTGTTTGTATTTGAAATGTTAGCTCTTTTCAGGAACGTTTAGATGCTGCAAATGCTTTAAAGAAGCAAATGTGGGCAGTGGCGCAAGTTGATAAACGGCGTCTAAAAGAAGAACATGTCATCAAAATGCAATATACCCCTTTCATTGGGAACAAGACTGAGCAGAGCCTGACAATTCCTTCAGAAAATAGGCAAAGTCCATCTCCTACCGTTGATGAGAAAAACATTGAGACGACGGTGAAGCTTTCCGTCCTGCAAGAGCAGATGGTTGATCCACAAAATGAGCAAAATTATATCAACAGTTTTCCTTCTGTACGAAACCTCCAAATGCAGGAGTACTCTGTTGGTCCAGACAATCACCCATTTCAGCAACCCGGTCTTATTGCTGATAAGTCGCACAAACAATTAAAATCTTATATTGGTCACAAAGCAGAGGAGATGTATGTTTATCGATCATTGCCTCTTGGTCAGGATCGTAGGCATAATAGATACTGGCAGTTTATTACATCTGCCTCTCGAAATGATCCTGGTTGTGGCAGGATCTTTGTTGAGCTGCATGACGGTCGTTGGAGGCTTATTGATTCTGAAGAGGTAGTTTTCTCTAGGTGTGCATTATGTGTTCTGTCAAGTATATATTGTGCATCTACTATTGGTTTCCCCTACTCCAGCTTGCTTTAAGAGTCTCTGTCTTCCCAATGTTTGTTTGTCCTAGATTATATTATGAATTCTAAATAAAGAATTATAAGCTATTTTGGACTTTTGCATATCTGTTCCACGTTGCAGAGCTATTGCAATTTATAATGTCGTCTAGGTTTTGTTGATATGAAAGGCTATTATGTGAAACAGTGACCTATTGGATTCTTTGTTTCCACTAATTTCTTTTATCTGCTGTTTTTAGTCTTTTACTTAGTTATTTATTCATCTGTTCTTTTTTATTTTTTATTTTATCATGTGGGGTTTCATTTCGTACAGTCTGGATGCAGGGCTTTGATGGTCTTTTGGCATCTTTGGATGTGCGTGGGAATAGGGAATCCCATTTGCAGACAATGTTGCAGAAGACTGAAATATTCTTCAAGGAAACTGTTAGAAGAAACAAGTTGCATTCTAACCGGGGGAGGCATATCAAAGACACTGCTAAAACAGAAGATGTTGAAATGCCTTCTGGTTATGATTGCAGTGGTGGTACGGATAGCCCTACCAGCTCTGTTTCTGTTGCTGACTCCGATATGTTGGAGAGCTCAATGACTTTTTCAATTGAGCTAGGAAAGAACGAAACTGAGAAAACTGGTGCTTTAAACAGATATCAAGATCTGGAGAGGTGGATTTTGAAAGAAAGTGTTGGTTCTTCAATATTATGTGCTGACAAAAATGGGGAAAAAAGGTGTCCCCAGCTACTGGACATCTGCAATTCTTGTCGTGGAATTTTTTATTTTGAAGAGAATCACTGTCATTCTTGCCATAGAACTTTTGGCAAGGGCGAAATAGATTTTTCACAACATGTGGTACTGTGTAAAGAGAAACTGAAGTTGAATTCTGATTGTAATTTACGTGGCTCGAGTTCTTCTCCCCTTAGGATCAGGTTGCTGAAGGTGCTATTAGCTTTGACTGAGGTAACTGCTTTTGACATTCTTGCTTTATAATCTGCAGTTCATTGTACTTCTATATCTATAATAATTTTTGACACCATATGATAGGTTTCTGTTCCATTAGAAGCTCTTCAACCTCTTTGGACCGACATGAACCGTAAATCTTGGGGTAGAAAGTTACATTCCTCGTCAACAGCTGAAGACCTTCTCCAGGTTACAAATTGGCATTGCTCCCTATTAATGAAAAACTTTTTCTTTTTCTTTTGGAACATGTGTAAAAAAGATGTAGAGAGGCACTATTAAGAGGTCAGTGACTCGATGCATAGTGGAGGTTTACATCCAGTAATTTTCAAACACAATAATTTCTACAGAATTGAGAATGCTATTGGCTTTAATACTTTGGGAAGCAATAACAATTTATTTTTGGAGAGTTTTAGTAGCCTGCCCCATCATTCCATTCTCTTTAACCTTGCCTCTGTAAGCTTGTTAAAGATGATTCTTTTAATCAGAGTCAGAGGTAACATTTTTAGTATCCTACACTTTGGACTTTCGTAGTTTCAAAATTTATTAAATGTTGCAATTTGGTCCAGTTCACATATCCCTTCATTTAGGTGATGGAAGTTCCCTGTGTTGGTATTGGGAATGTCATTATAATCACTTGACCAGCATAAGCGTTACATGGCATTTGACAACAAAATTACCATAATAACTGTCAAAGAATAACAGATTTCTAGTTTTATTTCTTAATTATGAGTTGCAGAAAATTTTTTTGCACAACATGTGCTAGTCTGAACCATGTAGAGCGCCTTGAGTAATTTTCTTTTCTTTTTATATATATTTTTTTCAGGTTCTGGCATCGTTGGAGAGTGCTGTAAAGATAGAATATTTATCTTCAAACTTTGAGACTACCGGTGAGCTGCTATATTCCTCAAATGAAAAAGGACATGTTACTAGCAATTCTTCTTCTCCTGATAGCGTTGCTGTGCTTCCATGGGTACCACTTACAACAGCTGCTGTGGCTCTTAGGCTCATGGAGTTTGATGCGGCCATCTCAAACATGCTACAGCAGAAGCTGATGATGACTCAGAAGGACAAGGAATCTGGGGATTTTAAAGTAAGTGATATCATATTAATAATTTAATATCATATAATTTATTTTAGAAAATAATCCGGAATGGGTATAATGAGGAGGAATGAATCACTTGGCTAGTGCATGCAGATGTTGTGTTCCCTAATCAAGTGAGTAATTTTCTCCTGGCCATTAAGCATTCAGGTTTTGTCAATAGAAGATAGATGTGTATGCGCACTTGAAGTGGAAATAAAGAAAGCAACTGTAATCAACTGCAATATATTTGATATCCATATACTTATTTGCTGGTCAGTGATCCTGATAATGTCTCTTGGGAGAATGTACTCTCTCCTGCATTCCATTTGACCAAAATAGGCTTCTAGAGAAATATATGTCTATTTGACCAAAATAATAAGAGATGTTGATTGGACTTTGGGTTTGGTATAAGCTTGCTGAGAAAGAAAAAGAACAAAGAAAACAATTAAGCACAAGGTTGAGATTCAAATGCTACCAAGACAATATATCTTGGTCCTTCACAGAGTTCATTCCTGGTGTAATAGTAACTATATTACATGGTTTTGAGGAAGTCGTAAATGTGTTTCCTCAAGTAGATATATCTAAAGAATTTGTTATGTAACCAAGTAGACAAAGATTTATCATGAATTTGTTACCTAACCAAGTAGATATATTTTCCATTAATGACTCGAACTTCTATTACTACTCAGTTGGATGTTTTGCTGATCCTTTACTCTTTATTTCAGAAGCTTCCAACAAGATCTGCTGTCATGAAAAGTTCCAAGAATGAGGAGATCTCGGGAACTCCACATCAATCTGAAGATTCTAAAGAAGGCCACTGGGAGTATCTGGGGAGTGGACTTACCGGCTCTGGCCATGGACGAGGCCGTGGTCGAACTGGTGGTAGGCGAGTGCCAAAAAAGGCAATTGGTTTAAGGGGCAATCCTAGGAAGAAGAGTAGAGTTACAGCCAAAGATAAATTAGTACAGGTGCAAGTACTGAAATGGAAAGGCAGACCACGTGGACGAGGAGGGCGAAAGCGTGGAAATCGGAGCATTAGAGGCAAGGAGACAACGTTTAACAGGATAATTAAGATCGGTGGGGAGAGAACTGGCCCCAAAGACAGTGTCTATTATAAATCACCAGATGACTTGGTTGAGGAGAATTGGAACGTAGGTGAAACTGCGGCAGAAAATGCAAGCGGTTCTGGAAGGTCAGAGTATGAAGTGGAAAATGGGGATGCATCAGGAGATGAATTTGATCATGTGCATGTGGATGACTATGCCGGTGGCTTCAATGGCAAGTCTGATGACTTATTGGAGGGAGGCGAATATAACATGGAGGGTGATGAAGATGATGTCGACAATGAGGTGGATGACGATGAAGGTGAAGGAGCACAGGATTCGGATTTTGATGGTGCAAGATATATCAATGGAGAGTGGGATGAAGAGGAACACATAGCTGATGATGGACAGCAAGACATGGAACTTGGTGAAGGTACCAGATCTTCGTCTTCAGACTATAGTGACTAAACTGACATGAAACTTGTAGAAAGAATTCTTAAATTAAGTTTTGGTTAACGGCTTCCCTGTAGTCCAACTATGTATTGGTACAGGGCAGATTGCTCCTCCTTGTTCATTAACTTAAATGATCAAGTGGGTTAACTAGGGTACCCTACTAATGCAATAGTATGCATCTTAAGCGAACTTCGGTCATAATTTTTTATCTGTAGAAAAGATGAACCAAGTCAAACAGAGTTTAGGCGTCAAACTGTTATCAAACAGATCAAACCCGATGATTGGACTTCAATTTTTCTGTTTTTTTAGTTGAAATTAAATTACAATGAAGTTCAAATCAGTTAGTTAGCATATTTGGAGCGAAACACTGTACAAGGTAGAAATTACTAATCATCTGAGATGGTTAACGCCGGTTTATTAAGATCTGTAATGAGGCGGCTGATACGGCGGTTGACATGAGCGGTCAATGCTGTTCAACTGGCCATTGTCTGTTTGCAGGTCACATTATAGGGAGGTTTGTTGTTTAGACCGAGGGCAAGAATAGTTGTCACAACTAAATCCAGCCAAAACCACACCAAGGATTAACAAAATAAAACAAGGCTAAATAATACTTGACAAGTAATCGTCATTCGATGAGTAATAACTTTGAGGCAAATTCACTATAAAACCTAAAAGCACAAAGTAGGAAATGGTATTATCAAAACCAAGCTGATAGTTGGAAGTGAGTAAACCTCTCAGACTTGGAACATAAACCCGTAGAGTCGTAGTTATGTCCATGAGAGGTCTACGAGGGATTCAAGTTTCTGAACACCAGGATTAATTTCAGTATCCTAAAAGCTTCTTGATTCCAGCCTTCTGCTCTGCTGTCAACCTTGTTGGGAACTTGATGTTGAATTTTATTCTCAGCTTGCCTCTTTTGGTGGGTTCTTTCTGGATTGGCATTCCTTCCCCTAGAACAACCTCCTCATAGCTTGGATGAACTACATTATTGACTGGGATGGTTAATCTCCTACCATCCAGGGTGGTGAGGTTGACAGTGCAGCCAGTAAGAGCCTCGACCAAAGATATATTCTGTGTCACTATCAAGTCATTTCCATCACGAGTGAACACACTGTGTGGCTTCTCGTCAATAATGAAAACAAGATCTGCAGGAATAACATTTGGCTGTTCATTTCCTTTCTCTGGAAAGGTAATTTTAGTACCCTTCTTCCAGCCAGGTTTTATGTCAATGGTCAGAATTTCCTCCACCTCCATGCCCTTCCTGCATCCACAATAATTGTGCGACATAATTTCCTCCACCTCTGGTAAGTTACTTGAACAGAAAGAACATATGAACATAATGACGATGCATGATTAGTCAGCATTTAAGAATTTCTTTAACCTACAATAACTTGATCTTTCCATGACAAACTAAATTGCTAACTCACTGTAGGACGACATTACAAGTAAGATGCTTTGGAAAATTTATATTCAATTGGGAAGCCCAATAGTTGAGTTCTCAAGAAGAAACTCAGCTACTCAGCTAAAGAGTACTGAATTCTGTGCTTCGAATGACATAAGCCTGTAATAGATGCACTCAACTGAAAATAAGTACTAATACTCTGCTGATCGAATATCGCTTCAGTAGCTGACAACTACTACATCTACAAGTCTACAACATTATTGCTTACTAAGGCATACCTCTCTCAATTCATAAAGCTTCTTATTCAGACCCAGTCAGAAATATTAACAAATTGACCAAGAAAAAAAATTACCATGTAATAGCAACTTATTCTATTTTCTTGTCATTTATATGAGACTGAGTGTGCAAACCATATTGTAAGAAAAGATCGATAGAACATAATCCCATTCTTATTCAATAATAAAAAATAAAAAAAATACACGCACAAAGAATCCCATAGTTAGATACTTAAATGTGAATTGAACAATTAGATAATAATATAAATAACAACTTCATGTGAAATAAAAATAGCCTAGTATATAAACAACAAAGGAAGATAAGATCCATCATACATTCATCTGTGGATAATTAAAACTTCAAGAATGGCAAAGCAGTATTTTCTTTTAAATTACAGAAAGCCTTGAGCTTTCTTGTGCATAAGAAGACAGAAGCACCTATCCAAAGTCCAAAGGGTTACCAAATAGACATGCTTTTCCAGGTTGATAAAACAGAATTACTTGATTAGTGTTGATTATCTATAGTATGAGAAGCAATTACTCTTTAGCTGTTTAATGAGTATCTTCCTAGCAAGAGTGTAAAGTTCACATTTCACACACACATTCAACTGTCATCTTGAATGGAGAAGACAAATAAAACTCTAGTAAAACCAAAAACCCTTACTAAAAACAAAAACAAAACAAAAAACAAAAAAAAGAAGAGAAAAAGAATAAGAAAAGAAAAACTAAGGAACTATATAACTCCAAAACAGCAAGTACTAGCAAACCAAATTCACATGTTACAGTCAGAGAGCCAAAAGTTCCTAACAGAGCATAAAAGATACATGAATGGATAGTTACTCACCCACTGGTGTCAGCAATATATCTGGATATCTTCATCTTCTTGCTAGTTCCTTTGTAAAGCTCTTCAAGGCTACAAGACAATCTGTTCTCAATTGGAGAGGCTTTGCGAGGACCACCGTATTTCATTGAACCACCTCCACCTTCTCTAAAAGCAAATGCATTGTCACCAAAGAAGCTACTATCACCAAACAAGCTACTTGAAAACCCTCCCCCTCTCGTGCCAAAAAACTCGGCAAATATGTCGTCTGCATTTCGAGGATTAAAATGAAACGCTGTTGGCCCATTTCCAGTTGAGAAGTAGGAAGCTCCTCCAAAGTCAGAAGGTGGCACTTGACCCTTTAGCCCCTCTTCACCATACTGATCATACACTGCTCTTTTCTGGGGATCACTCAGAACCTACAAGAATGCCAATATAAAATGAATGAAATCCAGAAGCTTTAGCACTAGTAACTAGTAACTACAAAGGGTTGTGCTTGGTCACTGAATTGATTTCGTTTGGTATCAGCGTATCACCAACAATGCATACAGAAAACCCAAAAACCGAATTTTGACACCGTTAAATGTTGAAGTCAGATGATAGAATTATGATACTCTAGAATGCAAAGAACCGGTATTAATATGTCCAAGTACAGATGTACCAAAATTGGCGATACTATCAAATACCGAAAATTTCAGTTTGTTAACTAGTACCTCAATCACAAAACCGATTTTCGTTTTGGATTTGGCAAGGCCTAATACCTATTCGAACCAATCAGTGCATAGATGTAGCACCTATAGTCAATCCAATGTGTAATGCTTTCAATACTGATTAATAACACAGCACACACCAATCTTAACAACCTCTGCAAATCTAAAGTAGCAATAAGGGGTCTTGAATCTGAGTGCGTCAATCTATCATCGATTGGCAATGGGTAATCATAAACAACAAAATGGATAGGCAATAATTTCAAATACCCGAGTACATGAACATGAAATTCTAAAACCATAAATACAGGAAGAAATAGATAAGTAGGGGAACATTGAAGTTAAGAGATACCTCATAGGCTTCCGAAACTTCTTTGAACTTGGCTTCGGCTTGTTTCTTGTTATTGGGATTCTTGTCGGGATGCCATTTCATGGCGAGCTTCCGATAAGCCTTCTTCAAATCCTCATCTTTTGCGTTCTTATCGACCTGGAGTATCTTGTAGTAGTCCACTCCCATTGTTGCACCCTCTAAACCTCTGAGCTTTAGACCCTTCTGGGTTTTGTGCTTTTTCTTGAAGGAATTGTGTGGTGGCTAGTTTCTTATCGATTTGGTGTCTGCTTCGGAAGGATTGTGTACTAGTTTTGATGCCTTGAGAATAGTGTGGAAGGTTCCAGAAATATGTCGAAAGCCCTCCCACAGCCCGCTGATCATGGCATTTTTAATTTTTTTTCAACTTTATAACATGCTTTTTTTTCTTTTTGGTCAAGCAGACAAGTTAATTTTAGGGCTTTTGTCCTTTTACTCTAGTTCTAGAAATTTTTTTCTTACATACCCAATTAAGTTATTTTAAGGGTTTTTGTCAATTTACACCATTTTTAGAGATTCTTTTCCCACTTACCTCACTGAGTTTTTTTAAGGGGCTGTGACCACTTACACAATTTTGGGCAAAAAATTGCCCACTTACTCCACCAAGAGTTTTTTAACCTCGTTTACCCAATCTAACATCTATTGACATTTTAGCCCCTATGAATTAAATTTAAACCCATCCATCTCCTCTCAGTCTCTCTCTCCTTCCCAAACTCTCTCGCTCTCCCCCGATCTCCACCTCCTCTCTCTCTCTCTCTCTCTCTCTCTAGCCGGCAGTGGCGACCACGCCTTCAACACCTTCTTCGTCGACCTCGATCTCGGCGCCGGCTAGCACATCCCAAGCCCCATCTTCGTCGACCTCTGCCAATCACTGAACACCGTTCTGGTGCCGACCATCCTCAATCACGGATCACCGATCTGAGGCCGGTCGGAGATGGGCTGCAGGTGAGAGACTGGAGAAGAGGGCCTGGGGAAGACGAAGGCGGAGATGGGACCGGTCGGAGATGCGCTGCAGGTGAGCGACTGCAGATGGGCTGCGTCGGGGCTGGGACCGGTCGGAGAAGGGCTGCAGGTGAGAGACTGGAGAAGAGTCCGGTCGGAATCGTGCCGGAATCAGGCTGGAGAAGCATGGGTCTCCACAGGAGAAGCATGGGTGCCCCCCAGTAAAAAAAATGTGGGGTTTGTTTGATGGTCTACTGGGGGGCAGTAGAAACATTATTGGCCCCTAGTAGACTTTGATACGAGGGACAGTGATCACTACAGTGTGGTGTTTTGATAAGTTACATGTTGTTTTCTGTGTATTAAAGTCAAATTATCTGTGAATCCTACAAAAATGTGCATTTTTGGTGGTCTATTGGGAGGCAGTAGAGACACTGGACTTTGTATTGGGAGGCAGTAATATGATTACTGGAGGGCAGTAATATGATTACAAATTGATCAATTGTTCCTGTAGTGTATTCATTTTGGTTTTTGGAGTTCATACAATTCACTGGACGGCAATAATATGATTTTTGGGAGGCAATAATATAATTACTGGGGGGCAGTAATATGATTACTGGGGGGCAATAATAGCCGGATTCCGGTCACCGGTCGCCGGAACCCGGTCACCGTTCGCCAGAGTCCGGTCGCCGGTCGCCGGAGACCGCGCCGGCCACTTGTCACTGGAGCACAGCAAGGTGGAGGGTGACTTCTCTCTCTAAGTGAGAAAGAAGGAGAGGGCAAAAAAGTCTAAAAAAAAAAGAAAAAGAATTAATTGGGTAAATGAGAAATAATCCCTTAGAGTGTTTTGGGTAAATGGGGTTAAAAAACAGTTGGTGGAGCAAGTGGGCAATTTTTAGCCTAAAATTGGGTAAATGATCATTTTCCCTTTTTTTAATTCCCTCTTATTCAAAACACTCTAAGGAGGTTTTCCCTAATACCCCATTAAGATTTTTTGTTTTTTTGTTTTTTTATACCATTTTACCCTCACCTTTGTTACTGAGAGAGAGAGAGAGAGAGAGAGAGAGAGAGAGAGAGAGAGAGAGAGTGGAAGAGAGAGAAACCATAGGGGACTTCACCGGATTCCGGTCACCGGCCGCCAGATTTCGATCACCGGCTGCCACCCACCGGACTTTTCTAAAGACGTCTATTGCCCCATAATAGACGTCTATTGCCCCCCAATAGATTTATCTAAATGGAAACTAATTTTTTTAAAATTACACAAATAAAACTTTGATTAAAGAAAAAAGAAGAAGATTACATCAATTCAAAACGTCTATTGGGAGGCAAATACACGTCTATTGCCCCCGATAAAACTTTTTTTTTATATTACTTTTTCTTTCCTTTTGGACCTTCTGGCCCCTATTTTACCAAAAAAGTGAAAAGGAAAAAAAAAACAAGAGGGTTGCAGTTCAATCATAAAAAAACAAGTCAAGGTATGGACTATATGGAGGATGAGTAGGCTCCAATCTTCAAAGATTCTCTAATACTAGTTGTTGCAAGTCCATACAATAGATAATTAAAGAAAAACAAAAAGAAAAGGAGAGAAAAAAAAAAGAGCGCAGCCATCAGAAATCTGCCAAAAAAAAAATCAAACCAACCGGCGACCCTACCGACTCTGATTGTGGCTGGAGAGTGAGGCGAGTGAGGCGAGCAACTCACCAGCTCCAGAAACTCCCGCTTCTCCTTGCCTCTTTAGTGGTGGCGCTCATCTGCTTCATAACCTGGCCAATCTTGGCCTCGACGGGGCTGCCGGAGATTGAGGCGAGAAGCTAAACAACGTCGTCTGAGATTTTACGGGAGCGGGAAATGTTGTTCGATGAGGAGGCGGAGATCCGGTGGGGAGACCGCTTCGCCAAAACCGACTTTGCCGGAACACCAGGGCCATGGCTTCTCCGATGGCCTCGTTGCTTGCATCCCCGACATCAACCTCGTTGTCGACGACTGGGCTCCATTCTGAATCTCGAAGGCCCCCGGCAGGTCTCTTCTGCTGCATCGACGCCGGCGTGGACAAGGACGTTAGAGAGAGGGGGGGGGGGGGGAGAGAGAGAGGAGATAGAATAGCATTAGTTGTAAATCTTTAATTGGATTGAGGGCAAAATGATAATTTTATGTGAGAGAGAGAGAGGAGATAGAGTAGCATTAGTTGTAAATCTTTAATTGGATTGAGGGCAAAATGATAATTTTATGGGAAATTGTGTTTGTGGGAATAAAAAACTGTTCTTGGGGTAAGTGGGAAAAGTTTGGCTCATTTTGGGGCTTTTGGTCAAGGACCCTTATTTTAATAACCAATTATAAATTAAAAGAAAGAATATACAAATTCACACGAAATTATTAGATCATGTACAAGTTAAGTTAGAATTAAATTAGAAATCCATATACAACACAAATACAAACAGCAAATCCTAATTAAACTCTAACTACACAAATTCATGTACAACACAAACACATATTACTATTCATGAAAACACTATTCACGAAATTAAAATATATTTCCAGATTATATTTTATACAATTCACGATTTCATGCAACCTAAAAACCTAAAACCGATTTTATTTATTTACAACTATACAAGAACATCAAGAAACGAAAACAAGGGGGTTTTTGAATATCAAAAGCATAAATTTTCAGAAAACAAATAAAGAATAAAAATCGTTTCTATACAAAGGTGGGAAAAGAAGAATTTTTTCGAAAACAATTTATCAAGAACCTTTCAAGAACAACATATTCATGCATTCCTTAATCTTGTTAATCACCAAGAACGCCATCAACCAAGACACAAAGATCAAAGCAACCAATGTCCCTTTTAACTTTCTTTCTTATGTTAATTGAAATAGCAAAGCACTAAATCAATTTATTTTGAAAACCCGAATACACACATACGTTGAAAATTCGTTTTCAAATCATTAAGTTTAAGAAAGAATTGATGAACATATAAATCCAAGTATGTCAACTCTTATCATCACATGCATAATCTGATTTCCGACTCAAAGCAAGCCTTTACTACTTATTCGAATTAGAGTTTACAAAGCATAAACCTAATTACTAGCAAGTTACATGCAAGTCATCTATGTTTCGAACCAAGTGAATCGTTAACATGTAATGAAGCATAAAAATCAGATTATCATTCTATCAATTCGGAAAACAACAAAAATCAAGAACACATAAACACATTAAACATGAAAAGAACATCAAAATTGAATCTAAAAATCAGTTTGTCACATCATAGTTTCGGTTTACACAACAGAAATTCCAAAGCATAAATTCTAACTACAAGAAAGCCATAACCGTGAAAATACATGAAAAGATTATGGTGTGAACAACCCTCAGTCACGTCCCAAGGTCCAAAGCAGATCCAAGATGATGCACAAGTGATGATCACGGCAAGGAAGGCGGATGGTTACGGCTATGCTCCTTGAAGATTGCAAAAACCTGAAAAACTAGAGAGAACAAGTGAGAAATCGAATTTGTGGAGAAAAGATGGTAACCTTGAAACGTCAAATACACAAGGTATATATAGGAGGACGTCTCAAGGCACTCCCAATTCGTTTCTACTTGGTTTCTCTTAGTTTGTGTTGATCTAGGACTTCTTTGACACAAAACAGATTTCCAGCAGGATTGACCTCAGTCCACTAAAACGGCCATAACTTTCTCTAGAAAATAGTTACTGACAAACCGTAAAAATATCTGGAAACTATACATCCGTATCTTTCCAACCATATAAAGATCATAATTTTCTGAGCTCTGAACGATTTTTGACACTCCATTGAAGTTGACTGATCTGCACAGGCAGATTTCCAAATCTGTAATGATTTCGACTTTTAAAGCACAAGTTGAGTCCAATTCGGTTTTCTTTTGCATCACATGCCTCTCACATGTCTTCCACGCCTATTCTGAAGTAGAAACGTCAAGAACTCCCTAGAACCTTCAAGAACCTCACGGCAATTCAATCCTTACTCAACAAGAAGTCCAAATTCCACATTGCTTTGTAATTCGAATCCCTTGTTGCTTCCTCTTCCATGTGCACGGCATATGACCTTCTTGAAACTTCTAGATGCTTCATGGACGTTCCATAGACTTCACCTAGCTTCCACAGGTCTCCTAGTACCAGTAGAACTCCATATGCAAGTAGGTTTCCTAGTTGAATACAAACTTCTTTTCTGCGATTCTTCTACACTCTTCTGGAACCTTCTTGAGTAATCCTTATCCAACAGGGACTCCTTGTCACACTAGGATTCCTTATTTGAGTAGAATTGGGTTTCCTTGTCCAAGTAGAACTTCTCATTTCCGCGACTTAAGAGTTTGAATCCAAGTCAGCTTCTGATTCCTACTCCAACTAGGATTCCTTTTCCTAGTCAAACTGGGAGAACTTCCATTTCTTCATTTCTTCATTTCTTCATTTCTGCGCCACTTGTGCTTCCTTAGCCATTTTCAGACCTTGAGACTCCATTTTCACCTAAAAAACACTAACTAAGTTAAATTGATCAAGATAAAGGAAATAACTTAGCAAAATATAGGGTTTAATCATTATAAACGTCGCATTTTATGCTCCTATCAAGTAGTTATCTATAATGCACTGCTACAGTAAAAGCCTAGGCGGCCTAATTTGTCACCAACCGTTGGCCCTGCTAATGAAGAAGTTTGGCAGTCGACCTTGCCAACCATCCTCAAAAGAAAACTACCAGTGCCAAGAACAACTGTAGCACCTATTTGTGAAGATGAACGAAAATCAATGTAAAGAAACAAGTAATTCTCCCTAGGGCTGGGCATGGGCCGGGACGGGCCGGTTATTGATTGATATCGAACCCGATACCGAAAATATTATTCGGGACGGGACTTCGTTTTTTCAAAGGTAGTATCGAAGGTACCGAAACCGATCGAGATCGGGTAGGGCTCGGGCCCAATTCGGGATACCCGACCCTCTATTTTTTTTTCCCTCTCCCTATACTCAAAGTACACTTACAGGATCCAAAATTTCCAGCATTTGAGACAAAAAGGGAGAAGCGGATCAAAGCTGCTCATGATGAGGCAATGTTTGGTGCATCAGATAATCAACCATCAGTTGAGGCAAAGAATGATAATATGGACTGCAAAGAAAGTGAGCCGCCTCCAAGCCTTTTGAGTGCACAAAAAAAAAATATCCAGATTAGTGAGACTGTGAGATTACCAGAACTTGCAACTCAAATAGTCTTTCTCATGGAAACATTCCTGCAATCAATCAAAAACTCATGAACTTGGGCATATCAATCACCTATTCTTGTCATAAAAAAGAGACTATTCTAAGTTCTAACCTCCAATTGCGATAAAGAAGAGACTATTCAAATGAAATCAAACTGACAATTTGTTTTAAGATGGTATCATCCAAAACATCCAACGCTCACAGTTTTGAGGCACAGAACATCATCTAGAGCCATATCAAACGTGGGAAATGCACAAAAACACAACTGAAAACAAGAATTACCATACAATTAGAACAAGCCCAGTAAGTCAGTAACCCTCTACGGTTCTCCGGCGAGCTCCACTTGTAGATTGTCATATGGGTACACTTTCGGTGCAAACGGAATCTTGGACGCCTTGTCGTTTGATGTCGCTTTTGGGAAGCGCATAATTTAACCCTGAAATATCGTTAGTAGTATAAGTAAGTAGGGATCGTTCTATCCGGGGATTGAGGGTACACTTGTAATTGTGAAACAAATAAAGAAAAGTATTATTTACAAAAATAAAATAAAGAATATAAATATATACAATTGTATAAACAAATAAAGAATTAAAATAATAAAGTATTATTTACAAAAATAAAATAAAGAATAAATATATACAAGTAAACACAAATAAGGGAGGGGGGTTTAAGAATTATAGAATTGAAAATTAAGATAAATAAAATAAAGAAAATGTAAAAACATATATACAAGGGTGGATCGCAAGGAACAAAGATCAAAACCACATCCATATGTAAGAAATCCAATTACAATTCCTATAGTTGATTTTAAATGTCATGAGAGAGGAGTTGATCATGTGAAACATTCGAAAGCAAATGATTTCCCATATTTTACTTTTCAATGCTAATTAACCTAAGCGAAAGCACCTATATTAATCCTATCAAACATGCAATCAAGCCCTAGAAAGCTAGTCAATCATGTCATGTTCAACGCATTAGACATAGAGAAAGGCTATCAACTCAAGTGTACAACTTAGTATGGAAAAGTCCACCTAATTGCAATCCTCGTTAATTAAATTCGGTCTTTGCACAAAACCTTTACTACTTTGATTCAAGTTTACACAAAACGAAAAGTCGATTTCATGTTCTTAAACCTAGCACCAATTATATCAAAACCCTAAGTGTTTGCAACCACATAAGATTAAAATACAAAAGTTTTCTATCATGCAAATTTAATTAAACAAACCCACATAAGCAACATAAAAATCAACATATAGAAATCACAACTTTATCTCAAAACATATAAACGGGCTTTAAACTTTGCCCTTAACATTATTTGTTAACTAGAATTCATAGTTCTACAAATCCAAACAAAGAAAACCAAAAGAAATTACAAGGAAAAAGATAGAATTACACCGTGAGGGGAGATGGAGATGGAGAGCTTGAACGTTGGAATCTTGAATCTTGGAAGCAAGTCTTCAAGGTGGACGATGGAGGCTATGTCCTCACGGCTTCTTCTTCTTCTCTTTACTTGAAAATGCAAAACTAAGAACTAGAGAATGAAGAGAAAAATGGAAAGGAAATGGAGAGACAAAGAAGATGAGATGGATGAAGGAATTTGTGTTAGAATGAGAGGAGAAGGTGTTTATATAGGGAAGAAAAAGAAGAGTGAAATGATGAGTGGAAGAAAAATAATGAAAGTGGAGTATGAAAGTGATTTGTAGAATATGGAAAAGAAAGAGAAATGATGATTACACCCTAAAACATGGAATGTTTTTGGGTGATGATGATGGTGGATTAGTGTGAGAAATGATGGAGAAAACATGATGATTACACCCTAAAACATGGAATATTTTTGGGTGATGATGATGATGGATTTCCTACTCATTTACTTCAATTTTATCTCCACCATTTGTAGGTAAGTGTGGACATAATGCTCATTTCACCATCATTTACTCCAATGTACCTAAGAAAATAGAAATTGAGTTAAAAATCGATTCGTTAAGGAATTAACTAAGCAAAATGTGAGGAATTAACTATTAAAATATCACATTAAAATGCTCCTATCAGACTCCCCCACACTTAGCTTTTGCTAGTCCCATAGCAAAACAAAACAAAAAAAAAATCCAATACAAAACAAAGACTTGACAAAAAGCAAGTAAATGACTCTATTGCTCCTAACTGTTGTCTCAGAGACTCCAAACTCATGGCTTTCACGTTAAACACTTAATCAAAATCACAAAGATAATTCCATGGTTAATAAACTTATGACATTCATATGACTAAGCAAGATATGGAGAACTTAAGTTATACAGTGAATGATAGCATGTTTCGAACAAGTCCAATCCAAACTCACAGGGCATACTCTCGATTTTTCTCTCAGAAATGGCTATGCTTAAAAGCTTCACACTCAAGTATATGCAAGATAACAAATTGTAAGGCAACAAACAGCTTGCATATTTCATCAATAAACACATTTTGTGAAGAATTTTTAAAGACCTCATGAAATGACTAAGTGCACAAATGGACCTAAACCATAAGCTCGACTGCGTAACTGACTCCACTAACCAAAGACTGCCCATCTCAAGGATCAAGTCAGCACTTAAAACAGGTTGTAATGGGGCTAAGCTAGGGTTTTCGAAATGAAGATTAAGGATACAAAAATCCTAAGGACCTAGCAGAGCATATATGGACCACCTTATGTCACCATTTTTATGGGCCAATTATCATTGTTTTGGGCCCAGTTTCACTCTAACAAACATGGGAATGGACAAAGGCTTAATTTTTCAACTTTGAGCCTTCTACAAATTTGAAAGTCCAAAACCACACTTCAACAATTTCCCAAGAGTTTTCATTTCAATTTTTCTTTTCTTTTGCCGCTTTTTCTTTTCAAGGCAAAATTTTTTTTTTTTCTTGGATTTTCCCCACCCCACACTTGTCTTTCATCGTCACCCCTACATACTATGTCATGCTCTACTAAGTCCTTAAGACAAGGGTAGAGATATCCTGTACTAAGCTCATGGTAGGGTAGTGAGGGTGATGAAACAAAGGTTTTCAACGTAGGCTCAAAGGGGTTCATTCTAAGGAGTCCCACGACGGGCACAATTGGGGACACATGCTTGTTTGGCTATGGTGGTTACCCTAATGCCTTCTATCCTATCCAGGATCAGTGCATATTATGGCATACAAGTTTTGACAGTCACAACAGCCGAGTTCTAGTACTCTCTAGTCCATTAAAATCTATGGCACATGATCATTGGATTTCCAAAGAATGATGAGGTTTTGCAAATACAGCCATGAAATTCTGAAATTATCAGTAAGCACTCAAAAAGAAAGTATTTTAGCTCAACAGCTCACTTGGGTCAAATGAATCAGACTTAATCCTAGCATGCTTAATGAACCAAGTTACAATCCTATCTCAAATCTTCATACAAGCATCACAATGTCGATTAACCACAAAATTCAATTAAGTCCTATTTTGATTGTGAAAACCTTCAGCCATGAATTCGGAGACATGTTCATCCTAGACGTTAGGAGCATCCTAAGACTCAAACAAACAAAAACACTCTAAAACCAACTTTTTTTTTTTTTTTTTTTTTTTTACAATTTAATTCAATTTCAACACTTAGGTACGGGAACATGGAGTCTCGATGTGCAATGGGACTGAAACAGCTACCCTTTTTCAAGACTATGTTTAATCCAATATACCTTAGTGTATCACAACATCAACTAAAAACACAATCCAACATCAACTATTTTTCATTTTTTTTTATATACTAACTACTAAAAACACAATAAAGCAATAATCCTTCCCCCATAATTAATTCATGCATTGTCCTCAATGTATAAACAAATATAAATCATGCAAAGCATAAATCAAGCATAGAAGAGAAAGTTAACACAACGAAACTTAAAACAACTTAAAATTCATGAAAATAAAATAGAAGGAAGAGTTCAAGAAAGCAAATCTGCGTTTGATGGCTCCTCCACAGATACGGTTGAAATGGGTTGCCTCCCATGCAGCGCTTAATGTTTAAAGTCTTTCAGCCTAGACTTGTATCTCCATTTACTCCTTTGGAGGAGCGGTATGCGGGCGAGTGGCAGCCCTCTTGCTGGTTTCAGCTTCCTGAGGAGGGTCCTCATGGTGTGATGCAGTAGCGTCCTTGCGGGGAAACCCAGGAGGATAACTTTGCAAGTTATTGACTTCCTGAGCAAGCTTGTTTATTGCAGTGTGACAGCGGATCAAAGAGCAGTTCATCTCAGAGATGTAATCGATCATGCAATTGACTCTCCAATCTGTCACCATAATACCATCGCGGAGAGAGGAACGCAAATCATCAATCAAATCAGACAAGCTTTCCAGGGTGGCCATAGGCCGAGGAGCACGAGCAGCTGGTGAGGAAGAAGACTCTCCGGGATGCAGTCTGGGAGAGCGACGAGGCAGAGGAGGGGGACTGCGGGTACGCTCACGAATAGGACGATGGTCCCATGGACGAGTAAGCCCAGCTCTAGTGGCCGCTTGACGACCTTCTTCTTCCAAAGAGAGAACACGGCGTTGATTGACGCCCCTGCGAGGGGTAACCTTAGTTCGAGCCATGAGGAAGTAGAAGGAATTTGAAAAGGCACACGGTTTTAACAAAGCTTTTCCGGGAAGGAGAAGAGTTATGATAGTTCACGGCCCAAGAAACTCCCCCACGTGTAAATCCCCCACGTGTAAATATTCCTTTCTTTTCCTGGATTTATGGCATGCTTTCGGCTATAGCTCCTCGAGATTCGTTTGACTCCCCCACGCGTCCTTCTTTTCCTTGATTCACGGCAATTAAACCTGCTTTTGGCTGTAGCTTGTCTGTCACAGCTCCTCGAGATTCGTTTGGTTCCCCCACGTTTCTTCCACGCGGCAACAGTTTTTCCGTGTTTGTGGGTGACTTTAATCCAACGCGTAGATTTAATCTCAGAGGTCGTCCATCCAACGGTGGAGATCTGCTCACTCGTTCTATAATTAGGTGCATTCTGAGGGAGCGACTATTCACTCCAAAAGAAAATTCTTCCGAGTTCCATCCTTTCTCTCTCAACCCTTCAGCCTTTCTTTCGAAACTCCAATCCTTTCTTCATCAACATGGAACCACGAACTCTGCAACTAATGGAGTTACAAACCCAGCAACAAATGGAATTACAAGCCCAGCAACCAACCGAGGAGGGAGGAAGCATCCAAGCAGCCGGGAGTAGTAACCGGTGGGCTCCCACACCGCCTCAACTAAGAATCCTCAAGGGCCTTTACTATGATAAGGGTTTTAAATACCCAACTCCAGAGCAGATTCAAGAGATCTGCCTTCATCTGAAACAGTATGGGCAGATCGAGGACAAAAACGTCTTCTTTTGGTTCCAGAACCTCAAGGCTCGTGAGAGGCAGAAGTTGAAGGAATTTCGGAACGTTCCGGTTGGTGGATCTCTCGATCTCAATTTTGGTTCCACTGGTTCTACTAGTAATGACAGATCCACTGACAGATCCATTGATCTAAACTTTGGGTCACGTGTCGGCTATGGTGCTGATGGATCGATCATGGAACAACGAGGAGAATATCACCAGGAGATTGAAACCCTTCCACTATTCCCCATGCATGGTGAGGACATCTTGGGCAACATGAAGACTACTTCCGAGGGAGGTGGCGGTTATGGCGGTGGCTCTCGCATTTCCCTTGAGCTCAGCCTCAACTCCTACGGAGATGCAGACATGGCTTAGTTTAGTGTATGAAATTTTTTTTTTTTTTTTTTTTTGTAAATAGCTGAATTTAATAAGACTGAATGAATGCAGTTTTTTTTTTTTTTTTTATATAAAGGACTCAAAAATAAAAGACAAATATAAATATATATTGGACTCAAAATGAAAGACAAAAATATAAATCCCTTCCCCCACACTTAAATATTGCATTATCTTCAATGTAATCAATTAAAAGCATGCAATGAAATAAGTAAGCATAGATAGAAGACATTTACGAAAACAAATCCTAAAATAAAAACAATAGAGAAAAATTGAAAAATAAAAAGAAATAGGGAAAGAGAAAGCAAATCTGATTATATTTTGAATTGGGTTGCCTCCCAAGTAGCGCTTGTATTTTACGTCTTGCAGCCAGACGGTACCTACGTTAAATAAAGTTAGTAACTATAATTAACAAAGAAATACAAAATAAAAATAAGTATAACTATTAATTACAAACTACAAGTATAATTAACAAGTATATTGTACAAAAGACACAAGTTAAGTACTCAAGTGAGTATAAAACGTGAAAATTATTTTTACAAGTTTAAAGTGTGAAACAACAAAATAATTTACACGTATAGAGTATTCACAAGTATTTCTTTTGTTATAAACATTATTGATATCGAATCAAATTCCAAGCGGTAAATCAAGTGGACGTGCGGCCCAAGTATAGTCGCCTAGACACAAACTCCCTTTCAAATCTTTTGGGCAACCTTACTGAAATGGCCAGGTGGGGGAGGACGAACACGAGAGGAAAAATCCATTTTGGCATGAGCTACTCCCACATAGTGGTTTAGGCCCATTTGCAAGCACTTCTGGATTCAAAAACCCGTCATGAACGTTGTCCCCTTTCTAGACACCATTTCACATAGGCTTTCTTACTAAGATGAAAAAGTTCATAAGTGTGAAGACAGTTCAACAAGTGTTAATAAAGACCGCCCTCAACCTTAAGGGACCTGAGCTAGGTACCAGTAAGGGGTTTAGGCCAATATTAACAAAAGAGACTTCACCTATTCCTCTCAATTTACAACCTACAATTAAAATTCGTGTTCAATAATATAAATAATATTTAAACTAAGTTTTAAACAATTTATATACAACAAATATATACAATAAATGACACAATTTAGCAAGTGATTTTTCAATCCCCGGCAACGGCGCCAAAAATTGATGTCGCTTTTGGGAAGCGCATAATTTAACCCTGAAATATCGTTAGTAGTATAAGTAAGTAGGGATCGTTCTATCCGGGGATTGAGGGTACACTTGTAATTGTGAAACAAATAAAGAAAAGTATTATTTACAAAAATAAAATAAAGAATATAAATATATACAATTGTATAAACAAATAAAGAATTAAAATAATAAAGTATTATTTACAAAAATAAAATAAAGAATAAATATATACAAGTAAACACAAATAAGGGAGGGGGGTTTAAGAATTATAGAATTGAAAATTAAGATAAATAAAATAAAGAAAATGTAAAAACATATATACAAGGGTGGATCGCAAGGAACAAAGATCAAAACCACATCCATATGTAAGAAATCCAATTACAATTCCTATAGTTGATTTTAAATGTCATGAGAGAGGAGTTGATCATGTGAAACATTCGAAAGCAAATGATTTCCCATATTTTACTTTTCAATGCTAATTAACCTAAGCGAAAGCACCTAGATTAATCCTATCAAACATGCAATCAAGCCCTAGAAAGCTAGTCAATCATGTCATGTTCAACGCATTAGACATAGAGAAAGGCTATCAACTCAAGTGTACAACTTAGTATGGAAAAGTCCACCTAATTGCAATCCTCGTTAATTAAATTCGGTCTTTGCACAAAACCTTTACTACTTTGATTCAAGTTTACACAAAACGAAAAGTCGATTTCATGTTCTTAAACCTAGCACCAATTATATCAAAACCCTAAGTGTTTGCAACCACATAAGATTAAAATACAAAAGTTTTCTATCATGCAAATTTAATTAAACAAACCCACATAAGCAACATAAAAATCAACATATAGAAATCACAACTTTATCTCAAAACATATAAACGGGCTTTAAACTTTGCCCTTAACATTATTTGTTAACTAGAATTCATAGTTCTACAAATCCAAACAAAGAAAACCAAAAGAAATTACAAGGAAAAAGATAGAATTACACCGTGAGGGGAGATGGAGATGGAGAGCTTGAACGTTGGAATCTTGAATCTTGGAAGCAAGTCTTCAAGGTGGACGATGGAGGCTATGTCCTCACGGCTTCTTCTTCTTCTCTTTACTTGAAAATGCAAAACTAAGAACTAGAGAATGAAGAGAAAAATGGAAAGGAAATGGAGAGACAAAGAAGATGAGATGGATGAAGGAATTTGTGTTAGAATGAGAGGAGAAGGTGTTTATATAGGGAAGAAAAAGAAGAGTGAAATGATGAGTGGAAGAAAAATAATGAAAGTGGAGTATGAAAGTGATTTGTAGAATATGGAAAAGAAAGAGAAATGATGATTACACCCTAAAACATGGAATGTTTTTGGGTGATGATGATGGTGGATTAGTGTGAGAAATGATGGAGAAAACATGATGATTACGCCCTAAAACATGGAATGTTTTTGGGTGATGATGATGGTGGATTAGTGTGAGAAATGATGGAGAAAACATGATGATTACACCCTAAAACATGGAATATTTTTGGGTGATGATGATGATGGATTTCCTACTCATTTACTTCAATTTTATCTCCACCATTTGTAGGTAAGTGTGGACATAATGCTCATTTCACCATCATTTACTCCAATGTACCTAAGAAAATAGAAATTGAGTTAAAAATCGATTCGTTAAGGAATTAACTAAGCAAAATGTGAGGAATTAACTATTAAAATATCACATTAAAATGCTCCTATCATCGTTCCAGACGGGCAACAAGCCCAGCCCAACGAAGCAGCTCAGCCCTCTAGTCAGCCAAGCCAAAGCTTCGTACTTTCCGACGGTGTAGGCGATGCGATCTATACAGGGCTCGGGAAACGGCGTGCCGTAGTCCGAGACAAGCTCGTCATTGACGGGGTGGGGATCTGAGATTTAGATGAAGAAGAATAACAGAAGAAGATCTGGAGAGTGGAGACGAGAGTGAATTGGGGATCGAGGTCTTTCGTCTAAGTGAATTGGGGATCGACTCGAGGTCTTCCGTCTAAGTGAATTGGGTTAAATGGTTAGTGTTCAGTCCTCTGTGTTCCCATCTAAACTATCCAATCAAACTCAGCCAAATAATATAAAAATTAAAGATTTAAATTAATTAAATTAAACCGGACGGGACGGGACCAATCGGTATCTATTGGGCTGGTACCGGTACCGAACCCGTTTTCTAGGGAAGGGACTGGACGGGTCAGGCCTAAACAATGAATTTCATATTTTGATACCGACCCGTACCGGCGATTTTCGGGACGGTTTCGGGACGGGACCGGGTCTTCGGTTTTGGATGCCAAGCCCGAATTCTCCCATTGTACAACCTCTTTTGTTAAGTAAAAAAAAAAGATTAAAAATTTCTTTTATTAATAATTCGCACTTTGTGACGACAAAGGATACATTTGTTATCAATAGCGTCAACATTGCTATTTGTGACGACATTTTTCAATCACAATTAAAAAAAAAAAAGTATTGTGATGGCAAGCCTTTGTCATTGTTAAGGGCTTAAGGCTGTTGCGCACAAAAACGGTTGCCAATAATATTGGCAATGTCACTAACTACAACCGAAGTATTGCCGTCCATAAATGTCAATTGTGATGGAAAATGAGCTTTTAGCGACAACTTTTTACCGTGGCCAATGCAATTTTTTTTTTTTTTTCATAGTGACTACAACCCACGCCCACAAGCAGAGTCCGGACTCACCGAACGAAACAGTGTCCAAGGTCGGAGCACTTGCAAGAAATCCTTGGGTTCTAACTGTTTGAACCCTCATATGCATTCCTTTGACTTTTATAACTTTTTGAATAATTCCGGATTATTGATGAGTCATAATGTTATTCTAATGTCTACGCGACTAGACAGACGAAAAGAATGTTCTTCTTCACAAAATATATATACATAAAGGTGACTATCTCTAATCTCTCCATGTGAATAGTTACTCCAAAATTACATGATGAAGTAGACTAGCTACCACCCCGATCAATGCTAGTTGATTTCAGGATATTGCCACGTTGCATTGCCTCCACAAAAAAGTCCTCTAAAAATGAGGTTCCGTTCCCATGTTGGTTTTTCGGTCAATGGGAACCTCGAGTACCACATTTTATTCATGCCAGCCACAAACCACATTAAATATTCCTTTGAATGAATTCCATGGATGATCACTAATCACCATTGATTAATTGGCCAATTTTGATTTGAAAAGTTGCACCCATGTTGGTCAAGATGCAATATCATCGAGTCATGTATCCCATGAACCATTTAAACCGATCAAGGAAAAGAGCAGAGACAAAAAAAAAAGAAAAAGTTCTATTCTTTCAATACTGGGGAACTCCAGTCGAACATTGTAATTACAAATCAAGAATTTTCCAAAGAATCCCAAACAAATAATTTTGTAACAAATCTACAACGAACCTCCTAAAGATTTCTCGCATCTTCGTAGATCAACAAGGGATCTGGTCAGTGGACCATTTCAATATTTTGATAGGAAGCTTGATAAGAGACACCGCCATGTTTGCTAATCCAGCAACGCAGCAGCAACATGGGCACAAACAACTCAACACAGTCCTGCAAAGAATCAAATGCACATATGCAAAGTTAATACACACCAAGAAATCTAATAATAGTACTCTAGTCTCTGGGTTTTCTTGATATTTAAAAGCATCGAATATTGTGTGTCAGGGCAAACAAACAGATTACATTATTCAAGAAAATACCCAATTTGGAGACGGTGCATTCCCAAATTATATCCATGAAGATATTTAAGAAAGAAAGGCATTGCAATTTACGTACAAGAAGAATAAGATGATGATGAAGAAGAATAAGATGAGCAACTCACCCAAAAACCCAGATGACGCAACCCACGACAGATATTACCAAGGCGACCAAAGCAAAAGGCAATCCCAGCAAGAAACCCAATGGTCTGCAACCTCCCATTCTCACTCAGTTTTTCTTGTTCTTGATCGATCAGTTTTTCTTCTCTGATCAACAAAACCCTTGGTTTACCTCTAGATGTTCTTCTCTGTAATACGAATTTTGTGATTTCTTGGTGTAGGTGGGTTTGGTACAGAAGAGGTTGAAGTTATTATATACAGACTTTGAGACTTTTGTGAGAATTGATTCATAGGAAAGGAACCCAATGGGACGCGGATTCGTAATACCGTATATTACCAAATCATATGCAACTGCCGCCTCCGCGTTTGTTTTGTAATTGGACCTAATTGTCCTTGAGGAATTAAACGTGAGGTTGGTTTGGTCCAGTTTGTACAACTTGTTGGAGGTTATTTCAGGAAGTTTGCTCTTCAGAAGTTTCCACTGCTTTTCCGAAGACTTCCGCACAGTTTGCAATATTGAAATTGGGAATTCGTATCATAATCCAGATGAATTCTTTTTATATTTCTCACTTTTTTTCTTTGAATGAATCAATCATGGAGAAGTATCGTAGAGAGTTGAATTTTGTTAATTTTTTCTTTGGGAATCCATTTTTGGTAAATTTCTTTCATAGTACCTTAGGTGTGACTGATTGAACATTTTGATACCTAGTCTTCAAAAAAATACACTTTAATACATGAACTTAGACTCACCTTTTGATATCTGAAAACTCAACACAATTCCAATTCAACTTCATTCTCAACATTTATAACATGCACAACAAGTTCACTACAAAATGCCAACCAAGGAAAATACAGCAAACTGAGTTCAAAATTGGCCATAATTCTTAACGTTTTATTCGCAACCATTGAGATCAATTAACTGCCGACTCAACTTTCAATGCACTTTCCAATAAGGACAACAACACAACAGTTATCAACTCAATTCTTCAATATTCTGAAATTATCGGCATAAATTTTATTGTCCAGTCTTTTCTAAATCTGCATTCTTGGCAAGATCAGAATAACATTGTGTCATATGGCAAAGCGAACAGAGGCAGCTCAAGCCTGGGTTTTTTTACCAACTCAACCATCTCTGCTCTCGCAGCGATGAAGAACGTAGTGAAATGCAACACTTGAGAGCAGAGATGAAGAATGTAGTGAAATGCAACACTTGGTGTGAATGGCAGAATATTGTGCTCCGTCACACAATTGACATAAATACCAACTCCTCGATGACCAACGCCACAACAATCAGATACATTCAAAGATCAATTCATGTTCAGAGGTACAACTAAAGACTAAAGATAAAAATGGCCAAGGAACACTAAATCCGTCACTTTCAACAGTGGAACACGATAGTGGCTCTATAACCGAAAATACTAGCTTTCACTAATATCGACTAAAACTGAAATCCGAGTATATAGGCACGTAGAGCTCAACATTTGAACCAAAGGGGACCAAGCCCCACTTTGTGCCACTGAGGCAATTCAAACGCCACTGGTCTAACGACCAGAGGTGGTGGGAATCGAGGGGAGGAATCGGGTCATTGTTTTGGGTTTATAAGTCGAAGAATAAGGTCGACTAGTGACTGAAGCCGCATTACCTTTCACCCTGAAATCTAAAGTGGCCCCGCGGGACTCATCTTATGAGAAATTCTACTAAAAATTTGGCAGAACTTCCCCTACAAGTGGACTACCTAGAACTTGGAAATACAAGCTCAATACTTCTAATATCACAATCCAACGTCAATCTTCTGGGAGCCTACTTGCTCCCATGATAATAACAAACTCCGAAAAAAATACACATGAGTCACTACCCTTAAATCCCAATCATCAAATTTTGATACAAAATAATTAATACTGATTAAAATAGTATATTTTAAACCAGAAATCAATAACAAGAAATAAATCTCTAGCATCTTGGAACTAAGTAACTGTGTTCATTAGAATGAACCCCACAAATGTTGGCAGCTGGATGCTAAAGGAAACAAAATAATAGTTAACCTTGATAGATGAAAAATTTAGGAGACCAAGCTAAGTAATTATGTGTAAGATTGAAAGCTTATGACCATCTTCAACAAATTGGTTATCTACATATCGAGAATGGTACAGAGACAGTAGTTTGTAGTTTTCTTATGTCGGCATGTGTAGATACCTCTACTAGCAAGACTATTTTCTATGTCACTACGCATAAGCAACACCCTCTTAAGGGGGCCCACAAGCCTTGATGAGACCCAACTGCGACATGCATCCCGTAGCCTGATGTTCAAGCTACGTCATGGTAGTCGGAAGCAGCCAATACCTCACTGGGAACGCCAAGTTGCCTCCATAATAGGCCTTTCTACACTAGAATAGTGGTTTTAGTATCCCACATTGGAAAACATGTAAAAGAAGGAGCCTCCATCCCCTATAAAAAGAGACTCATTCCCACTTACTCATCATCCCATTACATCTCATGTAATCCTCTTGGACCACAAGGCCCAACACACATACTTAAGCTTTCAAGTGGACGTAGTCTCCCGCTAAGGGGGGAGACGAACCACTATACTTCTTGTATTTCTCTCTCTGTCTCTCTCTCTGTCTCTCTCTCTCTCTCTCTCTGTCTCTCTCTCTCTCTCTCTCTCTCTCCCTCTCTCTCTCTCTCTTTATTTATCGTTAATTAGAGTCTTTCTAACATTAACATTGGCGCCGTCTGTGGGAAGCTAACACAAAGGCTTCGTCACCTACCACAAACTTTGACCCATAAGCGTCGAGTCAACGCTCGGCCAACATCAAATCGGGGCCGATCAACGCTTGCTCAACACCCATCATGGATGGTCAACGCCATTGGGGCCAGTCAATGCCCATCATGCTTGGTCAACACCCAAAGGGCTAGTTAACTCCGGTCAACGCCCATATAAAAAAGTCAACGCTGTACCAAAAGAAAAAAACAATTACCAATTTACTCTGGGCACCCAAAATGATACTCTGGACACCCACTCATGTGACGGAACTTAGACTTTGACGGAGCCTCGTCTTCCTCGTTGCATTACTCCCCAGTAGTAGCAACACCAAGTCATGCACCGCCAAGCTTCAAGTTGCGCCAAGCCTCTTCAAACGAATTCATCTCTTCCGTCAAATATAGGTTGACGCCCTCCCTCGAGCGCCGACTAACACCGTCAGCGGCAATGCACAGCCAGGCATGGTTCGGCCTAGCAAGGCACCGCAGACACAGCTCCGCTAGTCTCCCTCCACCAGACTATCTCCGCTGACCAAGCTCCGCTGTTGACTAAGAGAGCCGCTGACAAGCTCCTCCGCTGGTCAAGAGCCCTGCTGGCCAAGCTCCGCTCCGCTGGCAAAAGTCATTGCTCAAGCTCCGCTCCATTGGCCAGAGCCCCGCTGGCCAAGCTCTGCTTCACTGGAAAAAGCCGCTGGCCAATTAATCCTTCTTCTCTTGGCACCCCTCAGACTTACGATCTGCACCCAGCAGTTTTTAACTCTCTCTGCACGCTCGAACGCCCATCTTCGATTCTCGACTATATATATTTCAACCTCGGCCATGTTTCGATCAGAGTTAGCACTATCCTAGCTGCCACACATTGTTCGCTCAACCTCTGATTTATGAAAAGCTAAGTCCTTTTCTCTATGCAGTTTGTTTCTTTCGAAGTCGCTGGCATTCATATATATATATATATGTGTGTGTGTGTGTGTGTGCTCTTCTACTTGTTGTGCATTCGTACTTGTGTTCGCATGTGTCGCTTACTAGATGCCAAAATTATATGTGGGCACATGTACACTCTTAATTTGTTTTGATTCCAGGTGTCCACCTATCAAATGGTTTGGCCCATGCAAATATGATGCTAGATCTCTCTACGTTGGAATTCATTCATCAACGAAGCGTGGTTCGATATCATCGGACTCAACAAACTCATGCGCAACTACATCATCAATTATGATGGAGTTTCTATCCCACGTCTCATATATACTAGTGTAATTTTCACAGAGCTCTATATTTTCAGGAATAGGTTCTGACGTTGAGGCGTCCCCCAACGATAACCATAACCTGGAAGATTCTTATGAGATGGATTTTGAGTCTTGATGATCAAATGATTGGAATGTGCCAAAGTATCATTCGAACTCACGGGCCTCCCACGCATCCTAGCTGGGGCCTAGGCCAAGGCCTATAAAGCCAGAGTGGCACTCTCTTTGGCATTGGCGCTATGCCTACCTCCGTGTAAGGTGGCGCTCTGTCCTCTCGTAGGGACGTACTTCCTTGCAGGCATATTTGCAGCATATTTGGGACAGGCTAAGACATAGTAACAGGGATTGAGATAAGACATAGTAGGGACAGGCTAAGACAATTCTTGTCGTTCATGCTAAACATCCGTGTTCTTATCTCCCCCTAATGACTGGAAGACTGTCTCATCAAAGTGACATCCGCAAATCTAGCTGTAACGAGATTGCCATGCAAGAGCATTAAGTGGCGGATGATTGTTGGAGTCTCAAGTCCAACGTAGTTGCCTATTCGTCTATAAGGACCTGTCGTAGTGCGCTATGGTGGCGCAATTGGAACATAAATGGCTCACTCAAATATGCGTAAGTACGATACTCGTACCCAGTCACTAGCAGTAACATAGAGGTAGATTGAGTGGCGGTCGATCGTAGATGAAGTAGCGTAGCTGCATGCGATATTGCATCACCCTAAGCAGATATAAGGAAATTGGTGAGCGTTACCAATGTCCAAGCTACCATCGTAGTTGTTTCTGGGAGACCATTTGGGTGTGTTCATGGGAATATAATATCCAACATTAGTCCCAATACAATAACCATTGAAAGTCTTCGATGTAAACTCTCTAGCATCTCAAGTCCAATTGAGGGAATATGATGATTCGGGGAGTGAGGCCGTTGTTATATGATATGTGCTAGGAGCGTAGAATAAGCACCTGTTACAGGAATGACACAACACGTGACCAGCGTGTTTACGTGTCAACCAACATCCTGAGATATTTAAACATCCGCAAGTTGGTTGAAATAGTCCATAGAATCCCTACGGATTCTATGTAAGAATAGAATGCGTATTTTTATATCCTTTGCATATGCCGGTCTCAGTCATAATTTCCCTAAGGAACAGGCTTTGTAAAACAAGTGAGAGGCTTTAGAAGCAACCAATGAGAATTTTAGGCTAGACCTGAGCGTCTGAAACGCTATTAGAAGCAAGTTGGTGATTGCAACATCACCTAGGGAGCCATCACCATGATGGACGCTATCCATGGTGTCATGGATAGGGACTGTGCTAGCCCTAGGCTGGTGGTGGACAGAGGCGGTGCCCTAGGCAACAGTGTCGGTCACACTTAGTCCAAATATCAACTTTTGATTCATGCTTCGTTTCGCTAGAAAGAAAAGATGTCCATGTGAAGTCTTTAGTAGACGGATCATCATATCATGACTAGGATAACCTATCCTATCATGACAAAGCCAATATGTGTCAAAATCCAAGAGATCTTCTCTCATAACTTTATTGGATTTAATAACTTGAATAGTGACATAAAGTCCACCAGAGAGACACATAAACTTCTCTAAGATGCACCTTTATTCGCAATCATTAGAGGTATTGCAAAGGAACTCATTTCCGTTCTCTACATGTGTTTTCGCATGGAATCCGTTGGCAATTCATAGGTGCGATTTGCCCTAGGAGCGTAGAGAGTTTTTGCGACAGTAATCAAGGTGCCATTTGGCAGGTGGAACTTGGGCTATTCAATGTCCTTGAATTAATATTGATGACCCAGCCATCATAGTCACAAAAGTAATATGCTCAGAATCAAAATTGAGTCATGATGAGAAGAACACGAAATTTTATTCATAAGCCAACGGAGTTACATCATTGTCTCTTTGACCAAAGAAAATCTAATCCAAAATGCTAGCAAATGCAAAACAATGGTAGTCGTCTAACTTCTTTCGGTAATTCCAAAATAAATGTGACCAGGTGAGTAGAAAGAAGTCGGTGGAGCAAGGCTCGCTTAAGTACCACTAATCTCATAACCTTCCTAGACATCACACTTACTTTGGGTGAGCCTAGCTGCTTTGAAGAGAAACTAAAGCATTGGCATTTACTACAAAAATATATGGCAATTGCCTATTACATCTCTTGGAAAAATAAAGACTTAAACAGAATTGGCAATCTATTGATCCCAGCCAGATTTGTGGTCTTCAACCCTTCACTCTAGATCATCTTCTTGATCTTCTTGTTCCACATAGTGAGCTTCTCTTGCTTCACAATATGCTTTATAGGCGGTGACTAGTTCTTCACGAGCTCTACAAATGTGTGCCTAATGATCAGACACTCCACATCGAGAACACACATCTTTTTGCTCAAACTCCATTGATTGAGGTGCTTTGAAAGCATCATTTAGATGGCTCTTAGTGTTGGTGGCGCCACCAACATGGCCAGAGGCATTGCCTCCCTCTCTCTTTCCACGTTGACCTCTTCGGTTCCGTGTTCGCCTATTTTGGTGGTTACCTTCCCAAGTAGAGCGATTATATGGACCAAAACGTCTAAATATATCCCTAAGATTAGGGTTTCGCTCTTGGCGCCTCTCTTTGGGGCACGACTATAATTGGATTCCGGAATATGCTATGTTCCCACAGATCTCGAATTATAGTTCTTCACAAGGATGTTGTCATTCTTTTCAGCGACATTCATAGGTCCAATGAGCTCATGAAACCTTGTGATCCGTCCTGTAGTAACATCAATTCGATAGTTCTTAGCAACCATCAATGCAGAGACGGGGAAGGTAGAGAGAGTCTTCTCAATCAACATCGCATATGTGATCACTTTACCATAGAATTCCATTAAGAATTTAATGCGAAGTGCTTTCGAGTTGTAGTCAAGAACTGACTTGAAATCACATAAGCGGAGGTTATGCCATCTCACTTCTTGGTCAGGAAGCAGGGAGTCAGGGAAGTTTCCAAATCTTTCTTCAAGTGAGACCCACAGCCTTCTGGGGTTTTCTTCATTCATACACTCGTACTGGAGTGAATCATCCATATGACGAGACATTAGATTGATGGCTTTCGCCTTATTTTGCCTCTAAGGCTGCTCTATTTGCTTCTAAAGATTGAGCTTGCTCAATAATTAGCACGTCCTGGCTAGGCTCGAGAATCATATCCAGGATTCCATCGGCCTTGTGATATCCAGAGCCAGTTGTTCCCAATGGAGAAAAGTCCAATTTGTTCAGGTTACTCATCCTGAAAGAGAACAAGAAATTAGGGTTAGTTTCAGAGCGAAATAGGCTACCACGAAAATATATAAAATTTCTGAGCATAATCGCTTCTAAGAAATTAGGAATTTCCCAGCATAGTCGCTTCCAAGAAATTTGATTCCAAGATATATTAGATTAGATCGAAACAATGACGTAAGTGGTCGATCATAAATTCTCTACAAACTCTAAGTTTGGAGATCTCAACAAGCTCTAAGCTTGGAGTGAGCGCGAACCCCCATAGTTCGGCTTAATTTGGTCTCCCCTATGATGAAGAAAGGAGGGGTAGAAGAAGGGAGGTTGCAAGTCCCCGAGAAAAAGAAGAGAAATTGAATAAAAACTAAAAAAACGGGAACTTTTAGTAAAAAAACACCTTGAAATAGGTGGCCAAAAAAAGTAGTCGGAAAAATGGCCGGAAAGTTGATAGGAATCGGTCAACCGGCATTGACCGGTGCTGACCGTCGTTGACATGGCTCTGGGTCCGTGTTGACGTGGCAGTGGGGTCCGTGCTGACATGGCAATGGGGTCCGTGCTGACGTGGCTGCGGGGTCCTGATGCTGACGTGGCAATGGGTCCCTAGGAGGTGACGTGGCAGTGGGGTCTGATGCTGACGTGGCAGTGGGTCCTGGAAGCTGACGTGGCATGGGCCTGCGTCAGTGGGCCTCTGGGCTTCCTTCTTTTCCTTTTTTTTTTTTGTTCTTCTCCTCTCTGCCGGTTTTTCTGGACTAGGATCAGTAGGCTGGTTCTGTACTTTTTAGACCTGTTTTTGTGATCTTTCTTCCGGTTCCTGAAAAGCCATATTATGGGGCTTCTGCTTACAAAATTTTGTGTAAATTAGACGTCGGGAAGATAGTGAACCGGTGGAATATTTGTTGCGGATTGTATGGAGCTTCCGGTGGCCGGTTCGGTAGGTTTCCGGCCGGTTCTAATGGTTCTGTCGCCGGTTCTGGATTCCTGGGGTCGAGGGCTTCAAGTTGTGAGGCGGTGGCAGAAAAGGGTTCAAGGTTTTGTATTCGGATTCAAGGTTTTTAGCTTCTTGAATCAAGGTTTGGCTATTTGTTTCAAGGTTAGGGCTTCGTGCTGATAACGTGTTTTAGGGAATCAGAAATTGAGAGAAAATTTCTGTGTATTCTCATTAATAATAGGGGCCTCTTTATATAGAGGATTACAAGGCATAGAGTCTGAATCATACAAGGAAAGATAATCTCTAGATTCTTCTAATTAAACCCTATTACCACTAGGTCAAGTAACCTAGAGTTTGGGCCAAACACAAATTAGGGTTTTACTTGAACAGCTATCTTATTAACATTCTAGACAATCAAATATAGAACCTCATTCAATATCGTAAATTATATCATTGAATCTATTAGATCTTAATTATTTCGAAAATGAGATTTCAAGATAAATTTTTATTTCAATAAAAAAAGAAAGAAAGAAAAACTTCTATATTTGTTTATTTATACGGTTAAGGTTAGTCCACCGTAAGCACAATCTTGATTGCAGAATAAAACAAAAGAATTGTCAAAAAAGGCAAGGTACAACACATATGGTAACCCTTTATTTATTTTTTATTAATTAATTTTAGCATAATTCTTGGCTACGCCGGGCATAGCTTACACCCCAAATGATAGTCAACGGCAGGGCAAAAATGTCATTCCAATTTAAATGAATGACAAACGAGATGAAGTGGGTGAAAAATTTTAACTGAGGCAACCTCCCTCTCACGTGCCATTTCTCTAGCCTCTGCTTGTCGTATTTTCTGAACAACCTCTTAACACTGATACAAAACCACTTGGAGGCAATGAGCGCGCATGACAATGAACTCAGAAAGTTTCAAGCCCATTGCAAATATTAGCTGCTCAAAAGAAACGAAGAATAAAATCCAAAGAGAAAGCGCAAAACTGAGATCGTCTTTGATTAAGAATATATGGTTTAGGACTTAAAGGTTCGATCGAATTTTATGGGTGAACAGATGGACGGATTGACTTGAGATTATGATTTTGGATGAGATCAAACGATTGTACACCATCTACACTCTGCGATCAACCGATGACTACAAAACCCAAATTTAATATGCTTCTTTGAATCACTGTTTCTGCAACTGAAAATTATAATTCAAAAGACAAAATTGATCGAACTATACAAGTTTTCCGATAAAGATCAAAGTAATCAGACTCAAAGAAACACAAAGCATAGAACAAGAACCCGAAACTGAAAGAATCATTTTGTTTCTGAACTTCAATTTTGATTTGAAGGAGGAGATCTACTCTTGCATGTTTACAAATGTGAAGAACTGGGCTCAGTTAATTTGGTTGTAACCTTATCCCATATTTGATTTCGAAAAGAAGAAAAAAGAAGGATGAGATCAAAGAAGAGCAAGAAGATACCCAGTTCATTGGGTTAGGCCAAGGCCTTTCGATGCAATCAAATAGAACAGCTTTATCTATACTATTATTAAGAGAAGAGGGTTTGCTCTTCAGAACTGAAAAATTTGACGAATATAACCCTCTAATAATATTAAAAACTTTAGAAACTAAAATAACCAACAGGGATAATAATGTCAATTTAAAAAATAAAATAAAAACTAAATTCCTTAAAATAAAATAAATAGTAGTTATTAATGTTGTAGAAAACTGCTTTTATTCAGAAACTACCCACTTCCTTACCAAAAAAAAAAAACACCCCACACACAGAGTGTGGGCACATGCTAGTTTAATTGAAGACAATACGCATTGAACACCTTATGCCCTTTTGTTGTTTTTATCTTCTTTTTTTTGTATTTTTTGTTTTGCTCATTCCTTTTTGTTGTTATCTTTTATTTTCTGTGTTTTTTTTAATTTTTTGGTTTTTTGTTCTATTTATAACAAACTGAACTTGTCACTTTATTTATTATTAGTTTTGTTTTTTAACTTTATAATAAACTGAATTTGTTAGTTTAAATTTATTGATTATTGTTGACTTTTCAACAACATTATTGAAAATCTACATATTTGACATTATCATGTATTTATCGCATATCAATAGGTACCATGTAAAAAAAAATTAACTCTATTAGCATTTGTTTCTATATCGGTCAAAGGGGTCAACTCAATATATACTCATGCTTTCCTAAGAGGAGCCAAATCAAGGGGAGATAAACGTCCTGATTTTTTTACATGTATTAATACACCTCGTCCTCACTAGAGTGTGAGCGCTGACGGATCGAGAAAAGAAGTTTCAAGGGAGTGGTTACGAACATTTTAGTTTGATGGTTATTTAGAGTTTAGGATTGACTACGTGGATGAAGACTAAATCGATGATGAAAACATGTAAATTTTTTACCAAAACCCATTTCTTTCTAAAAGAACATCAACCAGTCTCGTTTTTCCTGCTTCACTAACTCCCATCAAAGCTGTGAGCAATTCCAAGTCTACATGCACTAGTTATATCTTGAAGAAGTTGTAGTCATCTTGGTGTGGGAAACCTTGCTTTCTCAGTTTCTAGAGATATAAGGGTGATCAAATTCATTTATATCCAACATTCTTAGAAATAGGAGTTCATAATAATGTGATTATTACCTGGGTGTGTCAATAAAGTATTGCAATTCAAATTGGAAATGAGTACATCGATCTTGTGCAGTAAGTATTATTATGCAGTAAGCTGCTAATAAATAGCCATAGTTCTCAATCCTCAAGTCACCTCAAGTCACCCCTCAGATGTGAATAGACTTCTGGAGTAGAGTAATAACAATTATAAAAGCAAAGCTATTATTACATTTTTTTTTTGTCTGCCAGAGGCTTGTCGTTGGAACCATGAAGTTTGTTCTATTAGGTGGGCTTAGGGTTTAGTTTGTCTCTCTGATACGCTCAAAGCAAGCATATAATTTAACCCTATAAATATCATTAGTAGTATAAGCAGGTAGGGATCGTTCTATTCCAGGGATTGAGGGTACACCTGTCATTGTAAGACAATTAAACAATTAAAATAAAAACAAAGTATAACATTTACACATATATGCATTATTTACGAATTTAGGGGGGTTTTAGGTTTTTGGTTTTCGAAAATTTAAAAGAAAGAATTAAAACTAAGTATAAACATAAACACAAATACAAGAATGAAACATAAGAAACAAAGATCAAAACCAAGTTCATAATTGAATTTGACTACACCCTACAATTGTTCTTCCAAGTCATGAGAAAGGAGTTGATCATGTGAAACATTTGAAGCAAACGATTTCCCATATTTTACTTTTCAATGCTAATTAATATCTAAGTGAAAGCACAAAGACTAATCCTATCAAACATGCATTCAAGCTCTAGAAAGCTAGACAATCATAACATGTTTAACGCATGAAACACATAGAAAGGCTATCAACTCAAGTGTGCAACTTAGTATGAAGAAGTCCACCTAATTGCAATCCTTTTCAATTGAATTCGATTTTTTTCCAAAACCTTTACTACTTTCGATTCAAGTTCACAAAACAATAAGTTGAATCATGTTCTTAAATCTAGCACCACTCATACATAAACCCTAAAAGTTTCGAACCAATTAGAATCAACATATAAGAGATATCAATTAAGAAAATCCAATTGAACAATCACACAAAAGCAACGTTGGAATCACAACATAAGAATCGAAATCTTCATTCAATCATAAAATTTCAGATTTAAACTTTGTTCAAACATCAAAGTTAACTAGAACAATTTCATACGAATCAAACAAGGGAAATCAGAAGTGATTACAAGAAAGAAGGTTGAATTACATCGTGAATGGAGATGGTGATGAAGAACTTGAATGATGAACTAATGAAACTCGAAAGCAAGCTTCAAAACTTCATGGCTTCAAGGTGGAATGGGAGAGGTGCTCACGGCTTCTTCTTGCTTCTTCCTCCCTTGCTTGAAATCACAGAAGATGAAATAGAGAATGGAGAGAGCTTTCGCGTATATAGTAATTTCTGAATTATGGGATGTCTGAGACGTCTAGAGGAGAGGAGTATATATAGGGAACGGCCAAACTTGGTCTCCAAGCCGTGATATTCTTTTTATTTTCCATGGAATTAATTTAATAATTCCACATAGCTTCCACCAATGATAATTGGCCAAATAAGCCCCAGTGTGTCATCCAACCAATCATAAAACTCCAAAATGATTCCCTAATATATTGTTGCCGAAATTGCATGAGTATATTCTGATTTTTCTCTTTTATTTCATCCAAAATACCTTTAGGGAATATAGGAATGAATCTAGACTCCTTTTGAGCCGTTTCTTGATGTCCACACTTCTTCTTTCCTTAAACTCCACCCTAGAAAATCTCTTGGCGTAATCTTTTATTTTCTTCTTGATTTTCACGCCAACTTTCTCTCTTCCCCTTGGTATTTCACAGCAAACATTGTTGAGAATCGGTCAATATGTGAAGTCGAAAACACAAATAAACACAGCACACCAAGAGAAACAACCACAAAGATACGAGCACAAGAACACAGATTTAAGGTGGTTTAGCAAAACTTTTGCCTACGTCCACCGGGCAGAAAAACAATCTTCCACTATATTTATAATGGCTACAACCAGAAAGAATAAGAAAACAAGGACTCTCTCTTCTCTTCCTATCTCTCCCTTCTTTGCCCTCTCTCACTCTCTAACTCCGAGAATGGAATACACTTTGCTCTCTGTCTTTGTGATGAAAAAACCTAGAGCAGAACCCCTCCTTATATAGCCATAAGGATATCAACTTTCTTCACCAATTAGGAAACCTATTCCTATTGGTGGTAGGCAATTATGCCTTCTCCTTCTCTGTAATCAACAAGGATTACAGGTAATCCTACATCAATAAGGATTTTCATTCCTCATTGGAACTCCATTCATCAGTAGGAATCCAAAACCTACTGGGTAAACAATTCTTATACTCTAAGACAATTGTCTTAGGAAATACTCATGGGCAGGAACCCAACAAACATCCCTAGGGTTTATCCTTGCGTCACAAAACCCTAATTCCATGGGCTTTTATGGGCCTTGATCCACTTTGCCGAAAATCTAAGTCAATTCATAGAGTTCTTGGGCCTTGTTGCGTCAACTTCAAGCCTTGTCATCCTCCAACATCATGACACTTCATTTTTCCATTTCCTTTTCATGGTTGCGTCGGAAACTTGCTTGCTATGCTTTACTCCTTTGCGCAGGGTTTCCTGGTTGGAACAGGAAAGCTTATTTCTTCATTTCTGCTCAATTGTGTGGCCCTTTGTGTCTCATTTTTGCTCCCCTTAACGTTCGCAAGCTCCTCTTTCTTTTCATGAGTTCATTTCCACTTTTTAGCTCCAAGGTCCTGAAAATAGAAACTATCACTAAAAATAGAAACTTTCCAAAAATGAAAAATAGAAACTTACTAAAAGTGAGAAATAGAAACTACAAAAAAATGGAAACTTTCTACAATAAGGAACTTTCCCAATCGAAGAATAGAAACTTTCCTTAACAGGGATTTTTCAAGGAAATAACGCAGGAAATGTAGGGAAATAGCAGTTAAAACGTCGCATTAAAATGCTCCTATCACTCTCTCAGGTAACTCTTCAACCCAACTTGCATCAATTTTCTCTTAATTAATTTCACCTAAATCGAATTGGGTTTCCTTCAATTTTGTGAATTTCATAAACCATGGATCCACGTTTCTCTGAATTTCTCAATTTCAATGATCAAAACTTTTTGTTCGATAAGTTGAATGAGTAGCCAAGACTCTTTTTCCCCCATCTTGTGTCTATATTGATAATTTGACATGAATTGACTAAGACAACTATCACTTGGAAAAAGAGAGAGATCCAAATATTAATTTTGGAGGTATGAATAGAAGCTCTCTTTCATATTTTTTCTTTGAACTTTACATTATATGAAAAATGGTCCTTGACCAAAAGCCCCAAAATGAGCCAAAGTTATCCCACTTACCCCAACAACAGATTTTTATTCCCACTAACACAATTTAAAATAAAAGTACTATTCTGCTCTCAATTTAATTAATAAATTACATGCCACTCTCTCATCTCTCTCTCCCCGATCTCCACCTTTTCTTTCTCTCTCTCTCTCTCTCTTCATAAACTGGGTCTACATCAATCTCTGATTGGCGACTTGCTGGCTCAGTAGCCGTCATCATCGTCCTCAAGGATTATTAATCGGAGTTCATCCCCGCCTCCGGAAATCTATTCCTCAAAGCTCTTTATAAATGAGTTGAGGTTCTTAGTCACTGGAACCGGATCAGTCTCTCTGACCCGGCATTCTCCACTTCTCGTTCCGGCTATTCTGATGGTGGTAGGGCAAAGTACAAGCTCGTATCCCAGGCCATGGTGCACGTTAGCCAACGGCCCTGCGACGACGATGGCATATGTATGCTCTGCAAGGCGAAGCCATCCGACGAGGAGGAGCTGACCCTCAAGACCTGGGATTTCATCAATTTGATTTATCAATTAAGTCTTGTTGTTAGTTTTATCGCTAAGCTTGTTCATATTTTACTGGGTTCTCCTTGTTGGGGGTTTATTAGTTTTGTAGGGAGTATACTGTTAGCATCTATGTTGGGTTTTATTAGAAATTCAAATTTCTGGACTTGAGTTTGCAGACATGAATGATTTGTTGCTTTTTTTTATTTTATTTATTTATTTATTTTTTTTATGGGAGGAGTGGTATGGACCAGTATTGTATTTTCTTAAAGGTGTTTAAAAACCCCATAATCATCCAACCCAGATGCAATCCCGTGAGGTTTAAATCAAAGTTTTTTTTCTTCGTTCTATTTAAGTGAGTCTGCGGCCAAAGCCACTTCTCTAGTGTTCTAAACTTCTAATATAAATTAGTTTGCATTACCTGGTTGTTTCCACCTTCCAAGGTCGATTGTTAGTCTCATTATTACCCACTGGACATTTAATATCCAGCTCTTGACATGGGTGTTGAAGTCTTTTTTTTTTTTTGGGTAAAATGAGGGTGAAAGGAAAGAAAGATAAAAAATATATTCTATTAGGGGGCAATAGAAGTCTATTGGGGAGCAACTTCTATTCCTCCCCAATAGAAGTTTGAATTTATGTAATATTCTCGTTTTTTTTTCTTTAATTAAAGTTTTATTTGTCTAAATTTAGGGAGATTAGTTTTAATTTCGGTGATTGAAAGTTCTATTAGAGGGCAATAGACGTCTATTGGGGGGTAATACATGGCTGATAGACGTCTATTAGGGGGCAATAGACGTCTATTAGGGGCACTAGACTGAAAGTTCTATTGGGAGACAATATACGTCTATTAGGGGCACTAGACTGAAAGTTCTATTGGGAGACAATATACGTCTATTGGGGGGCAATATACGCCTATTAGGGCAATAGACGTCTATTGGGGGGCAATACTGAAGATTCTATTGGGAGGCAATAGACGTCTATTGCCCCCCCAATAGATGTCTATTGGGGGGAAATAGATGTCTATTGGGGGCAATAGCGGTTTTCAGAAAAATTCGGTGGGCGGCGGCCGGTGACCAGAATCCTGCCAAAGTTGGTCAGATTCTGGCAGTAGGTGACCGAATTCTGACGGTCGGTGACCGGATTCCGGCGGCCGGTGACAGGGCTCCGGCGAAGTCCCCTATGGTTTCTTTCTCTTCCATTCTCTCTCTCTCTCTCTCTCTCTCTCTCTCTCTCTCTCTCTCTCTCTCTCTATGTAACAAAGGTGAGGGTAAAATGGTATTAAAAAAAAAATCTTAGTGAAGTATAAAGGAAGACCTCCTTAGGCCTCGTTTGGGAGAAATTTTTGTGTCCTACTGTAGAACCATGTCAGATTGCCACATGGTCTGCCGCTCCAATACAATAACGCCATGTGAATATTTTTTACACCTCATATCATAGCAAGTTTACTCTTCATCTTACTACAGTAAAACTACACAACGTGGGAAAAAAATAATCTTAAACGAAACGTTAACTATTACCGTTAACTGATGCAAGCAAACACTATCAAAATAAAAAAACTGAAAGTATATTCATCCTCTACAATCTTCGTTCTAAACTGAAAGTATATTCATCCTCTACAATCTTCGTGCTAACCCTGCGATTTTCCCCTTCAGTTTTATCAATTCTCTTTTGGGTAGATTATGTGCTTAGATGGGTGATTCAATGGATGAGACTGCTGGGTCCGAAGTGTTCTTAAGCTTTAGTTTTACATCCGTACTTCCAACCCCGATCCTTATAGACACAGAGAGAATGGGAGAACCAAATTCACAGAAATAGAAAGAGGAAACAAAATTTGCAAGGATCGAGCAATCAAGCCCACCATGACAAAGGTGAGTATCATTCTATTGAATGATTTCGATTAGTTCTATAATAGAATATGAAACTGATTAAACTTGTATAGATCTCTCTTCTTGAGTATTTCATTTCTGGGATTTGATTTCGACACCCAAGTGAGGAGTATGCTATAGAAGTATAGAGTAGTAGTCAGACGGAGGCACACCAACAGCTACACCCAATCACCTCAGGTACCATCTTCTCTTTAGCAAATGCTATTTTTAGCTTTTCATATAAATCTGTGATTTGATTTTTCAATTCATGAAATTGAAATTAATGGGTAAATTGCATCTCATTTCGTTTTGGGCATTGAAATTGGCTGTTTGTTCATGCTCTGGATTTATAGGAAGTAAGTGAAACTAAAGCTTAGTTATATATGAAAGAGTGAGATAGGTAAGATTACTGAAAAGTCTTCAGCAATGGAGCCGTCAAAGCTAGGACTCGACTCTTGAGAAATTTATGTTCACAAGAATTTTGATAATGATCACCATTCATGTATATGCAGCCTCAGAACTTTCAAATGTTATCTTAGTTGGCAACTAATGTAGTGCTCGTGAGTCCCGAAACATTGTTTTACTGAGTTAAGTTCATATCCATTCAAGCCTCTAGTCACTGATTAAATATGTTCAGTCTTTCAAGTCATGAGTAGTTAGTATTTTGTTTAAAGAAAAGCCCGTGTAATGCCAAAAACACCACCAAAATCAAAAGGTGTGCAGCTAAATATCACTGGATTCTACAGCTCTACCAAAGCAAAGAAACTGGAGACAGAATCTTAGCTATATTTATTTTCTGTAATTAGATATTAGGCCTACATTAGTGTGGGTTTGTTTTATCAATTTGATTGAGCAAAACAAAATTTATGGTGTTCCTCTTGAATTTTGTAAAGCTATCTCTTTGATTTTGTGTTGCCATCTGAAGGCTACTGGTTGATTATCTGAAGTACAAGTTCCAACTAACATCTGATGCATACCAATTTTTATTAAATGGTCAATTGCCTACTTTGAAAATTGCTAATGCAAGTGCAATGTGATATTCACCCTCACAATGTAATAGATTAGTTGGTGTTATGCATCGAACACTTGCTATACCGTAATACAAAATTTATGGTGTTCTTTTTGAATTTTACAAAGCATGTGTTGCCCGAAAAAAAAAAAAAAAAAGGTATGAAATCCATGTTCATTTTAGTTCTTATTCACCTGCATCTATAAATGTTTGAGTTCATTAATTGTTCACTTGTTAATGAAAATATTGATTCATGACCAACTGCCTACATGGGAGAGGTACTAATCCTAATGCTCTCTTATCAATGTTGACTTAGATGCTTAACCATAGCCAAAGCTGTTTTGCAGGTTTCAGCCTTGCAGACCTAAAATTGCAGAAGCAATAAGGAAAAAGGATGCTCAACTGGCTCAAGTCTGTGCTCACTGCTGGTGAAAAGAAATTTATGATGCAATTTGTAATGGGATAGATAATGATATATATCGAGCTTGCTCTTTGTGACTCAATTTATGGTTGATTGCCTAAAATATACAGAAGCTTAGTGATTGATCCATGTGTTCTATTCACGTATTTTGCTTGTATTGAGCAAGACTACCACATATTTTGTAGTGGACTGTGTACATATTTGTAATGTTTTTTTTTTTCAAGGTAATTAATGGAACAGATTAGCAATAAACAATCATCAGAGACAGAGACACTTATCTCAAAAAAAGAGAGAAGGGGATCATGGATCGGACGTGAATCGAAAGGATAGAAATAGGATTCTACTAAGCATAAGTTGCATAACTAAACTCATTTCAACTAAGCATTATACTTTAATAAAACAAATACCAGAATCCCAAACAAACACACTTTATACTCTTCATTAGTATAACATAACAATCCAAATTTTGATCATTATTGAAAAGCATATTTAGCAAGATATAAGCCAATCTCCAAACTACTATTATTGGTTGTTTTTTCTCCACCGGTAGCATATCAAAAGTCTTCTCCCCTAAAGAGTATCATAGCATACCCATATCAGCAAATTCGTAGAACAGCTGCAAAAATTTCATATTTGAAACGAGTTAAAATTATTGCACTATATACACTAAAAAGTAAAGTAAAAAAAAAAAAAAAAACCTGTTTTACTTTTGTATGCATTACCTGACAATGATATATATTATTAGACTTCCTTTCCTCTATCGGACTGTTGCTCCTAACTATTTGAATAAGAATCATACAATAGAAACAATTTATTATTAACAAAAATAAAAACAGTTTGTTCATACTTAAAAATATATTATTCAAACCTGCCTCGATCGAGGAATTTGATTAGTTAGATTGTTTGCAGCAATCCTTGTAGATGAATTCTGTAATGAAAAAAAAAATGAAGTGGATAATATTGATTATGAGTAATACTTTGACAACGAAGGTATGATCTATACCTGATTCAACTGTGTGATATAGTTACCCCCTTGATGCATATTTGCATATGTTAAATTGAGTTGAGAAAATGGCAACATAGAAGTAGGATTCTATAGATACAACAACATGTGTAAAGATAGATTATAATAGAAATAAAATAGAATAAAACACGAAACATTAATTATGAACTTAACTAAAATTGAACTTACCTGATTATATAGACCGTAATGAGCATAACCATTAGTTGTTGGCAAGCTCATAGTTGGAAATTGCTGCATATTGACCAGAACTTAATTAAGAATCTAAGTCCTTAAAAATAATAATATTACAAAAATCTTTGAAATTGTACCTGGTGAATGGTATTTGTATCATTCGATGCAACAAATGGGTGAGGCAAGCTTGAATTATGGACTACATGAAGTGATGTATGTGAAGACCCTTCATTGATCGGTGGCTTGACTTTTCCTACATAGGTAAATAATAAAAACAATAAATAAAAACGCATTGATCATACTATAACTGATAAGCATTTCATAATTTCATAAAATGTTTAGAATGTTAAATTACTTACTAGAACCTTGGCCCTTCGGTGCTTTTTTATTTTGTTTCTTCTCCATTTCATCTTTTCTTCTTTTATTACTCATGCCTTTTGGCCACACACCTGCTGGATTGAGTACTGGTGTTTCCTCAAATGTAGTATCATTTTTGTTAGCACCACTAGCAGAAGCATTAGCACCAGTAACCTCAAGAACTCCCGCAACAGATAACTTCTTCATATTCTTAGCAATTAATTCTTCTGCTTCTATTAGTTTTTGCATCGCAATGTCACTGCCACTAGTTATCTCTGCTCCCTTACTGATTATACCATAAGCCTTTCGCATTAAAGTATTCCTGCGCAATGTCACTGTTGTTTTCTCCTTGACCTCTACCGGTACACTATTGGCCTCAACTCCTTTCTTTGCATCCTTCATCCATCTCTTTAGTATATACTGTGTTGGTATTTGAGTAATATTTTTCACATTCAAAACCCTCAAAGTATGACGGCATAACCAGCCCATAGATTCGTACATCTGACAACTACAGGAGATGGTCAGATTCGAAGAATTGAATTGGACAATGTATACTCTTTTATGGCCCTCCTCATTAAGCTCAAATGTCTGCAATGTCCCATCACTTCCAACTTCCTCCATCTTCACTGCCAAGCTAGCGATAAACTCAAACTCAAATAAATTATAAATTTTTCGAGTGTAGACCATACCAGCTTGCTTCTTAATTCCACTACTTTTTGTAGCCCTAGTAGGTATTCTGTTATTGCATCGAAAAGTCTCTTCCAATTCACTTGAACGCATTTGTTCTGCCTGTTTATCATAATGATGCACAAATTCAGTGAGACTCAGTGTTTTAGTAGACATGAGGGTAAACACATTGTTTATGCTCTCACTTCTTTGTGTAGATAATATTCCGGCAGAAAATGTATCATTGCTAAATAATGCACACCATTTTTCACGAAGATCATAGAGTGTCTGGAGCCATGTGTTCCCTGCAAGGTCAAACTTCTGTATTATTTCATCCCAAGTAGACTCAAATTCATCTTCTGTCACACGTCCAAATAGCAACTTCTTGAAGAGCTCACCAAAATCAGAGTTTCTATACAGCCAATTCAAGTTTTGTACCGCATTCTTTGATATGTGCCACAAACATAACCGATGGCGTGTCTCAGGAAAGACCTTCTCAATGGCATTTGTCATTGCCTGACATCGATCAGTAAAGATAGTCTTGGGTTTCTTACCTTCCATCGCTTCTAAGAATGTCTCAAATAACCAAATAAATGAAGTAGTCGTCTCGTCTAGCAAAAATGCACAACCAAACAACACATTTTTCCAATGGTGGTTAACCCCAACGAAAGGAGCACAAATCATGTTATACTTATTGGTGCGGTAAGTAGTATCAAATACTACTACATCCCCAAAGCATTCAAAGTCGATTTTTGACTTCCCATCTCTCCAAAAAAAGTTTGTCATTCGATTTTCTTGATCCACTTGCACGATGTAGAAAAACATAGGATCTTCAATTTGCTTTCTCTTGAATAAATTGATCAAGCTTTGAGCATCCCCTGCTTCAAGCATAATCATTCTCTCTCTGCTTACAAAATTGAAGTAGTCAGTCTTTGTAAATCCAACATTTTGAGATCCCCCAACTTCTTCTGCAAAATATGAATATGTATTTATGGTACTCATACCTGCGGTTTTCATTGATTTAATCATCCCCTGATGAGCATTTGAAACTTTTCGATTGGAGCGCAAAAATTGTCCTTCTTCTGGCTCTGCAAGCTTATGGTTGTGTTCAGGGACAAAGAGAGTCGCTTTCCATAAATTGTTATCTTGCAATCCAAATCGAGTTTTTGCTGTGCAACCAGTTCTAGTGTCCAGCCTATCTTCCTTTTTCACTTCCGAAGGATCACTATCTAGTTTAAAACCTTCTTTTGAACAACAATAATTAACTTGCTTCACAATATTGTTGGTTTTCCTCCTCTGCATTATCCGAACACTAAACCCCATTCTAGCACCATACTCACAGTAGAGGTTAAATGCTTCTTCCTCACTATTCACAATCACTCCATACAAATCATCATCATTACTAACTTGACGATTCACAAACATTGAATCTTTTCCCAAAGCAATTCCCATGCTATGTTCTCCATCGTCTTCCATGTCAATTACTGTAGGCATGTCAATTAATAAATTGGTATATATATATATATATATATATATATATATATATATATATACTGTGTAATATGTAGCTGTAGTAAAAGAACAAAGAAATTGCTCAAAAAATTACATAGAACCACGAATCAAGATGAGTAACATAACATGCCAATAAATATATGGACTCCACCATCATATTAAAGAATAGTATTTCAAACTTGGGGTGCAGACAATGTGAAAGTAGTTCATAATAATCGGAGCAAAAACACTGAAGCAAGTATGTAAACAGGGACTAATAAATTATTTGGTAATTCACTCCAATCAATCATCTATATTATAGAGGGATGTCAATTTGCTCTAGAGCACAACTCCTAAAAGAAACCAAGAAAACAATAGGAAGAAAGACGCACCAAACTAATAAATTGAAGAGCCTCAGCGAAGTAACTAGGGAAGATGGAGGAGGGGGGGGGGGGGTAGGAGAGATGAGCAAAGCAAGAAGCTATGTAGCTTGGGGGAAAAGAGAAGAAAAAGAAAAAGGAAAAAAAAAACCAGCAAAGCAAGAAGCTATGGCAGCAACTTGCAACAACTGAAGCAAAAAATTAAACCCAATTCGGGAAAAAAAAAAAAAAAAAAGAGGAGCAGAGCAAGAGGCTATGGCAGCAACTTGCAACAACAGAAGCAACAAACTAAACCCAATTCGGGAAAAAAAAGAAAAGAAAAAAGATGAGCAAAGCAAGAAGCTATGGCAACAACAGAAGCAACAAATTAAACCTAATTTGGGAGAGAAAAAAAAACATAAGCCAGTAGAACGTGGAAGAGAAAACGGAAGCAAGTAGTCTGAATTACATGAACTCTTACTATAAAAGAAGAAAACTTTGACTTAATGCTTTGGAACCCAACTCGAAAAACACAGAAGTAAGTTCATAAACTTGTACCAAATACATACATATCAGACTCAAAATAACATGATTGAACAGCTTTGTTTACCTTGATTTTGATCATCGTCTGCATCTCTACTCATTGTTGGAGAGAGGAAGTTCAATCTTTATAGAAAGATAACAGATTGTAGCAGCAAATTCTCTGGTTGATGAGATTTTTTTTTCTCTAGGGTTCCTTTGAGACTGTATGGTTAACGAAAGCTGCTAACGGAAGGTTTAGAAGTTTTTTTTTTTTTTTTTCACGTTTGTCTAGTTTACTACAGTAGATTATAAGGTGAAGTTATCATGATATGAGGTGTCCAAAAATATCCGCACGGCGTTATTGTATTGGAGCGGCAGACCATGCGGCAATCTGACATGGTTCTACAGTAGAACACAAAAATTTCTCCTCGTTTGGTTCGCCGAAAGGAAAGTAGTTCCTTTGTTTTTCCCATGGGAAGGAAAATGAAATTTTCGAAGAACTTTCCATTCCGATGTTTGGTAATGTAAGGAAAGTTATCCGGAAAGTTGTTAAAAAGTATGTAATTAATGGAATAAAATAATGTGTTGTGAGTAATAAATGCAAGGAAAGAAGGGGGGAAAGTGATTCCTTTGGAGTATGGAAGGAACCATTTTCCCCCCTATTTTCCTTTGCTTCAGGAAAGTATTTCCTTTCCTTTTGCGTCCCAAACACAGGAAAGGAACAATTTTCCTTTCCTGATGCTTACTTTCCGCCAACCAAACCAGGTCTAAAGTATTTTGGGTAAGAGACAATTAAAAAAAACTTAATGGGGTAAGTGGGAAAAAATATCTAGAAATAGAGTAAATGGACAAAAACTCTATGAAAAAATATGTCTAATATGGAAAAAGTCGATCTCAACTATTGAAATAAAAATGCTGGTTATAAAAATAATTACGCATTTTAATATAATGCAAGTAATATGTAATTTATTATAATTTTCTATAAAATCAGTTACTGAAACAAAACTATTAAAGAAAATAAATGATACTTTTTCAAGCCAAAAAAAATGGAAATTGTTGAAAGAAAAACATATTATGTGCTTTCGTCAAAGCAACTGACGGAGAGAGAATCAAGAAATCAGCGATTACCATCAATCAGCACAATTATAGATCAATCAGCATTCAATGTATTTAATGTAATTAATATTTCCGTTGTAATTCTATCCCTATATAAAGGGACTATGAAATGAAATGAGTAGACCAATTCTATCTCATTTTTACTTTGACACGTTATCAGCACTGTCACGCCCCTGATTTTACACACATGAAAATCGATATATATAACCCCATAATTATATATGCGTGAACGTCCAGTCATCAATACAAAATACCTGAAATCTTTTTTTTTTTCTTAAACTTACACACATATTGATGTCCTGAACCCTCAAAGTTAATATACACTCGCTCCATAGAGTTATATATTACACAAGCTTACAAATTAAATTGTCAACAACAAGATAAACGTAAATGCTCCTCAGAGCTCACTACAACGGAAGTCCAAATAACGGTAAAGTCACAAAATTTTCTTCCTACCGTAAAGCTGCAAAGGCGCTACCTCAGCTTCAGCACGATTATCCTAACCTGCAGGATTAACCCCTACACCGTTTGAATGGTGCACCGGGTTGCCACACAACAAACCCGGTAAGCTTTTGCAAGCCCGTATGAGTAACTCAAGACCACACATGCACAACTCGCCTAACGAGGAAACCCATCAACTAGTAAAAGAAACACACACCCTGTTTTCCCAAAACAGCACATTCTTTTCCCAAAAGAAACGAATACAAGTCACCCCGTGACAAAGCCATATTAATTGAAAACTCTGACAATTAAATATGATACACAAGTCCTCCCAGGACAATTAAAAGAAAGAATCCCCGAAACTCCCTTTTAAAAACACATTCTCAAATAAACACAAGTCACCCCGTGACAAAATCATAATAATTGAAACTCTGACAATTAAATATGATAAACAAGTCCTCCCAGGACAATTAAAAGAAAGAATCCCCGAAACTCCCTTTTAAAACACATTCTCAAATAAACACAAGTCACCCCGTGACAAAATCATAATAATTGAAACTCTGACAATTAAATATGATAAACAAGTCCTCCCAGGACATTTAAAAGAAAGAATCCCCGAAACTCCCTTTTAAAACACATTCTCAAATAAACACAAGTCACCCCGTGACAAAATCATAATAATTGAAACTCTGACAATTAAATATGATAAACAAGTCCTCCCAGGACATTTAAAAGAAAGAATCCCCGAAACTCCCTTTTAAAACACATTCTCAAATAAACACAAGTCACCCCGTGACAAAATCATAATAATTGAAACTCTGACAATTAAATATGATAAGCAAGTCCTCCCAGGACATTTAAAAGAAAGAATCCCCGAAACTCCCTTTTAAAAACACGTACTCATGAGCATCAGATAGCTCCCCGCTACCCCCCATGATGTACTATGGCAACAGACTAGAGCTCTAACTGATCGTATCCACAAACCCGGCCAAAGGTGTGAAGTCCCGATATATATGCCTGAGGTTACTCCCAGCAACCCCAAATCCTCAGACCTCCCCGGTCGTCAGATCAAAACCTTTCAAAATGGTCACTCAGGACCCAAAAGTTACTCAACTCACACAAAAGGAGATGTCACCCCGTGACCTCCAATCATCAGACCTCCCCGGTCATCAGATCAAAACATTAACTCAAACCAAAAGGAGAAATCACAACCTGTGACTCTCAGATCTTCTGACCCCCGGTCGTTAGATCAAAACATTCAAATCACATCAAAGCAACTCACACCAAATCTTGACACTTTTCAAAACAATAGAAATTCCCAATTCCCACAAAATGTTTCCCGAAAAGTCAAGCCCCAAAACAATAGAATGAAACCCATCAATACCTATTGCTTCAATTCACTCATCCACCCACAAGAATATGTAGTCATTCACTCAGGAATGCCACTAATACCACTATAGTTTGCAGTTAACTAAATAACTCATAAAACAATAGGGTCAACCCGTTCGTGAATGAACTTCATGAGATTACTCACCTCAGAATCCCGCTGCGTCTTCTATACAGAACCGAACTAACACTATCACTAACAACTCGTCCAATTCACCTTTAGAAGCACCTAATCACCAATGATCTCAATCAGTAACGATTCACATTTGATTTAAGTTTGAAACCCCTGTTTTGAACTAAAATCCCCAAAGTGGCGCCAATCGAGGCGAAACCACATCCGAGACCTCCCACAGTCTCCGGAATATGTCCATGATCGATGTGACCAAACCACAAGTCGATCGGACGCTCGAATCCTCACGGATCGAATAAATTCACCGACATGAAACGGCAAAAATCATAACAAATCCATTCGAACTCCAAAATTTGCACATTATATATCGAAACGCTCGTATCGACGAGTAGAAGACATATAATACCAGAAACAGTCCCATACATGGCTGGAACACCGCCACAGGCGGAGGCGCACCGCCGCCGGCCAAAACTCAATATTTCACAAAACTCCCAACATCAAAAAGCTTCATCTAAGCATGCTTGTGAACTTTCATAACTAGCTCGAAGTCTGAAAACGAAAGGAAGTGGTCGAAAATTACCTAGAACAGTTGGGTTTGGACGGAAAATTTCCAGAAACCGGCGAAGCTCCAATCAACGTAAAAACTTCAACAACTTGGCCCGATCCTTCGTAAGGTTTGTTCAGCAGCTCAAGGCGAGTTCAACAAGCCAGGAATCCCGAAGATTGGTAGCCGGAAACTCGAGATATCGGCGTTGACTTGATTTTGGAACCAAACGGGGTCGGGCTTCCCACGGTGGCTACAGGCCACGAGATGGCACAAGGCTGCCACTGGCAGCTGCGCAAGGTCGAGGCGAAGCCGAGAGAAGAAGTCTGGTGAGGATTGGTGGCCGGAGGTGGAAGAAATCGCCGGTTGAAGCTTTGAGGCGATTTCCGGTCGGGAGAGAGAGAAGGAAATCAGTTTCCGGAAAAGGAAAAAAATGAAAATAGTAAGTTTCTCCTTCGGGAAACTTCTATTTATACCAAAATGAAAATTCCTTCCAATGGCCATAACTTTCACATACGAACTCCGATTTCCGCGTTCCACATATCCACGAACTCGTATCGACGCGCTCTACAACTTTCGTAAAGGAAGTTTTTGGAGAATCCCAATGCATCAACAGTCAACCTTGAACCCCCCCTAAAGTCATACTTTTCAAATAAAAATTCGTCCGAAACACTTCCGCTCCATCCACGAGCCACGAAACCGTCCAATAAACATAAAATTAATTCCGGAAAATCCTCGGAAAATAAATACGAATTTCCGGGGCATCACAAGCACGCTCAGAGCCAATAGCCAAGAAAAAATCCTAGCTTTCTAATTTCTTTTCGTCGAGAAAAAAAAAAGAAAAAAACTTCTTCTTTTCTACCGCCATCTCAAAAAAAAAAAAAAAAATCCTCCCCGTCCTCACTTCACCAGCCTCAGTTCATGATCTCTGATCCTTGCAGATCGACACCTTGCCTGCGCAGCCCAGCCAGCGACCATCGCCTACATCACCGCGCCTTCGCTCACCCTCCAGCCTCGATTCTGTCGCTGCTCCCTATACTCGCGCTGCTGCACCTCGCCTCTGATCCCAGCAGTCCACCGATCGCCTAGCCGCTGCCTCGCCTTGATCGCCGTCTCTGACAGAGAGGACCAAGACCACCGGCATCGCCCTTGAGACTCACCGATCTCGAGCATCAGACCCGATCTTGACTCTATAGCACGACCCAACTTCTCAGACCGGATTCCTCTTCGGATTCCGACGTCACTGCACTCGTCTGCACCGGCAACCCGGCTCCGGAAGACCGACGCAGCCGGACGACCAGTTGCTACCCTCGACCCGATTCGGCCATCTCCAATTGGGCTGTTGACTCAAAATCTGAAAAAAAAAATAAAAATAAACAAAACAAAACAAAAAAAAAAGAGAAAAGGGGGGGTTGACTCGTCCTAACAATAAATAAATTAAAAAAAAGAGGTGTTTCCCAGCCCAAAGTAAAGACTCGGCCCAAAAATAAAAACAGGCCTCTGCGGCCCAGAAGAAAAAAAAGAATAAGAAAGAGGCCTTGCGGCCCAGAGAAAAACAAAAAGAGGAAAAGAAAAACATAAGAAAAAGAGAAAGAGAAAAAAAAAAACTCCGGCCCACTACTGAAAAAAAAAAACATCGTTACGCAAGCCTGCATCAACACGCGCGTGCCCTAGGATTGTTTTATTTTCTCCAAACTAAGTATGTTCTCTTTTATTTATTTAATTTCATACTATGATATATTTGATTATTTATAATTAGAACTTTTGAGCATGTTTAGTTAGATAATTTTGATTCTTTTAAGCATGACTTGTTATTTATGTTTTACATAATTATATTTAAGCATGTTATGCTATTGTTTATACTTTATTTTGAACATGCCATATATATTTTATTATATATTATTTATGCAATTGTGAGCATGTTTTGTGAATTTTATTTACGCTCATATAATTATTCCTAAGCATGCCTTCATATTATGCTATTGTTTTTATTTTATTTTATGTATGATATATTATTGCTAATTATTATGTGTAGTATATAATTTATTGTATATGTGTGAAATTTGAGCATGTCATGTAGTTTATTTCTTATATATGCTATGTTTAAATGTGTTATGCTTATTTTTAGAATGCAACATATATAATCCGCTTTGCCATGATAATGAAAATTCATGAGCATTATACATACATACTTACCGTGATAATGCATTTTCACGTAGCATTGAAAAAAAATGTGACCATTACGAATCTTGGTCTTGAAATCTAATTCACATATTTTGGAAAATAATTTACGTGGATGTCTTTATGACTGCGTAATTTATATCTTCTCTCTTGTTTATGTAAATGGCTGATCCAACTCGACCTGAATTTGACATCTTGGACTCAGAAGAACTTGAGTACCATCGTTGGGTTTCGGATATGGAAACTGCCTTTGTGGCAAAAGACTACACTGCCACCATTACTGACCCCAAAGATGATGAACTATCTAATAAGGTGAAAGCAGATGCCTTAATGTTTCTGAGGCGACATATTGATCCTAGCCTACGCTGGGAGTACCTTCAGTTGAAGACACCCAAAGAATTGTGGGATGCCCTTAAGGGACGTTTTGGGAACATTCATGACACTTTACTCCCAGAACTAGCTATTCAGTGGAATGGAATCCGCTTGCTTGACTACAAAAAGGTCAATGAATTCAACAAGGACATGTAGCGCTTAAAGGCACGTCTTAATTTTTGTGGAAGGGAAATCACAGAAAATGATATGATCTACAAGACTCTTACCACCTTTCCTACTTCAGCCTTTATACTAGCGAACCAGTATCAGTTGGAATATGACAACAAAAGAATCACAACCTTCAATAAGTTGATAAGCCTACTGCAAGTGGTTGAGAGACATAATGAGATTCTCTTGAACAACAATGTCAGGCCACTGGGACAAAGAAAATTCCCGAGGCTCATTATGGAAAAATGAAAGGTGGAAAGAACTCAAATGTAAAGGGGTTTAGACGTGCTAATCCCTACCCACGTGGCAACCATGCACCACGTGGAAAGGGACATGAGGATCATGGAAACAAGATGCAAAAGGAAAGAGTTGACAATGAACCATGCTATAGGTGTGGATTCATTGGGCATTGGTACAAGAACTGCCAAGCAAACAACAGAGTAGCAGCTAATTACAGGAGGTATAGAGAGTCTAAAGAACAAGAGGCTCACTATATGGAAGAAGGAGGTCATGACCTAAACGTCAACCTTATAATTGCAGACTTCAATGGCAAAGAGGAAATTGCTAAGTCAATGGATGCTCTCAATCTTGATTGATCTGCTTTATTCATTTTATTTTCCAAAGATAGTTGTGAAGGCATAATGCCTAATTTTTAATTAGACTATTATTTGGTCTTAAAGAATGGTTTGATGAATTAGATTTCTGAACAAAGACCTTGATTTGATTATCGTTGGCTTATTAATAAATTTTGAATTTTATTCTGAAGCACTGAATTTATTCAAATTTATTTTCTATACACATATTTACATGGTTCGAAATAGCACTATAAAGATGTAAAGCAATACATCTAGAAAAAAAAAGGAAAAATTATTAGAATGAAAAGAATACCATTCTACGCAAATAGAAATACTCTAAAGAATATGAGTTATATTTTCTAAATACCTCCCATTTATTTGTAGGAATGAATGGAGGAGAACTTGAGTGCTTAGATGATAGTGGGACTACCCACACAATATTAAGAAATAAGCAATTATTCATTGAACTAATAGCCTATAATTCCTCTGTGACTACGATGATTGGATCATCATAACTAATAAAAGGGCGAGGAACAGCCAAATTTTTGCTGCCTAATGGCACAACATTTAAAGTCACAGACGCTCTATAAGCACCAAGAGCTAATCGAACCTTGTTAAAGTTTCAAAGCTATTTGTGCCAACGGTCATCATGTAAAAACACACCGTGAGAATGGAACTGAATACCTTGATATTACATCTAATGAATGTGGAAGGAAACGCATCTTAGAGAAACTTATGAGTCAATCTAGTGAACTGTACCTCACTACAATTCAGATCATTGAATCCTATACTGTCACCAACAATAAAATGTGGGACACTGACTCATACAGGCTTTGGAATGATCGCCTAGGGCACCCCGATCGTGACATGATGATCCGTATTTTAACGAACTCGTATGGGCATCCCTTCTTTCGAGTGAAAAATAAAATGGGACAAAAATCATTCACACTGCAAGGTGTCGGTTCTAGTACTGCTCAAATGCAGTCATTGCCTTCTGAAGTACCAGAAGCACTACCACTCTCCCATTATGCCCCATTGACTATTTCAAAGGCACATCACTCGTTTTGCAAAGCCTGCTCTTAAGCAAAAATAGGATCGAGACCTTCCTATGCTAAAGATATAAAATAAAACATTTCATTCTTACAAAGGATACAAGGACATATCTGTGGACCTATCCATCTAGAATGCGGACCATTTTAAGTACTTTATGGTTCTGGTGGATACTTCGACACAATGGTCACATGTCGCTTTATTGTCCACAAGAAATTCTGCAAAACTCCTAGCACAGATTATACGTTTAAGGGCTCACCACCCTGATAAAGTCTATAAGGCTTGATAACGTTGGAGAGTTTACATCAAAAGAATTTGATGAATATTGCATGCCTATTGGGATCGATGTAGAGCATCTTGTACCCCATGTGCATACACAAAACGGTCTCGCAGAAGCCACCATCAAAAGGCTACAGATGTTGGCTAGGGCATTGATTATGCTCACCAACCTGCCTATATCTACCTGGGTTTATGCAATATTGCACGCAGCTTTATTTATTCTTTTCAGACCCACAGCTAGCCAACCATTTTCTGCGTACCAGTTGGTAACTGGATATGAGCCTGACATTTCACACTTACGCATATTTGGTTGAGCAGTATATGTGCCTATTGCGCCCCCACAGCGCACTAAAATGGGTCCTCAGAGACGATTAAGTATTTATGTTGGATACGAATCCCCAACAATTATCCGCTATTTGGAAAACTTGACAGGCGATCTCTTTACCGCTAAATTTGCGGACTGTCACTTTGATGAGACAGTCTTCCCGTCGTTAGGGGGAGATAGGAAAAAGGATTTTCCAAGGGAACGACAGGAATTGTTGTGGTTTGTCCCCACTCTGTCCCATTTTGATCCCCGCACTTCACAAAGTGAAAGTGAAGTGAAAAGAATAATCGATCTTCAGAACGTAGCAGATTCGATGCCTGATGCATTTACTGATATTCCAAAAGTGACGAGATCACATATACCAGCTGCAAATATGCCTGCAAGGTTAGAAGTCCCTAACAAGGGGCACGGTGCTGCAGATAGAGGCACTGCAACCGCACTTAGTGGAGGTGTGGTTGAGGTCGTGGCTCCCCAAGGAAGAGGGGGAGACCACTTGGTTCGATTGACACTTACCCAAGGAAGAAGAGGGTGAGTAAGGCACAAACCAATCATCAATGTATAGAATCTCTCTCATGAGATTGTCTCTGATTATAGTTATGTCCATCAATCAATACTGGAGGACGCTCCGATGTTAAAAATGATTCCAGAGAACAAAGAAATCTCAAAGGATTATGAGAGTGTGTATGAGTTGATAGAAAGATCTTCCATACACATTGATGATATATACTGTTGCTCAAGGAATCATAGAGCACGATGATATCGAACCACGCTCTGTTACAAAATGTCAACAAAGAGCAGATTGGCCTAAATGGAATGAAACAATCCAGGCAGAATTAGATTCTCTGACAAAGAGACAGGTATTTGGTCTAGTAGTGCTAACCATACCAAGTGTAAAGCCTGTAGGACATAAATGAGTCTTCGTTAGAAAGCGCAATGAGAAGAATGAAGTCATGAGGTACAAGGCTCGCCTTGTGGCGCAAGGTTTCTCACAACGCCCTGGAATTGACTACGAGGAGACATACTCTCCCATAATGGACGTTATAACGTTCCGCTACTTAGTTAGCTTAGTAATTTCTGAAGGACTGGAAATGCAGCTCATGGATGTGGTTACTGCATATCTCTATGGGGATCTAGATTCAGAGATATATATGAAAAGTGCCTGATGGCCTTACATTACCCAAGTCAAGTGACTCGAAACCACAGAGTGCGTTTACAATTAATTTGAAACGCTTACTTTACGGATTGAAACAATCCAGGCGGATGTGGTATACCCGTCTAAGTGACTACTTGATTGGGAAGGGATATAAGAACGATGAAGTATGCCCATGCGTATTCATAAAGAAAACAAGTTCCGAATTTGCAATTGTAGCTGTATATGTCGATAATATGAACATAATAGGTACTCTTGATGAAATAAGAGAAACCGCGAGCTACTTGAAATCCGAATTTGAGAAGAAAGATCTTGGGAAAACTCGATTCTATCTAGGCCTTGAACTAGAACACCGAGTTTGTGGAATACTAATCCGCCAGTCTGCGTATGTCCAAAAGTCAGGCGATATAACATGGACAAAGTGCATCCTGCTAGCACTCCCATGATCGGTCGAAGCTTGGATGCAAGGAAAGATCCATTTCGTCCAAAGGAAGATGACGAAGAGGTGTTGGGAGCTGAAATTCCTTATCTAAGTGAAATAGGCGCATTATTGTACCTAGCCTAATGTACTCGACTAGACATTGCCTTCTTAGTGAACTTGTTAGCTAGATTTAGCTCAGCGCCAACGCAGCGTCACTGGAATGGTATTAAGAACATTTTCGATACCTAAAAGGAACCATTGACTTGGGACTGTTCTTTCCCTACAGAGAGAAAAGGAAATGTTGATGGCGAAAGGGCCACTCACTACACTGAAACACCAAATGACGTTTTGGTTGGTTTTGCTGATACTGGGTACCTCTCTGACCCACATAAAGGTCATTGCCAAAATGGTTATGTATTCACGATTGGGAACACGACGATATCTTGGAGATCAACCAAGCAAACCCTTGTAGCTACCTCCTCGAACCACTCAGAGATCATTGCTCTACTTGAGATGGTTCGTGAGTGTATATGGTTAAGAGCTATCATTACACATATTCAAGGGACTAGTGGTTTGAGTTTTACCACTGAAGAGCCTACTTGCATTTATGAAGATAATGCAGCTTGTATCGAACAGATGAAGCTAAGATATATCAAGGGGATAATACAAAACACATATCGCCAAAGTTTTCCTTCAATTGATCTGAGGAGAATGTGGCAGATTTGTTCACCAAATCACTGCTTGAGGCCACATTTGAGAAACATGTGAAAAGCATAGGAATGCGAAGACTTTCCACGCTCACTTGATTAATGTAAAGATCAGGGGGAAGTGTAGACGTCAGGGGGAGTCTAACACACATATGTCATTCTCAAATGTAGAAGGTGCGTTGTGCTCTTTTCCTTCTTCCGAGTTTTATTTTTTGTCCCACAAGATTTTTATTGTTACTTGGTAAGGATTTTAGTGAGGCAACAACTTATGCACCATTTCGTCTTTGACTTTGCACAAGGGGGAGTGTTAAAGGAAAAACATATTATGTGCCTTCGTCAAAGCGATTGACGGAGAGGGAATCAAGGAATCAGCGATTACCATCAATCAACACAATTATAGATCAATCAGCATTCGATGTATTTAATGTAATTAATATTTCCGTTGTAATTCTATCCCTATATAAAGGGACTATGAAATGAAATGAGTAAACCAATTCCATCTCACTTTTACTTTAACAGAAATTTTTTTATGGATTTCTTAGACTTTGTGACCTATGAAGAATATTTTCTAAAATATTCTTAATATAAAATATTCAATTTAAAAAGTTCGATAATAAATCTCGCAATTTATTATTGCGCATCGGACAATGTAATGATTGCGCAAGAGATCCTTCACAAATTTAAAAATTCAAAAGGTGCTCAAGGTTTCCTCGCCTGGAAGATTGACTTGTCTAAGGCTTATGATAGACTGAATTGGTCTTTCATTGAAATGGTCCTTTATGAAACTCAGCTGCCTTCTATGATTGTGAAACTTATCATGAATTGCATCTCATCTACAAGTTTCCAAGTTAACATGAATGGTGAGTTATCTCAATCCTTTCGTGCTTCTAGAGGAATAAGACAGGGAGACCCTCTATCTCCCTATATCTTTGTTTTGTGTATGGAAAAGTTATCTCACCTCATATATTCTACTATTGAGGTAGGCCAATGGAACCCAGTTAGAGCCTCTCAATCTGGACCCAAGATCTCGCATCTCTTTTTTGCTGATGATTTACTTCTTTTTGCTGAGGCGTCTTGTCAACAAGCTACTGTTTTAAGGAAATGTCTTGACATTTTTTGCTCTTTGTCAGGCCAATCTGTTAGCTTCGAAAAGTCTCTTGTTTTCTGTTCTCCTAACACCGACAAGAATCTTGCTAATGATATCAGCTCCATCTGTGGTTCTCCCCTTACTGATAACCTGGGAAAGTATTTGGGAATGCCTCTTTTGCATTCTAGAGTAAATAAGCATACTTACAATGGCATTCTTGATAAGGTTCAAGGAAGGCTAGCCACCTGGAAGAGTAAGACCCTCAATGTGGCAGGAAGATTGGCTCTAATTCAATCTGTGTCTTCTTCTATCCCAATCTATGCTATGCAAACAGCCAAATTACCAATGAACCTTTGTCATAAATTGGATAAACTAAATCGGGATTTTCTCTGGGGTGATACTGTAGAGAAAAAGAGAGTTCATCTTGTCAACTGGGATACTGTTTGCTTACCCAAATATCTCGGTGGCTTGGGACTCAAAAGAACTGCTGACATGAACCAAGCCATGCTTGCCAAAGCTAGTTGGAGGATTTTTCAAGGTGATAATGGCCTTTGGAGCTCCATCTACAAAGCGAAATATCTTGCCAATTGCTCTATTACTGACAGAAATTATAGAACCCCCTCTGGAAGCTCTAGCACTTGGAGAGGTGTGGTTCATGGATCTGATTTGCTCCGTAATGGCCTTGTCTGGAGGGTTGGAGATGGAAGAACTATAAAATTCTGGACAGACGTATGGATTGGTAAGCTTCCGCTTTTTAATGTAGCCCTGCCTGATGCTCATATTGATATGAATGCTCTTGTTTGCTCTTTTTGGGATAACAATGGTTGGAATTTGAATTTACTATCTCTATGCTTACCTCAAGATATTATTCATGAAATTCTTTGTGCTCCCCCTGGCTTTGACGGTTGTGGAGCTGATATGCAAATTTGGGGTTACACTACTAATGGATGTTTTACTGTGAAATCAGCCTATAGTAGTGTTTTTAACCCTCTGGAACATAATCGATTCCAATGGAAATTCATTTGGGGAATGAACATTCCTCCCAAATTAAAAACCTTTTTATGGACAATTGTTCATGGTAGACTTCTTACAAATGTCCAGAGAGTTAGAAGAGGGTTTACTGAAAATGATAAGTGTCATGCTTGTACAAGGAGCCAAGAAACTCTTCTGCATCTATTTAGGGACTGCCCTAAAGCTATCACCATATGGGAGTCTCTCAATTGGCCTACCACTATCAGAAATGCTTTTCAATTGGATTGGCCTAGATGGCTTTCTGCAAATCTTCATTGCCTTATCTTCTACACTGAGAATTTAAGATGGTGCATTATCTTTGTTTTCACTTGTTGGTACTTATGGAAGTGGAGAAATAAGGTAGTTTTTGAGGATAATTTCCAGCTGCCTACCAATGCTACTCAACTCATCGTTAATGCTGCAAATGAATGGATGAATGCTCAAGCTCAACTCTCCAGGTTAGATAGTTATTGTCTTAATATCCTTTCTTGGTTGAAACCTCCAATCGGATTTATGAAACTTAATGTGGATGGCACCAGATCCAATCAATCTGGGTTTATTGGAGCTGGTGGGGTAATTAGAGATCATAATGGAGATTGGTTGTCTGGCTTCAGCATAAACTTGGGGGTTGGCCAAATCATCAATGCTGAAGCTAGGGGGTTGCTTTCTGGGTTGAAACTTGCTTCTGACCTGAATATCAGAAAGCTTGAAGTAGAATCTGACTCAGCTATCTTTGTTAAGTTGCTGATTGATGGTTGCCCTATATCTCATCCTTTAGGCAACATTATCAACAGTTGTAGACATCTAATTAATGGTTTTGAAGACGTTAGGATCCGGCATATTTTCAGGGAATGCAACTATACTGCTGATGCTCTTGCTAAGGGAAGTCTCAGTCATGACTATGGTATTGTGATTTTTGACACCCCTCCCCCTCATGTTGCTAGTGCTTTCACTGATGATCTTTGCAATCTCCCAAGAGCTAGGAGAGTTAGAACAAGGCCTGAGGGTTAATTTTCTGTTTTTCCTTTTGTTTCAGGCCTTTTAGGCCTCCTTTGTAACCAAAAAAAAAAAAAAATCTCGCAATGCGACGAATTCGTAAATTGTTTTTGGAAAGTTTTTGGGGCTAATTATTATGAATTTATAAAACTTAAAAATTATGTAAATTCATTTTAAATAAAAGAAAATTCGCAGTGCTATCTGGACCATTAACTCCAAAAAATCACTGTCTAATCTAAACCATTGATCCCAGGTATTTAGTGACCTGATCTATTTCAAAAAAAAAAAAAAAAGGGCTTGATACGGATTAAAGTCTTAAACATCCCAGATACTCGATCCGTTTCCCTTTCATTCTCTCTCTGTCTAATCAAAAAGGGGTTCTCGAACGCGCCGATCCTTCCTCACCGCCTCCGACTCTCCGATCCCTCTTCGACTTGGTTTATGAGGTACCCTTTCTTTCTCTGTATCTGCTTTGCGATCTCTTTGCCTTTGCTTCCTCTTCTCTTCTGTAAAGTTTGCTGCTTTTGATTACATGTTATTGGGTCACAGATCTGGTTCTTTATCTAATTGGATTCTTCCAACTATTTCGAGAGAAATATTGATTCTTTTTGGTTGTTTTTCTTGATGGGTTTTGCATGTATGAGGTTATTAGTTCAATTTATTGGTCTTATCTTGCTGTTTCCTATCTAATTTAAGCTCTGTTAGGTTGAAGTTTGATTTGGGTATATCTGGATTTAAAGAAAGGACACATCTTTGATTCTTTGAAACTTAATTTGAGCTGAAGATGGGACATTTTCAATGTCTTTGGTTGTTGTTTGTTCCCTTCTTCATTCTGATCCAGTTTATTGTGGTATGAAATTGAAATTGGATTTGAATTATGGTTAAGAGTTTACATCTGATGGTTCTTCCAAGTATTTTGTCAATCATTGGTGTAATTGTTTGCTGTTCTTCCTTTTCCGTTAAAGAACTTTATTTGGGTTGTGAAAGTTGTAGCTTATATACAAGTTTTGGCTATGCACTGATGAGTTTGGATGTGTTTTTGTATTCTCAGCTCGAAGGAGAGACCCACTCTCGGGTGAGTCTTACTACATTTTTATGTTTTTGGGATATGCTTTGTACTTATACGTTAACTCATGGCAATATTGTATCTTAAATTGTATAGCAATCTGGTTTCCCATCTATCCAAAAATATATATAAATTGAAGCTCGGTTGAGTTGATAAAGTATATGCTTTGGACAATGTCGGCAATGTTGCCCCAACCCTTGGTTATGAAAATTTCTTTGGCCCTAAGCCTCAAAGCTCAATGGGCCAAGGGTACCTTCAAAACTCAACCCATTGGAACCAAAATGTTTAAATTCTCATCCAAAATTCACTAACCACCACCACCACCACCACCCATTGCAGGCAATCGGAGACTGCAGATCACTACACAAACAGCAACAGGTAGCAGTTTGAATCCCTCAAACTTTCCATTTTTATTTTTTCTGCAACAATTACTTAATCCATGGACGACATATTCGGAGAGTCTCTGAACTTCGAAGAGATCCACATCAAGCAAGGCTTCGACGAAGGCCACAAAGACGGCCTGATCGCTGGAAAAGAGGAGGCCAGGCAAGTGGGCCTCAAGGTGGGCTTCGAGGTCGGTGAGGAGCTAGGGTTCTACAAGGGTTGCGTGGAGGTATGGAACTCTGCGGTCCGGGTTGACCCAACCAGGTTCTCGACTCGGGTCCAGAAGGGCGTGAAGCAGATGGAGGAGTTGGTGGAGAGGTACCCAGTTATGGAACCTGAGAATGAGAGCGTGCAGGAGATAATGGAGGATTTGAGGTTGAAGTTTAAGGCGGTTTGTGCTTCTTTGGGTGTGAAATTGGAGTACCAAGGGTACCCGAGAGCTTCATCTTCTGGGGCTAAAGACGTTGCGTTTTGAGTTGAATATATGTTGTTGTAAAAGCTTAGAGGGTTAGTTTGAAATTGAGGTTTTGGTAGCAAAAGTTGAAAGCATTATGGGATGTGAGTTAGCTTTTGGGTTGTGGGTTTTCATTGCTGGTTTAATTCACTCATTTTCTCTAGTTCTACATTTTTGTTTGCTCAATAGTTTCATAACCAAGGGTTTGGGCAACCTGAGTCCAAAGCCGACATTGTCATTTGGTTTGTTATGGCAATTTCGGTTTTGGACTGTTGATGATAAAGCATATACTTTATCATCTCAACCGAAGCTTCAATTTGTATATTTTTTTTGTATAGCATTCTCATCTTACATCGTTTTCTTTGGCTATTTGGTAAGTAGGAGGACATTTTCTAAAATCAAGAATGTCATATTTACACACGTTTTTTTTTCTTTTTGTATAGTGATCTCATCTTGCATCATTTTATTTGGCTATTGGGTAAGTAGGACATTCTATCTCTCTCTCTCTCTATCTGTCTCTCTCTCTATTTTGCTCTATTTAGTCCTTTCAACATGAACATGGATGGACAGAGTGTGAGACAAAACAAACTTCAATGGTGCATTGGTGCTCACTTCCGGCTTTTCTTAGTGAATAAGAAGTTGCTATATCCACTAAGATCCAGTTTTGGAATTGTATAGCTTAAATTGTAAGTAGTAGGTTTTTAGCTTATAAAAGTTGTTTTTTTTTTTTTTTTTTTTGTAAATTTTTTTTATCAATTTATATAAGCAATAACTCAATGGTCTAATATTTAAAGTAAGTTGTCTTACGTAATTTTACCAAACACTTTTAGCTACTTAGCTTATAAGTTAAGCAGCTTTTGTACTGCATCAGCGATGTCAAACTGGGCCTAAGCCATCTTATTAATTAAGAAATGACTACTCGTAAGTTTATTGGCGAGATCAAACACTGTATGATTGATTTGTTGAAAAGAAAAAGATTTTACATTAAATAAGTGGCAAAAGGTAATATAATTTAAAAGTTGGTGATTCACACTCAATTTTAAGTTAAAACTCAATATAGACAATATCAATCATACGATTGTGGTAGTTTAACATGACTAAGACGGATGAACTGGCCAAAGCCCAAGCGAGTTTATTAGAAGCGTTGTGTGTCTGGTAAGCGGCAACAAACAGTAGACAAGCAAAAGAAGGAGGAAGAATGTGGAGAGACAAGCCCCTGGGTTGAAGATTTTGTGGGTCTGGACCCTCGGCACTGCCACTGGTACTGTATTAACTCTACTCTAACCTCCATCTCTTCTACACTCATTGTCATATTCATATCCTAATCTGATCCAATTCAATCCAATTAAAGATGGTTTGGTTCCGTCAGTTAGGCGGTTTAACCCTATATTATATTAAAATACTATTTATGAAAAAAAATATTGTAGTAAAATTTAATCTAAATAATAAAAATTATATTAAATAAGCATAATCTAAATTTAAAATACAATAATCAAATCCAAAAACAATATTCAAAAACCATAATCTAGAATAGATTCAAAATGATTGACTTATTTGATGGCTTAGCTATAAATACTAGGTTAATATGGTAGTATTAAAGGTTCGAGAATGAGAGATTGAGATATGTGATATGAGATGATCAAATTAATCGTAGCGATTATATATTAGACTTCTAGGCCTTTGGGCATTGGATTTGATATGGTAGTATATCATTTAAGAATAAAGTTATAATTGGATATTCAGAACCTACTTAGAATAACTGGATAAATGAATATATATATATATATATATAAATTTAAAAAAATTTCTTATTACATTTCAAACATACTGGTCAATTCGGGTTTCTCGGTTTAAGCAAAAGAGAAACCAAACCAACTCAATTCATAAATGATTTGGTTCAGTATTGAACCGGCTTTCAATTTTTAAAGTTAAAAAACCTTAACAAAACCATATTTACTGGTTGGTTTTGACCGGTTTGGCCTGTTTGTACAGTGCTTTGCACACCCTAGTATGAGTAAGGTGTGAGAAATACTGAACATGTGATGTGGATTATAATCATAGTTCTCCCCTTGAGACGTAGGAGATTAGCTGTGGAGAGTTGATAATTCAGGCTGATGGTTGCAAGTTATTAAGGAGGTTAATTATCATCAAGTGCATGCATGCCTTACCTGGTTGGCAGTATCTTTCAGGTAATATTCTGGTCGGCAGTACCCTCTAGAATATTAGTCTGGTTAGTAGTATTTTCTGATGCGTCATCTGGTCGGCAATACCTTCCAAATGGCAGGAAACTGTTATTGACAGTACCGTCTAACCATTACCTCCTAGTAATCCAATTGGCAGTACTCTTTAAATGACATAAGATAGTTAGTCAGCAGTACCCTCTAGCCATCGGCTCCTTGTATTCTGGTCGGCAGTACCTACCGATGCATCATATGGTCCGTAGTACTCTCCAAATTGCATAAGATGTCAGTCAGCAGTAAATTATAGATATTTCAGCTAAAGTGAGTAGTTGTAAAGTGTAATCCGTCTTTCCGACATCTCCCATTTAGTGGTCGCCTAGTGAGTACTACTGGCGAACTGATCTTAGTAGCCGCCGGGTGAGTGCTACTTGTGACATGATCCTAATGATCGTTTGGTGAGTGCAATGAGTGAGATAACTCAGCTAGTAACCACTTAGTAAGCGCTACGGGTGAAGACAGACGTTTTCGAAGCAATCCTCTTTGGTGGTGTCAATGGCAATAAATGACTATGGTAAGGATCGATGATAAGGGAATTCCTCTTCTTTACTATAACAAATTAAGAAACTATATAAGCACTTATTTCCTAATAGTGCCAAGGTGATGCACTGACGAAAGTGCTAGATCATTAAGAGACCAATGAATAAGTAGGGATACAGTCCCTTACAAGTACAGAGCAGAAACACACCTCCACCCACAAAGAACAGCAAAACTCGAAGTGATCATGTACAAGACGTACACCCTCCATAACAATTCAAGCAGCAGCAGATCCACTTAATTACCAGTGACTAATCCAGTATATATTGCACTTTAATCATGTATATACAAACAAAACTAGCCTCCATTTAGATTAGCTGGAAAGTGCATGCTCTGCGAAATTAGAAACAGAAAGTTGGTGGTCAAATTAACCCTAGAAAAAATGATAACCCCTAGTTAGGTAGACGACAGCAACAACTTTGTGTAAGTCTCATTCAACTGTTTTACTGTTATCATCATTGAAATAAAGGAAAATATCATAAATGATTACTCAACTTTTACCTATTCGATATTTTGGTCACTCATCTTTTAAATATATTACTTTGGTCACTTAACTTTAATTATGTTATTCACTTTAGTCAATTCGTTAATTTTTTCATTAAAAAAAATTATTTGCCAGAATATTAATGATATTTTCATCAAACCAATTGTGAAAAATTGAGAAATCTGTATTAGAATGATTGGTAAAAGTGATTAAAGTGAGATAAAATGCCCCTTAATTGGATGACTAAAGTGATTGACAGAATAATATTTGAGTGACCAAAGTGATATATTTGAAAATTGAGTGACCAAAGTATCGAATGAGTTATAGTTGAGTGACCATTTGTGAAATTCTGATTTGAAATAATTCAAACCCCTTTGGATTTTACCTTGCTAGATGAGCACCAAATTTATTTGTTGCTTGATGGTGACCAATAAAACAGATCGAAGCCCATATCTATAATACTACCAAACCACGTACATACTCTTCGCCACATATATATATGCATTACTTTGATGCAAGGCAAAAGCTTCTTCTCCACATATATTTTCAGTTCCATTTGGTCCAGTGCGCCCTTAAAATATCATTTCCCATATGAATTGACAAGTCAGCATTACTCTCCATTCCTTGTTCCTATTATAGCAAGCACAAGTTTACCATGCATACGACATTAATTTGATAATTTCAAACTCCATTCGTTTATCTCATGATGGACTAGTTAAACATAAACCGAATACTAGTCGAAATTAATTATAGCCCTAGCTTTTTTCTGATAAATTTAATCGAAACTTTCTATTACAGATGCATAACCAGCCGAGAACAGCCATCGAAGCTGAAGCCTTGGCTAATTTTGTTGTAGAGTATGCCACCTTCTACACGATATATTCTTTCTTACGGTTATTGATGTAATAGTAAAAACAACAAAAAATCTGAAGAATATACATCATGAATTCATGATTTACCTCAACATTATGATATTTCAGTCCTGCTCGTGAGGCAATGATCAAATGTGACAATATTGTAATGTAAAGACAATTTATATAACTCTTTCCTTTGATTGATTGTTAGAGCATCTAGCATCTCCATCCATATATCCATTCCAACCACAAAGAATCGTCGCTAGCTTTATGACTGTATTTCAATGGTTATGTCTGGACTGTCGTCCTGTAACTAGTACAGTGCCTTCACATCAAAACCACACCAATTTGCCCCACGTGACCACATATATACTAATTCTAATTAATTATGCATGCTACCCTAGCTAATAACACCTACCTATATTACCTAATACCTATGCTCAGAGTCAGAGCCGTGTCAAAATTTCGGAGGCTTCGTGTGCAGATGAAAACGAAATAATCCTTTTTGGACATTTGTAGATGAAAATTTTCATTAAGAAAAACAAACCGGAAAATGTGATTAGAAATTCATCTTCAATTCATAGTTTTCTGTTTACATATGCTATGCATATGTAAAATTTTTATTATATTGAGAAAAATATAGAAGTTTTTTGTGAAAAAAGAAAGTGAGAGGTTATTAGAGTTAAGAGTGGTTATTCGGTTATTCCAGATCGACATGAGTAATAATTGCCTGAAATTTTATTTTTATTTTTTTATTTACCATACTACCACTCAATTATTAAAAATTAATATAAGGTCTAAAGATTTTATTGTCTTTTCACACCTATTTTAGCTAACAAAACATCTTCTCCAAAATATAGTATAGATTACTTGTATCAAGTATAAAAAGCTTCAAAATTAGGCAAGCCTGTTCTGTCGCCCTTATCACCACAGCATGAGAGCCAGCTCTGCCTATATTAACAAAACACAATTACAAATTGACATGGGTGTAATACACTAATCTATACTATTATTAAGATAAGAGAGCTTGCTCTCCAAAACTGAATTTTTTTACCAATTTAACCCTTATGTATTAAAAAACTATGAAATATAATTAATCAATATGAATAGTATAGTAAATTGTAAAATAGAGAAAACAAAAGAATAAGAATAAAAAAGATAGTAGAAAATGTGGTAGTTGTATAAAAACTTCTCACTACATTTAACTTATCTCCACACATATAGTAATGGCCCGCTATTACCATACAAAAAGAACTAATAAAATATATGAAAAAAACATCACTGACACCCTTACTGATAAGACACTTTAATACCTCCATGGCTCCATTATATTTTATCTTCTTTTTTTTTAATGCATTATATTTTATCTTTAAATATGGAGACATTTTATTAATTTTATCACAAATATTTCCCGATTTAAAGTTAATGCAAGACTTTGGTGCATAAATTATGAAATTAAACTACAAAACAACACATATACCTTCACTCTAGTGAATTCATTTTGAAAACTCAGTCAATGTAAGTTTATCACGTGATGCATGCTCTAGAGGGAGTTTTACGGTCAATGTATCAATACATTAATTAAACTTCGTTTGATATAGAAGTAGTCTAGTTTGATATAAATATAAAGTAGTTCCAAACTAGTTAATCAATACATAAAATTATTTTACCTTTAAATCAAACCAATTTACTTTATATATCGATATATTAATATAACGTAGAGTGTAGATGAACCCTACTCGCAAATAGTTGGTAAAGTGAAAAGAACAATTTTTATGAAGAGTCTCTTTACCTTATTTCAAAAAGGGGAGCAAGAAAGTGATGATAATACGCATTAACATGCATTATGCCCAATTTGGGGTGAATTATTGAAGAATTGGGTCAGGAGGGTCACGGTCAGGGCAAGGTTTGGATTGTTTTAGGGTTGGTGGGAATTGGGGACCTCTTTGAAAACGACCAATTGACAGAGAAGGTTAGATTCCTAATTGCTACATAATCGCCAGTACACAGCCAACAATTATTGTTCTTTTCAGGGCCCATTTTAACATGTACGTCCTTGTCCACTAGGACCATCAAAAAAGATGTGTGTGTCCTTTTTAGTACTAATAACAAACATGTAATTTTCATGTCACACCCCCGAATTGATCTTGCCCCTAAAACTTTGATAATTTTTCTTTGGTCTCGATTTAAGTTGGTTCAAACACACTTGATCGATGATGAAAGTCGCCTCTTCAATCTTGTCCGGTAGGTCTATTTTGATCGAAATTTGGTATCTTTGATAAATTTGTAATGCGGTACTGAAGAGGTCTTCAAACTAAAATATGTTTTTTTTTTAATTGATAAAACATATTTTCAAGTTTGCAGCGAAAGTTTGAATTGGTCAAAAACGTAACAGACTACTCGTTTTACTATCCAAAACAGAAGGACCCAAACTTCAGGGTTGTAGTTTTAGTGAGATCGAGTTTTATGGTTTTTTCTGTTTTTGACTATATAAATTTGTTTCCAAAATTACTTTTAGGTGATTAAAATCATTTTAAATTCGAACAATTTGGATATTTTTTTTTTTTTGTGTGGAGATGTACAGGTCCGGCAGGCCAATGCTAATGAACCAGTTACAACTGGGACTACTCTGACCTCCCAGTTCCTTGGATACAATGATCTTCGTATTCAACATGGTGCCTTCAAGTTTCATGGAGTGCAAACACTTATTCTGCCTCCAATTGCTCGAAATTTGTTTGGTACTCCAACTGTGCACAATCCGCGTCGTCCCATTGTGTTGAGAAGTGAGGATTAAGGCCTGCTGAAGAGAACAACGCCCTAGCATTAGTCCCAGTGGTAACTGAACCAGCTACTACAAAAAGAGGTCGACCTACATCGCCCTACACATCTCCATAAAAGCTGAAAATTCAGTTTGGTGCAAGTGACACTGCATCCAGTTCATCTATGCTACCAAAGAAACTAAAAGTCCCGGAATTTCATACTAAATTCTCTGCTAAGTCTTTGGGATTGATTGAAGCTCCAGGAGTTGTCCTAGTACCTAAGGAAGATCTACACCCAAAGGAAGCCATACCACAAGTCAAGGTGGAACAGAGGAAGAATAAAGGAAGACCTTTGGGCTCAAAAAATAAAAATCTGCCCAAGACAAAAAAGGTTTCTGCTGAAGATCTGCGTAAGGTGATTTGCCCTATCAAACCTCCTAGCCCTAGTGTTAAGGGTAAGGAGAAAGTTTAGTTTTCTTTTGAACTTTGACTATTTATTTGTCTTTGGTAACATAGGTTATAGGCTTTCTTGAATAAGTGAGCATGGGTACCGTCAAATGATCGGACCTAATCTATATATTGTTGTGGTTTACCACAAACTCTTTATCTACCCATAGATGGTAGAGGGAGGATAAGTAATGGTCATTTCTGGCCTGAGTTTAATATATTGACATGATATTCTTCAAAAAAAAAAAATTTAGATTTTTTGTATAACTTAATACACATCCCAACTATTTTACATTTCAAAATATGAAGTAGGTTAAATGACCAATATATATAAACATTTATCTATTAGAAGACAAAAAAAAATTGAATCGTGCATTTGTTCTTCTCCATACCTCTTCTTCTAAACTTAAACAATGAGAAACATCTTTCCTTCACTACACTTCACTTGAATTTCAATCATTGCCATGAATTTCCATACATGTGTATCTATTAAGTTAAGAAATGAACTCATTTTATCTCCAAATTTTTCATACATGAATGTCGTGATGATCTCCAAATTTTTCTCAAGTAACTTGTATTTTTACTGCAATATCTTTAGAGCATGTTTAACTGACTCTCTATCTTTACTCCTTATCTATTTTGGAGAGTATGTTTACGTTTTTATCAATTTTAGCAGCTGCACCAGACTCATAAGTGACTCTCCATTTTAATTTTTAGCTATCCCACTTCTAAATATAGAGAGTGAGATGAGACTCTCTATTATTTTTGTTAGTTTAAAACATTTCTTTTAAGTTATTACTTACCCTTTCAATTGGCTTTTATTTTTTTAAAATTAAAAAACCTCTCCTAATTTTAGGGAAGCTTCTCCTTTTTTCACGGGAGGTATTGCAAGTTTTTCAAATATGATATAGTGTATTGACTATCGTATCCTCATATATATAGAAATAATATTTAGGGTTAATTACATATAAGTGCATCTTTAAATGTTTTTTTTAGTCATAAGGCCACCAAATAGTTTTTTTCCCTCATAAGGCCACTAGATTAAAAAATGTGTTATATTTTAGATATAAAAACTAACATATTTACATAAATGCCACTATAGTAAAAAGTCAACAATCATTCTCTCTCCTCCCCGGCGAGGTCTCCGGTCAACTCCGGCGGGTCTCCGGCAAACTCCGGCGACCACAAAAGCTACTGTGGCTAGCAATAAAAACTACTCTGATGAGATTTCCGGCAACCTCCGGCGAGGTCACAAAAGCTACTATCACTAGCAACAAAAGCTACGCTCCTCAAAATCAAAAGCTACTGACATACTTAGAAAAAGCTACTAACATACATACAAAAAACTACTATAACGCACATACAAAGCTACTAGACCTGTAATAAAAAACTACTGACATAGGTACAAAAATCTATTATAAAACATGTACAAAGCTACTAGACTAATAATAAAAAGCTACAGACATAGGTACAGTAAACTACTATCACACATGTACAAAGTTACTGGACAAGTAATAAAAAACTACTGCCATAGATACTGATTGCACAAAACCAACTGATTGTACATGTTGATAGTGTAACACAAATTCCAAACAAGAAATGCTAGATATACAAAATCACAACAAGAAGAAAATTGAATTTCATTCAGAATCATGCTTTTCCAATTTGATAAGTCATTAACAAAAGACAACTTGTAATCAATCAAAATGAAAACAGAGAACCTACTAACATTAGCTTGAAAAAGATACTAACATAAGCATAGAAAATTACTATCACGGTGTTGAAAAACCACTATAACAGTTATTGAGAGCTACTGATTTGAAATTAATCAAAACAATAATAGAAAAGCTACTGTTATCAGCTTGAAAAGATACTAATGTAACCATAGAAAGCTAATTTCTCTGTATTGAAAAGCCACTATAACAATTGTAGAGAGTTACTGACTTGAAATCAATCAAAATGAAACAGAAAAGCTACTGACATCCCCTTGAAAATACTAAAATAGGCATAAAAGTAGCTTGTGTTGAAAACCCATTATAACAATTACAGAGAGAACTAAAGAAAATATGCACAACTGAAGGAAATTGAATGAATTGGATAAGTGATTTCTACATATTCGTTAACAAAATGCACAAACCACATAATTTGAACACTTCATGCTGTCAATTAATCTAAGCAAAAAGTACATTTAGTCTCACCTTGCTATAATTACCACTACTCGTTGCAACTAAAGGAAGCTCAGAAACTTCTTGACCAAAAACACGAATAATTGAAGTTGATACATTAGTTTATTTGCAAAAGCAACGAATGAGTTTCATGAATCATATCACAAGCAAAGTGCAAGATCAGAACTGCTAGAGATACAAAATCACATAACAAGAAAAGTGAAATTCAATTTGTCAGCTCCCTAATCATGCTTTCCTGAGGCCTGGAGATCCAAGCGGGAGCACGATAAATCAAGACAATGTCGACGACGCTCGAATCTACACCGAGAACGCAATTTGGAAGGGCACCAACACCAAATTCAAAGGGCAGCGGTGTCGGCCTTACATGTGACGGAGAGATCAAAGCCTCTTTCTTCACCGCCGGAGAGATTTGAGTTGGACTCCAGTGAGAGAATCAGAGATGAGTAGAGAATAAGAGAGATCTGAGTTGGACTCCAGTGAGGTAGCTCCGATCGGAACTTCTTCGTCGTCTTCAGGCATGGCTGCGCCGTTTCGAGGTTTTGCAAGCTTGGATCCATTGGAATCTCACCAGATCGGAGGCAGTGGTCATCAGAATCGGGGCGGGGCAGGGGGTGGATGGAGAAAGCATCGTGCCGTAATCAGCGATCGGGTGGCTGGGCTTTGGTCGGGTTTGTGTTGTGGTTCAATTGATGGTGACGGTGATGAGAGATGGTGGCCGGAATTGATTCTTTCCGGTGATTGCAGAGGGAAGAGAAGAAGAAGAGAGATCGGGGAGAGAGAGAGAGAGAGAGAGAGAGAGGGAATGAATTTCTTTTCGTTTTGGCTGGATGATCATGGAGTTAGTGAAAGGGTAAAATTGTCAGGTTGAAAATAATTTAAGGCTACAAGCCTACAAGTGGTCTTATGTATACAAGAAAACTTTGGTAGCCTTATGGCTAATTTAAGTTTCAAACTGACACTTGTATGTAATTTTCTATAATATTTATTAATATTTATATTATGTGAGGGCATATATGGTAGTTCAAAAATTTAACAATTCCCTGAAGAATTGGCTTAATTATATAAGATATATGTAATTTATAAATACATTTAAATTATTTTTTCTTCATTTAATAAATAATATAAATTCAAAATTTGCTTAAATAGAGAGAACTGATGTAGACATATTGTAAAAATGGATAGCATTACTAAAGATTAGGGCTGTTAATGGGTCGTGTCGGGTTGGGTTCATGTCGGGTCAAGGTGTTTGTCGTGTCGCAAAATATAAACCCAAACCCAACTCATTTAATAATCGTGTCAAAAATTTAAACCCAAACCCAACCTGTTTATTAAACGGGTTACCCGTTTTCAACCCGCTTAACCCATTTAATAAATAAGTCGTGTCTTGTTAGACAAAATGACCCATTTAAGCTTTAACAATGGGACCCATTTAACTAAAAAATGCATAAATTAATTAAATTCACTAAAAACTCCACAAAACGAAGAATATAAATAATTAAATCCAATAATTAAAAAGCGAAATATTTCAAATTGTCTAATATTTTGATCAAATACTCCGAACGTCCAAAATTTCAAGAAGAAACATAGCACAATCGGGTTAGACGGGTTCACTTCATGTTGGCAGGTTGACCCATGGCCGACCCATTTATTAAATGAGTCATGGCGGATTGACCCACCGCCGACCCGCTTTTTAATAGTGCGGGTTCCACCCGCTTTATTTCGTGCGGGTTTCGAGTCGTGTTATCGGGTCGTGTCGGAATTGACAGCCCTACTAAAGATGCTCTAAGTAGACTATCTATCTTGGCTCCATAGCTATTTTGGAGAGTCTGTTTAGTTTTTTTTTTCAATTTTAACATTTGCACCAGACTCCTAAGAGCATCTTTAGTAGACTCTCTATTTTGGCTCCTAAGCTATTTTGGAGAGCATGTTTAGCTTTTTATCTATTTTAGCAGCTGCATCAGACTTCTAAGTGGCTATCTATTATAACTTTTAGCTATCTCACTCATAAATATAGAAAGCGAGATGAGACTCTCTATAATTTAAAACATTCTTTTTAAGCTATTTTATGTAATTTATAAATACATTTAAACTATTTATTATTTATTTAAAAAATAATATAAATTCAAAATTAGCCAAAATAGAGAGCACTGATGTAGGGGTATTTCTAAAGTGGCTAGCTAAAATGACTTTTTAGCTACTTTAGCTAAAATTTAACTAAAAAATGGTTAGCGTTGCTAAAGATGCTCTTAGCTATCTATTTTAACTTTTAGTTATCTCGCTCCTAAATATAGAGAGTGAGATGACTTTGTCTATTATTTTTGTTAATTTAAAACATTCTTTTTACATCATTCCATGTAATTTATGTAGACATTTAAACAATATTTTCTTCATTAAATAAATAATATAAATTCAAATATAACTAAATTAGAGAGAACTGATGCATAGGTATTTCTAAAGTGGCTAGCCAAAATAATTTTTTAGCTACTTTGGCTAAAATTTGACTAAAAATTGGCTAGCATTGGTAAAGATACTCTACGTGAGTTTTTTTTTTTTTTCCTTGAGCTTTTAGCTCTTCCATTTTTTTTTTTTGCAGAATAGTGTGAGTCAAGACAACTTGTTTGTATCCTAGAGGTGGTAAGTCAAGAGATATTTATGTTGCATTAGTTTGTGGTCTCATCAAACTGTAAAAAGCCTGAATTTTCTTAGCAAGTGTGAGAAACTCACTCTTTTTTTAAATTGTTATTGTACTTTTATAGAAGAAACTATAATTTTTAGGGTGATTCTAGTTGGACTCCAAATTTGATATTTGGACCTCCAATTTTTTTTCAGTTATTAATTGACTTTGTCAATTTATATGAAAAGACAAATAAGGATAAAGAGATAAAAAATGAAAAATTAAGTAAGTAAATAAATATCTATTTTTCTTACCTCCTCCAACCAAATATAACATTCAATTTAAATTTTTTTCCTGATATTTCCTTATATTACCTATATAGTTTTATAATTTACTTAAAACAATTAAGTAAAATAATAATTTCTATACATGGCCTATCATTGATTACAATGATAAATTCAAAATAATCTGATTTGGAATTTTCTTAAACTAAATTAATTGAATATTATGATATAGTTATTATTCGATCTTCCAACCCAATACTCTTGAAATAATTATTTTAGCAAATTCAAAGGGGTTCCAACAACATATCAAGATTGCGAACCAACCATTTGATTAATTTTGGTGGATGAGAGATATACTCATAAGAGAGCAATGTCATGTGATTTTGATTCATTTTTTGAAAAAAAAACGGCTGGTGCGGCTGCTCTCAAGTCTTGATTAATGAAATTGCAGAATACAAGGGGGGGGGGGACATAGAGTCTGAACCCCAGATTACAATAAGCATAAAGAGAACATCCTGAAATAATACCAGAACTCTCCACAAAATCTATGTATTCTAACAAGCACCAATTAGCAAAGAGTGCACGAATGACTACTCCATTTACTTAGAAGCATCATTACAAATAACACAGCTTGTTGAAAATAGAGATAAAAAGTAGAATAACAGATTGTTGTATCTCATGTTCAAGTGCATTTTGGAAAAAATAAGGAGGTCTACTTAGCTTTTCAAGGATTCTAAAAGTAAATTAGAGGTGTACTAAGTATGGGAGGTCCAAATCTGTCTAACTAGAACCACCATAATTTTTATTGCAATGTTAATTTTTTAAAGGAAAAAAAAAACATCTTGTCATAACAGAGTTTAAGCATGACAATGACAAACAAAATTATTTGTGTCATTTTTCTCGAATTTTAAACAATATGTATCTTTTATTACTACAACCCAATAACCATCCGTTATTCAGTCAAATTCAAAACCTCCCACAGCAGTACATTTGAATGTTGAACTAAAAATCACTTTATAATACAAGGCAATAATTATTCTTTATAGTCACGTACATATATGGCTTCAATTTGTGTGGTTGAAAAAATAAGCTCTGTTGTTCTCGTGCATGTGACACTTGCTGTAGACACGACCAGCTTATGACAAAATACACTGAAAATGACGACCGGGCTATTGTATACGATGCAGCCGAGACAAACAAGCAATCTTGCTTAAGAAAATGACTGTAGGTGTGTAGCCAAACAATAAATTTTTGGCTCATTCATTCATTGTAAGCAGTACTTGAACCAACAACAATCATATTGAATATATATAACACCCAGCTTTGGTCGAGATCATGATGTTCGTACTTCTCTTACCCTTTTTCTACTGTTTGCCTGTTACGACCTAGGTTGCTTGTTTCCAATTCAAGGTGCAGTAATCGAGTTAGCCAGATCAACTTTAACTGTATAAGTTTTGTATGTGTCGATCCCTTGCTTAACAATCTAAATCGATCTTCTTTCTTTTGAGATTGTGGATGGCATAATACTCTATTTATTCAAAAGAACAAAAGAAATCTAAATCGATCATGTTTTCCTTCATCATAATTTATTTATATGATTATCGTCATGTAAGAAATGCAGTTAAGATCAGTCTCTTCTATAATGATGCATGTATATGGATATCATTGAAAATAGGAAAAAAAATGCGTTTTTTTTGTAATTTATAGCGGACGCTTGAAATTGATTTAGATAAAATCTAATATGCATGCTGAAATGATTTGATCATTCTGCTCGTCCCGTGAGGCTTTCAACTTATTTGACTCTTAACAGATTGTCTATTTTGACTCCTTAGCTATTTTAGAGAGCATGTTTAGCTTTTTATCTATTTTATCTTTAGCAATGCTAGCAATTTTTGAGTCAAATTTTAGCTAAAGTAGCTAAAAAGTCATTTTAGCTAGCCACTTTAGAATTACGTCTACATCAATGCTCTCTATTTTAATTAGTTTTGAATTTATATTATTTTAAAATGAATATTAAATAGTTTAAATGTTTTTCTAAATTACATAAAATAACTTAAAATGAATATTTTAAATTATAGAAAGCCTCATCCCTCTCCCTATATTTAGGAGCGAGATAACTAAAAGTTATAATAGAGAGCCACTTAGGAGTTTGGTGCAGCTGTTAAAATAGATAAAAAACTAAACATGCTCTTTAAAATAGCTAAGGAGCCACAATAGAGAGTCTGCTAAAGATGCTTTAAGTGGCTCTCTATTTTAAATTTTAGCTATCTCGCTCTTAAATATAGAGAGCGATATGTGGCTCTGTATAATTTAAAACATTCATTTTCAGTTAATTTTGTAATTCATAAATATATTTAAACTATTTTATCTTCATTTAAAAAATAATATAAATTCAAAACTAGTTAAAATAGAGAACACTGATGAAGATATATTTCTAAAGTGACTGCCAAAATAACTTTTTAGCTACTTTGGCTAAATTTTAACTAAAAAATAGCTATAATTTAAAACATTCATTTTCAGTTAATTTTGTAATTTATAAATACCTTTAAACTATTTTATATTCATTTAAAAAATAATATAAATTCAAAACTAGTTAAAATAGAGAGCACTGATGCAGATATATTTCTAAAGTGACTGGCCAAAATAACTTTTTAGCTACTTTGGCTAAATTTTAACTAAAAAATAGCTAGCATTGCTAAAGATGCTTTAAGGGATTGGATTGTAATCAAGCGAAGACTTAATCAACAATATAGGATATGATGGAAAGCAGTACAGTCAAAAATGGAAAGCTACTGATAGTTTAGAAAATGGAAAAATTGCTCGTACAGTGTCCCACGTTTCGGCTATTCTAAACTTTTGTACCTCAATTTCAAAAAATAACAGATTGGTATCTGACGTTCTCACCCCGACCCAATATTGGTAGCTAGAGCTATTAGCTCCGTTACGGAGGCTGCCAGCTGGCATGTTTTGAAGGGTATTTTCGTCCCTTCATGTTTTAATCTATTATTATTATTATTATTTTCTTTTCTCTAAGCTTTTTGTTTTTTCCTCTCTCTCTCTCTCTCTCTCTCTCTCTCTCTCTCTACAACTCGAATCGTCTCTAATGTAACCATGTTCCCTTCTGAATCTAAAGCTCTTGCTTTTCTACCTCTTTCTCTTTCTCTCTCGTTTCTGATCATAATGAAGGAAATCGTGGGAAACCCTCTTCATCTAAAATATTGTTGATCTGAACCAAATCTAACTTATCTACAAATCAATTGAAGAATTCATTGATTTTTATCAAAATATTCTTGGGTTTGTTTCAATCGCAAAGTGTCACGCCCCGATTTTTTAACATAAATAAAAATCGATATATATAATCCCATAATTATACATGCGTGGTGGTTCAGCCATCAATACAAAATACCTGAAAACTTTTTCCTTTTAAACCAAGTACATACTGATGCCCTGAACCCACAATGTCAATTTATATCCGCTCCGCAGAGTCATATAATACACGAGTTTACAAATTAAATTGCCACAACAAAATAATAAGTAAATGCTCCTAAGAGCTTACTACGAGCGAAAGTCTTAATAACGGTAAAGTCACAAAATTGGCTTCCTACCGTAATGCTACCAGCACACAACCTCAGCCTCAGCCACGATTACCCTGACCTGCTGGATTAACCCCTACACCATTAAATAGTGCACCGGGTTGCCACACAACAAACTTGGTAAGTTTATGAAAGCTTGTATGAGGTAAACTCAAAACCACAAAGCAGCAATACATTCTTAAGTCACCTGAACCTAAACACGATATGCACGTAACTCACAGCTACAACCATCAATTTCATATTCTTCCATATCATGCTTATATAAGTCAACTCGTGACTAAAGTCTCATGCTCAAATTCTTAACCTAGCATCCAATTACACAAATATCAGTCAAACAAGACTTCCTCAAGCAATGTTTGATACCATTCTAACGCACTACGGCGAATTCCAAAATCACACTCATTTCCTCTCCACTAGAAGCCTTTGTCATCAACATGACATCAAAGGTGAAAAACAATGAATCACCTTCCTATCCTCACCATAGAGCACAATCGTCACCACTATGACCTTCAAGATAAATCAAACCATCAATCAATAAATCAAGAAGAAAACAAGTCAATCACAATTCAAAACGAGCAAAACAAATCATGGTAACCCCTGCATATAGTTTAGTTCAGGAGGTCACATTAAGTCCATCAATTCAAGTCATAGTAGTCATCGTAACCCCACATTCTAATGTCCGTAGGTAACCCCGACCATCACAGAAGTCTTCTCGATCATTGTTAACTTAATAACAATTCAACTCTGCTACACTGATCATCGCACAGATTTCACCGGTCATCACACAGATAGCTATCATCCTACTGATCATCACACAGATTTCGCCGGACATCACACAGATAGCAATCATCACAAAGATTCATCACACTGATGTCAGCGATTCATTACACAGATATTCCTACACAACCTTTACATGACAATCATCACACTGATTTCAATGATTCATTACACAAATATTCCTACACAAGTTTTACATGACAAACATCATAATATTCATCACACTGATTTCAACGATAACGAGCTCAATACGTCCTATGCTGCCCATATCACAACAATTGCACCAATACATATACACACACACACACACACACACACACACGTAGTTATTCACTCAGGAATGCCACTAATATCAGCTATAGTCATAATTAACCTAATAACTGCAAGACAATATGATAATCTTGCTCATAACAAATATCGATCATGCTCATAACGAATATCGATCATGCTCATAACGAATATCAATCATGCTCATAGCGAATGTCGTGAGATGTACTCACCTCTAAATCTCGTTGCGTCTTCACACGCTAACCAAAACAAGCACAAATCGCCGCAATCCGTTCAACACAAGTCCAAAAAGCACCTAAACACATTGGGTCTCAATTCAGTGCACGAATCACAAAGTGATTAAAGTTAGAAACTCATAATCGAACAACAACCCTAAAAGTAACGCCAATTGAGGCAAACCCTCATCCGAGACCACCCAAAGTCTCTTGAATGCTTCTACGATCGATGTGACAAAATCACAAGTCGATCGGATAGTCGGATCCACAAGGATCGAAACCCGAACTGTTCGAAATCACAAAAATCCTAACATGCTCATACGATCCCTAAAAATTAAGTGATCATGAAAATAACAAAATAGAAACAGCATATTAATATAAATTATCCAATTCAAATGTGATGACCTTTCTATGCAAAAGGTCAAATGACAATAAGACATATTGCTAAAGGGACTGAACTAGCAATATTATAGAAAAAGATAAGAATAACACGAGCCAGTAGATGGTGATGGATGTAATAGCCTCTACCAAGAATAATAATATGTTTCTGTGAATTGATCTGCACCATTCGTTCATTCGAGTCAATTTGACTATGCACGTCTTTACTTAACGCTGGTGATCTTCTAAATTTGCAAAAATCTTAATTCAAATGAGAACATGACATCATGATTGGAACATAATCCCCGTCTGGTTATTTTGACACTGCAGTTACGTTTTTTTTTTTTAATGTTTTATTTAGGTGCATATTGAAGTAGAATTGAACGCCTTAATCTTAATCCAATTTCCAACCCTCATCCTATAAAATGAAATTTTCTCTGTGTCATGGGGCAATCGGTTGCCTCTTTTGCCATCAAGAACTTGTCTGCCACAGTATAAAGGTACTCATTTATCCCAAAAAAACTTTTTTCATATAACCATAACTAAAAGAAGGATGCCCTAAATGTCGGTGCTATAATCATATCTCAAGAAGTTGAAGTCAAAGCGGTTTGGCAATGTTCCCCAAATTCTCTGCGGCATACATACAGTCTAGATGTAACAATCTCCCCCCAAAATGCCCAACTAATTATCCCCTTGTAAAAAGATCATGAACAATAACATACATAGGAAAGAACGCTTCAGAGAATTTGAATTGAACATTTAGTTGCGGTACCGATATCAAATGATGAGATAAAGATAGAATATATAAATCCTTATGAAATTCTTATGCTAGAGTAACATAAATGGAACTTATTCTTTAAATGTGAAACGCCTCACCATTAGCATTAGTGGCACTAGACACAAGTAAGGTTCTAAAAAACACTAGGCGTTGATCGAGCAACAAAGAGGAGATTGGATCATTCCACGTTCTTGAACCAAACTTGATGATCCTGCCAGCATAGTCACAGAGGAGTGTGTAGGCAACATCTCCAAAAATAGTTGTCTATGGCGGAGAATTATGTGCGTAGTCGCACTATCAGCGTGACAATAAAGTTATCCAGAATCCATTCCTTGAAGAGTTGCTAGCAAGGCTAGCTCGTGTGAAGGCTGAGAGCAGGCGTTGCCTAGCGAGGCTAACCCGGTAGAGAAGGCTAGCGAGGCTAGTGGTGCAGGGGCTTGCAGAAGGTGAGCGAGGGTGCTGCGAGGCTAGCAGCGTGTTGGGGGCTACGCTGATACTTAGCGAGGCTAATGCGGCAATTTGGGTTTTGGGATTTTATGAGGGTTCCGACTATTGATTCAGGGTTAGGGTTTCGTGCTGATAACGTGTTTAAGAAAAAGAGAATTCTGGAGAATACTGAGATACTTTCATTGATAATAGGGGTCTCTTTATATAAACAATTACATATATAATATTTTGGAATTCAACATATCCTAATTAAATACGGATTAGGAGATTTAGAATATTCTTGTATATTATAACTAGAATAAGTAAATCTTATTTAGCTTTCTTCAACACAAGTATAATTAATTGTTTGACGATTTTATAAAGTCAGACGGGCATTGAGTCCGGTCCGACTTACTGGACTCGATACAATTACAGCCAATTGATGATTTAAAACACAAATTATAAAGTAGCTATCCCGTTCGCAGGAAAGTACAAAGAGCATTAAATAAGAGCTAGCAAACCAGAATTGACCTTTGATGTTATCTCTTCTACTACAAACTACAAAGCTAGAGAAAGAAAAGTATGAGATATCGATCAATTATTATCTTCAATAGAAGTACAAAGGTCAATTGGTTTTCTATCACGACTTTACATCATTTCTTCTTCTTTTTCACTGTACATATGGATGTACATAAGAGATGAGAGCTACAAAGCTGGGACGACTGTATCAATCCAATTCCATTTGCAATTCCAGCCCTGCCTGACAGCAATATTTTGGATCCACCTTCTATCTCATCTTCTTTTAGCCCCAAACAACCTTTTTGGAAATGAATTAAATAAAGCTCACGAGGCAGTCTGAATAGATTTTCAAAAGCTTCAAAAAAAGGCCATCCACAAACCTTTTATATTTGGAAAAGAACTGAAAAATTATATACGTTGCAGCCCCATACAAAACAAAAACCTAAAAACAAATCTCCGAGATCTCAACTCAAATTGTGGTCGAGATTCAACCTCTCTCTCTTTTCACTCTCCCACTACTACAAAGGAAAGCAACAAAACAAAACCAGCTCCAGCCCATTAAGCACTTATTTTCTCTCAGCCCTCAGCCCTCAGCTCTCTCTCTGCTCTGCTGTCCAATATCACTGGCCGGGAAAATTGTACTCGTCTCCGAGGAGTGCTCCTAGCACTGTCCTTCATATTTTGCTTCAATTTTTGCATGCAATAATATTATTAATTACGTAATTGCACCGCCCGATCGAGTAGTAGTATTAATTAAGGGTACGTATTTGGGGTTCTTGATGCTTATTGTATCGCCTTTGAGGGAGCAACACAAGGATGAAAACCGAGGAGGAGACCAGATGGAGAGTTTCTCAATCGGCGCCAACGTGGTGGACTTCTCGGAATTTTCCGGGGGGAACTTGCTTGACAGCATCGACTTTGATGACCTCTTCATTGGGATCGACTCCGAGATGGATGTGCTGCCCGATTTGGAGATGGACTCGGAGATGCTGGCTGAGTTTTCCGTCAGCGCTGGAGAAGAATCAGACTTTAATACATCGCCGGTATCAGTTGAAAAATGGGAGGAGGATAATAAAGCCAGTACCGCAGAAGAAAGAGAAGACGATCATCATCAGAAGGTGGATTCTTCGGGTTCGGGGACTACAGAATTCAAGTACTCGAGCTCCGATAATAGTACGCATGGAGGATGTGGAGGAGGAGAGGAAATTGTTAGTAAAAGAGATGAAATCGCAGGAGCAGTCAATAAGAATACTTCATCGTCCCCGAAAGAAACTACAGATAAAGCTCGGAAGTCATCATCATCCAGTGCACAATCCAAGAGTTCTCACGGGAAGCGGAAAGTTAAGGTAAATTAATTAATCAATCTAGTACTAGGTTAGTAGCTTAGCTAAATTAAAGTAGTACCTGAGCTATAAAAGCAGCTAGGTTATTTCTGACTGTTAGATGGTATAAAGCACGTGCTACCTCTCCCTCCCTCATAAATTCTTGAGAGCAACTCTAGTATACAATTTATCTTAGTCTTCATGAAAGATTGTATACATATGCTCTTGACAAACTTGGTGATGAATTACTGCAATCGATTCACGGGAATCATATGCAGGAAGGGAGCAGAAGAGACGGTGTTTAATTAATTTTCAAGTCGATCTGTGAAGGGAAATAAATGAGAAAAAGTTGAGAGCGATTCACTGAAATGGATCCAAATTCTTTTCAATATTATTATTATTATTGTTATTTTTTTTTTAAAGTTTGTGGTGACTTGGTTTGTTATTTCGTGGGATCTGTGTACTAAAGGGTCACTACTGTTTCTCCTTTTGTTCTTGAATTGTGTGTAGGTGGATTGGACGCCAGAACTGCACAGGAGGTTCGTGCAAGCAGTAGAGCAGCTAGGGGTGGATAAGGCAGTGCCTTCTAGGATTTTAGAGCTTATGGGAATAGATTGTCTCACTCGCCACAATATTGCAAGCCACCTTCAAGTAAATACGTAGATTAATTACGCATATGTATTGTCTTTTTGTTTGATTTTCTTCAAGATTGATGATGCTATTAAAAAAAAAATCAAATAACAGTGAAGAGTTTTCTTCAAAGAGAAACAAATCTACTTTGAAGTTGTACAGAAGTTTGTTTGTTTCACGGTAATGGAAGTGGTCTCACAGTCTCTTTCTAACTGTGGACTTAATCTGCTTTGTGCACAGAAATATAGATCACATCGGAAACATTTGCTAGCCCGTGAAGCTGAGGCTGCAAGCTGGACCCAGAGGCGGCAGATGTACGGTTCAGCTGCTGCTGCTGCAGGCGGTGGAGGAGTAGGCGTCAAGAGACCTTCGTCCGAAATGGGTCCTTGGCTTGCACCACCCACCATGGGTTTCCCTCCTCCCATGACACCCATGCACCAGCACCACCATGGCCATCACCCCCAGTTTAGACCTTTACACGTATGGGGTCATCCGACAGTTGACCAATCCATGATGCACATGTGGCCCCCTAAGCACCTTGCTCCCTTCCCATCCCCACAACCACCGCCTTCTTGGCCTCCAGCTCCTCCACCACCACCGGACAATTCATATTGGCACCATCACCACCAGCGTGTAAGTATTAATTCCCTAATTCTAATGCTAGCTTGAATGCACTATAATAACCCTTAATAATTTGTCCTCTTTTATCTTCCTAGCCGATCATAATCCTTAGTCACGGGCAAGGTTGTAAATTTCTCCGAAATTGCTGAAATTTTCGTAATTTTGAAGTACCGAAACGAAATTGATATAGCATTCCGTCAGAAGTTTCCCGAAATTTTCTGAAATTTTCCGTATATTTCCATGAAATTCTTAATTTCTGAAATATCTACACACACAATATATATTTAAAAATTCACACAGAAATTTCTCTAAAATTTCTGCTAAATTTTTATGTCACCTACAATGAATTTTTACTTCATACTTTTATAGTGAAAATTTGAAATTATGATTTTTTATTTTTTTTATTTTTTTGCAATCAAGTTGAATACAACAAAAAACCTTTTTGTTTTTATCTGCTACAAAGTTGAATGCTCCAACCATAACATGATTTCCTTTTTGCTTCGTCTCAAATATTGTATGCTTCATACACTGTAACATCATATTATGTAATTCCACAATATCCTATATATGGATTGCATGTGGAAAGGGAACAACACGTACACATACAATAACCATGTGATGAAGTACGAAAATCATTTCCAAAATTCATGCACTTGGGAGCAGTATTGTATGATACTAAATGAAAGCAGTTCAACCAGCTAGATCGAACCACATCATAGTAACTTTTATATTCCTTTTGTTGTACTTGTTCATTTTCATTCACGGAGTTTTGGTTTTACATGCCCCACCCCACCCCCTTGTAATTTTCTAATTATTAAAAAAATTAAATCATATTTACATTATCAATATACAACACATTATCATTACACATAGATAAAAACACTAGTTTAGCAACCTACTACAGTACTAGTTAATTACTCGTCCATAAAAAATATCATAATTCTATTATAAATGTATAATTAGATGTTACATTGTAATTAGGTTTATTATACGTTAGTTTAGTCTATGTAAAAGTTTCATTCAAAAATATCATTTTATAAATGCAATTAATTTGGTTTCTTTATTTTAACCGAAATTTCCACCGAAATCGAAATCTAAAATTTCCTTAAATTTGAAGTACAGAAATCGAAACAGAAACTGAAATTTGAAACCTTGGTCACGGGTTGCAGTTTGGTCATCTTTCCCATTATGGTTTGGATAATACAAAAACAAAAATAACCAAGAGAAAGTTCTACTACAATCTTTCAGCTTACATCGAAGTTGGTCTGTATATCACGCATGGAGCTGTCTTATTTTAATGAAGCTAAGCTAGTTTATTACTAGCTAATACATTCGTATACTATAGACCTTTTTCCTAATCGTTGTATACTGCTTGCATTAAATGCGTCACGGGTTCATAACATATGATCGATCTGTAGTTCTCAATGTCTCTTTTTTGTACAAAGATATTTGCCTCAAATTTAGGTTCAAACAAAAATGTACTGAAGTTTGATATTCTTGTTTTGGTGTAGGTTCCTGCTAATGCAGTACTGACCCCAGGAACGCCGTGCTTTCCGAGGCAAATGACTACAACTCATACTCCTCCTGCGACGGTAACCAATCATAATAACCTTACTTTTTGGAAGCTTTTACCGTGTACAATTTACATATTATTGAGATTCTTTGTGCAAGGAAAATTTCGGCTTATTTGGTACAGTACTGTTTCAATTATTTGTTGCAGAGATTTCCCGCTCCACCTGTCCCAGGCATTCCACCGCATCCTGGCATGTACAAACTAGACCCCGGCGGGCTCGGTGCTCCTGGACAATCTGGACCCCATCCGCTTGTTGATTTTCAACCCGTGAGTACTCTTTCCTCTCTCCCTAATCTCATCAGCCTTCTTCCTTTTCTGAACTAAATGCATGGTCAGTCTGGGGCAACTCCGTGATTGAAATCTTTCGTTCTTATTCTTATACGGGAAGTTTATAGGATATCCTATATGTTATATTTATGTTAAATGCATTGAGAGTCTTTGAAAGAATAGTTAGTCAAAGACCAAACTATATATAATTTAAACTTCAAAGGGACGAATCATGTAGTTAAGATTAAGACAATCCCATTAATGTGTGACCCAGAAGCTAATATATCATCGTAGAGAGCTAGTCTGATCTACTACTACTGAAATTACATATTAGGCTAATGTATGATTATGTATCTAATATTGTAATGAGAGGAAATTGTAATTGATTGGTACTCGAGAAGAAATGTACGTACGTTTTCCTTCACATGCAAAATAGCTAAACGTAATTTTATATATCTGTGAATTTAGATGACAATATTTGGTTAGATTAACTGATTGTTGTTTATATAATATTACAGTCAAAAGAGAGCATAGATGCAGCAATTGGAGATGCTTTATCGAAACCATGGCTGCCTCTTCCTCTTGGACTGAAACCTCCTTCCACTGATAGCGTTATGGGTGAACTACAACGACAGGGAATTCCCAAAGTACCGCCCTCCTGCGCTTGAACCAGCACCATGCACAAGTACTATCTACTATGTTCCAGACAATTAATTACAGAGATGATGGAACCCCAAATTTGACGACATGTCCTGCGGTCAGATGTAGCTACCTGCATCGATCTCATCTGCGAGTTTTTCTTCTCTCTTTTTTCTTTTTAGTTGTTACTGTTGATCCCATCATCTTTCCAGCTCTTCCCCAGTTCCCCATAACTATGACCAGTACTACTACTACTACTCCTTCATCGATCGGATCCTTCGTCACGTATAGTTATAACTTGTATGAGAACAGCATCTTCGATGTATTACCATATATATATATATATATATATATATATATATATATATATATATATATATATATATATATGTGATAATAAAGCGAACGATTTTGTAATTGGCACGTACGTGGCTTTTTGTCTGGGTATGGAAAACCAATTGACTAACCCTGGCCCGAATGATACACCCACGAGTAATGTGTCCCACTTGTAATAGATATTTAACATTACGGGAAGAACGTTAGGACACTACAGCCTTAAAGTTGAAAGAATTCTAGTTCCGGAAAATTCTACCATGTTCCAGGTGGGTTGAATTATGGGTCATTAAAAATTATATCGATAAAAAACTAAATTATGTTTTAGGGAATCAAAAATTGAGAGATAATCGTTGTGTCTTTTCATTGATAATAGGGGCCTCTTTATATAGAGGATTATAATGGATAGAGTTAGAATCATACAAGGAAAGATAATCTCTAGATTCTTCTAATTGAACTCTATTACCACTAGGTCAAGTAACCTAGAGTTTGGATCAAACACAAATAGAGATATCCTTAAACACTCCCACTTGTGTTGTCCAAATGCGGTGCTTCTCTCGTTGCCTCGTTAAAAACCTTGCCGAGTAACAAAAACCCAGTGCGACAAAAATAACCTCAGTCGAAGGGGAAAAAGAGCACAACACACCCTTCACTTTTCGAGACCATACATGTAGACATCTCCCCCTGATGTCTGCATCTCCCCCTGATGACTACGGTCATGGTTGTTCGGATAACTTCCGCAAACGATGCTACCAACATGTTTCTCGAAAGTGGAATTTAGGCAATGACTTAGTGAGCAAGTCCGCCACACTGTCCTCAGATCGAACCAAGTTCAGTTTGATCTCGAGGAGAGTCTGTTGTTGCTGATTATGCTTGGTGTTATCGCTTTTGATGTAGCCTTGCCTCATTTGTTCAAAACAAGCAGCATTAGCCTAAAGCGCTCGTAGGCTCATCTGTGGTAGACTTCAAACCACAAGTGTTCGAACATGCGTAATTATGGATCCAATCCATATAAATTCACGAACCACTTCGTGAAGAGCAATGATCTCTACATTGTTCGAAGATATAGCAACTAGGGTCTATTCTGTAGACCTCCAAGATATCACGGTCTTTTCCCATGGTGAACACTTAACCAGTTTGGAAGCGACCTTTGTGTGGGTTAGAGAGATACCCAACATCAGCAAAACCTTCCAAAACACATGTCGTTTTGGGATGGGGATAGTGGACGCAGGCCAGTGTTGGCGGCGTACCTGGTGTGTGATGGGTCCGAATTCATCATCTCTTTGTAGGGATAAAACAAGCCCATATCAATCATACATCTCCAATATCGAAAGATATCTTTTACACCAATCCAATGGCATCGCGTTAGCGCAGAGCTATATCTAGCTAACAAGTTCACAACATGTGAGATGTCCGGTCTTGTGCATTGGGATAAGTACAATAATGCGCCTATTGTACTAAGTAAGACACTTCTGCCTCTAGCACATCTTCGTCATCATTCTTTCGACGAAGAGGATCCTTTTCAAGATCAAGACTATGGACGATCATGGAGGTACTTGAAGGCTTGACCTTGTCAAAATGCTTAAGCATCTATCGACATGATGCTCAAGTTCTAAACCGAGACCTAATCGTGTTCTCCCAAAATCCTTCATCTCAAACTCGGATTTCAAGTGTTCAGCGGTTTCCCTTAACTCTTTAAGGGCTTCTAATGAAGATCATGTCCAACATGAACCGCGATAGAATCCGAAACTTGTTATAGAAATGCGTGGGCATATCCCTTCCCAATCAAGTAGTCACTTTAGTGAGCATTTCAACCTTATTGTAAACGCGCTCCGTGGTCTAGAACCTCTTGACTTGGGTAAATGAAGTTCGCCATGAACCTTTATGTATATTCCGTATCTAGAACCTTATAGAGATACGTAGTGACCACATTTGTAAGCTGCATGTTCAGTTATTCGGAAACTACCAAACTGATAGGGTAGTGGAGTACAATGACATCCATTACGAGAGAATATGTCTCATCGTAGTCGATTCCAGGGCGTTTTGTGAGAAGCCTTGCGCCATAAGGCGAGATTACCATATCTTTTTCTCACTACGCTTTCTAATGAAGACCCATTAGTCAACAGGTTTTATGTTAGGAGGTGTTGGCATCTCTAGCTTGAAAACCTTCCTATTCGTTAGAGAATCTAACTTAACCTGGATCGCATCTTTCCATTTAGGCCAAAAACTCTCTACGTTGACATTCATTAATCAACGGAGCGTGGTTCGATATCATCTTAGCGTGGTTCGATATCATCTGACTCAACAAACTCATGCTCAACGAAATATGCAACTACATCATCAATTATGATGGAGTTTCTATCCCACGTCTCATGTACAAAAGTGTAAGTTTCATAGAGCTCTATATTCTCAGGAATAGGTTCTGACGTTGAGGCGTCCCCTTACGATAACCATAACCCGGAAGATACTCATGAGATTGATTTTGAGTCTTGAAGATCCAAGGATTGGAATGTGCCAAAGTATCCTTCGAACCTACGGGCCTCCCACGCATCCTAGCTGGGGCCATGGCCTGTAACGCCAGAGTGCCACTCTCTTTGACATTGGCACCATGCCTACCTCCGTGTAGGGTGGCGCTACGTCTTCTCGTAGGAACATCCTTCCTTGCAGGCATGTTTGCAGCATATTTATGTGATCTCGTCACTTTAATAAGGATCAAGATGAGACATAGTGGGGACAGAGCACGACAATTCCTGTCGTTCCTGTTGAACATCTGTGTTCTTATCTCCCCCGAACGACGAGAAGACTGTCTCATCAAAGTGACAACCCGCAAATCTAGCGGTAATGAGATCGCCTTGCAAGGGCATTAAGTGGCGGACGATTGTTGGAGTCTCAAATTCAACGTAGTTGCCCATTCGTCTGTAAGGACCCATCATAGAGTGCTGTGGCAGCGCAATTGGCACATAAATGGCTCACTCAAATGTGCGTAAGTACAAAATACGTGTACCCAGTCACTAGCTGTAACGCAGAGATACATTGAGTAGTGGTAGGTCGTAGACGTATTAGCATAGCTGCATGCGATATTGCATCACCCCAAGCGGATGTAAGAAGATTGGTGCGCATTACCAATGTTCGGACTACCATCGTAGTTGTTTCTGCGAGACCAATTGGGTGTGTACATAGGAATGTGATGTCCAACATCAAGCCCATTACAATATCCATCGAAAGTTTTTCGATGTAAACTCTCTAGCATAGTCAAATCCAATTGACTAAATAGGATGATCTGGGGAGGCCTCAGTCCTAATCTCCCTAAGGAACGGGCTTGGGCTTTGTAAAATGAGCGAGAGGTCTTAGAAGCAACCATTGAGTATTTTGGTTAGGCCTGAGCGTCTAAAACGCTATTTGAAGCAAGTTTGTGATTGCAGCATCACCTGGGGCGCCATCACCATGATGGACGCCATCCATGGCGTCATTGATAGGGACTGCGCCAGCCCTAGGCTGGTGGTGGACGGAGGCAGTGCCCTAGGAAGCTGCATCGGTCACACTTAGTCTGGAAATCAACTTTTGATTCATGCTTCGTTTCACTCGAGAGAAAGGATGTCCATATGAAGTCTTTGTAGACGGATCATCATATCATGACCAGGATGATCTATCCTGTCGTGACAAAGCCAATATGTGTCTAAATCCAAGAGATCTTCTCTCATAACTTTATTGGATTAATAGCTCGAATAGTGACATAGAATCCACTAGAGAGACACATAAACTTCTCTAAGATGCGTCTTTGTTCGCAATCATTAGAGGTAATGCAAAGGAACCCATTTCCATTCTCTAATGCGTTGGCTATTCATAGGGTACGATTTGCCCTAAAACCGTAGAGAGTTTCTGTGACAGCTGTAATCAAGGTGCCATTTGGCAAGCGGAACTTGGGCTATTCCATGTCCTTGAATTAATATTGATGGCCCAGCCATCGTAGTCACAAAGTAATATGCTCAAAATTACAATTGAGTCATAATGAAAAGAACTCGAAATTTTATTCATAAGCCAACGGAGTACATCATTGTTTCTTTGATCAAAGAAAATCTAATCCAATAAAAAGTAATATGGCAATCGCCTACATCTCTTGGAAAATAAAAAGACTTAATCAAAATCGCCAGTTTCTGGGTCTTGATCCTTGTAGTCTTCCACCCTTAGATCAAGATCGCCATCTTGATCTTCTTGTTCCATGTAATTTGCTTCCCTTGCTTCACGATACGTCTTGTATGCGTTTGCAACATTCTGGGGTGTTGTACATGCTTTGGCCCAATGTTCAATTGATCCACATCGAAAACAAACATCATTATGGTCAGGCTCCCTTGATCAAGGCACCATTGGGGCGCAATTTGGATGACCTATGCTCTTGGTGGCGTTACCACCATGGTCGGAGGCTCCGCCTCTCTCTCTTTTCACACGTTGACCTCCACGGTTCCGTGCACGCCTCTCAGCTATTTCCTTCTTCTTTAGGGCAAACATATGGGCCAGAATGTCCAGAATTGTCCCTACTCTTAGGGTTTCGCTCCTTGTGTCCTCCATTGGAGGCACGACTATAGTTAGACTCCGGAATAGGCTTAGTTCCCACGGGTCTAGCATTATAGTTCTTCACAAGAATACTGTCGTGCTTTTCAGCTACGTTCATGGCGCCAATGAGCTCATGAAACCTTGTGATACGTCCTGTATTTACATCAATCCGATAATTCTTTGAAATCATCAGTGCAGAGACGGGGAAGGTAGAGAGAGTCTTCTCGATCAACATCGTATCAGTTATGGCTTGGCCACAAAACTCCATCAGAGACTTAATATGAAGAGCTTCCGAGTTATAATCAAGTACAGACTTGAAATCACAAAAGCGGAGGCTATGCCATCGCACTTCTAAATCAGGAAGCAGGGAGTCACGAACGTTGCCAAATCGCTGCTCAAGTTCTACCCATAGCTTTCTTGGGTCTTCCTCATTGAGGTATTCATTTTAGAGCGCGTCATTCATATGCCTTGTCATGAGAATTATGGCTTTAGCTTATTTTACTTCAAAAGCAGTAGCTTGCTCAATGGAGAGCACATTCTGACTAGGCTCTTGGATGACTTCCAGAAGTCCATCAGCCTTAAGATGTTGGCGCACATCTCTGACCCACCTATGGTATCCTGCGCCAGTTGTCTCTAGTGGAACAAAGTTCAACTTGTTCAGGTAACTCATCCTGAAAAACAACACAAGATTAGGGTTAGTTTCGGAGCGAAAAAGACTACCACGAAAAACTATTAAATTTATTAGCGTAGTCGCTTCCAAGAAAATCCGATTCCAAGAGGGGTTTTGGATTAGATCGAAACAACGATATATGTGGTCGATCGTTTTCTTCTCAACAAACTCTAAGTTTGGAGGACTCTACAAGCTCCAAGCTTAGAGTGATCACAAACCCCCACAGTTCGGCTTTTGGTCTCCCCTATCTAGAGAAAGGGGGGTAGAAGAAGGGATGTTGGAACTCCCCGAGAAAAGAAGAAGAAATTTAAAAAAAAAGTTCAAAAAACGGGAACTTATAGGAAAAATTACCTTAAAAAGTGGCCGGAAAACTTGACCGAAAAGTTGGAGAGGAAAATGTCACCGAAAAAGTGTTAACGGCCGTTGACCGGGGTGCTGACATGGCAGATCAGAGCTGACGTGGCAGTGTGGCCTGAAGTGGCAGGGCTGACTGGATGCTGACGTGTGCTTGCGTGGACGCTGACGTGGCAGCTGACGTCAGTGGGCCGCGTTGTGATACGTGCAAAAGCAATCGCCAATTTAAACCCTGAAAATGTCGAGCGTTAGTATAGGATAAGCAGGGATCGTTCCAGCCAGGGATTAAGGGTGCTAACATGTGAGATAAATTTAAAGAAAAGAATATACAAGTATACGAAAATTATAAGTATAAATAAACATGTCGAAATTTACAAGAAAATACAAATACAAGTTAGAATTAGATTAGAAATCCTGCTCCTACTAGAATACATTTTACAAGTCATAGTCAAATTAGAAATCCATATACAACAAAGAATACTAATCATATACAAATTAGAAAACAAAATCAAAATAGAAAATAAATTCTAAACTAACACGAATTAGAAATACAAATACAACACAAACACAAACAACAAATCCTAATTAAACTCTAACTACACAAATCCTAAAATACTATTCATGAAAACACTATTCAAGGAATTAAATTATATTTTCAGATTATTAACATATTATTCACAATTTACATGCATACTAAAAACCTAAATCGATTTTATTTATTTACAAATATACAAGAACACAAAACATAAAAGATAGGAGGGTTTTAAAGATTAAAGTATAAATTTTCAGAAAATAAATAAAAGAATAAAAATCGTTTCTATACAAAGGTGGGAAAAGAAGAACTTTTGGAAAACAATTCATCAAGAACTAATCAAGAACAACATATTCATGCATCCCTTAATCTTGTTAATTACCATGGAAAGATATCAACCCAAGAAACAAAGTTACAAGCGCCCAATGTCCCCTATATGACTTCCCTTTACACAATTGATCGACGAAGCGCCAAACCAACATATTCCAAATGCAAGTATCACACAATCGAAGCGACTCATAATCTCATGCGTTCAAATCATTAAGAGCAAGTGAAAGTTTAGTCAATAAACATGCAAATTCAAGTACTCGAAGCGAATCTTTTCATTACATGCATAATCTGATCTCGACCTTTGTCCAAAACCTTTACTACTATATCGAATTAGGGTCACGAAGCGTTAACCTAATTACTAGCTCCAATTACATGCAATCATCCTAAGTTGCGCACCCAAAGAACAAAAACATGCAAAAGTTATCTATAAAACAAAATCAGATTATCATTCCATATATTTGGCAATTAATCAAGAGTCAAACACACATAAACACATCAAACATTGAAAACAACATCAAAATTGCATCCAAAAATCAGATTGTCAACTCATGGTTTCGGTTTTACACAAAGAAAAATAAAAACAGAAATTACATCTACAAGAACACTAAACCGTGAAGTAGACATATGGAAGGTGGTAAGAACAACCCTTGATCACGTCCCAAAGACCCAAAGAAGCTCCAAGGTGGTGGCACAAGGTGAATATCACGGCAAAGATGGACGATGGCACGGCTAGGAACTTGAAGTAGAGAAAACCTGAAACTCAAGAGCAAACCGGTGAGAAATCGAATTTGTGGAGAAAAAGTGTCAACCCCCGAACGTCTAATACACAAGGTATATATAGAAGAACGTCCCAAGGCACTCCCAATTCGTTTCTACTTGGTTTCTCTGAGTTCGTGTTGATTTAGGACTTCTTTGGCTCAGAACAGATTTCCGGCAGGATTGACCTCAGTCCACTAAAACGGCCATACATTCTCTATAAAATAGGTATTGATGAGCTGTAAAAATATCTGGAAACTAGACATCCGTAGCTTTCCAACCATATAAAGATCATAATTTTCTGAGCTCTGAGCGATTTTTGACACTCCGTTGAAGTTGACTGATCTGCACAGGCAGATTTCCGAATCTGTAATGGATTTGACTTTTGAAGCACAAGTTGAGTCCAATTCGGTTTTCCTTTGCATCACATGCCTCTCACATGTCTTCCATGCCTATTATGAAGTAGAAACGTCAAGAACTCCCTAGAACCTTCAAGAATCTCACGGCAATTCCAATCTAAACTCTACAAGAAGTCCAAATTCCACATTGCTTTGTAATTCGAATCTCTTGTTTCTTCCTCTTTCATGTGCACGGCATATGACCTTCTTGAGACTTATAGATGCTTCCACAGGTCTCCTAGTATGAGTAGAACTCCATATGCAAGTCGGTTTCCTAGTTGAATACAAACTTATTTTCTGCGATTCTTCTACACTCTTCCGGAACCTTCTTGAGTAATCCTTATCCAACAGGGACTTCTCGTCACATTAGGATTCCTTATCTAAGTAGAATTGGGTTTCCTTGTCTAAGTAGAACTTCTAATTCCGCGACTTAAGAGTTTGAATCCAAGTCAGCTTCTGATTCCTACTCCAACTAGGATTCCTTTTCCTAGTCAAACTGGGAGAACTTCCATTTCTTCATTTCTTTCCATTTCTGCGCCACTTGTGCCTTCCTTAGCCATTTTCAGACTTTGAGACTCCATTTTCACCTGCAAAACACTAACTAAGTTAAATGGATCAAGATAAAGGAAATAACTTAGCAAAATATAGGGAGTTAAACATTATAACGTTGCATTTTTTGCTCCTATCACGTTGCTGGGCTTCTTCTGCTTCTGTGCTATGGCTTGGGTTGCCTCTTCCCCTTTTTTTTTTCTTCTTCTGCCGGTTGTTCTGCCGGACCTTTAGTCGGCCGGTTCAGCAAGTTTTAGGTCGGTTTTCAGGGAATTTCTTCCGGTTCCGGTAATCTGGGATTAGGTTGCAGCTTCTGGTGGAGTATGGCTGCAGGAGGCTGGGAGGAAAGCTTTGAACCGGGCAGAGGGACTTTTGCTACTTCCGGTGGCCGGTTCGGTGGTTTTCCGGCCGGTTCTGGGGGTTGGTCCGCCGGTTCTGGACTCCTGGAGTTGAGATCTTCAAGGTGGGCAGCGGTGGTTTCTGGGATTTGAAGGCTACGAATTTAGGATTTCAGGATTAGGGCTTCGTGCTGATAACGTGTTTTAGGGAATCAGAAATTGAGAGATAATCGCTGTGTCTTCTCATTGATAATAGGGGCCTCTTTATATAGAGGATTACAATGCATAAAGTTAGAATCATACAAGGAAAGATAATCTCTAGATTCTTCTAATTGAACCCTATTACCACTAGGTCAAGTAACCTAGAGTTTAGATCAAACACAAATAGAGATATCCTTAAACAAATTATTATTTTAGAAAAACTGAAATCGAAAGAGAATACTTTTATTGATAATAGATGTTTTTTATATAGAGGATAACAAGCATAGAGATAGAGTTGTATATGGAAACATAATCGTACATTGATCGGACATCTACTAAGATTCTCCAAGATTGTCTCTAATACAAACTCTATTACAACTAGAGCAAGTAACCTAGAGTTTAGGCCAGACACATATTTGAATTTACTTGAACACTTCCTTTTGTGTCCCCAAGCATAGTTCTCATCTCATTGCCTCATTAAAATCCTTGCCCGAGTAACAAAAACACAGTGGCACAAAAATAACCTCAGTCGAAGGGGAAAAAGAGCACAACACACCCTTCACGTTTCAAGATCAACATGTAGACATCTCCCCCTGAGGTCTGCATCTCCCCTTGATGACCACGGTTAAGGGAGTTCGGATAACTTCCTCAAACCAATTCTTGCAACATGTTCCTCGAACGTGGATTTATGCAATGACTTAGTAAACAAGTCTGTCACACCGTCCTCAGATCGAACCTAGTCGCTTTGATCTTGAGGAGAGTTTTTTGTTGCTGATTATGCTTGATGTTGTCGCCTTTGATGTAGCCTTGCTTCATTTGTCCAAAGCAATTATCATTATCCTCATAAATGCTCGTAGGCTCATCTTGTGGTAGACTTCAAATCACAATTGCTTCAAACATGCGTAATTACAGGTCCAATCCATATATATTCACTAACCACTTTGTGAATAGCAATAATTTTTGCATGGTTCGAGGATATAGCGACAATGGTCTGTTCCGTAGACCTCCAAGATATCGTGGTCTTGCCCGTGGTGAACACATAACCAGTTTGAGAATAACCTTTGTGTGGGTCAGAGCGATACCCACCATCAGTAAAACCTTCCAAAACACCAATGTTGTTTTGTGATGGGGATAAAGGACTCAGACTGGTGTTGGTGGCGTTCCTGGTGTGTGATGGGAATCCATCATCTCTCTATAGGGATAGAACAAGCTCATATCAATCATACATCTCAAGTATCAAAAGATATCTTTTACACCAATCCAATGACGTCACGTTGGCACAGAGCTATACCTAGCTAAAAATTTCACTGCAAATGAGATGTCCGGTCTTGTGCATTGAGCTAATTACAATAATGCGCCTATTGCACTCAAGCAGGGCACCTTTGCCTTTAGCACATCTTCATCATCATCCTTCGGACAAAAATGATCATTTTCAGGATCAAGACTACAGACGATCATGGGGGTGCTTGAAGACTTGACATTGTCAAAACGCCTAAGCATCTATCAACACATGCTCAAGTTTCAAACTGAGACATAATTGTGTTCTCCCAAATCCTTCATCTCAAACTCGGATTTCAAGTGTTCAGCGGTTTCCCTTAACTCTTTAAGGGCTTCCAATGAAGATCATGTCCAACATGAACAGGGATAGAATCCTAAACTTGTCTTAGAAATGTGCGAGCATATCCCTTCCCAATCAAGTAGTCACTTTAGTGAGCATTTTAACCTTATTGCAACCGCACTCCGTGGTCTAGACCAACTTGACTTCGTTAAATGAGGTTCACCATGAACCTTCATATATATTCCGTATCTAGATCCCATAGAGATACATAGTGACCACATTCGTAAGCTGCATGTTCAGTTATTCTGAAACTACCAAACTAACAGGGTAGTGGAGTGCAATGAAATCTATTACGAGAGAATATGTCTCATCGTAGTAGATTTCAAGGCGTTTTATGAGAAGACTTGAGCCATAAGGTGAGATTACCATCTCCTTTTCTCATCACACTTTCTAACGAAAACCCATTATTAGTCAATAGGTTTTATGTTAGGAGGTGTTGGCATCCTTGGCTCGAAAGCCTTCCTCTTCGTTAGAAAATCCAACTTAACCTGGATTGCATCTTTTCATTTAGGCCAAATCTCTCTACGTTGACATTCATTCATTAACGAAGCGTGGTTTGATATCATCTGACTTAACAAACTCATGCACTATGAAATGCTCGAATACATCATCAATCAGGGTGGAGTTTATATCCCACGTCTCATGTACACTAGTGTAATTTTCAAAGAGCTCTATATTCTTAGGAATTGGTTCTGATGTGGAGGCGTCCCCCAACGATAACCATAATCTGAAAGATTTTCATGAGACGGATTTTGAGTGTCGATGATCTAAGGATTGGGTTGTGCCAAATTATTCTTCGAACCCACAGGCTTCCTATGTATCCTAGCTTGGGCCATGGCTTGTAAAGCTAGAATGCCACTCTCTACGGTGTTGGTGTCATGCCTACCTCCGTGTAGGGTGGCGCTACATCTTTTCGTAGGGACGTTGATCCTTGCAGATATGTTTGCAGAAAATATGTGTGATCTCGTCATTTTAGCAGGGATCGAGATGAGACATAGGTAGTGGGGATAGACCAAGACAATTTTTGTTGTTCCTGTTGAACATCAATGTTCTTATCTCCCTCTAACGATGGGAAGACTGTCTCATTAAAGTGACAATCTACAAATATAAAGGTAAGGAGATTACCTAACACGGACATTAAGTGGCGGACGATTATTAGAGTCTCAAATCCAAAGTAGTTACCCATTCGTCTGTAAGGACCCATCATCGAGAGCTGTGGCAGCGCAATTTGGCACATAAATGGTACATTCAAATATGTTTAAGTACAGATACTTGTACCTAGTCACTAGTTGTAATGCAGAGGTAGATTAAGTGGCGGTGGGTCGTAGACGAATTAGTATAGTTGCATGTGATATTGCATCACCCCAAGCGGATATAAGGAGATTGGTGCGCATTACCAATATTCGGGCTATCATCGTAGTCATTTCCACTAGACCATTTAGGTGTGTTCATGGGAATATGATTTCCAACATCAGTCCCAATGCAATAACCATCGCAAGTCTTCGATGTAAACTCTCTAGCATTGTCAAGTCCAATTGACTGAATAGGATGATCTGGGGAGTGAGTATGTTGTCATATGATATGTGCTAGGAGTGTAGCGTAAGTAGCATTGCAAGTGGACAATGGTGCAACACGTGAATAGTGTGTTTGTGTGTCAACCAACATCATGAAATATTTGAATGTCCACAAGTTGGTTGAATCAGTCCACAGAATCCCCACGGATTCTATGTAAGAACAGAATGAGTATTTTCATATCTTTTTCATAGGACGGTCTCTCTCCTAATTTCCCTAAGGAACGGACTTTGTAAAATGAGTAAGAGGCCTTAGAAGTAATCAATGAGGATTTTGGTTAGACCTGAGCGTCTAAAACACTATTTGAAGCAAAGTTGGTGATTGCAGCATCACCTACGGTGCCATCACCATCCATGGCGTCATGACCATGGGAGACGCCAACCATGGCATCATTAAAAGGGACAACGATGGCCCTAGGCCTGTTGTGGATGGCGGCAATGCCAGAGGCGTAGGCGGCGGTGGTCACACTTAGTCCAGGAATCGACTTTTAATTCTTGCTACTTTTCTCTCGAAAGAATGGATGTCCATGTGAAGTCTTTAGTAGACGGATCATCATATCATGACCAGGATAACCTATCATGTCGTGACAAAGCCAATATGTGTCTAAATCCAAGAAATCTTATCTCATGACTTTATTGGATTTAATAGCTAGAATAGTGACATAAAGTCCACTAGAGGGATACATAAACTTCTCTAAGATGCGCCTTTGTTCGCAATCATTAGAGGTATCGCAAAGGAACTCATTTTCATTCTCTACATGTGTTTTTGCATGGAATCCGTTGGCTCGAATGGCTCAATAGGGTTTGAACCCTAGGAGCTTAGTGAGTTTCTGTCACAATAATCAAGGTGCCATTTGGCAAGCAGAATTTGGGCTATTCCATGTCCTTGGACTAATCTTGATGGCCAACCAACGTAGTCACAAAGTAATATGCTCAAAACAAAATAGAGTCATAGTGAAAAGAACTAGAAATTTTATTCATAAGCCAACGGAGTACATTGTTTCTTAACCATTAAGAGATTCTAATCCAAATGCTAGCTAATACAAAACAAAGGTAGTCGTTTGACTTCTTTCCGTAACTCCAAAATAAATATGACCAGGTGAGTAGAGAGATGTCGGTGGAGCAAAGCTAGCTTTAGTACCACTTATTTCAAAACCTTCCTAGACATCATACTCATTTTGGATAAGCCTATATGAAGAAAACCTAAACTAATGGCATTTACTACAAAATATATGGCAATTGCCTATTACATCTCTTAGAAAATTAAAGACTTAAATAGAATTGGCGATCTATTGATCTCAGCTAGATTTGAAGTCTTCAACCCTTCACTCTAAATCACCTTCTTGATCGTCTTGTTCCACATAGTGAGCTTTTCTTGCTTCACAATATGCTTTATAGGCGGTGACAATTTCTTCACTAGCTCTGCAAATGTGTGCCCAATGACTGGATACTCCACATCAGGAACATTCATCTCTGTGCTCAGACTCAATTGATTAAGGCACTTTGAAAGCATCATTAGAATGGCTCTTAGTGTTGGTAGGGCCACCAACATGGCCAGAAGTGTTGTCACCCTCTCTCTTTCCACGTTGACCTCTTTGGTTTCGTGTCCACCTATTTTGGCAGTTACTTTCCTCATTAGAGCGAGAATATGGAACAGAAAGTCCATAATTGTCCCTAGATTTAGGGTTTCGCTCTTGGCTCCCTCCCTTAGGGGCGTGACTATAATTGGACTCCAGAATATGCTCTGTTCCCACGGGTCTCGAATTATAGTTCTTCATAAGGATGTTGTCATACTTTTCAACAACATTCATAGCTCCATTAACAACATTCATAGCTCCAATGAGGTTATGAAACCTTGTGATCCGTCCTGCAGTAACATCGATTCGATAGTTCTTAACAACCATCAATGCAGAGAGAGTCATCTCAATAACATTGCATCTGTGATATCTTTTCCATAGAATTCCATTAGGGATTTAATGCGAAGTGCTTACGAGTTGTAGTCAATAACTGACTTGAAATCACAAAAGCGAAGGCTATGCCATCTCACTTCTAGTTCAGGAAGCAGGGAGTCATAGACCTTGCCAAAAATTTCTTCGAGTGAGACTCACAGCCTCCTGGGGTCTTCTTCGTTCATACACTTGTACTGAAGCGAATTATCCATATGAAGAGTCATTAGGATGATGGCTTTCACCTTATTTGCCTCTAAGGCTGCTCTATTTACTTCCAAAGCTTGAGCTTGCTCAACAGTTAGCTTGTCCTAGTTAGGCTCGAGAATCGTATCCAGGATTCCATCGGCCTTGAGATGCTGGCGAACATCACAAACCTTCCTGTGATATCCAGTGTCAGTTGTTCCCAATGGAGCAAAGTCCAGTTTGTTCAGGTTACTCATCTTGAAAGAGAACAAGAAAAAGGGTTAGATTTGGAGCGAAAAATGCTACCACGAAAACATATAAAATTTCTTAGCGTAATCGCTCCCAAGAAATTATGAATTTCCTAGAGTAATCGTTACCAAGAAATTAAGGATTTTTTAGCATAGTCGCTTCCAAGAAATCTGATTTCAAGAGAAATTGGATTAGATCGAAACAATGATATGTTTGTGGTCGATCATAACATCTCAACAGACACTAAGTTTGGAGGACTCTACAGGCTCCAATTTTGGAGTGAGCGCGAACTCCCACAGTTTGGCTTTTCTCCAAAAGGATGTTGTAAGTCCCTGACAAAAAGATGAGAAAAATGAATAAAAACTCAAAAAGGGAACTTACAGAACCTTTAAAACATACATCTAAAATTGCCGGAAAATTCATAGGAAAAATCACCAGAAAATTGTCGGAGGGTTGTCGGAAATTGGGATGGCGAGTGGTGGTTGTCGCTGGCTGAAGATAGTCGAAACTGGTCGGTGGTGGCCGGAATTATCCTAAAAAATTTTCTGTCTGGTTTTCTCCCTGCAGACTAGTTATTCAGGCGGTCGGTTCGGCAAGTTTTAGACCGGTTCCTGGAACGATATGACCGAACTCGAAGGTTTTGCTACGGACTGTGTGGTGACCCAAGAGAGGGGTCCCATAGCGCCGTGACCCCGAGCCAATGAGAAACTGACATGTCATAGATGACATCCCGATAACTTATCAACCCGAAACCGTAAGGCCTTTTGGGTTAAGGTTGTTGGTTTACAAAACACTTTCTTGGATAAATCATTCTAGCAACAGAACAACGTATTTTCAAAAACAAAATTTAGATTGGGCTAAAGGATTTGGACTTATAATAGGAGCCCAACTTTAGAAAATAACAAATCACTAAGTAAATACAAGTATGAGAGACGCGCCCCAGGTAGGTCTCCCAAAATTTTGTAAATAAGCAAGTACGTAGTAAAAAAAAAAAAATCAATAAGAAAGTAAATAAATAAGGGACTTCAAAACCCAACAAAGGACGAAGACCTTAATTTAATAAAGTCAGATAAATACGCCAAACCGGGCCATGTGCCTCCCTTGTACCCTTGATAGGCGCATTTTAATGTGATATTTTAAATGTTAATTCCTCACATTTTGCTTAGTTATTCCTTAACGAATCGATTTTTAACTTAATTTCTATTTTTAGGTACATTGGAGTAGATGAAGAAGAAATGAGTGTTACGTCCATAATTACCTAGAAATGATGGAGAAAAATTGAAAATGCACTAAAAAGTCAACCTTGAATATTTTCTTACTCCGGCTAGGAGAATCAGAGCCAAGCAAGGAAGAAGGAGCGGCCACCTGACCAAATGAACTCGAAATGAGCTGAAACTCTCCAGATCCATTCTAGACACCCAAAGGATCATTTCTTATGAAGAGTGCCAGAGAAAAATATGAGTGGAAGGCCTTCAAACAATTAGCCCAATTTTCTACAGAAGCAAAACCGGAAAACTGGACCTGTAAGAGGTCCAGCAGCATTTCCGGCCCAACCACATGGAATAAAGCTCTGAAAATTTGTGAGGATGATATACACTCATAGTGGAACATTTTTTATGAAGAAGTCGAAGGCTCATTCTGAAGTTTTGATGGAGAAATAATTGAAGGAATAAAGGGGAAGAAACTGACCTGAAAACAGCTCAACACCACATATTCATGTTTCCCACCCATATGAAGAAAGCATTTCTTTTTCCTTGGATACAATTTTTCTACCCTAAAAGATCATCATCACTTCCACATTTCTTCACCTTCATGCTTTGCTTTCATCATTACCTCATCTTTTACATATTTTACAAACCACTCTCATACTCCACTTTCATTATTTTTCTTCATCTCATCATTTCACTCTTCTTTTTCTTCTCTATTTAAACACCTTCTCCTCTCACTCTCAATCACCAATTTCTGAATCCATAACACCAATTCCTTCATCCATTCCATCTTCTTTGTCTCTCCATTTCCTTTCCATTTTCCTAAACCAATTCCTTCATCCATTCCATCTTCTTTGTCTCACCATTTCCTCTCCATTTTCCTTAGTCACCAATTCCTTCATCCATCTCATCTTCTTTGTCTCTCCATTTCCTTTTCATTTTTCTCTCCATTCTCTAGTTTTAAGTTTCTGCATTTTCAAGCAAGGAGAGGAAGAAGAAGAAGGAGCCGTGAAGATCATATCCTCCATCATCCACCTTGAAGGCTTGCTTCCAAGATTCAAGATCCAACCATCTAGCTCTCCATCTCCATCTCCACTCACGGTGTAATTCGTTCCTTTTCCTTGTAACCTTTTTGGTTTCCTTGTTTGATTTCGTATGAACTTGTTTCTAGTTAACAATAATGTTTAGGGCAAAGTTTAAGCCCAATTTCTATGTTTAAATAAAGTTTTCGAATTCTATAATTGTGATTCTAAGTCGCTTATGTGAGTTTGTTCGATTAAATTTGCTTTACAGAAAACTTTTATATGTTTATCTTATTTGGGTCGACACTTATAGGATTTACATGTAATTGGTGCTAGGTTTAAGAACATGAAATCGACTTTTCGTTTTGTGTAACTTGAATCAAAAGTAGTAAAGGTTCTGGACAAGAATCGAATTTAATTGAAGAGGATTGCAATTAGGTGGACTTTTCCATAACTAAGTTGTACACTTGAGTTGATAGCCTTTCTCTATGTCTAATGCGTTGAACATGTCATGATTGACTAGCTTTCTAGGGCTTGATTGCATGTTTGATAGGATTAATCTAGGTGCTTTCGCTTAGGTTAATTAGCATTGAAAAGTAAAATATGGGAAATCATTTGCTTTCGAATGTTTCACATGATCAACTCCTCTCTCATGACTTGGAAGAACAATTATAGGGTTTGAATCGAATTTGATTACATGGAATTGATTTTGATCTTTGTTCCTTGCGTTCCACCCTTGTATATATGTTTTTACGTTTTCTTTATTTTATTTATTTTAATTTTAATTTTAAGAATCCTAATCCCCCCCCCTTATTTTTGTTCACTTGTATATATTTATTCTTTATTTTATTTTTGTAAATAATACTTTTCTTTATTTGTTTCACAATTACAAGTGTACCCTCAATCCCCGGAATAGAACGATCCCTATTTGCTTATACTACTAACGATATTTCAGGGTTAAATTGCGCGCTTCCCAAGAGCGCATCAACCCTCCCCGACCACCTGCTCGAAACCTGCACACTGTTATAGGGGTGAGCTTTCGTCCTCGCACTCCCAGTAAGGGCCGACCCAACCATGCTAAGTTTGAAAAATAATATATTTGAAAATATTTACTACATAATATTATGCACGTTTAACAAAAATACATTAAAAAGAGGCAACCACAAACATTTGTTCTCTTTTATAAAACATATGCAGCATGCATCACACAACCTTGGAGCTCCGAGATACTTACCTGCCGGCTACTCTAAAACAATTGGTGACCGGCCCAATTCGTCATCATTCGAGAACCGGCCAACTACTTTGTAGTGCTTGTGACTACAACTAGCGAAAGTGTCCATTTCCTGGCCCTGAGTGTCCTATGACTGGTTCACCATCGGTACTTACGTTTTTCCTCGACGAACATAGGAGCACAGCCCCCTCTAGAGGTTCATGGTTATCGACACCGTGGGATCCCTAGGAATCAACGCGTCTAGGTCCCATTCACTTTCAGGTCACAAGTACAAACATACAATGGGTACAATATCTCAACATGCAAATCTAGCTAGCCTCGGTTTTCATAATCAGCAATCATCAGTTATGAAAACACAGGTATCACGAGGCATAGACTAATGAACAACCAAAAACGTACTTGCAAGCAACATACTATTATACTAGAGCATTCCACATATATCGAAAATCCTCTTACAAGGAAGGGACAGCTTACCCTACCTGGATATGGAGTGCTTGTCCACAATGAGGTTCGTTCTTGATTTTCAATGCTTCATCCAGTTCCAAATGCACATGCACGAGTCCTTTATAATAAAATTAACCAATGAGTAACTTGGCATCATTATAACACAACTAACCGAGCAACCAAAGCATTTATTTAATTTCCTTAAAGTTCATCGGATTATCCTTTAATCGAACAATGATCTAGACCTTGTGTTTGTAGAATTTTCCTTTAGTTGATAAAATCTACTATCCATTCCCAAATAATCCAAATGACGTACGTAACATTTGAATCATTTAGGATATGGTAATTATACTTAGCACTTTGACCAAAATTTGTTTAGCATTTCTACTTTAAGAAAATAAACGACAATTACCATTCCCGAATGATTACATTCTTACGATAATTCCGGGATATGATGATCCTAAAATACTCCAATTTCTAACCTTGTTTCATGACGAAACTTGGTTGAGTAAGTAAAATCCATCATTTTCATTATCGACTTTCCTTAACATTGTTCGCAACATTAACTCATTTTCATAACTGGTCCTTTCTCATTGATCAATTTCTTTCTATATTAAACATAACCATTCACACATACATAATCTCATTTGCACCAACTCATTCACATTCAACTGAGCTATAAAGGTAAGCAACTATCCATTTCTACTCACTTCTTTCGATTTCAAGTGATACAATACAACCACAGTAAACATAAACTCATATCTTTCATCATGCTATTACCTTTCTCATAACCTTTCCAAATCCTTCATTTAGAAGCCTCGGCTTAACTTCCTTGACTTGGGTATTTATCTCCATCTCAAGACAACATGATCAATTAATCAATTCCAATATCCCAACAAAACTGAAAATATGAGTTTAAGGCTGGGATCCCTTACCTTAATTCAATCCTGTCGAGACCATAGTCTCTATGATGCACCACAACTTGTTGCCTTTCTCAGTTCTTCATTTTCCCCTTAAAAACTTAACAACAACAAGACCAGAAGCACTCCTTCTTATATGAATTCCATCATTTTTTTTTCCAAGTTCAGCACTCAAGAACACCAACCAAAGAACACAAAATTAATAACCCATTCCAATCTGGACTAAAACTTAATCAATTAACCAAGAGGGCTTTGAGATCGTCTTACCGAAATAAGGAGAGGTCGTCAGTGACACTACATGGTGGCGTTGAGGTGCTCACGCACCAGCGGCTACGCGTGAGGTGGCTCCAGTCGGAGTAGAGGTCGGGGAGGTTGGGTTTTGGTGAACAAGAACACACTAACTCCATTTATGGTGGTGGTTTGGCACAATCGTGGCCGGAAGTTGGATATTGGAGACAGGTAATGGCGGGACTCTGACGTTAGGTGCCCTCGGTGGTCAGATGGTGCAAAGGCTTCTGGGTTTGGGCGAGTGGCTTGTTCTGAATCAATTCGTGGTGGCGATAAGTGGAGAAAGTGATCAGAAGTAGCCTTTCTAGCTAGGCATGGTGGTGGGAACTGTGGTGGTTGCATGCGGTAGCTGGAGGCGGTGCATACCAGTGATTCTTGCTGGGTTTAGGTCGGAATTTAGTCTTGGTTCGATTGGTGGTGGTGGTGACTAGAGGTGGTTGCCGGATTGGGGAGAGAGAGAGAGCGTGCGACGTGGCTGGGTGAGAGGAAGAGAGAGTTTAGGTTTTTGGGTTTCCCAAGTTCCTCTTAATACTTGCACATGTGAAATGTCGAATTTTCCCTTCCGACGAGTTACAAAATTCTGCTTCTAGGTTTTGGCCTCATAACTTTTCTTTTCTTCATCTTTCGTCGACAACACCCTTTTTAAATTCTTGACTTTGCCTCAAGTCCAAAAATCAATTTCGTAAAAGCCCAAAATCTAAGACTTTGCTACAACTCAATTTATCGTCTTCGAAACTTCAACAAACTATCGCCTCAATAACCTTATGTGACCTTCTAGGTCCAAATGAAAGAATCTTGGCCCAAACTTGATAGGAGCATTTTAATGCGATGTTTTAAATGCTATTTCCTCATATTTTACTTAGTTATTTCCTTAAATAAATCATTTTTAATTTAGTTTCTATTTTCTAGGTACATCAGAGAAAATGACAAGGAAATGAGCTTAAAGACACATGAGAAGGATGTGAGACGTTGGAGATGACAAAGGCAAGGCACCAGCGATGCAGAAATGAGCAGAAATGAAGAAATGGAGTATTCCTGGTCCAACTAGGAATCCCAGTCAAAGTAGGAATCCTGATAAGGCTAGGAAACCTGAGGGCACTAGGAGACCATGTGATGCGGCTGAAATAACCTCACAATTTAACCCTGTAAAATGTAGTTGTAAGTATAGGATAAGCAGGGATCGTTCAGTTTGGGGATTCTATGGTACATCTACACAAAAAGGTCAATTAACAAATAAAAGAATAAAATGGGGGGTTTTGAGATTCGGTTCCTAATCTACTTAACATAAAAATGAAACAGATAAAACTATAGACAATGATCGACTTCCCTAACGTAAACTCATACCACTCGGAAATTACTAAGTGTAAAAACAGAAAATCCATTTCAACATGCTACAAAAATGTGCCCATCTTAGATGCCTAGATAAGCGCTCAAATGAAAAGCCTCAGCGGATCAATCCATTTATCTAATTCGTTCTAATGTGGTCGTGGATCGGAAAAGTCCTTACCAATCCCAATACTACTAATTTTCGAAAACACTAAGCGTAATTCTCTTAACTAGTAGTATTATCTAACCCTCGAATCAACTCACACGTGCAAATTAACCATTACACATAGAATTTAACACGTAATTTCCATAATCATTTAACCATTGAACATGGTTTTTACCACTTTTTAGAACTAATTGCTACTTGTTTAACTTAGCGCCTTAACAAATAACAATTACTCTTGGCAAATTAAGCAAACACACAAGAACTCTCACCGTTATTCTAGCATGCAAACTTATTATCCTAACTCTGAAAATTACCTAAACACGTAAAAGGACACAAAATTGTAACATGCATCATAAAAGAATTCTTGAAATTAACTCAATAATAAACTGAAAAGCTCAAAAATATTAAGAAAAATATTCTGAAAATTTCATGTCTCCAATTACACAACTCACAAATCCAAACACACAAAACCAAAAAAAAAAAATTGTAAGTAGAGTCATAGTTACACTTTAAAGCTTTCCTTAGCGGCTTGGTAACAAGGTGATGAACTCGTCTCTGCTATGGTGGTGGAGCGTCGACTTAGCGCCTAGGTGCTTCGTGGATTGATGGATGGATGGTGGTCAGGATCTTGTAGATGATGGAAGTTTGAGGAGTGAATTGGGCAGAGTCTTGGAATAGCTTTTGGCCAGGAAGTGATAGGCAAGGAAGTGATGATAATTCTGGTCTGGACGTTGCCTATTTATAAGGGAGCATTGGTTGGCTTTTGTCGATCATACCCTTCATAATTTGCACGGATGGGATTGCATCATAATTCTTTTAATTTCCCAACTGAAACGTCTCCTTTATGGCCTTAATTCCTCTCATAATGGGGTCTTTTAACAAGCTAAAATATCTTTTTCTTATTTATTTTCCTGTTGAAACATCTTTTTCCTTTGTTCCCCAACTGAAAAAACTTATTTCTCCTTTATTTTGTCTAAAATGCTTTATTTTCTGATTTCATCATTGTTGTTTCCAAGAGTTCCACCAGGCAAGGTTTCCTACAACAAGGAGGAGAATATCAGAATTTTTTAGAGAAAATAAAGGGAATTAAAATGTAACGATCACAAAAACGTCGACGGTGAGGAATCTCGATCCAGCTAGGATTTTTCCTGAATTTTGCGTTTTTCACCTATTTCACGCCAAACACTCAACAAGACTCTCAAACATAACTTAATAACAACTTTCTCAACTACAACAAAGCTTAGAAATATCTTGGGACGTCCAAACAACTAGTAAACCAGTAAATTGAGATATGGGACGTTACAGTTATGAATGCTTTAATGATTATCCAATTTGCTAAAAATTTGCAGAGATGATCTATTCATATATACCTAAAAACTGAACTAACTACCTCTCTAGCTCGATCAAGCAACTTTACTCTCTAGCTGCGTCTCTCATCCTTGAACCCTAGGCGGCTTCCAGCCTCCAATAGCTGCTCATCCGACAATGGTCGAACTCCACGTTGATCTTGATCGCACTGATGTTGCTGCTGCAGCCGGACAAGTGTTGAATTCTAAGACTGGTCTTTGAGATGGCTTGGCAGAAGGCTAAATGGTGAGGCTTGGTTTTCTTCTTGCTCGATGCATCGATGTGGTTGACCTTCTGTACACTGATGGCAACGCGACGCGAGCATCATCAGTAGAATTTGGTGGCGATTTGGATGCAAGACCATTAGCAGGATTTTGGTTCGAGTTTGGCTCTTCTTTTCTGAGGTGTCGTATGTCCTCCCGGTGGTAGTGGTTCGTGGCGGCGAGGATCGAGTTGTGTGGTGGTTGTGTGGCGTGTCATGGAGGCAAGGTGTGAGGAAGACGTGCAGCGGCCACCAGGCAGTAGGTGCACGAACTTGGTTTGCATAGGGTGAGAAGAGGGGAATGAAGTTGGGCCTGCTATTTGGGTCTTGAGTTGGGCTGTACGTGGACCTTTTGGGCTACTATTTACAATAATTCCCTATTTTTTTAGGGAGCTATGCTTGTTAGGTTCTTAATGAGAGCTAACAAGTGTAGTTTGGTGGTTTTTGAGCCTGCAAATTATGATGTTTCTTTTTATATCTTGATAATGGAAGCTGCTGGTGCACTGCAATTGAGCGCATTGGCAAAGGAAGTTTTCACACAAAATTATCACTTTGTAGGGTAATGTTGTAGTTTGTTAGGCTCCTTGATTAAGTGAGCTTCGATGTCTTAAGCGAATGATGCATGATGACAGGACCCGCCCCTAATTTCACCCTGAAATCCGAGGTGGCCCTGTGGGGCCCACCTCAGGAATAGCTCTACCGAAAATTCGGCAGAGTCACCCCTAAAATGGACTACCCAAAAACCTGTAAAACACACAAAACACTTCAAGCAAGCCAACCTTATACTCCTGGAGCCACCTTGCTCCCAATTACTATCAACTCCACTTTCACAAAACACAAAACTCAACAATACTAAAATCAAAGGTTATCAGAGCAATACTAATACACAGAGATATAAAAAGAGGAGTAAAGGATCAAGGAATCCTACAATGCGGAAGTAGTGACAATTATGCCTCATATGCCATGTACGCCCGACCTCCACTAACTTGCCTGCAAACTGGGCATTTGAAACCGAAGGGCCCAGGGGAAAGTATTGAAAAACACGTTAGAGTGAGTGAACAAAAATAAATAAATGGAATAATTCAAATGAAAGTAAAGCTTTGATACTTTCCCACATCTATTCCTTTAAAAACCTTGATACATGCAACGTATATAAAACATATTTCTCACAATACGAAAATTCGTAAAAACGTTCCAGCCCCGCTGGTCAAAAGAAATCGAGCTAGCCCCGCTAGCTGAAGGTATCAATCAAATATGGGGAAGAAGTTCTCACCATACAAATAAGGGAGCCTCTCAGGCTCGGGTCGGAGTGTCCCACACTCTGGAGCATCCCATGCTCTGCTCTACTCACCCACGAACACATAGTAAGAAGGGAGGAGTACTAATAGGCTAGCTAGCAATAAATATGGTGACCCAGGTATGGTGGTTTAAAACCACACGAAAAATCGAAAATCAGTAAGGCTTCCCCATTACTCACGAGAGAAGACATATCCCAACGACGTGGCCCCGCACGCCAAAATAATCTCGAATTTATAAACCATCAGGCGAGAAATAATCGATAAATATAATTCCCTCGAAAATCCCATTTTCGAAAGATATTCCAGAAATCTCAATATCGACGAATAGAAATGTATTATAAATTTTCAGAAATCACCTCGGAAAATAATTCGTCGAAAATCATGCTTTCAAATAAAAGCCATATATCAGAGATACTTATCGAAGGCTCAAAATCCATTTCCGAATCATAATTGAAAATAATTTATAATTAATCTCCAAAAATAAATCATATTTCCGAAATTAAATCATAAATCCAAATCCGAGCATAATAGGTTCGTAACCGAAATTCATATGGAAAGACCATGTCAAAATTATAATCCAAGGCAAAATATTATGCTCAATAAATAAATTGATAATTAAATTATTCAATAATTTCAAAATAAATGCATGCATCATTATTTAAAACAAAAGTCCACTCAATGTACTATTCAGGCGATCACGCATTCGAGTTCCTTCGTCGAGCAATAACTCGGTACATCACCCTGTACACAATTATTTTCCGTAAATAACCATTCAACAATTAAATACGATTCCCATAATCAAATCCTCACAAATCATCTCTCCACTTGTTCTCGGATTCAACCCAAATTTTACCTCTAATACCAATTCGTTATCTTAAAGGTTCCAAGTCAGAACCAAGAGATATCTGAAGGTTGAATTCTCGTAAATCGTAAATCAAAACCTTAAACTTCAAAAATTCATAATTAATTCCAAGCTTCTCCAAAATTCACCAATTTTCATATACAAGCTCTACAACAAATATAGGATTTACTTGGCTAAAAACAAGAATTAAAAACCTGCCCTACGCGCCTCCACGCTCCATCCACAGTGGCAGCGCGTGGGGCCCACGCACCGCCGGCAACCTCCTCCGATGACCACCAAAAATTGGCAGCACCACCTACTCAATAGACCCAACATTTTTCTCAACCACAACACAATCCAATTTTACCTTTAAGAGCTCCAATTCGGCCGGTGAAAAAAATTCCAGAAAACTCCAAACCCTAGGATCGGGTTTTTCCTTGATTCTCCTTCTACGCTGCAAATTGTGACTCAAGGCTAGGGGGAAAATGATCCTTGACAAAAACCGCACCTTCGACGCCGGTTTGGTAGCCGGAGACGGTCGGAATCGCCGGAAATCGACGAAAGTTCCGAACTGCTACAGTGAACTTCACGGCTCAAATCCGAGCTCCTCCGGCCGAATAGCAACGACCCACGACCACCAGCATGTAGAGGGGGAGGAGGCGAGTCGGCAGCCACCAGGGTCTCGCCGTTTGGTGGCCGGACAACGGCAAATCGAAGGAAAAAGGGAAGAGGGCCGATGCGGGAAAGAGAGGGAAGGAGAGGGTCAATCTCGGGGGGATGGAAACCTACCACAGTAACTTTCCATATATATAGAACGTTACCGTGAACAGTAACCGTAAACAGTAACTTTAATCTTTCGCTCATAACTTTCGCATACGAACTCTGATTTAAGTGTACCACATGTCTACGGACTCGGTTTAACGTTCCCTACAACTTTTATGAAGAACATTTCTCAAATTTTGGCCCAAACAAAAAGTCGACTTTTAGGGCCACTAAAGTACTGAAACGATAGTAAAAGTGGAAGTAAAGGTCGTTTACCGTCCAAATGACTAGTAAACCGGTGAACTCAGGTTCGGGACGTTATACATGAATCTCGTTTTCTGGGAATTTTGTAAGTGTCATTCTGGCCTGCAATTATCAATGAAATCTTCATTTACTGAAAAAAAAAATATATATATATATAAATACACACTTAAAAACTAAACGGTTAAGATGCGAATATGTAATAAAAAAAGTGTGTCTATTGAGCGATCTCTTAAAATGGCCAAAAAAAAAAAGGAATCCCTCTCTAGAAAGGGCCTACACACACATACATATATATAGGCCCGTTCTAGAGAGTACGTCCTTATTTTAAGAATCTGAGAAATTTTACTATTTTACACTACCATATGATTTAATTTAATGATTTCAACATTTGATCTCTCTTCTCCCCCCGCGCTCTAGAGATGACCTCCTTACTTCAAGAATATGAGAATTTTTACTATTTTACACTGGTATATGATTTAATTTAATGATTTCAACCTTTGATTTCTATTGATCTCCTTCCCCCCCCCCCCCCCCCCCCCCCCCCACCGGTTTCTCTACACCCACTTTTCTATTTTCGTTTTCCCTCCCAGACATCTCACTTTCATCTCTACTCGTCTATCACCATTAATGGAGTAGAGAACCAAAACAAAATGTAGAAACAAAAAGAGAAGGAAAATGATGGGGCGAGAGAGGGATTGCAGCACAATTGTGATGATGGTGGGATGATACTTGCCTCACCATGAGCATATGTCATTGTTAAAGTTCTTCCGGTCACTGTCATTGTTTTTTTTTTTTTTTCACTAAAATCTTCCCCACAGTTTGGATAGTTAAATTTAGAATTTTCCAGTCTAAAATCTGTCATTGACCTTTTTTTTCCTTTCTAATCTTGGCCACAATTTCTGGAGCAAACTTGCAATCCAAAAGTCAAATGAGTTGCCGCATGCCACATGTTATGATATCTTGGCAATTATTTATTCATTCTGCTTTGCAGTGATTGCGCCATTGCCTTGAACATTACTTTGCTTAGAACCAAATCAAAGATTTCCATGCCTCCCCTTTTGCTGCAACATAATTATGAGAAAGTAAAAGATATCCTTTTTTCTTTTCATGAATGACTTGTAATCACAGTGAATAATGCCAAATATATACAAGAATTCTATAGTGAATTAAGATAGATAAATATTTAAATCACATTGATGGAAAAAAAAAAAAAAAAAAAAAAAAAAGGATGGAGATGGAGATGGAGATGGAGGCAATGCTTGATTCTTGTACAAGGAAGACTATCAATTAAAATCCCCTATACTGGGGCCTTTCACTCTCTATTTCTCTGTTCTTTTCCTTTTTCACTTGAGAGTTTCTATTGGGACCTCCAAATCTGCTCACTTGACCTCACTCTATTATTAATTATTAAATGACATATATAACCTGCTATAAAATGACTATTAAGGACAATAATTATATCCAAAAAAATGGTTATATTTATTTTCTCTAGACTTTCCAATTCAATAATATTAGATTGCATTCTTTATTATTTTTCCTATCTCTTTTCATTTTCCAATTTCACTACATACTCATTAAAGCATTCATATATTTATGGGTTAAATACTTGTTACTTCTCAAGCTTTTGCCTGAAAAACAGTTTAGTCCCTCGCCTTTCAAATTAAACTGGATAGTCCTTATTCTCTCTAATTCTCACACAACAGGTCCAAAAAAGGTCTAAAATGACTATAATACCCCCAAGATCCTTTTTTAATATTTTTTTTCTCTCTTTTCTTTTTCTCTTTTTTATCTTTTTATTTTTAATCATTTTTTTAATTTTTTTTTGCTTCTCTCTCTGCTCTCTCTCTCTCTCTCTCTCTCTCTCTCTCTCCCCACCCCCCTCCTCGTCCTCATCGCCGACGACGATGCACCCACACCCCATCCCAACTCCTCCGACTCATCCCCGTTCTGCGCCACGTACGAGGAAATGGTGGAGAGCGGCGACCCGGACTTCCAGTGGGCCCTGCCGGAGAACGAGTGGGACCCGATGACTCTGAACTACACTTCCGGCACGACTTCCTCGCCCAAGGGAGTGGTCCACTGCCACAGAGGGCTCTTCATCATCACCGTCAACTCTCTCCTCGACTGGGCCGTACCCAGACAGCCCGTCTATCTCTGGACGCTTCCGATGTTCCACGCCAACGACTGGAGCTACCCGTACGGGATCCCACGCTTCCGTTTGTGAGCCTGAAAGATGACGTGGGGCAGAGGCCGATGGAGAAGGAGATGATAGAGTACTGCAGAGGAAAGCTGCCGAATTTCATGGTGCCGAAGACGGTGGTGTTTATTGAGGAGCTGCCGAAGACGTCGAAATTTGTATGGGATTGAATCATTTGTATGGGATTGAAGGCTGGGTATGAGTGTTCAACTAAGGAATTTATTCGATTGAATTCGAGATTTGGGGGTTGGGATTTGTGGTTGGGATTCGATGGAGCAGAAGAGGCAGATGAGGGTGAGAGATTGGGGGTTCAAGTGGTGGACTAGTTCTGGAGCTCGGTCCTGGTTGGAAATGGGATCGGAGCTAGAATTGGGGGGAGAGAGAGAGAGAGAGAGAGAGAGAGAGAAGCAAAATAAAAAATAAAAAAATGATTAAAAATAAAAAGATAAAAAAGAGAAAAAGAAAAGAGAGAAAAAAATATTAAAAAAGGATCTTGGGGGTATTATAGTCATTTTAGACCTTTTTTGAACCTGTTGTGTGAGAATTAGAGAGAATAAGGACTATCCAGTTTAATTTGAAAGGCGAGGGACTAAACTGTTTTTCAGGCAAAAGTTTGAAGAGTAACAAGTATTTAATCCTATATTTATATATATATATATATATATATTTATATATATATATATATATATTATATATATATATATATATATATTAAGAAATAAAACTATGATAAAGATACAAATGTATGATATGTATATTGAACGCATATTGGTTAGGGAGAATAAAATAAATTGTATTACGCTCTAAATCTAAATCTAAATCTATCCATTATATTTGTAAAAAGAAGAAGAAGAAGAAAAAAAACGAACTAGCAAATAAAAATAAATAAAAAATATTTAAATAATTAATCATGAGCTACAGAAAATAGAGAAACATTAAGAAAAAATGATTAATCTTTATTTTTTTTTTAACAGCCAAAAAAGAAAAAGTAAATAAAAAAATCACATAATAGTTCATATTATTTTATTTTTATTAATTTTTAAAACTCAATACCTTATGTTTGAATTTTTTTTTAATAGATAAGAGATTTATGTTGTCTGATTAAGGAATGGAAATATAATTAAGATTTACAGAGTAATTAAATCATTGAAATGATTAAGTTTTTATTATAAAGATCTTAGTTTGTTTGTAAATTAATTGTATGAGTGAGGTTATTTGAGGAACTTTAGTGAGGTTTAATGAGTAAATTTAGTATTTGAAAATTTGATAGGAGGTGTAAAAAGCATAGAGGTCAAGTGAGTAAATTTGGAGATTCCAATAGAAAAACTCTTTTCACTTTTGCTTTGCCAAACCACCCCAAACAGTCACATCTTAATCTTGAGACACTACCCACTTAAAAAGCAATAGAGAAATCTAATTAAGTTGGTAGAAAAGAAAAGCTACCCTTTTGACTGAGACTGAGACACAGGTTTCTCAATCAATGGCACTGTCCCTTGATAACGTAGAGAATTCTCATATCGAGATTGCACATGTGAGAGCGTGCCCTATTCCTCAATCTCCCCATAATTGCTCCGCCAATTAACAGAGCCAAAAGTTCCTTTGCCCTAAACCCTATATATAGGCCCTTACCTTCCAAGTTCAAACTTCAAACCACCATTGCCCTTCAATGACTTCCTCTGCAAAAGCTCTCCCATTTTTCTTTCTTCTAGTGCTTTTCTCTTCTCTTCAAGTTGAAGCTAGACAGAGATTGTTCTTCAGCAAAGTCACCCACAGTAATGGGAATGAGCCCCAGATACCGGTCACAGAAGATCCAGCAACACCAACACCATCATATGCACCCACATATACACCAACATATTCACCATTATATGGACCAACATATGCACCAGCACCAGCACCAGAATTAACAGTAGCAGAGTCACCAGAAGGAGGAGCACCAGTACTTGTACCAGCACCGGCACCCAGGGACGGAGCTACTCAAGGGCCTGAGGGGGCCATGGCACCCCTTAACTTTTTACCTGCATATGTATTTGTTGCTTGAAATCTAGTTGACTTGAGTTTCTACACACATAATTATTAATATTGGCACCCCCTAGCTAGTTCCCCACTTCACATTATAGGTTGGACTTTAGAGAAAAGAAAAAGAAGAAAGAGACATGTTGTCTGAGAGAAAGGAAAGAGAAAAGCAAGCATGGGCAGAAAAGAACAAAAGAAAGCAAGTTTCATGGCAGAAAAGAAGGTGTGCTGCCGGCACCTTGTGATTCATTTCACAATCCTTCATAAGGAGCTGGAGAAAGAGAAGCAAAGAAGTTCTTATCATTCTCAAAAATTCGGCAGAATAGAGAGAGCTAGAGACAGAGAGTTGTAAAAGAAGAGAAAGAAAATCCTGCTTTTACAATATCCTTGTGAGTTGAACAAATTTGTTTATGTGAATTGTGATTTAAGTTATGAAATATTCAGAATTTGTTTCAATGATTTTGAATTTTTATGTATATATTTTCACTTGTAGATGAGTAAACAATAAAAAATTCATGGATTTTTCAAAAGGAAGAATGCCCAATCTGATGCTAGTACTTCAGTGCCTCCACCATTGCCCAACTCCGGTACTGAAGCATCAACACCTGCTCCCGAAAATCCTCATCCTCTCAAGTCAGCTTTAGATCCTCGTGAAATTTGTAAGTCATTTAGAATTGATGATGTTTGTGAATTAGTAGACAAATTCTATCCCGAAGACTTTGAAGATCATGAGAAGATACGCTTGAAAAGACAACTTCAACATTTTCTTAATGATGTTATTCGACTTTCAGAATTTAAAGCTTTGTTGACTATTTCTGAAATGGCTCAATGGTTGGTGAAGACTCGAAGATCAATGATGTACCAACTAGTTTATAGGGTGGTTGTGTTGGTGCTCACTCTTCCAGTCTCGACAGCAACTACTGAGCGAGCATTCTCAGCTATGAAAATAGTGAAAACTAGACTTCGCAATAGAATGGATGATGATTTTCTTACTGACTCTTTGATTATGTACATTGAAAAAGAAATCGTTAAAAAATTTAGTATAGACTCCATTATTGATGACTTTCGTTATATGCAAGAGCGACTAGTATTCATTATTAAGTTTTTTTTTTTAATATTTTGTTAATATTTTTTTTTTCATCCATCTTATATTGGCCCCCCTTATTTGTAATATCTGGCTCCGTCCCTGCCGGCACCGTTTGATTCTGAACCAGAGTTCGGCTATGAGCTATATGGTTCTGCCGATCAGGAGACACCAACCACCATTGATGTCCAAAATGAAGTTGCAACTCAAGAAAATGGTCATTATGAAAATACCAACTTGTACAACGACAACAGTAAGTACGCGACCAATTACAACAGCGATGGATACACCACCAACTACATCAATGGCAGAGAAGGCTTTACCAACAGCTATTACAGTAATGGCAATGGAAACAGTGTTGATGGGTTTGAACAGCAAGGGATGAGTGACATAAGGTTTATGGAAAATGGAAGCTACTATCAGGACAATGACGTGAAGAATGAGAATAATGACAAGTTGAATGGGTACCAGTCCGGGAGAGGAAGCACTACAAATGAAGCGTATTTTGGTAACAGTGAGAAGCCCAATGAGTTCAACACCATGGAGGAGTATGAGAAGTACCAGGAGAACCAAGGATATGTGCCTTGATTTGATTTTGATATCCATGTTCAACATATACACACAGAGAGATATCTGAATGCATGTACTAAGAAGTCAGTACTCTTAGTTAATTAATTAAATGAGATTTTTGCTAATGTTATTTTGGGAATGCCATTTTTGTCAAAACATAATTGCTAGATATATATGCCCGAGTGCTTAAAGCTATTACTTATATTGGCACATGAACAAATACATACAATATAGATGTATAGTGGTGCAATGTGTCTTGGAATCTGATAGTCTTCTCTATATATAATCTTGCAATAAGAGATTTTTTTTTTTTTTTTCATTTTAAGGGATCACACGTGTGACCTCATATCTCGACAAATTTACTGTTTGTATCTTAGGTCTCCATGAGTATATCACTTGTGCAAATTTTCAGCTAAATTTAAAATTTCATTAACGCAATCATAATCGTGATTTACCATTATTCACATTAGTTGAGGTCGAACAAATTTAGTTCGTCCATAAATTTAATCTATTTTAGTACCTAAATGAGTTCCAAGATAGCTAAATTTTTGTAGAAGTGAACCAAGTGATCTATATATAAACACCTACGAGCTAAATGGTAAATTAATGACATGATAGAAAAGTGAGTCTCACAAACGATCCCTTAAAATAATCATTATAATCAATAGAAATGATTATTTTAAGGGATCGTCTGTGAGACTCCAAAAGAGAGGATCTCCTCATCCCGAATAATTTACAATGGAACTCGGTCAATAAAATTACTTCATCATTTAGGTTTCTTTCGAAGAACTATCCTTGCAAAAAGTCAGTCTAATTGGAGATTGTTTTTGTTAATTTATTCCTTGTATTGTTAAATGGATAAGGGGCACAGGTACAAGGATTGTTTTGAAAATATCCTGTTTTTTTCTTTTAAAAAAAAAAAAACAAACAAACAACACCAAAAAAAATAGAAAAGAGTACCATAATATTATTGTGGTCACTTGGCCCATTCGATCTATAGACATGTCAATCTTCTTTCGATTGTGGATGGTTAATCTTAGGTCAGTGACATCCGTCGTTAAGGTTGTCAGCTCAGCCAAATGTGAGGAAACAGTGACAGCTGTAGAAGGCGAATCAGTGTAAACATTGGAACATAAACCTATGCAAGGATGATCTGAAACGGAGAAGGGGTTAAGAAACTGGAGAAGTAGGCGGAAGGAAATTGAGAGAGGAGAGGAGTAAGGTGTGTACACTATTAAGTCAAGACCACAATGACATGTCTAGTTTCAACAGTCTTCAACTCAATGACTACATGCTCTTGAGAATCAACAAAAACTACTTGTAGTAGTCTTATATTGACACTGATCTATTTTAGTTTTGAAAGCAAGTGATCAACAGCCGCCAGGTTTACATTCAGTTACCGAAATCAAGTTACAAGAACACTGACAAAACATTAAAAGTACAAAAAACAACATGCTATTGAATGATATCATCAACAGTATTTGCATATCTTCTCTCATCACAGAGGCATTTGAATATATATGCATTCATCTAACTCCTACCAATGTGCTACCTTCTTGGAACCAGCTTGCATCCAAATTCATCCACACTGCCCAGCTAATGTCGATGTTGGCATATTTACTCTTCCCGATACTCTGGATTTTCTTTCAAAATCACAAACCCTTCAAGGATTGGGGAAAGGGGAATATACCTGTATAAAAGCAGTATAAAAGCAATTGTTAACATTGAGTGGGTCAAGGAGCAGAACATCAATCACAAGCAACTTAGATAAAAAACAATTCCATACTTCTCAGTCGCTAGCTCAGCTCTATCGCCGGCAGCCAAAAGAACTGGTGTTGAGTGGGTCTGAAAGCCAGTAATTGTTTTGGGACGACCAGCCTGGCCAACAACATCCACAGCTTGGCCGACCCGAACAGGGACAGACAACGGCTTTAGATTCTCGTCTACAGTTAGCAACATTCTCGGCTACCACAAAAAAAAAAAAAAAAACAGTTTGATAATGAGAAATAGTGAAATAGAGATTTAATTATCAGGAAAAAGCAGTGTAAAACATAAGTTATCAAACACCAACCTGCATTGCCAATATCAGAAAGTAGAGAACATAATGATACTTCCCCAAAATGATGGCTTTCATATCAAGACATGCATGCAGCATGGTTATGATTCCACCAAGTGCTGCCCTGTAAGCGGAAAGATAATATACAAAAATTAGACTGCAAGAATGAGGCCAGCCAGCAAGGACGCAAAGGATCATCTGATTGAACAGTAATTAAACATCAAGAGAAGATGACATATGTTTAACATGTTCCACAACATGATTACTTACGGTGATAACAAGAAGCGATCAGAATGATATGGATTTAGAGTCAATAAACCCTTTCCTAAATGAACAAGACCTTGAGCAATTCGCACCTGCAATAGTGCCAAAGAAAAAAAAATCAACTCTGAATACAATGGCAAACAAAAAAACCAAAGATAGAAAGCATAAGATGTATTACACAGAAGAGTAGGCTGGCATCCTTGTAGTAATAACTTGAGAGATTGCGAAGCATGGCAGCTATTCTGGCATTGTTGGTTCCTGCCCCTATCACACCTAAGGAAATTACTGCTGCCTGAAACATCAAAATGAAGAATTTAGACTTGAGGTTCAAGTGGGAAAATTATGTCAATAAGCGGAAATTAAAGCTTTCTATAATATCTTACCATTCCTACTTCTGAATCCGTATCATGGCTAAGTCTGCTTAATGTGTCCATAACGGTGACCTGGTCAAAATACCCGAGTAACAAAATAGTGAAAAGATGGCAAAGTTATTGAAAGAAATACCAACAATCATTTCCCTCTTTCAGAGTTTGCACTATCGCCAGAAGCCTAGTTATAACTAGATAAAACAGTATGAATTGTTATAATATGAAGAGCAGTTGAATAAGCATAGCACTCAAGATACGAGTTTTTTCTTTTTAAAAGCTTTCATCTTTTGAAAAATTAGTGGAGAATTACAAACTTGACAGTAATAAAGTTGTGCCAAAAACTCACACACTACGTGAATTTCATGAATTTCTTAAATAAACAACCTCAATCATATACAGCCAAGATGGTCAGCTTGACCTAACAGATTAATACCTTTGGATTTGATATGCAAAGGAGACCAAGAGCCAAAGGAACTGCCCGACGGATATTTTGTTCTCCATACTGTAGAAGATGCTCCAATGAACGAATTGCCATCTCAAGTCCCAACTCTTCAGCCATTGCTATCATCGCAATACCAAGCACAGCAGGGCCCTGGTGTGTTTCACCCTTCTCAAGATGTTGTGAACAATGGCCAAGAAGGTTTTGAACCTGCATGAAATAAAAGCTCGCTACTTCATACATGTGTGACAAGGGAACTTAAATGAGTAGTAGGTCTTAGGATATTACCTTGAGAACATTTCCTGTTCCCGCATAAGCACAAGAAAGCAGAGTCATATCACAATGTTTTCTGATTTTTTCATGAAATGTCTTTGAAACTTCAGCTGTGGCCTCAACACTTTCCTGCGAGTCACAAGTGAACTAGCATTAGAATGTTCTCGAGTTCTGAAAGATTGAATGACTTCTTTGGCAGCAACAAATGGTTAATAATAAGCAAGCTCTGACTACATAATATTTACTAAATGAATTTGATTTTGTATGAAAAGAACGAAAGAAAGTTAAGTAGTAGTGATGCATTCCAGGGAAGGGAAAAAAACGCCCTTGAGAAAAAGTGTACCTGCTTCCCAAGGTACAGAAGACCTAGGCTGAGTGGTATTAGGCGAGCAAGGGGCTCCCCCAACTCAGCGTCACTTCGGTCCATTAGTGCAAATATAATTGCCTGAGCCACCTCCTCATTGCAAGAACCAACATATATCAACCCCAAGGAGATTGCAGCGAATGTGATAACATCAAGGGGAGCTTTGGCGTCATTTAGTATAGGAGTCAGCTTACTACGTATCTGGCACAAAGATAAGTTGGTTTTGATGAAAATAAGCATATTATAGCAGTTCAAGAAACTCCAACTAAACTAGCATTCTTCAGCTTATATGCCACCTAAAATAATAAAAATAATCAAGACACCAGTGAAGGTTTGACTGTAACTGTACTCATGTGATTCTTGAGCAAAGAATGATATAAGAACTAGGTCTATTGAAAATCGAAAGGCAAAAAGCAAAACATTTTACCTGCTCGTTCTCAGCACCAGCATATGCAATCCCTAGACCCATTATTGCACCAATTCGGATAGATGGATCTTCTTTATCTATGTATTCGCCCAGAAGTGCCAGTGCCTGGGAAAGAGATCAAGTAAGATCAATACACGGGGGGGGAGACGATAAAGATTTAGAGAGAAACATTTATAAGGTCAAGTAGACAAATGGAAAGGTTGAGGTAAGGCACTCACTGGATCACAATCATTTTTATACTGCAATTGACAATCCCAACCCCTAACAACGCACCAGCAATAACATGGTTGTCATTGCTGTGGAAGTACTTGTCAATTTGAGCCAGCCCGGAGTCAACATCCCACAGTAAAATTGTACCCTGTCATGAAAAATTCCATACAAAACTTGAGAAATACAGTTAAACAGATAAACAGAAAATATCAATGCTAAGAAAGAAATGCACACCAGACTTGCTGCAGCACTGGTCTTCCCATGCTCCTTATTCTTGAAAAGCCAGTTTCCTGATGCACCACCACTCGAGGCATCTGATGGGACAGTCATCAACTTATCCTGCAGGAACATTAATATTACATGTCAATAAAATCCAAAATTCAACAACATTTCACAGGCAAATCAATTCTGAATAATTTTACCTGACCAAAGCCAGCATTGACAAATGCATTAACAAATGTAGCAGCTAAGTTCTGTCTGGCTGAATCAACACTAGCACCAGCACTTGCCCGGCCATCAAGTAAGTGTGCCTTCACAAAAAATACCAACAACATTATGGTGATCAGAGAAGGGACCTAGTGAGGAACAGTGCATGCATCATATTTAACGAATGACATGTATTATAAAATAATTATTCTGAATTTTTAATACCAAATACCCAAACAGCAGACAGATTTATCCCAAAAAATTAGAAAGGATCAACAAAAAGGCCAATGGATATTGTGAAGATCAGATTAGGGATCTATATCTAGTGTAAAAACAGTGCAAGCCATATTTAATAACTTACACACCTAATTTTATAAGGTCAGTTAAATTTCTGATAGGTCCCTTATCCATGGATTACTGAGTTACTTGAATTCATTGAGTGAAAGCACACCCTATTTTACTACTTTTTTATAATGATGCAACTAGAAGAAAGAAAATTGTTGAAGTACTAAAACAGTAAAGGGGTGTGGATTATAAGAAGAATAGTGGATTTCTACCTCCTTGTCAAGGAGGTAAGTTAAAACCAATAGTAAGTTTACCATAAATGACAAGGACGGAAGTTAAAACCAACACTAAACGCCGTGAACAAAATGGCTTATAAGTCAACTTTTAGCACATTGAATGCAGTCAAATCCAGTCTTATGACAGTATAATATATCTTGACAAAAGTGAATTTAGAAATATCCATTAAGTGTCATATCTATGACATGAAATGAAAAGTTCAAAACCTTGTATATATCTTCAGGAGTTTTGGCCTCCATGACCTCAATATCACGAGCAAGGGTAAGATAACCTTCACTGAGTTTAGCATTATTGATAATATCCTGCAATGCTTCTCTTTCTTCATCTTCTGCAACCATCTCATCATTAAGCTCAAAATTACTACCCTGTAAAGTTTAACAGGAAAACATGCATGAGAGACACACAGTCAGATACTAATGTCAAGTTCAATCTTTCAGGAAGGGTAAATAATATATTTTTTGAAGCACCTAATGCCTCCCATTTCAACAAGGGTGTCTGACTAAATATGTCTCTTCACTTAGGTAACAAGACAGCTAAGCCACTTCTTGTATAATTGCCCCCCAGTGGACAAGAGAGGAGAGAAAGAGAGGAATAAGAAGAAAGACTTGACAAATATAAATTCCAAGACTTACATGTCTGGCAAGGATGTAACAGAATTGCTTTTTACGCAGCAGATCATCACAAGAGGTAAAGACTTGCTTTACATACTGCAAACACACTCAAAATTTTTAGGACCAAATCATAAACTAGTAATAATCTTCTCTCAATGTCCCTTGTCGATTAACAAAACAAGCGATAATTTATAAAAAGGCACAAACCTCCTTATTGTCGAGGAAAAGAGCAATCTGCAGTGCATTTGGATACTCTTCAAATTTCAGATATATCATGAATGCAATATCCAAAACTAACATATCATCTGGTCCAGGAAGGTATCTGCATTATGTCAAGATACAAAGAGAATGTCAACACTAGGACTCATTCACAAAGACACCTTTCAGCAGTTTAACCATATCTCAAACAAGTAATTTGATAAGTTGGTGAAGCAACTGACACAGAAAATTGTCCAATTAAAATTGGAAAAGCAAACTTGGCATATTATTTCCCAAAAACATGCCAGATTGGGTAAATCTCTTAATCAAGGCAGTCTGCTTACCTTGCCGAACTGGTGAGGTAGAGACAAGTCCTCTTAAAATTTGTCTTATCAACATGCTCAACTAACAGATCAAGGTCTTCCACCTGGCATTGGACAAACTATCAGTCCCAAGAAGAAAGGGTTTGTCTAACAAAGAATGTATGTTGACAAATTAATATTTGATTTTACCTCCATTAAAAGGTCAACAGCTTCCGGTTCGGCATTGTGCTGCATTTCATGAATACATGATTAGAACCAAAATAAAAGAAAACACACACACACACAATCTTGTTATTGATCTTACCCTCATGTGAAAAGCAACTATTTGTTGTACTAGTTCCATTAGATCATCAAAGGGGGTCTCATCACTCTGTAACTAAAAAGGCAAGTTAGAACCAATCCTCAAGAAATCATATACACAATAGCATGAACCATAAAAGTGCCTTGTCTTGATTACGTATTAACACATGTTACAAGACAAATGCATGCATTTTGAGTGCTACGTGATACGAGCATTGAAAGAAATTGCAGGATAATATTTCAAACGATGTACTGATGTCTTGAATTTCAATGTATACAAAAGAAGAATGATCGAGGAAAACTTGTCTTGCCACCTCAATTAACTCTTCCAACAAAATAAAAGTTAATACAACACGTTCAAAGGATAGAGTTCACACCTGTCGCTTGGCATATTCTTGAGCAATTTCTCCAGCTAAGTTCCTGGAGAAATTGAAGGAACCTTTAAAAACAAGCAAGAACTAAAGGGATGATACTATCATACCACAAAATTCCACTAGAGGCTATGCATATATCATTAGAAATTAGAAGATTCTTACCTGACATATTCATGGCCCCATGAACCAATATCACCATCTGAACCCAATAATCTAAACTTTAAGCTTTCCTGAAAGAGGTGGACATTTAAAAGACATAAATACACAGCTCTTAAACAACAAGAATGGTGCGCCAGTTTTGCCATGGCCAAAAAAAAAATAATGTAGAAAACTCAAACCGTAAAATAATAAAGACATACCCGTTCTCCTTCAGCAGACATGGTCAATGCCAAAACCGACAATATATCTGCGAGGTATTTCTGCATGCAATACAACAGTAGATTATTTAAACAAGAGCAAATACTATTACTATTAAAGTGGACAAGGCACCAACAGATAAAACATACCCTCAAATCCGAATCACTCATTGTTTCATAATATGCTTTTAGAGTTCCATAATGTGGGCGAAGATATTTTAATGGCTTTGGAACTGAGGTCATGGAACTAGTTGAGGTACGAATTTCCTGCCTACAAAATAAAATTTGATGCCATGTCAAGCCACACAATATTATCTGATCCATATAAGCAAAGATTGGTGCTGACAAGTTTATATCAGTCCAGGTAGTCAAAAACATCAGACCAAGCCAGATGCAGCTGTAAGTCTGTAACAAGCGCCAAGACTTAAAAGCTTCCTTTTTCAAGTGTATCAAGTAAAGTTTTCTTCTTTACTCCAATAAATTGGTTTACAAAGAATTGAGGGAAATAAATTGCAACCCAAGAGAAAATATCGAACATGATTTTCATAGCTTATAAGCTACCACAACTACAATTACTGAAAGATACAAGTTAAGCTTATATTAAAAAATTGTGGACTGTAAATTACTGAACTTTTAGGGGTAGGGGCAGAAAAGAGAGGTTATAGCCTATACCTCATACTCTCAAGGGCAACCTTCTGCAACCCGGGATCGGGATCTTGAACCCTCTCCACATATAACTCCAATTGTTGCTTCAAGGCCAAATCTTCATCGGACTACACATAACACACAGATGCAGCTCAGTTGACAGAAACAAACTCACCGAAACTAACAACAACCCATCGCAGCTACTCAACTTAACCAATGCAGCTCGAATCCTCAGATATATATAATGAACAAAACCAAAAATTTAAAGTCGATTTTTCTTATTTAGAACCGAAATATAGAGACGAACAAACACTAAATACAAAACTGGGGGGGGGGGAGGAGCTAACCCTAAGAGGTGGAATTGCTTACCAAATCCTCGTCCTTCTTGTCATCTTTCTTTTTGGAATCCTTTGGGGGCGGCGGCTTGGTGGGCTCGTCCTGCTTGCCGCTGCCGCTTGCGGCGTTCGTGTTCGGATCTTGCGATGCCATGGTCGATGCTGCTCTACTTTCCTCTTGAACAAGAAAGTGGAGACTCCTTGCCTGCTAATTCTTCACTCTTTCGATGCTGCTTTACACCTTATATATGGCGACTCGGGCCTAGACCCAGATGAGTTGCAATCCCAAACTCTCTTTTTCCCGCTGGGCCTCCACCAGCAATAGACACCTCAGCCCATTGCGGCCCGCGTAATCTAATCTTTTTGTTATTTTCTTTCCATCAAACACTGTGAGGTCACTTTTGTTCTTGTTATTTTCTAAGCCCTTGTATGTATCATCTCTCCCTTAAGACCACCTATAAAAAACAATAATTAACAGTAAAAGACACATAATAGAGTGTGAGTGAGAATGAGTGAGAGGTCATTTTCTGTACATATTGTTTAAAGATAAGGTCCAGGATATTATACTATAATCTAAAGCCGAATGTCCTTGACTGTTCATCCCTATTCATTCAACTGTTCAGTAGTGAGCAGTAAAATGACGACTTTGCCCTCCTTTTTTTTCTTAAGCTACAGCTCTAGATATTATCTCTGTTTTTACTTTTTAGCCTCCACAGTCCACAGTCCACTGACCCGACCCTTCCAGAAGTTCCATGACTTCCAAACGTCTACTGATCCAAATCTACAGATAAGAAAAAGCGCGATCAAGAGGGAGATAGAGAGATCGGGTGTGTGTTTTTTGCTTTGTAGAAGAGATAGAGAGATTCAGGTACTTGCTTTGAACCGTCTTCGTTTAGTTTATTCAAGTAATTTCTGGGTATTTTAAAAAGCTAGCGACTCTTCTATTTTCACTCACAAACAGAAATTTCCGTATTGATTTCCGTTTCATTGGTTTTTGAAAGGAAGAGATAGGCTAGATGAAACAAGAGGTTGATCTGAATATTTTCTTGATTCAAGTTCTTCTGGACTCGATTATTCTGGGTTTTGTTTAAAGTTGTGGTCGTTGGATGATTGGGTGAAAACTAATTTATAATCTGCTGACAGGATAACCTTCAACTTTGTCATCAAGATCGATCTTGATCAAAATTCGGTAAGGTTTATGAATTATTTTATTTTATATTTTTGGTTTGAGTTCAGTTTTTGATATAGTTTGCATCTTTTGTTTGAGGTGAAGGACAACTAGATAGCTATTAGTTCGGTTCTCGGATTATAGGTTGTGAGGTTGCAGGTTTGTGATTCGCTTTTACCTTTTTGTTCTCTCTTCTTTAATCTGCTACTTGCCCATCTTTCTTGCTTTCGTTAATGTTCATAACAATCATAAAGAGGCTAGCTTTTTCATTTCTATGTGACTTTGATTGCTGTTTTGTTTGGCCATTTGAGTTATTTCAGAGAACACTTCTTATGGTTTGTTTTATATATGAAAAGATGTACACATATACGTATATAATTATATATACGTACACACGTGATGAGTGAAATTTCACCGTCAGGTTTTACTTTTAAACTTCTCATACAACGGTTCCTATTTGGCATATGAATAATCTCTTTACTATTAATTGTTGAAATGAGATTAATGTGAAAAGTAAAAGAAAAGGCCAAACACTGATTTGTCATGTGTTTTCTATGAATTTGTTCTGTCGAACTAAGAATGTACTTTTATGAATTAGCAAGTAGGCTTTTCTATACAGATGGCTGAATTTAAAGTGGGTATTTGAACAACACCAAAGTAGGAATTGATTACCAAGCAGGGAACTTGATACTGTTGCCGAATTGCATTCGCTATTGGCAATTGCATGGTTTCTGCAGTGTCTTTATGAATACCTTAGCTTCTTCAATATATTGGTCCCTGCATCCCTACTATGTAGAAATTCATGATATATTTCCCCATATGTTTTTAAGTGTGCCAAACTTGATCGGCTTGCACTTCATCTAGATTCTCATATTGCTTCATCCTCCATGGCATGTTAACAAGCAATGGGAAGATTTGATTCTATCAGAGTTTGTTCAGGTATGCCCAATCACTTCTCTTTCCTTGGTTGATCCATGGAACACTTGCACACACATATTCAAGTTTTTTTTTTTTTTTTCCTAAACACATTGCTTATTTTTTTACTTCAGGTTTTTAGATTTGGTACTATTGGTACTAAAGATGGTAAACCAGTGAATAAATTGACTAAGAAGCATACTTATGTTGCAGAACCATTTTCTGGTAATCTACATTGTAAAAAGAAAATTCCAACAAGAAGATAATTACGTTATCAAAACTAAACTTACTGATGAGCATGTTCAAGGTATCAGCACGACTGCAACATCAAACGACTACATTTTAGTGATTTTACCTTCTTTTTGCATTTCTATTCTGAAACTTCAAGTAAGAATTACTTAGCAAGACTTGACTGTTATTTAATACTGTAATTGTTGTTTTCTGTTGTACCATTACTTTTGCAGGCTTTTCACCTTTTGGATATATGTTTTCTTTGGGATTCTTCTCTCAACAGCGTCTTCCTTAGCCAGCCAAAGAATAGACGATGACCAAAGTTCATTTATCTAATGTGCAGCAGTTATATATGCTGGAAATCATGTGCTTCACAATTATCTGTGATTCCAGGTCTTGGTTGCATTGATAACTTCTCACGCTACAAGGTAAAAGCATACCTGTTTAAATATGAAATTATTTTTAAGATATGCTGCATCATTAATGAATAGAAGATTGTTACTAAAGGACTCCTTTTTTTTTTTTTTTTTTTTCAGCTGCTAGCAAAAGTGCTGAGTTCTTGGACAATTGAGGAAGTTGAGGAGGGAAACTTCATATATAAGCTTCAAACGTTCTTCAAATACTCCATGGCTGGAGGGACGGAATTTCCACTCTGCAAAGCTAAGGTGATGACCTTTCAGATCAGTATACAAATGAGCTTCGGGGCTGTTGTATAAAGTGTTAAATGAACATATGAAAGATTTGTTTGAAACTGAAAACTTTTTTTGATTATTGTTAGTTGTTAGGTCACTTAAAACAACAGATATTGATAATTGTTATACTGTTATACACCCCTAAATGCAGTTATTTGTCTATACAAGGGGTTTTATTTGTAATAATAGTAAGTACCGCGGCAAAGCGCGGGTAAATTTTCTAGTTATACATATATTGAAAGGTGAGTTCACTGTTACTACTGTTCATCAAGGGGTGGAGAAGACGTTTTCGTCCCTGCTTTCCTGTTATATTGCAGGAGTGAGTGCTGCTTGAGATGATGTCATCTGGGCATATGGGTCTTTTTACAGGAATTGACTCTTTTGCCCTTGGTTTGCTGTTATAATTTCAGGTTTGTACTGCTTGCTGAGACGATGTTGGCTGGGCATATGCGTCTTTACGTATGGGAAGATGCCTTAGTGCTTCTGGAGGTTTCTTTAGAATTCCAAATCGCTCTTGCTCTCACTCGAATCAACAAATTTCTCTCGGTCTCCTCGCACAGAAATCCAAAACCAACCTGGATATACCATATGCTTCAGGAGGTTTCTTCTTTCTTCTACAGCCAAAGAATTGACTTGCGCCGGTTTCTTCTTTCTTCTTTAGCCATATAACCAAGATTGAGAGAGTGGATTGTTGCTCCTGCAAATCATTCCTTGCTTTTGATCTGCGAATTTCTATTTGGTTCCTGCAGTCCCCTTTTTTTTTCCCTTTTCTCGCTCTCCTCACCGTGAACTCTTTACCTGATTTCTTCAAATCAGTGTATATGTGATTGATCTAGGAATTGGGCTCTGGCTCTGCTATTGCAGTAAGTATCAAAACCAGGGACTCAGGTAGGTTTGATGAGTCTTTTTCGTGAAAGATTTGTTGGGTTGTTTGTGATTGTTTGGTTCACTGTTGAATCCCAAGGTTTGAGTTTTTTTTTTTTATCTGGGTTTTGTTCTTCTGCTGTTAACGTTTGAATCTATCGCATTCGAGAAGCCTCCATCGCTATCTAGAGTTCCTGTTAACGGACAACAGGCTTCCAGTCAAAATCAAGATCAGGAAAATCTCGGTAAGCGTCGTATTTCGTATCATCCTTCTATCTAACAAATGCCTACTGTAATCGCTATATGATTTCAATTTATTTTCAATTCTCCGCTATCAGTTCCAGATCGAGCGGAAAAGTGTTTATGTTTATTGTTTAATAAAGTCACTAAAATTTCTACCTATGTTTATCGCTATTTGGACCAATGTCTAAAACATGATGCAAGCTGTGTTTCACGACGTTTACTATAACCAAAGTAGTTATTTTTGTTTGGCAGCTGATCAGCAGATACCGTTTATCAGTAGCAACGTCAATTGTATTGCTCATCTATTCAGTCTGCTTTCAAGGTATCATCCTTTATGTGCGATCTTGCATCTTGATTAACTGTGAATTATGTCATGTACTATTACAGTTCTGATTCCTTAGCAATGATCTACACGTATTCCTGGTTTAGATTTTGCTGTCTTTAAATAAATTAGTGTCTGTTTTGAAATTTTGTCTTAAGTGTTGAGCTTTTGATTGAAATTCTGATTTCTTCCTTTATTTTTCTGCCATTTTTTTCATATTGGTTATGAATGTCAAGAAACAAACTTGATCCAACTGAATTCATTCTAATACAACATGTACAATAGGATGCGCTTGAATATAGATACCAAAATCACATTAGAAGGGTGACTATATTTTACCTCAGGTCATTCACAGTTACTTTTGTATGCAAAGTGATAGGAATGTAATGACCATATGTAGACATTAAAAAAAAAAACAAATTCAGACAGTATATCAAGTGACTAATGGAGAATAACAAGCTTTGATGACAGTCAGAAACAATAGTATTAGTGAACTGAGCATCCTGAATGGTTAATGTGATGGAGGCCAGCTACATACCCCTCATTTCTATACCCCCTTATACCTGTAATTATATTTTGGTCTTTACATTTTCTATCACTCAGTTATACATTTATTGTCAGTTTCTTCATTCTGACACACAAAGTAGCTCTCTCTTTACGAATTTATACATTATAAAACTAAGAAGCTAAATAATTTTTTCAGTCATTTTATATGTCTGTTCCAACTTTTTACAGTATGAAACAAACTATTGCAAGATACAACAAGTGTGACGAGTCTTCAGAGACCGCTTTGGTAGAATCAATCGCAGAGGGACTGTTCTGATTCTTTTTTTGAGGTATCTACATAGTGATCTGAGGTTTGGTGTGTCTATTTGAAAACAGAAGATAAAGTTAGATATATAAATAAACCTGGGATAAACTTCTGTAAAATTTGACTTCTCCCTGATACTTTAAAAAATATATATACTACAGCTTGCCCTATGTGCAGAAAAATTGCAAGAGATTTGACAGAAGCATCATTATCAGGTGCAGGATTGTGTACAGTAGCAGCTCTTGCCATGATGTTTTTAACTTGGAATGGTAAGTAGTTCATATCTCTTTAATTGGTTATTTATCACTTCATATTACTCAAATTCAACTGAATGGGCATTTAGTGCCCCCTTCTTTTCCTTTAATTTGATGTTTAGTCTAATGTTCTGTAGAATTTTTTTTTTTTGTTAATTTCCTATGCTTTTCTCTTTTGACAATTTTTTTTCTTTCCTTATTTCGACTGCTCTACATTCCTTTAGTTCATATACATTATCAAATTATATTTCCAATCTTTTGTGGCTAATCTGATGATGATTATTAGTTGGGAGCTTCTCATGTGTTTCTGTTTATTAACAAAGGGAAACAAGAACTTATAAGATCCGAACATAAGTAACAGCTGCATAAGACCAAAAAAAAAAGAACACAGGGATATTAACTAAGTTGTAGCTATGCAAGCGTTTTGGTTTGCTATTGCAATAACCAGCAAATCACACAAAGCTACATTAATTTTCAATGAAATTTTGGCCGCTTAGATCATAATCCCTTTTATGCAATGTCCTGTATAATATTTTTTTTAGTTGCATGTACCTTTGATTCTATCTAGGCTCTTTTATTAACAATATGATAGAACTTCATCTTTTACTACAAATTCATGTGACAAACATGAATTTTATCTTTTTTATTGTTTAGTAAATGCTTAAGTTCATGGTTTTTTGGAAAACTCTGAAACCATATGTTTTTACTTTGATTTTATTCACATTTAATATTTAGTACTGTTGGATTTGATCTCCGAATTTGTTAGGATTTTATACTCACTGACAGTGTTAATGTTGTTTCAGATCGGGAAAGCTTTTTTGAAGCGGCTGAAAGTGTTCCTGGGGTAAATTTTTTTCAACTTAGTTCTTTGTTATTTAGATTTGGTTGTACTGAATTTAATTGTGATTTATATTCTTATCGATTTTGTGAAGGTTTTGGATGAAAGAAAGCAGGGAAGTTTTGATTCTCTCTGATATGAATGTATTCCTTAATTAATGACTAAGATTGCTTTTGCTACAGTCTTGCAATTTCAATTTCAAAAGTGAAGTAGAATAAAACTTCTGGATTCTGCCTTACATGACAGATTTTGTCTGACCACTTTGGTTGCAATTTTTGCATCCCTTGGATTTTCAGTTAATGCCATGGAGATTGGTGAATGAGATTCATTGAGCTGCTATGCAGGCTCTTGATGAGCTCGAGTTAGAGCGAGTTTTAGGATGATACTGAATGTTGGATTAGCTTTGCAGTATTGGTGGTTTGGTGTAAGAGTAACTTTATTTGTTCTTGCCTCTCTATTCCAGACATCATTCCCCATATGTATCAATCAGTTCAAAATCCCTCTGTGAATTTCAGTATTGGTGGATAGCATACAGTCACATCATGAAAAGGTAAATAAAGATATACTAAGGTAATTATAGAGAAGATCGAGTTATGTTTACCTTGGTACTAACAACATCATTTCCAATGGGACAAAATCATGGATTAATTTCATCATTTTCATCATCTGTGTTTGCAGGTCTCCCACTTCCAATGTCATGACCGAGACAGAAATAGGAAGACTTTGAGAAATACAAAGGATGCTTATGCAGATTGCATATTAAAGTTTTGAGTTTTGAAATTTTTTCTGATGCAAAGACTATTAAGGTACATTTTACATGACTTCCCAGAACCTTCCTACACCATGCATCCTATGCAAATAGAAGTTGTCTATAGATTTGTAAACTTTGACATTAATAATACAAAACGTACTCCTTTTTCTAATGGTTGCTATTGTATGGTATATTTTAGGAGGATTTATTAGCGTGGTATGTTCAGAACTCTAATCTACGTGCCTTTCTTTAAAATACAGGTCGCTTGAATATATGACGATACTTGGAGCGTCTGTCAAGGATCTGAACCCATGAAGTCAAGGTTGCTGTGTTGCCACTTTTGAGAGATTCTATTTGTTTCAAGTCCAGAGACAGAGACAGACTGTGAAAGGAAAAAAGGAGTGATCTATCTAGATTTATTTGACAAGAGGTGTAGAGATAGAGAGAAATTGTGAAAGCAGAAGAGGAATCAGTGTTGGAGAAGAGGCTTCAAACGTAGAAGACAGGACATCAGTTGATAGCAGGTAATATAGAAAGAAGAACAGGGATCTGGGTCTAAGTTTGTTTTGGATTGCTCATCTATTTGTGTCTTTATTTTTCTTCTCATACTGAATTGGTTTCAGACTAAATTCCTGTCAGCTTTGTAGTTATCGGTTTGCTTGCATAATTGTTATCAGCTTCATAGTTGTTGCTTTCATGGTTGTGCATTGGATTATCATTTGAACAGAATTTGCAGCTCCATTCAACCTTCTCTTATCTGACTGCCCCATTTTTTAATGGCAGCGCACCAGAATCAGGACCAAACGAGCTTCTCATCAACAGCCGAACCAAAGGATGATACCTTTGACAATCTCATGTAAAGTAACTGGTTTGAAGTATAAATGCAGATTATTTTGTTAATAGCTAACTACCTTTGCAATTAGAGTTTAGGAACTTCGGTTAGAATGATCATTTTTTGAACAAATGTTGGTTAATATACCATACAAAAATTGGGGAAAAATTCAAATCCGCAGCATCGCGCGGGGGTAGTAGCTAGTAGTTCATGATAAGAGGAACAATTATCATATTTAAAAATCATAAGTTTTTTAGGCTCAACCTGTTGGTTCAAATAGAGATGATCTATGGGCATGGTTAAGTTTATGATGGTTCGATGAATTATTTACATCGGTCGATGAATTATTTATACTGGTATAACAGCAGGTGATCAAATTGAAATCAAATAGCATTAATCCGAAATTGAAATTTACTACTAACTTGATCAGATAGAGGCCTACAATGCAGTGTCCTAAGACAGAAATTCGCCCCTACTTGTGCTGTAATTTCGGACGTCTATATAGAGGATACAACTATCTGGTACAAGTTCTTGTACAAAAACTTGACCTTGATGAATTCTACTTTATGTTTCTCAGAATAACTTTTAGAGGAGGAAGAAGAGGATTGATCGATGATGAATGACGACCGAATGTCGTCCTTATATAGAAGCCAAGACGAACAGTTGCGTCGGTTGAGTAGGTAGTTGTTTGACGTTGTTTGATTCCATCTGTTGTGACTGTTAGATTTTATCCGAAAATTGAACAGTGAAGCAAAAAATAAAATCAGATTTAGTCAAACTGAGCCCAAGAGCCCCAAGGCCGATCTTTTGACATTTATATATTTGCATAATCCAATGGGAAACCCACTAGAAAAGCCCACAAAACCCACCTCTATACCTGTCATCCATTTACTTCTTTACATGGGAAGCTCCCTATAAAGGCCATTTGCCTTTAAAACTTCTTCCATGCCACAAGTTCCAACAAAAAGGTGGTTAAGCAGGGGAGATCTGAGCTGGTTAGGTTTGGCTTGACAACATAATAGCTTCTGGGTTGGAGAAATAGTTTCTTTTTCAACTAATAGCTTTTTTATTCGTCAATAATAGCTTTCTGGTTGAATAATAGTTTTCTGGTTCATGGCTTGACAACATAATAGCTTTTTAATTTAGGCTAATTGCATTTCGGAACATGTTAGCATTTTTCTACATAATGAGACTATTTGATTCATCTACAATAGTTTTTCAAAAAATGACAGTAACTTTTCTTGAAAATGCAAGTAGCTTTTTTAAAGAAGGAAATTTTTCTGTATAATGGTAGTAGCTTTTTGGTCATTAAAAAGTAGTTTTTTTTTTCAAGATGATAGTAATTGTTCGGACACAGTGGATCTTTTAATAAATAATGAAAATTAAAAGGAATAAATTCAGTTTGACTCCTCCAACTTTGGGTCAATCTTCACTTCAGTCCCTGAACTTTTTTTTTTCACGTTGATCCTTATACTTTCAATTTCCAACACCCGCGTCCATATTTCAAAATTGGCTCCAATCATGACATCATAAGCTGACTTGGCACCGACAGCATGGCTCCCAACAAGGGCAAAACAGACATTTTGACAATAAAAAGATTTAAAAAAATAATAATAATAATCGACAATTGTTATGGTTTCCCCACCTCCACCACCAACCCTCTCGCCCTCGACCTCCTCCTCTCCTCTCCATTATAATCTAGAAGAACAATAGTTCCCACAAAATAAATTATCGTACTCTAAATCCCTTACCATTCCCAAAAATCTCTCAACAAACCAAACAAGCTCGAATCAAATCCAGATGAACGACACTAAATATCTAACCCCGATTTCGAAGCCCCAAAATACATTAAATGAATTGAATCACAAACCGCCGCCGATTCCGATCGAGGAGGGGCGGCTGCTTGTGAAGCTGGCGTCAGAGTTGCGGTGGTGGGAGTGCTTGAGTGGCTTTGATGGTGACAGTGGGTTCGTGGACGGCTTGGTCACCGGTATTTGAATTTCGTTGGTTGGGATTTTCTTTTTCTGCTTTATTGCTGGGTTCAAGAGCATAAATATGAAGAATTGATGGATTCAATTGTCACGATCTGGATTCAATTACTGGGTTTTCTTCTAGATGACTTCAATTATCTGAGAATTTTTGGTGCTGTGGTTTCCAATTTGGTAGTGGAGATGAGAGATTGAGGAAAGCATATGGGTTGAGAAACTTGCTGCACTTCTGTATCTAAGCTTAATCTGTCTAAGAAGGTCGAGATTTATTTTCTAGGTATATACGCCTTTGTTTAACTCGATTTGGCTCTGGAGGAGCTCATAGTGGCCGAAATGGCATGGTGGGGGTTTTGAAGGGAGAAGAGAATGGGAAAGAAAGAAGAGAGCTCATGGTGACCGGTTAGGTTGTTCGAAGCCGTAGTGGGGTTTGCCAACGGTGGAGAAGACGAGATCGCTTTGGGCTCCGATTTGGATGAAGTGTGAAGCCGGGTTTGGAAAATTTGTCGGGGAGGTTTCGGGGATTTGTTGAGAGAGAGAGAGAGAGAGAGAGAGAGAGAGTTTTTTTTAAATCTTTTTATTTGAAAATGTCCATTATGCCCTTCTTATGGGCCATATTGTCTATGTCAAGTCAGCTTATGACGTCATGATTGGAGCCAATTTTGAAATTTGGACGCGGGTGATGGAAATTGAAAGTACAAGGACCAACGTGGTTAAAAAAAAAAGTTCAGGGACTAAAGTGAAGATCGACCCAAAGTTGGAGGAGTCAAATTGAATTTAGTTCAAATTAAAAATATGGTGACATTTAAAAAAAAATGAAATTTTAATTTTAATTTTTTTTTTAATAACTAATGCCTAAAATTCAATATTTTTACCCTATGAAAAAGTAGTGGGAAGTTTCTTTCCTTCATGACCCAAGGGGTTAGGGCCATTTTCTTTCTTTTTATTTTATATTTTATATATTGACGCTATTGTCGTTGATAATTAATTTTATATTAGAGTATATTAATTTTTTTAGGGCTACAATCATAAAAAAATCAGTTACGGAGAGCAATCTCTCCTCTTTTAATAATAGTATAGATAGATATGCTTGGGTTTGGCCTAGCAAAAACCTGGTTAGGCTGCCTGCATGTTGGGCGAATGTGAGCTGGATACTCAAAGAGGTCCAATGTTTGATCATCCGCTAGCTTGAGAAAAACACATATTCGGGAGAGCTTTATCCAAATTAGGCCATGGCCAAATCAAGTCACACATCGGAGTGATAGCACACTTTGCCACCATTTTAGAATCAAAATATAAAATGACTATTATAGACAATAAATTAATGCAATTTACACTCTTTAATTTGTAATTCACACTTGGAAGGAGATCACCTGTCCCCAAATTTCCTCTCGCAACCTTGTCCCACGAATAAAAGTTTGAAACGTATCATAATGATAGAAGCATTTTTATGCGATGTTTTAATAATTATTTCCTTATATTTTACTTAGTTATTTCCTTAAATAAATCAGTTTTAATTTAGTTTGTATTTTCTAGGTACAAGGGAGAAAATAGAGAAGAAATGAGCTGAAATGAATACACATGGCAAAAAGAGAGGAGTCCTGATCGCACTAGGAAACCACATGGCTTGAAGATGATATTGGAGATATTATTGGAGAATTAAATCTGACTTTGCCATGGGAAATTATGGAGTTAATGTCAAAAATCAAGAGAGGATCAAGGATAATGATGCCATGGAGAGATTTAAGGGAGAAAATATCCAAAACAAGTCCAAATTCATTCCTATTTTCACTCAAGATTATTTTGGCCGAAAATTAAGAGAAAAATCAGATAAAATCTTGGGAAATCAGCAATAATATATTTGGAAAGATTATGTAATTATTTTGGAGCTTTTTGATTAGTTGAGTGACATGGCAGAGCTGATGACGCGCTTTTGGGAAGCGCATAATTTAACCCTGAAATATCGTTAGTAGTATAAGCAAATAGGGATCGTTCTATTCCAGGGATTGAGGGTACACCTGTAATTGTGTAACAAATAAAGAAAAGTATTATTTACAAAAATAAAATAAAGAATAAATATATACAATTGAATAAACAAATAAAGAATTAAAATAATAAAGTATTATTTACAAAAATAAAGTAAAGAATAGAAATATATACAAGTAACAAAATAAAAAGGAAGGGGGGGTTTAAGAATTATAGAATTGAAAATTAAGATAAAGAAAATATAAAAACACATGTACAAGAATGAAACATAAGAAACAAAAATTAAACCCAAGTTTATCATTGAATTCGAATTAACCCTACATTGTTCTTCCAAGTCATGTGAAAGGAGTTGATCATGTGAAACATTCGAAAGCAAACGATTTCCCATATTTTACTTTTCAATGCTAATTAATCTAAGCGAAAGCACCTAGATTAATCCTATTAAACATGCAATCAAACCCTAGAAAGCTAGTCAATCATGTCATGTTTAATGCATTACACATAGAGAAAGGCTATCAACTCAAGTGTACAACTTAGTATGAATAAGTTCACCTAATTGCAATCCTCTTCAATTGAATTCGATTTTTGTCCAAAACCTTTACTACTTTGATTCAAGTTTACACAAAACGAAAAGTCGATTTCATGTTCTTAAACCTAGCACCAATTACATGCAAATCCTATAAGTGTCGACCCAAATAAGATAAACATATAAAAGTTTTCTATCAAGCAAATTCAATCGAACAATCACACATAAGCAACTTTGGAATCACAACATAAGAATCGAAATTCTTTATTCAATCATAAAATTTCAGAATATAAACCTTGTTCAAACATAGATGTTAACTAAAAACAATTCTCACGAAACTAAGCAAGATTACAAAGAAAGAGGTTGAATTACACCGTGAGATGGAGATGGGGATGAAGGATGAAACGTTATGGATTCTTGAATCTCGAAAGCAAGCTTCAAGGTGGAGGATGGATGATGATGCTCACGGCTCCTTCTTCTTCTTCTTCTCCCTTGCTTGAAACGTTGAATGCACTAGAGGATGGAGAGAAAAATGGAAAGGAAATGGAGAGACAAAGAAGATGAGATGGATGAAGGAATTGGTTTAGGAAAATGGAAAGGAAATGAAGAGACAAAGAAGATGGAATGGGTGAAGGAATGTTTTTTAGAATGAGAGGAGAAGGTGTTTATATAGGGAAGAAAAAGAAGAGTGAAATGATGAGTGGAAGAAAAATAATGAAAGTGGAGTATGAAAGTGATTTGTAAAATATGGAAAAGAAAGAGAAATGATGAAATGAAAGCAAAGCATGAAGGTGCAGCAACATGGAAGTGATGATGATCTATTAAAGAGATTGTAGAAAAAATATATCCAAGGAAAAAGAGAAAAGCATCTAGCTTTCTTCATGTGGGTGGGAAACATGAATATGTGGTGTTGAGCTGTTTTCAGGTCAGTTTCTTCCCCTTTATTCCTTCAATTATTTCTCCAACAAGAATTCATTATATGCCTTCGACTTCTTCATATGAAATGTTCCACTATGAGTGTAGATCATCCTGACAAATTTTCAGAGCTTCAATCCATGTGGTTGGGCCGGAAATGTTGCTGGACCTCTTACAGGTCCAGTTTTCCGGTTTTGCTTCTGTAAAAAATTGGGCTGATTGTTTGAAGGCCTTCCACTCATATTTTTCTCTGGCACTCTTCATAAGAAATGATCCTTTGGGTGTCTAGAATGGATCTGGAAGGTTTCAGCTCATTTGAAGTTCATTTGGTCAGGCGGCCGCTCCTTCTTCTTTGCTTGGCTTGGTTTCTCCTAGCCGGAGTAGGAATATGTGTAAAATTGATCTTTTAGTACATTTCCATTTTTCTCCATCATTTCCAGGTAATTATGGACCTAACGCTCATTTCACCTTCATCTACTCCAATGTACCTAAAAATAGAAATTGAATTAAAAATTGATTCAGTTAAGGAATTAACTAAGCAAAATGTGAGGAATTAACTATTAAAATACCGCATTAAAATGCTCCTATCAAATTCCCCCACACTTAGCTTTTGCTAGTCCCTTAGCAAAACAAAACAAAAAAAATCCAAAACAGAACAAAGACTTGACAAAAAGCAAGAAAATGACTCTATTGCTCCTAACTGTTGTCTCAGAGACTCCAAACTCATGGCTTTCACGTTAAACACTTAATCAAAATCACAAAGATAATTCCATGGTTAATAAATGTGTGACATTCATATGACTAAGCAAGAAATGGAGAACTTAAGTTATACAGTGAATGATAGCATGTTTCGAACAAGTCCAATCCAAACTCACAGGGCATACTCTCGATTTTTCTCTCAGAAATGGCTATGCTTAAAAGCTTCACACTCAAGTATATGCAAGAGAACAAATTGTAAGGCAACAAACAGCTTGCATATTTCATCAATAAACACATTTTGTGAAGAATTTTTAAAGACCTCATGAAATGACTAAGTGCACAAATGAACCTAAACCATAAGCTCGACTGCGTAACTGACTCCACTAACCAAAGACTGCCCATCTCAAGGATCAAGTCAGCACTTAAAACAGGTTGTAATGGGGCTAAGCTAGGGTTTTAGAAATGAAGATTAAGGATACAAAAAATCCTAAGGACCTAGCAGAGCATATAAGGACCACCTTATGTCATCATTTTTGTAGACCAAATATCATTGTTTTGGGCCAAACCTTCACTCTAACCAACATGGGAATGGACAAAGGCATAATTTTCAACTTTGAGCCTTCTACAAATTTGCAAGTCCAAAACCACACTTCAACATTTTCCCAAGAGTTTTCTTTTCAATTTTTCTTCTCTTTTGCCGCTTTTCTTTCTCTCTTTTTTTTTTTTTTTTTTTTTTTTTTTTTTCAAGGCAAATTTTTTTTTTCTTGGATTTTTCCCACCCCATACTTGTCTTTCATCGTCACCCCTACATACTATGTCATGCTCTACTAAGTCCTTAAGACAAGGGTAGAGATATCCTGTACTAAGCTCATGGTAGGGTAGTGAGGGTGATGAAACAAAGGTTTTCAACGTAGGCTCAAATGGGTTCATTCTAAGGAGTCCCACGACGGGCACAATTGGGGACACATTCTTGTTTGGCTTTGGTGGTTACCCTAATGCCTTCTATCCTATCCAGGATCAGTGCATATTATGGCATACAAGTTTTGACAGTCACAACAGCCGAGTTCTAGTACTCTCTAGTCCATTAAAATCTATGGCACATGATCATTGGATTTTCAAAGAAAGATGAGGTTTTGCAAATACAGCCACGAAATTCTAGAATTATCAGTATGCACTCAAAAGAAAGTATTTTAGCTCAACAGCTCACTTGGGTCAAATGAATCAGACTTAATCCTAGCATGCTTAATGAACCAAGTTACAATCCTATCTCAAATCTTCATACAAGCATCACAATGTCGATTAACCACAGAATTTAATTAAGTCCTATTTAGATTGTGAAAACCTTCAGCCATGAATTCGGAGACATGTTCATCCTAGACGTTAGGAGCATCCTAAGACTCAAACACACAAAAACACTCTAAAACCAACATTTTTTTTTTTTTTTACAATTTAATTTAATTTCAACACTTAGGTACGGGAACAGGGAGTCTCGATGTGCAATGGGACTGAAACAGCTACCCTTTTTCAAGACTATGTTTAATCCAATATACCTTAGTGTATCACAACATCAATTAAAAACACAAAAAACACAATCCAACATCAACTATTTTTCATTTTTTTTTTTATATATACTAACTACTAAAAACACAATAAAGCAATAACCCTTCCCCCATACTTAATTCATGCATCGTCCTCAATGTATAAACAAATATAAATCATGCAAAGCATAAATCAAGCATAGAAGAGAAAATGAACACAACGAAACCTAAAACAACTTAAAATTTAAGAAAATAAAATAGAAGGAAGAGTTCAAGAAAGCAAATCTGCGTTTGATGGCTCCTCCACAGCTACAGTTGAAATGGGTTGCCTCCCATGCAGCGCTTAATGTTTAAAGTCTTTCAGCCTAGACTTGTACCTCCATTTACTCCTTTGGAGGAGCGGTATGCGGGCGAGTGGCAGCCCTCTTGCTGGTTTCAGCCTTCGGAGGCGGGTCCTCATGTTGTGATGCAGTAGCGTCCTTGCGAGGAAACCCAGGAGGATAACTCTGCAAGTTATTGACTTCCTGAGCAAGCTTGTTTATTGCAGTGTGACAGCGGATCAAAGAGCAGTTCATCTCAGAGATGTAATCGATCATGCAATTGACTCTCCAATCTGTCACCATAATACCATCGCTGAGAGAGGAACGCAAATCATCAATCAAATCCGACAAGCTTTCCAGGGTGGCCATAGGGCGAGGAGCACGAGCAGCTGGTGAGGAAGAAGACTCTCCGGGATGCAGTCTGGGAGAGCGACGAGGCAGAGGAGGGGGACTGCGGGTACGCTCACGGATAGGACGATGATCCCATGGACGAGTAAGCCCAGCTCTAGTGGCCGCTTGACGACCTTCTTCTTCCAAAGATAGAACATGGCGTTGATTGACGCCCTTGCGAGGGGTAACCTTGGTTCGAGCCATGAGGAAGTAGAAGGAATTTGAAACTGCACGCTTAGACAAACCTTAGTAAAATCTGGAGGAGACAAAAAGGATGTATATGTAAAGCACAAAATAGGGTAGAAATCTCAACAGGCACACGGTTTTAACAAAGCTTCTCCGGGAAGGAGAAGTGTTATGACAGTTCACGGCCCAAGAAACTCCCCCACGTGTAAATATTCCTTTCTTTTCCTGGATTTATGGCATGCTTTCGGCTATAGCTTGTCTGTCACGGATCCTCGAGATTCGTTTGATTCCCCCACGCGTCCTTTCTTTTCCTTGATTCACGGCAATTAAACCTGCTTTCGGCTGTAGCTTGTCTGTCACAGCTCTCGAGATTCGTTTGGTTCCCCCACGTGTCTTCCACGCGGCAACAGCTTTTCCGTGTTTGCGGGTGACTTTAATCCAACGCGTAGATTTAATCTCAGAGGTCGTCCATCCAACGGTGGAGATCTGCTCACTCGTTCTATAATTAGGTGCATTATGAGGGAGCGACTATTCACTCCAAAAGAAAATTCTTCCGAGTTCCATCCTTTCTCTCTCAACCCTTCAGCCTTTCTTTCGAAACTCCAATCCTTTCTTCATCAACATGGAACCACGAACTCTGCAACTAATGGAGTTACAAACCCAGCAACAAATGGAATTACAAGCCCAGCAACCAACCGAGGAGGGAGGAAGCATCCAAGCAGCCGGGAGTAGTAACCGGTGGGCTCCCACACCGCCTCAACTAAGAATCCTCAAGGGCCTTTACTATGATAAGGGTTTTAAGTACCCAACTCCAGAGCAGATTCAAGAGATCTGCCTTCATCTGCAACAATATGGGCAGATCGAGGACAAGAACGTCTTCTTTTGGTTCCAGAACCTCAAGGCTCGTGAGAGGCAAAAGTTGAAGGAATTTCGGAACGTTCCGGTTGGTGGATCTCTCGATCTCAATTTTGGATCCACTAGTTCTACTGATGATGGTAGATCCATTGATCTAAACTTTGGGTCACGTGTCGGCTATGGTGTTGATGGATCGATCATGGAACAACGAGGAGAATATCACCAGGAGATTGAAACCCTTCCACTGTTCCCCATGCATGGTGAGGACATCTTTGGCAACATGAAGACTACTTCCGAGGGAGGTAGCGGCTATGGCGGTGACTCTCGCATTTCCCTTGAGCTCAGCCTCAACTCCTACGGAGATGCAGACATGGCTTTAGTATAGTGTATAAATTTTTTTTTTTTTTTATTTTAAATTTTTTTTTTTTTGTAAATAGCTGAATTTAATAAGACTGAATGAATACAGTTTTTTTTTTTTTTTTTTTTAATATATAGGACTCAAAAATAAAAGACAAATATATATATAGGACTCAAAAATAAAAGACAAATATATTTAAAGGACTCAAAATAAAAGACAAATATATTTATAGGACTCAAAATGAAAGACAAATATATAAATCTCTTCCCCCACACTTAAATATTGCATTATCTTCAATGTAATCAATTAAAAGCATGCAATGAAATAAGTAAGCATAGATAGAAGACATTTACGAAAACAAATCCTAAAATAAAAACAATAGAGAAAAATTGAAAAATAAAAAGAAATAGGGAAAGAGAAAGCAAATCTGATTATATTCTGAATTGGGTTGCCTCCCAAGTAGCGCTTGTATTTTACGTCTTGCAGCCAGACGGTACCTACATTAAATAAAGTTAGTAACTATAATTAACAAAGAAATACAAAATAAAAACAAGTATAATTATTAATTACAAACTACAAGTATAATTAACAAGTATATTGTACATAAGACACAAGTTAAGTACTCAAGTGAGTAAAAAAAACGTGAAAAGTATTTTTACAAGTTTAAAGTGTGAAACAACAAAATAATTTACACGTATAGAGTATTCACAAGTATTTCTTTTATTATAAACATTATTGATATCGAATCAAATTCCAAGCGGTAAATCAAGTGGACGTGCGGCCCAAGTATAGTCGCCTAGACACAAACTCCCTTTCAAATCGTTTGGGCAACCTTACTGAAATGGCCAGGTGGGGGAGGACGAACACGAGAGGAAAAATCCATTTTGGCATGAGCTACTCCCACATAGTGGTTTAGGCCCATTTGCAAGCACTTCTGGATTCAAAAACCCGTCATGAACGTTGTCCCCTTCCTAGACACCATTCCACATAGGCTATACTTACTAAGATGAAAAGTTCATAAGTGTGAAGACAGTTCAACAAGTGTTAATAAAGGCCGCCCTCAACCTTAAGGGACCTGAGCTAGGTACCAATAAGGGGTTTAGGCCAATATTAACAAAAGAGACTTCACCTATTCCTCACAATTTACAACCTACAATTAAAATTCGTGTTCAAAATATAAATAATATTTAAACTAAGTTTTAAACAATTTATATACAACAACTAATACAATTAATGACACAATTTAGCAAGTGATTTTTCAATCCCCGGCAACGGCGCCAAAAATTGACGCGCTTTTGGGAAGCGCATAATTTAACCCTGAAATATCGTTAGTAGTATAAGCAAATAGGGATCGTTCTATTCCGGGGATTGAGGGTACACCTGTAATTGTGTAACAAATAAAGAAAAGTATTATTTACAAAAATAAAATAAAGAATAAATATATACAATTGAATAAACAAATAAAGAATTAAAATAATAAAGTATTATTTACAAAAATAAAGTAAAGAATAGAAATATATACAAGTAACAAAATAAAAAGGAAGGGGGGTTTAAGAATTATAGAATTGAAAATTAAGATAAAGAAAATATAAAAACACATGTACAAGAATGAAACATAAGAAACAAAGATTAAACCCAAGTTTATCATTGAATTCGAATTAACCCTACATTGTTCTTCCAAGTCATGTGAAAGGAGTTGATCATGTGAAACATTCGAAAGCAAACGATTTCCCATATTTTACTTTTCAATGCTAATTAATCTAAGCGAAAGCACCTAGATTAATCCTATTAAACATGCAATCAAACCCTAGAAAGCTAGTCAATCATGTCATGTTTAATGCATTACACATAGAGAAAGGCTATCAACTCAAGTGTACAACTTAGTATGAATAAGTTCACCTAATTGCAATCCTCTTCAATTGAATTCGATTTTTGTCCAAAACCTTTACTACTTTGATTCAAGTTTACACAAAACGAAAAGTCGATTTCATGTTCTTAAACCTAGCACCAATTACATGCAAATCCTATAAGTGTCGACCCAAATAAGATAAACATATAAAAGTTTTCTATCAAGCAAATTCAATCGAACAATCACACATAAGCAACTTTGGAATCACAACATAAGAATCGAAATTCTTTATTCAATCATAAAATTTCAGAATATAAACCTTGTTCAAACATAGATGTTAACTAAAAACAATTCTCACGAAACTAAGCAAGATTACAAAGAAAGAGGTTGAATTACACCGTGAGATGGAGATGGGGATGAAGGATGAAACGTTATGGATTCTTGAATCTCGAAAGCAAGCTTCAAGGTGGAGGATGGATGATGATGCTCACGGCTCCTTCTTCTTCTTCTTCTCCCTTGCTTGAAACGTTGAATGCACTAGAGGATGGAGAGAAAAATGGAAAGGAAATGGAGAGACAAAGAAGATGAGATGGATGAAGGAATTGGTTTAGGAAAATGGAAAGGAAATGAAGAGACAAAGAAGATGGAATGGGTGAAGGAATGTTTTTTAGAATGAGAGGAGAAGGTGTTTATATAGGGAAGAAAAAGAAGAGTGAAATGATGAGTGGAAGAAAAATAATGAAAGTGGAGTATGAAAGTGATTTGTAAAATATGGAAAAGAAAGAGAAATGATGAAATGAAAGCAAAGCATGAAGGTGCAGCAACATGGAAGTGATGATGATCTATTAAAGAGATTGTAGAAAAAATATATCCAAGGAAAAAGAGAAAAGCATCTAGCTTTCTTCATGTGGGTGGGAAACATGAATATGTGGTGTTGAGCTGTTTTCAGGTCAGTTTCTTCCCCTTTATTCCTTCAATTATTTCTCCAACAAGAATTCATTATATGCCTTCGACTTCTTCATATGAAATGTTCCACTATGAGTGTAGATCATCCTGACAAATTTTCAGAGCTTCAATCCATGTGGTTGGGCCGGAAATGCTGCTGGACCTCTTACAGGTCCAGTTTTCCGGTTTTGCTTCTGTAAAAAATTGGGCTGATTGTTTGAAGGCCTTCCACTCATATTTTTCTCTGGCACTCTTCATAAGAAATGATCCTTTGGGTGTCTAGAATGGATCTGGAAGGTTTCAGCTCATTTGAAGTTCATTTGGTCAGGCGGCCGCTCCTTCTTCTTTGCTTGGCTTGGTTTCTCCTAGCCGGAGTAGGAATATGTGTAAAATTGATCTTTTAGTACATTTCCATTTTTCTCCATCATTTCCAGGTAATTATGGACCTAACGCTCATTTCACCTTCATCTACTCCAATGTACCTAAAAATAGAAATTGAATTAAAAATTGATTCAGTTAAGGAATTAACTAAGCAAAATGTGAGGAATTAACTATTAAAATACCGCATTAAAATGCTCCTATCAGCTGACGTGGCATTAATTCATTGGTTGAATCTGTGTGGTGCAACCAGAAAATTCTTTGGAAATTAAATTCATGAAGCCTTGCCTTCCCCTATATATAGCCTCATCTCTAGACCACCACACCAACAACACACCTCTCTCCCTCAGAAAATAAACATGAGAAAAATTCTCTCCATTCTCTAGTCTTCAGAAGCTCTGCGTCTCAATCAAGGAGGAGAAGAAGTCATGCAATACATCAAGATCTCATCCGCCATCCACCCTTGTGTCGTCCCTAGAAGATTGCTTGCTTTCAAGGATCTTCGTCTCAAGGCCATGTCACCCATCTTTCATGGTGTATTTCATACTTTCTTTTGTTTTCCTTTGTTTGATTCGTAGAGTTATGAATTCTAGTTAACATGACGTTAAGGGCAAAATTTAAAACTCATTTATATGTTTTGAAATAAAGTTGTGATTTCTTTATGTTGATTTATATGTTGCTTATGTGAGATTGCTTGATTGATTTTGTTTTACAGAAAACTTTTGCATGTTTATGTTCTTTGGTGGCCAACTTAGGATATATGCATGTAATTGGAGCTAATTTAAGTAGTGAAGGCTTTGGACAAAAGTCGAAATCAATTAAGGAGGATTGCAAATAGGTGAACTTATTCATAACTAGGTTGTGCACTTTGGTTGACATCCTTTCTTTGTTCTTCATGCGTTGAATGTGTTCTTGATTAGCTAGATTTCTAGACTATGATTGCATGTTCAATAGAATTGATTTAGGTGCTTACACTTAGATTAATTATTCAAGGAAAGTAAAAAATAGGAAATCGTTTGTTTTCTAACGTTTCACATGGTCAACTTATTTCTCATGACATAGAAAATCAACTATAGGAATTGTGATTGGATTTCTTGCATATGATTGTGGTTTTGATCTTTATCCCTTGCGTTCCCGTGTATATATGTTTTTACATTTTCTTTATTTAATTTTTAATTTAATAATCCTAAAACCCCTTTGTGTTTGTTTTATTTTTGTAAATAATACTTTTTACTTTTATTAATTTGTTTTTGCAATTACATGTGTACCCTCAATCCCCGGTTAGAACGATCCATATTTACCATATACTAACGATGACATTTTCAGGGTTAAATTATGCGCTTGCTTTTAGCTGCATCACATAATACTTAACAACAACTAACTCCTTTAACTCATTTCAAATTCCCTACTCTGTAAATTATGTGCTTGCACTCGAGAAAAATTTCAGATTTACTTCAATTCGATTGACACTTTTACGAAATCAAGATGAAGATGAAAGAATAGTTCCACACTCACCGAATGTAACGATCACCAACACGATCGAAGAATTGCACATTCTCTAAGAGCCAGCCATGGCATTTTTGTAGCTCTGAAAGCTCTATTCTCTCTGTCTCCCCTAGATAAAATGCAAATTGAGGCTTGGGCTTCGGCAATGGCTAATTTGGTTTTCCAATTCTGAGAGAAATTGTCAAGGATCCCTAAATATCTGCATGGTGGAAATTAATTTGAGGTTGGAGAACTTGAAGCTCCAATCCCTGGTCACAATGAAGGGAAAAAGTTGAAGTGAGTTGTAGCCTTGTAGGTGTTGGTACTCTACTATTGCAGGTGATGGGTAATCTATTATTGCAGGTGATGGATAATCCAGCCTTATAGGTGATGTGTAGACAGGGACGGAGCCAGATATTACAAATAAGGGGGGCCAATATAAGATGGATGAAAAAAAAATATTAACAAAATATTAAAAAAAAAACTTAATAATGAATACTAGTCGCTCTTGCATATAACGAAAGTCATCAATAATGGAGTCTATACTAAATTTTTTAACGATTTCTTTTTCAATGTACATAATCAAAGAGTCAGTAAGAAAATCATCATCCATTCTATTGCGAAGTCTAGTTTTCACTATTTTCATAGCTGAGAATGCTCGCTCAGTAGTTGCTGTCGAGACTGGAAGAGTGAGCACCAACACAACCACCCTATAAACTAGTTGGTACATCATTGATCTTCGAGTCTTCACCAACCATTGAGCCATTTCAGAAATAGTCAACAAAGCTTTAAATTCTGAAAGTCGAATAACATCATTAAGAAAATGTTGAAGTTGTCTTTTCAAGCGTATCTTCTCATGATCTTCAAAGTCTTCGGGATAGAATTTGTCTACTAATTCACAAACATCATCAATTCTAAATGACTTACAAATTTCACGAGGATCTAAAGCTGACTTGAGAGGATGAGGATTTTCGGGAGCAGGTGTTGATGCTTCAGTACCGGAGTTGGGCAATGGTGGAGGCACTGAAGTACTAGCATCAGATTGGGCATTCTTCCTTTTGAAAAATCCATGAATTTTTTATTGTTTACTCATCTACAAGTGAAAATATATACATAAAAATTCAAAATCATTGAAACAAATTCTGAATATTTCATAACTTAAATCACAATTCACATAAACAAATTTGTTCAACTCACAAGGATATTGTAAAAGCAGGATTTTCTTTCTCTTCTTTTACAACTCTCTGTCTCTAGCTCTCTCTATTCTGCCGAATTTTTGAGAATGATAAGAACTTCTTTGCTTCTCTTTCTCCAGCTCCTTATGAAGGATTGTGAAATGAATCACAAGGTGCCGGCAGCACACCTTCTTTTCTGCCATGAAACTTGCTTTCTTTTGTTCTTTTCTGCCCATGCTTGCTTTTCTCTTTCCTTTCTCTCAGACAACATGTCTCTTTCTTCTTTTTCTTTTCTCTAAAGTCCAACCTATAATGTGAAGTGGGGAACTAGCTAGGGGGTGCCAATATTAATAATTATGTGTGTAGAAACTCAAGTCAACTAGATTTCAAGCAACAAATACATATGCAGGTAAAAAGTTAAGGGGTGCCATGGCCCCCTCAGGCCCTTGAGTAGCTCCGTCCCTGTGTGTAGACTTGAGGTTTTCACGTCCTATTACTGGTTCTTCTGGGTTTATTCTACATGTTTTTGTTTGTTTGTTCTAGTCTTTTGTAGCTGTCCTCTTAGTTGTATGTATTGTTGCATTTGAATCATTTGCATTCTCTTACTCTTTCGAACTTTTGATAAAAGTATTTCAAGTCCAAATATATTTTTCTGTCTATTAATTCTCTACAATTTGATTTCATTCGGGTCTAACTTCCCTTCAATTATTCAAATTCATACATGTTCAAAGCCTAACTTAAGGTTTCTTTAAATTCAAAATCTGAGTTTGGAGAAATGATAAGGTTGGTTTTATAGAGGAAGAGAATATTATGAAGATAAGATAAATTAATAGCACAAGGCAAAACTGGGTTCATTGTTATCAATGGGTTTTCATCTCTCTTGGTCCTCTTGGATCCATCTTATTCATCATTTTTTTTTTTTTTGAAATTTCATTCTGTAACGTGTTAACGGCGTTACCTGTTGTTAAAAAAAAATGATACGTGTCAAAATTTTATTCGTGAGACAAGTTTGGGGACAGGTGATCTCCTCCCTCCACACTCCCCTTCTAGTTTTTAAATACTTTTTCTTCCCTCAATGTTTTCTATTCTGAAAATGTCCATGCTTCTGATTTTCTTCATTATAGTTTCTTAATTAATTGGGCATCTACAATTTCTTACTATCTTATCTAGGTATCAATTACTATTTTTTATTTTCTATGTGATTTGATGCAATTCGGTAAGGATCCCCATGTTTTTTAATGGGAATTTTGATTTGGATCATGCATATATTTTATGATCTATGTGTGTGATGGTGATTATAATACTCGAGTTGGCTTTAGAGTTCAAAGTTCTTCTTCAGACTAAATCTGAGATGGTAATTATGGACATATTAACAGTCAAACTTGTAGTTGACCACCACGATGAAGTGGTTTATGAAGCATGGGGAATCTAGAAAATTAGACATATATCAGTACCACTCCCTCCTCATTTCTCTATTATCTCAATTTATTTCAATCTCTTCACACCAGCATTTTGTTGCTTTTAAGGGATTCTTTCTCAGTTTCTAAATTTATATGCAAATAAGAGATAACATGTAGCCAATGCAATGAAGACTTAACAAAGAGAAAATATGAAAAATTAAATTTCCAACAAATATATAAATTAATAATTGATGAAAACATTAAAAAGTAGCACATATAAATTTATAATACATATAAAGAATCTTTTAGTTAACAACTTCTATTTTCTCAATTCACTAATTTTTATAATTGATTCTCAATTCAAACCCTTGTTAGTAATATTCAGTATAGGTATTAACGTGAAAAGTACGTACTTGTATAATTCGGTGATTTTAGATAAAAAAAAAAGACTTCTAGTTAAATCCACTGTAGGTCGCGCATGGAGGCGCGTATGGCAATGTTGTGAGTTCTGTTTTTAGCTAGTTAAATCCTATTTTTGATCTAGAGCTTATATATGTGAACTTGGTGAAGATTGGAGAAGTTTTTCATCGATTATGAAAATTTAGAATTTCAGTTACTGATTTACGAGAATCCAACCGTCGGATTTCTCTTGAATCTACCCTACAACTTGTAAATTAATGAAATGGTGGTAGTGGTAAAGTTTGGGTTGGATCGGAGAAGGAAATAGAGATGTTGGCTTAAGAGGATTGATTTTGGGAATCGTATTTAATCACTGAATTGTTATTCATAGAATATAATTATGTACATGGCGCTATACAGAGTTACTGCTCAACGAAGAAACCAGTATGCGTGGTCGCCTATATAGTACTGTGAGTGGACTTTTATTTTCAAAGAATGATGCATGCAATTATTTTTCCCGAAATAATATTTTATTTATCGAGCATAATATTTTGATTTGGATTATAATTTTGGCATTGTTTTCCATATGAATTTTGGATATGAAACTCTTATACTCGGATTTGGACTTATGATTTATTTTCGGAAATATGATTTAATTTTCGGAGATTAATTATGATTTATTTCAATTATGTTTTGGAAACGGATTTTGAGACTTCGATAGTTTATCTCCGATATACGATTTCAATTGAAATCATGATTTATGTGATTCTCGACGAATTATTTTCCGAGGTGATTTCTGGAATTTAGTAATATATTTTATTCGTCGATTTTGAGATTTCTGCCATATTATCAGACTGGAGGTTTTTGTAAGGATTGTTATATTTATTATTTCTCGCCTATTTGTTTATGACGTCGAGAATGTTTTGGCGTGTGGGGCTACGTCTGGAATATATCTTTTTCTCGTGAGATATTGGGGAAGCTTTATGGATTTATAGATTTACTGGTTTTCGATTATTTTCTTCACCATACTAGGGTCGTTCTATAGTATCTCCTCCTCACTTACTTTGTGTTTGTGAGTGGCAGTCGAGGATTCTCCTCCTCACGGGAGTGGTAGTCGAGGTTATTAGTTCTCCTCCTCACACAATCTATGTGTGAGTGGCAGTCGAGGGTAGAGCCTAAGGGGCTCCTTTACCCGTATGGTGATAATTTCTTCTTCCCCATATCCTACTGTTACTTGACTAGTGGGGCTAATCCGATTTCTCTTAACCAGCGGGGCTAGTATTGTTTTACGAGATTTTGAGTTTAAAGAAATACGTTTTATAAACATTGCATGCATCGAGGTTTTATAAGTTTAAATACGTGGGAAAGTATTCAAGGTTTGCTTCATTTAAATTATCTTGATTATTTATTTTTTGTCCACTCACACTAAAGTGTTTTTCAATACTTTTCCCCTGGGCCCTTCCGTTTCAAATGCCCAGTTTGCAGGCTAGATTAGTTGAGGTCGGGCGTACATGGAGTTAAGGCATAGTTGTCATTGCTTCCACATTGTAGGATTTTTCGATCCTTTACCCTCTTTACTTTTTATTCTATTACACCTTTTGTTTTAGAATTGCTCTGATAACCGTGGAATTAATGATATTAAGTTGAGTTTTTGTGTAATGTGAATTAGAAGATGTGATTTGGGGAGCAGGGTGGCTCTACGAGAATAAGGATGGATGGTTTAGAAGTGTAAATGTATTTCTACAGGTTTTGGGTAGTCCATTTTATGGGAAGTTTTGCCAAATTTTTTGTAGAATTTCTTTTATGGTGGACCCCGCATGGCCACTTCTGATTTCAGGGTGAAATTCGGGGCGGGTCCTATCAACTTGGTATCAGATCATTATGTTGTCAGATTCTGTAGACTATTTTCGATCTTATTATCGTATATGCTTGATGTTACTCAGTACCTCACGAGTGATGGCCCGACTGCAGCTGTTCGATCCCCATCACTCTTCGGTGCTGATGTACTCATCAAGTGTGTACGGTACATGTCTAATCGGTTTTTCTTTAGGTTCTATGCCTCCTGTACGCCGACCTCATGGGGATTCCACTACATATTGGATTGTTTACATATCTTCCACCATTCCCTAGTAATGGTAGAGTAAGACTACTCTACAGATTCGAGTTGTGTTATGAAATATGATTCGAGGAAATGTTGTGGGTATTTCTTCCTCGATGCCAACAAATTTGTTGGGGCATGGTTTAAGGTGTGAGGCCAGAGTTTGATTTTGTGCTTGATTGTTAGAGATGAGCGATCATTGTTTTGGGCTGTCTCTGAGTATTATAACTGTTTTAGAATCAGGATGGTTGTTAGAATTGGAATTAGTAATAATGATGGTTATGACTTTGAACTGAGTTTGGGGAATGTGTTACTTGACACGATCGATCTTGTAAACGACATTTGGGGATATTATTAGCAGCTATTGGAGATTTCTTGGAAATCATAGGATTGGTCATCTTGGATTGTTGACCTGGCCATGACATTTGGATCTAGTTTTGTTTGAACTGAAAGAAATTGATTTTAGAAACATTGATTTATAATTGGTCTTTTAAGTTTTGGATTGTAACAAGTACGGAGATGGACAGAACTGAGTTTTTGAAATAGTTTTATGTTAAAGCTTGAGTATTTAGCAGGATGCTTAAGGTTTTACAATAGAGCTACGACCTTGGTCAGTAAATAATTGGGAGAGTTGGAATCAACTCTTCGTATGTGATATTATGCAAATAGGTGCCCTTGCTTATCCATTTTTGAGTGAAACGGTTACACGTAAGATCGGGGAATAGCAATAGTGACATTGTTGGGTGTTCTTAGAAGTTCGAACGGAATTGTTATGTGATACGGAATTTGATTCGAGTTCTGAATCATGATGCCTTGAAGGTTGAATTGTGGTAGGTTTTGGTAGAGGTTTTGCCTGACAGATGAGTTGTATATGATATTAGAGGTTGGTGGAATAATTTTAAGGAAATAAGTTTCCAGTTGGCTCTAGAAATTTTTCTAATTAAGGTTTGACCAGAATTCTTGTTATACATTTGGGTAAGACGTAATGCGGGTGCCTTCATTTTGATGTATTTTCTACAGCATTTAATTTGAGGAGATTGGACCATTATATATGGTGGGACCATGTGCAGATCTGGATATTGTTGGGTGTGATACAAGATGTTGGACGGATGTCTGCTTGGTGTGATACAAGGTGTTGACATCTCAAGTCATTCCTCCAGAAAAATTACGATCACAGAATTTGCACTTAAAGCGTGCCCCATCTAATTTCTCCGCATACTCCCAGAATTTATCCTTTTTTGTCATAGTAATACGGATGTTGGTACAATATTTGGAACAAGGCTTGAAGATGATAGATTATGGAAAACTTGGGAAGCAATGATAGGAAAATTGTGAAGCTTGTGAAAATTTAGAGACTAAGAGAAGCTTAGAGGACTTTTGGAGTAAAATGATTGATTGAATGACTAAAACTGATAACTCATAATATCTTTAACTATTTAATTGAGAAAATGTGTTGAGAAACTAAAACCTAGAGGTCCTAGACTTGTATAGTCTTTTGGACTCTTAATTAAGTCTTATCATACACTTAGTCACTTAGAGTCCTAGCTAATTTTATTTGATTAATAAATTTTTTATTAATTAATGTACAATTGCGAAAACCAAAACGTGTTAGAGAGTCGTCCAACATTTAATGTGCTAAAAAGTTTTTTTTTTTTTTTTTTTTTTTTTTTTTTTTCTATCTGAAATGCATTGAAAAGCTAAACTACCGTTTTTTTTTTTTCAAAATCTCGTTTAATAAGTTTTTCTTTTGAAAGGGGTTTGAAACCTAGCCTACCTGAGAGGCTCAACCTCACAGCCGGTTCCATTTAATTATTAATATTAGTACTTTACAACTCAAGGGGGGAACATACAACCTGAACCTTGTGCTACAATAGAAGCATTATAATAATCCTCGTAGAGAACATCTTGAATAATAGCAGGAGCCTCAACTAACCAAACATTATCAATCAACAAAGAGCTAGCAAGGTGTGCAAGCCTATGTGCAACACTGTTTGCTTCACGAAAGATAAGACGAATTTCAACAGATTGAAAAGCAGATAAATAATATTTGGGTTAAATACTGCTTACTCCCTATACTTATAGGGTTTCATCGTTTCAGTCCCTGACCTTCAAATTTCACCTAAAAAGTCCCTGAACTCCCAATTTCCTCCCAAATTAGTCCCTGCAGTCAAGCATCCGTCAAAAACTTCGTTATCTTCCCCTAAAAAGTCTACTATACCCTCAATTACTTTAGAAAAAAATATATATTTCTTTTCCTCTCTTTTTTTATTTTATTTTTTTTCTTTTTACCTCTTCTTTTTCCGGCTCTCTCGCCTCCTTCTTTTCACCTCCTCATCATGATGGTGATGCGGCTAAAATAGCCTCACAATTTAACTCTGCAAAATGTAGTTGTTAGTATAGGATAAGCATGGATCGTTCAGTCCGAGGATTGTAGGGTACACCTAAACAAAAAGGTCAATTTAAATTAGTAATTAATAAAACAAGTATTAACAAGCATTTATCTACAAATTTACACAAGAAACAACCATAAAAATGGGGGATTCAACTTTTGGTTTCTAAGTTCCTACGAAATAAAACAAAAAGATAAATATATACATGTGATCGACTTCTTCACACTCAAATCAGAATTTCCACACCATATCAACATGCAATGAATTATTTCAATCTAAACAACCTAAAATCGTGCCAACACTAAATATCAGAAATGAATTCGAAGTACAAGTCTGAAGAGATCGAGTACCACTTTAATTCTTCTTTTGAATCTCCTAAGTTAGGAAAAGTCCGTAACTTAAAATATTTCATATAAAACATCACGTTAATTCTGAAGAGCATCCGTCAACATTAAATATGAATCATTAAGTGCAGTTAGAATTCTGAATCCAAACATGTATGCATCCAAAAGAAGTTACAAACGCACAAACATGTAGCATATAATTTCGACCATTGTACATAGCCTTTACCACTTTAATTTCTGCCCTAAAATGATTAGGTGAATCAGAACACAAATTTGGCTTTATTAACCTGCAGATTAACATAGTTATTCAACCAAAATCATATGCTTAAAGATATAAAGGATGACACAAAATCAGATTATAAAGATATCATAAACAACTCAAGAACATAAAGAAACAAATCTGAAAATTACTAACATAAACTCATTCTCAACAAAAATCCAATTCCAATAACAAAGTTCATAATCAAAATCTGAAATTCAATACTAAAGAGTACGAAAACATAAATAAGGGCCATGAATTACACTTTTTGATCTTCAAGGAAGCTTGGAGAACATCAAGAGAACACAAGGCTTGGCATTGAAGAACACGAACAGCCTTGGAGAAGTCCTAAAGCTTTTCACGACAAGAGGCTTTTTCTGAATATTTGGAGAGAAGAGAGCTAAGCCAATGAACTGAATTTTGTATGAAGAAGTGATGCTTTTGGAGTAGAGAATGGCTGCTATTTATAGTGGAATTCTCATCTCTTGTGATGCAATCATGGCCAATCATCTTGAGGTGATTTCATGGCCAATCATCTTGAGGTGATTTCTTCTCCAAATTTGCTTGATTTTCTCATGACAAAGTCTTGATTTTTCTAATCTCTTTTCCCGTTAATGACTCATTGTATATTCCTTGAATAGTGACCAGATACATCCCTTATTCCTCTCCTTTAAATTGCACTAATATCTTCTTCCAATTGTGCACATAATGAACTCCTACAATCAAGAAAAATCAGAATTTAATTAGTGTTATAATCAATAGTAAATAAGATAATCATGAATAAATATTGACTACAAACACTCCCTTATATCTCCTTGAATTCTTCCTGATTTATGTGCTTCATCTTATCATTCATGTTTCCTTGATTACATCACTCAAGAGTTCTTAATGGGATGGACTCTATTTAAAACAAGAAAATCAAAAATTAGAACGTTTAAATGAAGAAAGTTTCCTAAAACAAAATAGGAAATATTTCCTAAAATGAAAGAGGAAAGTTTCTAAAATGACTTGTCCTTAATTTATGCTCATTTCTGCTCTTTTTTGCTTGTTTTCTCCATTTCAGTCCTTGAAGTACCTAAAAACATAAACTGTGTTATAATTATTAATTTTAAGAGAATAACTTAGCCAAATGAGGGAAAATACATATTAAAAATGTCACACTTTGTGCTCTTATCAGATGGTTCCAATACACAGACTTTCAAGAGGTGAAATGAAAAAAAAATAAAAGAGAGTAAAATAAATATTTTTTTAAAAGTAAGTGAGCGCATAATAGACATTTTCAGCAACTTTAACAGAAATTTTTGACGGCAGGGACCAATTGGGAGGAAATTGAGAGTTCAGGGATTTTTTAGGTGAAATTCGAAAGTCAGAGACTGAAACGATGAAACCCTATAAGTATAGGGGGTAAACAGTATTTAATCCAAAAATTTACAATCATCAAAAACTCGGCTCACCTCCGAGAAATTATCCTCCTCACTCTTTAGTGCAGCAATCAGAAGGGTAGAGTCACTCTTGATAACTACATCCGACCAACCTTGGTAAATACCTAGAAGAAGACCCACTATGCACGCCTCAGCCTCCATATTAATCACCGAGTGAGCATGCAAGAAAGGTTTAGCCATAGCGGCAATAGCCGTGCCCAAGTCGTCTCTAACCACTACACCAATGCCTCCAACTCCACTGTTGTAATACCCTGAAAAATCCAAATTAAATTCCATGGTTTTTTAGAAATGATTTCGCAGTAGTGGGAGCGAGTACGAAGCTTGGAGAAGTTGTGGAATTAGTTCGAACGATTTTATTTTCGAAACCGAACATTATTTAGAGTTACGACAAATCGACTTTTGTTACGTACGGATTTTGGGAAAACTTCCTTCATGAAAGTTGTAGAGCTCGTCGATACGAGTCCGTGCTTATGCGGAACACAAGGATCAGAATTTGTATGAATTAGTTATCGCATTTAGAAGAATTTCCAAGTTTAGTATATATATTTTTGGAAACTTTCCCCATTTAGGGTTTCCATTTCTGTCAGCCATTTTCTTCCTCTTCTCTCTCTCTCTCTCTCTCTCTCAGCCGAAACGAGCTCAAAACAGAGCAATTCTTCACCAGCCGATCTCTCCCTCCTTAGGCCACCTCAAGACGTCGGACCACCTCCATTAGCTTCGCCTCGACCTTGCGCAGCTACCAGTGGCAACCTTGCGCCGCAACACGGCCGGAAGCGGCGGCGGTGGACTTGGCTCCGTTTTGAGCCGATTTTGAGTCGATCTCGATATCTCGAGCTACAGGCCCCCAATTCTCTTGATTTTTGGCTCATTGGACTCCCCTTAACTTCTTGAACAAGCACCAAGAAGGACAGGACCTGGGTAGATCAATTTCACGTTCGTCGGAGCTCAACCCTTCTAGATCGAAAACAACCTTTCGATCCGGATATCTCGAGTTACAGACCACTATTCCTTGTGATTCTTCGCCTGGTGAACTAGCCTTGAGTTTCTGAACAAGTATCCAGAAGGGATCGAGGCGAGTGGTGGAAGTTTTTACGTCAAACTGGAGCTCGTCGATTTCTGGTAAATTTCCGGCCAAACCAGACAGTTCTAGGTAATTTTCGACCACTTCCTTTCGTTTTCAGACTTCATGCTAGTTAGAAAAGTTGTTCAAATCGATGAAACGAAAAGGATCAGCTTGGCCCCGATGCCATTCGCGGTGGTCGGTGGCGGCTCTGCCTTTAACTTCGGCGGCAATTTCCAGCCACTTCCGGTCACCCCAAAGGCAGTTTCTGCCCATTTTTATGTTTTACATGTCGATACGATCATTTCTATATATAGCATGTAATTTTTGGAGATCGTATGATTAAGTTATGAATTTTACAATTTCGATCGATTTCGATCGTTCGATTTGTGATCTGTGAAGATCAGATCGTCCAATCGACTTTGTGTGGTCACGGGTGAAGATCCGATCGTTGGATCTTCATATAAGTTCGTTTTTCAATTGTACGCTAAGTTAATTATCATATTTGGTTAGGTGATTGATGGTTTGAGTTGGTGGACGATTGTGAACCGTATTTTACGCTGAGAAGACGCAGTGAAATTAGAGGTGAGTAAATCTCACATGGTTCATTTACGAACCGAATTTCCTTATTGCACAATTAATTGTTATGTGTGAGAAAATGGTTTTAAGAAAATGAGATTTAAAGTATATAAGAAAATGAATTTCTTGGCTTTACTACGTGTGAACTATAGTTGGTATTAGTGGTCATTCCTGAGTGGATGATTACGTGTGTGTATATATATATATATGTGATTTTATACGGAATGGTGTGACATAGAAATATGTGTTTTTTTTTTATGATTTCGTTTATATACTTGAATGAAAGATTTATTTGCCTTGATTATTATGATAATTGGTATTGTGGTGAGTATGATTTAGGTGGAGAAGTGATATTGTGAAACGGGTGGGATTCTGTTTATATTTTGTTCTGCGGACTGAAATGTCCAAAGTTCGATGGTTATAATAACCAGAGTGTTTTATTCTAAGGGTAGAAATGTCCAAAGTTCGACGGTTATCATTGTGATAAACGAAGTATTTTTGTTCTGCGGGCAAAAATGCCCAAAGTTCGACGGTTATAGTATTAACCAAAGTATATCGGATGCTTGCACCTGGGCCAAGGTGACAAGTAACGATTCAAATAGAGCTCTAGTCTGTTGTGGGAGTACGGTCATGGTGGTAACTAGGTTATTGCATTGTGAGTACTTTGTGCCACGTGAGTTGAGTTGGTGATTAAATTGTTGGGGTTGTTGTGTGTGTTCGGATTGTTGGATTGTTTTACTTGAGTTAAAAGAATTGCGATTTATTAAATCAACTGTTCATTTCTTATTTACTCACGAGCTTTGCAAAAAGCTTACTGGATTTTGTGTTGTTGCAATCCCGGTACACTATTCAAATGGTGTAGCGGATAATCCTGCAGGTCAGGATAATCAGGGTGGAGAGCGAGCTGAGTAGGGCAGCGGGGTTGACGTCAGCACTTGGTCTATTTTGGTGTGTTTTATAGACTCTTTTGAGTGTAACTTTTATTTATGGTGGTATTGTAATATTTGACTCGAGAGATAGTTTGCTAAGAGGTTTGTTTTATGTTTTGTGAGACGTTGGTTAAGAAAAAAAAATTCAAGACGTTATTTGCATTGGTTATTATTCATGTTTCGGATTTGAATTTGTTATTCAAAATTCGGGGCGTGACAACTGTCTACCTGAAAAGATCCTTCAATATTAATCTTGAGTTGGCCTCGAGGGGGGCACTGTCATTTTGTAACTAGCCGCTTCTTTTCACAGGCGGCTTTCTGGTAATATTTTTGGAACTCGTCCAGACTACTAGAACACCACTGGATCATATGCATAGGTTGTAAACTACCATTATTCCATACTATTTTATTCTTTTCAGTCCACACCGACCAAAGAGCCATGAAGAGAAAGTCAATTTGGTCACTACCCAACACATCCAACAAATCAAAAATTCAAGTCTTTAAATCACATGCTACATGTTACCTAGCCTTCAACCTCAGTGGGCCCAACCTCCAAAAGCATTGGAGTGCTTCACATTCTTTAAAAACATGCAAGCTAGTCTCATTGGTGGATATGCAAAATACACATGCAACGTCTTGAATAGGAACATGACGTGAAAGGAGAACTGACCTGGTTGGCACAATGCCATGCATTATATGCCATACAAGTACCTTAACTTTGGGTGGGACGTTGGCATGCCATATTTTGTTCCTGTGTATCCTCAAAGGGCCTCCCTTCTCCACCTCCGGCGAGGACACAGTCCTTTCCAACTTCTCAAAATTACGAAACACATGATAGCCACTTCGCACCTTGTACACCCCCTTGAATCAAAATGCCACACTCATCTATCATTAGCACTCTGAATGCTTAATGGAATGGATGCTATTTCCCCCCACTTCCCCACTAGTAAATAACTCCTCTAGGACATCAGTTAGCCATTCTTTATTATCAAAGTCAATCACATCCGCAACCCGCCATTGTTCAGTCCCTTCCATCATAGGGGAGAAAGGACGAAATGAGTAGAGAACCAGAATCCATGGGTCATCCCACAATGAGATATTAGCACCATCGTGTGACGACCTAAAATTTTTAACATTTAAAAAAAAAAAAGTTTAATTTTATTTATTGTGCTAAATTATTTTTTTAAATATTATTATTATTTAGAGATAATTTTACTTGTTTTCTTTTGGGTTTAAGTAATTAGAGTAGGCCAAAGTTTTTGGGCCAAAACTCAAACCCAAAGTAACTTAATAGCCTATAGAACGTTTTCCACGACCAAAACTAGATCAACAACGCCTAAACTCAAAGTTTTGTCCTTTCTCTTCATCGCTTCCTCACCTCCACATTCTCCTCCATTTGATACACCAAGCCACCGCCTTAGGAAAGTACAAAGGACATAACCGCTGCCATGGGTAAGTAGGAGGTGTCAACAGCCTTGGAAATCAAGTTTCAGATTGGTGATTCCCCAAAGCTATCAAGCTAGAGCTGGAACCCTAGAATCAAGAGCTGGAACTCTAGAAATCGGGAGGTGGCAAGTCTAGTATCTATATGGGTAAGATTTCAATTTGAATATCCAATTTTCTTTTTGTTAGACCAATCTTGCTTTCTACGTTTACCCCTCCTTTCCAGACACTATAAATACGCTAAACCATCAATGATTTCCATACATTTTCTTGAGTTGCTAGATACATAGAAAAACAAGGGAGAGAGAGAAAGAAAGGGAGTTTTGGTATCTTAGAAGTGGAGAAGTAAAAAGTCAGGTGTGATTCGTTTAGTTTTTGATTTGATGAGTTCTTTGTGGTTCTGATGGTTAATGCAAATTGAAAATTGGGTTATGTTCATAGGTTATTATAAGACTTGGGGATTCTTGATGATAGAAGAAGTTACAATAGAGATGAAGTTCAGTTAGGAATAAAGTTGTTGTTACTGGAACAACTAGAACTAATTATTTTCTCATCTTCTATTTGATTTTACTAGTTTTCTGGAAAAAGAGTTTATATCTTTTGTCTTTGAATTGATCCAAATTAGAATTTGAAATCACTTTGTATCTGGTTTGTTGTTTCCTTTAGTTATTAGAATTTTTGGAAGACATAGATTAATAGAATCTGACTTGAGATGAGTCCAGAACCAAGTAGGAAACATATGCAGTTTTAAAGTTGAATTTAGAAAACCTTCACTCATCCTTTAAAGCTTTGTTGAAATTGTGATTTCTTTTATTTAACACTTTAGAAAGTCTATTTTTAGTATTGAAAGTTTTACACAAATTGGAGTTGTAGAAAGTACATTAAAACTGAAGAGGTTAGCACACAATAGCAGTTTCTGCAGAAAAACGTGGAACTGTAGCTGAACTTTAAAAATTCATAACTAATTCTAGGAAAATTTTTTTCAGGTGATTCAAATTTCGAGAGTTTCTTTAGGATGTCAGCTACAAATCGTTAGAAGACCATGAAAGCAGATTTTAAACAGATTTGTACAGTTTTTAACATTAAGGTGACTGGGTAAGAAAACTGCAGTATTTCAGTTTGTCAAGTAAAAATAACTCACTGCTAAGATTTTCATAGTATGTTAACTGAGTTTTGCTTTAATTCTTTATGTGTGGAACTAATAAATTCTATTCTTGCAATAGGAACTTGTTTTCATCCGGATACTCATGGCGACAAGGATGGAGATTGAGAAGAGGTGAAAATTCAAGTGCAGGGGTAGACATGTCCATGAGAAGAAAATATTATGTGAATGCCGCAAAAAAAAAAAAAAAAAAAATTTGTGTACGGCAAAAGTAGAGAAAAAGAAAAAATCGTTTATGGACTTCAGTCCCCCATATTTTTGTGGATTTGGAGAGTACTTTGAATAGAAGGCCCATTACAGAAAAATTTGGTCTTTGTCCAGTTCACAAGAGTCTAAAGGAAGTTTATAATGAAGTTTGGGACCAACATGAAGACATTAGGCCCTTTTATTTTGCCTCTATGGGGTTATGACGTTCTGTATGCCTTGGTGGATTTCTAGAAGTCTCTCTACATCTACATGAGCTCTACTAGGTTTTTAGGATATTTTGTGAAATTCCTTACCCTTTGTTTCTTAAAACCTCGAGCCTTGGCCCCATTACAACCCTTTATAAGACCTTTTTGATCCTTAAGATGGGACAGCCTTTGATCTGTGGAGATAAGTTATAAGAGTTGAACCTATGACTAGAATAACCAATCCTGTCGTGACAAAGCCAATATGTATCTAAATCCAAGAGATGTTCTCTCATAACTTTATTGGATTTAATAGCTCTAATATTGGTGACATAAAAATCCGCTAGAGAGACGAATAAGTTTCTCTAAGATGCGCATTTATTAGCAATCATTAGAGGTAGTTCTTTTTCGTTCTCTATATGCATTTCCGCATGGAATCCGTTGGCTCAAATAGCTCAATAGGGTTTTGCACTAGGAGCATAGAGATCTGTGATAGTAATCAAGCTGCCATTTGGCAAGAGGCATTTGGGTCATCGTAGTCACAAAGTAGTATATATGCTTAGAATTTTAGATGGAGTCATAATGAAAAGAACCCGACATTTTATTCATAAGTTAACAAAGTACATCATTGACTAAAAGAAAATTTAATCTGAATACTGGCTATTGCAAAACAATGAAGTACCCATTCATTGGCAACGATCACATGAAGAGCAAAATTCAAAGGCATCCTTGAATAATGTTGGCCAATAAAAGCCACTTTGAAGAACTTTAGCCGCTGTTTTCTTGGCTCCAAAATGCCCACCACAAGCATAACTATGGCAGAAGCGAAGAATGCTTTGAAACTCACTTTCTGGTACACATCTTCTAATCAATTGGTCTGGGCAATGTTTGAATAAATATGGTTCATCCCAAATATAATGCTTTACTTTAGAAAGAAATTTCTCCCTCTCTTGCTTGCTCCAATGATCTGGAATTTTTTTAGTAACAATAAAGTTCACAATATGAGAAAACCAAAGAGGAGAATCAAGTACCATAAACAATTGTTCATCAGGGAAATTTTCATTCAAAGGAAAGTCCTCTTCATCATCTTCATGCACCAATCTACTCAAGTGGTCTGCAACCACATTCTCACTTCCTTTTTTATCTTTTATCTCCAAATCAAATTTTTGAAGTAAGAGAACCCAACGGATCAGCCGAGGCTTGGCATCTTTCTTGGCAAGTAAATATTCAAGGGCAGCATGATCTGTGTAGACAATTACTTTCGAACTAATCAAATAGGACCTGAACTTGTCTAGAGCAAACACAACTGCAAGCAACTCTTTCTCAGTGCTAGAATAGTTAAGCTAAGCATCATTTAGAGTCTTTGAAGCATAATAAATAGCATGAGGAAGCCTTTCTATACGCTGCCCCAAAACTGCACCTACTGCATAATCCGATGCATCACACATTAATTCAAATGGTAAGTTCCAATCCGGAGGCTTTATGATAGGAGCTGAAGTTAGGAGGGCCTTGAGCTTGTTAAATGCCTCTAGACATGCTTCATCAAACACAAATTCTGCATCTTTTGCTAATAAATTGCTCAATGGTCCTGCAATCTTGCTAAAATCCTTCATGAAACGCTGATAAAATCCGGTGTGACCAAGGAAAGAACGCACTCCCTTTACTGTTGTTGGTGGAGGAAGATTGGTAATTAAATCCACTTTTGCTTTGTCAACTTCAATGCCTTTGCTTGAAACAATATGTCCTAACACAATACCTTGCTTGACTGCTCCCAATTTAGCACAAGATTGGTTTCTTGACATCTTTTGAGCACTAGAGCTAAATGAAGCAAACAATCATCAAAAGAAGAACCAAAAATAGAGAAGTCATCCATAAATACCTTAATAAATCGCTCCACCATGTCGGAGAAAATACTCATCATACACCATTGGAAGGTAGCCGGTGCATTACACAATCCAAAAGGCATTCTCCAGTAAGCGAAAGTACCAAAAGGGCAAGTAAATGTAGTCTGTTCTTGGTCCTCCGGTGCAATAGGAATTTGATTATACCCTGAATAACCATCAAGGAAACATTAATAACTATGACCCGCCAATCGCTCAAGCATTTGATCAATGAAAGGTAATGGAAAGTGGTCTTTGCGTGTGGCAGTGTTGAGCTTCAATTCCTGTAATCAATACACACTCTCCAACCCGTAGTCATCCTTGTAGGCACTAATTCATCTTTTTCATTCTTCACAACGGTTATTCCTGACTTTTTAGGCACCACCTGAACTGGGCTAACCTATTGGCTATCAGAAATTGGATATATAGCTCCAACATCAAGAAGCTTCAAAATTTCAGCACGCACAACTTCTTTCATTGGTGGATTCAAACGCCTTTGTGCATCACGTGTTGGCTTCATATTGTCTTCAAGATGGATTCGGTGCATACACATTGTAGGACTTATACCTTTAATATCTGCAATTGTCCATCCAATCGCTGTTTTGTGAGCTTGAAGAACTTGCATCAACTTCTTTTCATCTTCTTCACAAAGGTCCGAAGCAATAATCACTAGAAGTGTCTCACATTCACCCAAAAATACATATTTCAAGTGTGATGGCAGTGGCTTGAGCTCTAACTTTGGTGCTTGCTGAATGGAAGACATGACTTTATTTGTGGACAGAGGTAAAGACTCAAATTGGTTCCACTTTCTTGATTCAAAAACCGGTGCAGCATTAAGAAGCTTCTCTAACTCATCAACCTCTTGCTTGGCATCAAAATCCATTCCAAATTGTGTCAAACATACCTCAAGGGCATCTTGAGATGAATTCAAAACAAAAGATTCATGAGTAATAGGAGAAATAGAATCAACCATAAAGTATTTACCATCATCAGAGGGACGTCGACCCGCTTCAAAAATCTTGTACTCCACCGACATGTCACCAACTGTCATAGATAGAAGTCCATCTTTTACTCTAATTATGGTATCAGCAGTAGCCATGAATGCACGATCCAAAATGATTGGTACATCCTCACTTGAATAAGCATCTGGTTCAGTTTCAAGAATAACAAAGTCTGCAGGCAATATGAACTTATCAACCTTCACTAACACATCTTCAACAATTCCGTTTGGCCTCTTGACTGATCGGTCTGCAAATTGCAAGGTGATTGATGTTGGTTGCAGGTCACCAAACTTTAATTTCAAATATAGAGATTACGGCATCAGGTTAACGCTGGCACCCAAGTCCATCAAAGCATGCTCAAAATAATGGTCACCAATTGTGCAAGGGATTGTAAAGCTGCCTGGATCCTTCAACTTTGGAGGGAGTTTTCTTTGAATTACGGCACTAACCTCTTCTGATAACAACACCTTCTCATGATCTTCAAATTTTCTCTTGTTAGTGCATAGCTCCTTCAAAAACTTTGCATAAGCTGGGATTTGTTTAATGGCATCAAGCAAAGGAATATTAATTTGCACCTTACGAAATAGTTCCATAATCCCGATCAAGTGCCTATCTTTCTTTGGCTTCTGAAGCAATTCTGGATATGGAGGTTTAGGAACAAATTGAGACTCTATAGTTGGCCTTAAAGTTGTTTCTAGGGTGCTAGAAGTCGCTGGGTTCGAATCAGTTCGTTTTCGGGATTGCTGTTGCAGCTTCAATCCTCATGCGGAATCCTTCTCTGCTGATTCATTAATTTTTGGGACAGCAACAGACTCATCAATCCCCTGTTCAACTTCTTCTTTTTGTTCAACTTCTTGAATATCTCCTGGACTACGAACTTTAATATCAACTTCTTTTCCACTCCTCAACGTGATCACAGCTTTCATAGGCTCATGTTTCTCAAATTGACCCCTTGGATTAGCAAGAGTTTGGCTAGGTAAACACTCTTGTTCTCTCTCATTCAAGGCAATGGCAATCTGACCAACTTGAACTTCTAGCTTAGAAATAGCTTGAGATTGAACTTGCTGCTCTTTCTTGGTCTCTTGAATAGCTTGAACCATCTGAGCATTGGCCTTTTGAAATTCCATCTGATTTTGTGCAAGTTGCTGCATGGTTTCTTTAAGAGATGGTTTCTTTTGTTCAATTGGCCCTTGATAATTTTGCATGGGAGGATTCCTTGGCATCTGCACTTGATTATTATTGCTATAAGAGAAATTTGGATGTCGTCTCCAACCTGGATTATATGTATTTGAAAAAGGATCATTCACAGGCCTTCTATAATTATTCACCATGTTGACTTGCTCATCTTGGAAGAAATTTTCGGGACAAGCCTCTGTGGTATGTGCAATACTTGAACACAAAAGCACATGTCTCCCTTGCAGACTTATTTAATAGATGAGTAAGGCTCTTCATTTGTCTTGCCAAGGCTGCAACTTGCTCTTCCAACTTAGTATTTGCACTAATCTCATATAGTCCTCCTCTTTTGGGCACTGATGTATAAGGATCATATTGCTGCGAATTTTCACATATAGTCTCAAAAGCTTGAATTGCTTTTTCTACCGTCTTTCCCATCAAGCTTTCACCAACTGTAGCATCCACCATACTTCTACTTTGGGCATTCAAACCTCTATAGAAAAATTGAGCCTTTTGGGGTTTAGAAAATCCATGGTGAGGACACTTCAAAAATAAATCCTTATAACGCTCCCAACTCTCATAAAAAGGTTCTCCTTCAGGTTGAGAGAAGCCAAAGATTTCCGCTTGGAGAGCATTAGTTTCCTTAGCTGGGAAGAATTTCAACAAGAACTTTTTAACCAAATCATCCCAAGTATTGATGGAACCAGGGGGAAGAGAGCTTAGCCACTTTCTTGCCTTGTCTTTCAATGAAAAAGGAAAAAGCCTTAAACGGATATGCTCATATGATATCTCATACCAAAAAGTTCCACATATGTCTTTGAATTCCTCCACATGGAGATAAGGATCTTCATTCGTCTTCCCATAAAAATTAGGCAAACTCTGAATTGTTGCTGGTCTAATCTCAAAACGCACTCCTTGAGGAATGGGAGCTACAACAATGCAAGATGATGTTGTGAGTGCAGTAGGAGCCGTGAACTCCTTCAATGCTTTTGTTTCATCTTCTGCCATTGGAACCGCAACTTGTGCTTGAGTTCTTGCTTGCCTTAAAAGTCTTCTACGAGTTCGTTCAATCTCCGGATCGTATACAATGAGAGCTAAATTCTGGGATCGACGACCTTGCATAAACAAAATTCAAACCTACAAGAAAAACAAACAAAAAAAATAAGTAAAAGAAAAGAAAAAACTATACAAAAATTAAGTATGGCACAACTGACAAATCAAATTGAATTAAGTCAGTCCTCGGCAACGGCGCCAAAAACTTGTTGTCAATTTTAATTTAGTACTCGCAAGTGCATGAATCAATTGTAGAATAAAGGTGCAAGCACGAGGTCATTCCCTCAAGGACTGATTGAGACAATTTTGTTATGACAAATGTGCTATACTTAAGTGAAACAAACTGATTTTTATGATGTGATTGAGTTTTAAACAGAAAATTAAAGAAAGAAAAACTGAAATTAAAGACAAGGAGCAATGAGATTCTTTAGAGTTTAAGAACAAATTATAAAGTTGCTAAAGCATTGAATCCACCAGCTAATACTTCTATCCGATTCTCTAGTTGATAACAATTGAATTCCCCAGATTTCTTGCTAAAGATTTCCGTACATAAGCCTTATTGATCCCAGACATATGTCAAGTTCTTCTAACCTATGAATTCCAACTTATTGATCCTGTATAGAACTCAAGTAGCCAAACTATAATTTACTCCACATAATGATCAGGTTCAAGCAAATATGTTCAACTCCATTAAGCACAGAAGAACTAGAAAATCATGCAAACAAGAATATTGACTATGATCAAGCACTTGTATTCTTAGTTCACAACTCTTTAATCACAAGATTGAATTTTCTTTTAGCACCCTAGAAAACATCTACTCATTGATCAAGCATCATGTTCTCCAACCAAATAACTTATAAACAAAACCTAGGTCTTATTGATCATGAGCAAAGATTTTGAATAAAAGTTCTATTGAAACGGTGATTAAGAGTTTAACATAGAAATCCAGAAATTCAATAGCAAACCAACTAGATAAATAGAATAGTCATACTAGGGGCTTCATCTCAGCCCTAGCCTAGAAGTTTAGCAATCCATGACTATGAAAAGCACGACTAGAATCAAAGAAAACATGAAACAAACAATGGAAGAATTGAGGAACTCAGGTCCAGCGTTGGTGAGAGCTTCTCTTCTCCTCGTTCTCTGCGGAAATGCTGCCTCTTGTGTCCCTAGACGTTCTAGGTTTTCTGCCTTGTATGTCCCTCCCCATTCCTACTTGATTTGGGCTTCTTCGGTCTTCTAGTCCAACTTGGAATAAATTTCTTCTCTCCAAAGAAACGCAGGGTTATTAAAGTCAATGCAAGATATTACTACAAATATGTCAAAAACGTTTAGCCTTGTTCCATTCAAGTGCTAAGAACAACGGACTTGGGCCTCACAAGTCAGATTCCGAAAATCCATCAGAATCTGCCTTCCCAAACTAGGTTCACTTAAATCATCATAACTTCCATCAGAAAAATGCGAATCCACTTCCGTAAAATTCCTCAAAAAGCTAACGTCCGTATCTTTCCAATGGTGCAAGGCTTGCCTTCTAATTCCTTGTGAGAAGGTGCAGTTTAATCCGTGAAGTTGACGCACAGAAGAGCCAATTCTGGACACTAAGGATAGCAAGCACTCTTTCAATCCTGCGTTTGATTTTAAGCTCCAAATCTTTATTTTCTCCAATTTAACCTATAAAACACAAACACAAAGTAAATGACTCAAAAAATACAAGAACTAAGCCTAGAATCCTACATTTAAGGGCATAAAAATGTATGAAATTATGAACCTATGACTCTGAATTTTGATTAGACTTTGATGAGAACCAAAGCCGACCATTGCTAAGGCTTGGTGGCTTGGAGTAGAATTTTTGTTTATTTTGTTCTTCTTTTGCATTCTAAGTCTCTTTAGTTTCGACTACCCAAGGATTGTGGGTTAGCCACTAATCCCCGTGGTACGATAATTTTGGGTTTAATACTTGCCTATCTTGACACGATTCATACGCTTGCAAGAGTATATGCATCAAGTCTCTCTCTCTATATATATATATATATATATATATATATATATTTTTTTTTTTCTCGTGAGATTTTGGGGAAGCCTTACTGATTTTCTATTTTCATATGGATTTTAACTCACTATACCTGGGTCGTCTTATTTATTGCTAGCTAGCCTATTAATACTCCTTCCCATTTACTATGTGTTTGCGGCTGAGTTGAGCAGAACCTGGGAGGTTCTAGAGCCCGGGAGGCCCCCTTACTCGTACGGTGATTTCTTCTTCTCCATACTCTACTATTACTTGACTAGCAGGGCTAGTCCAATTTCTCTTAACCAGCAGGACTGGTATGTTTTCACGAGATTTCGAGTTTAAAGAAATATATTTTCTAAATATTGCATGCATCGAGGTTTTTGGACTACACCAATTTGTGGGAAAATGTTAAAGCTTATTTCATTTAAATGATCTTATTTATTTTTGTCCACTCACGCTAACGTGTTTTTCAATTACTTTCCCCATGGCCCTTTGGTTTCAAATCCCAGTTTGCAGGCTAGGTTAGTTGAGGTCGAGCGAACATGGAGTCGAGGCATAGTCAACAGCATTGTATATACAAAATCAAAAGAAATGAGAATAGAAATAAGCAATATCCTTTTGGAACGATTGTATATACATGGAGTCAAAACATCTATACTAAAAGAAATGAGAACAGAAATAAGCAATATACTTTTGGAACCATTGTATATGCAAAATCAAAGTTCTATCTCTTTCCAGTGTTTTGTACGCTTTTTAGGAATTTCTCTAGGTCTAATAAAGTCGTGGAATTTCTCTAGGTCTAATAAAGTCGTGAGAATTAGAAGTTCGGGAGTGGGGGAATGCAAGAATTTGAGGGTAAATAAAAATCCATGCGCGAATAAGAGCTATAAGAATCTCATGGACAATAATCTAGCATACAACATGGTTAAATAGAATAAAAAAGATAAAAGGGAAAAAAAATTTCTAGGTTTTGCTTTGCTAGGGTTTCGTTGCAGTTGTTTTATCGTTGCCCTATGGAATCTCGGATCATCATCGCCTCTCTCCTAGCAGCATCAATGGAAGGACTAATGCTTTGTCCTTTGTTGCGCCGCCTAGGGAAAAACCATAGGTTTGCTTCCACTGCTTTTCCAAATTGGATATTAATACCTCTATTCAACGTGGCGACGTCACATCATTGATGGGAGTTTAATAGTTTATGTTGGTAAACCCAATTGACTACAAATTATCTTCCTCGTGTATTCAAGATGGGCTTTTCTCCTTTGAATGTTAGATTTCATTGGCTGACATGTTTTTTGGTTAGTCATTGTTTTCGGTTTTCTATTGTCCTTTGCTAATGCAACACTCTGATGGTGCTCATCTTAGCAGATATAGAATCCTAGTGGGTTTGGGATTCGAGTATGGGATCCAGGTTGTATTCTAATTTCAGGCTCTAATTGAATTTGGTCCGTGTCTTCAGTGCTTTTCAAGTCTGGCTCAGGGATCCGAGTAGGTTCGGTTTCTGGCCTTCTGGGCTCCAATCTAGATTAAATTTTCATGCACTCGGTTTTGGGATTTAAGTTTTCTGTCACAACACCTTTTTTTTTTTTTTCTTTTTTTTTTTTTGTAAAGTCTAGTTGTCTGGTTAATTATCTTTTGCTTTTGCTTTGTCCATTTCTCGCATGGTCAAATATAATTACATGCAGTAGTTTTTTTCTTTTTTTTCCTTTTCATCACAAGGTCCTAGGATGTGTATAAGCCTAGTGATAGGAGCATTTTAATGCGACGTTTTAACTGCATTTCCCTACATTTCTTACGTTATTTCCTTATTAAAACCCTGTTTAGGAAAGTTTCCATTCTTTGATTGGGAAAGTTCCTATTTGTAGAAAGTTTATATTTTTGTAGTTTCTATTTATCATTTTTAGTAAGTTTCCATTTTCAGTTTAGGAAAGTTGCCATTTTTCATTTTAGGAAAGTTTCTATTTTTCTTATTAGTTTCTATTTTTAGGACCTCCAAGCAAGTGGAAAATCTTGAGGAGGAAAATCAAAGTTGCAAGCAAGTGGAAAATCTTGAGGAGGAAAATCAAAGTTGCAAGCAAGTGGAAAATCTTGAGGAGGAAAATCAATTCAAGTTGAACAAGTGATAAACAAGTGGGAAGATATTTTTTACAAATTTGTCTAACATATCTAGCCTTTCATTTATGTTCATCTCCACCCTCCATTCATCATTTTTTGGGCTATAAATACACTTCTCCTCTCACTCTCAAAACCAATTCCTTCATCCATCTCATCTTCTTTGTCCCTCCATTTCCTTTCCATTTTTCCACCAATTCCTTCATCCATCTCATCTTCTTTGTCTCTCCATTTCCTTTCCATTTTCCTTTTCCATTCTCTAGTTCTTAGTTCTGCGTTTTCAAGCAAGGAGAGGAAGAAGAAGAAGGAGCCGTGAAGATCATATCCTCCATCATCCACCTTGAAGGCTTGCTTCCAAGATTCAAGATTCAACCATCTAGCTCTCCATCTCCATCTCCACTCACGGTGTAATTCGTTCCTTTTCCTTGTAACCTTTTTGGTTTCCTTGTTTGATTTCGTATGAACTTGTTTCTAGCTAACAATAATGTTTAGGGCAAAGTTTAAGCCCAATTTCTATGTTTAAATAAAGTTTTCGAATTCTATAATTGTGATTCTAAGTTGCTTATGTGAGTTTGTTCGATTAAATTTGCTTTACAGAAAACTTTTATATGTTTATCTTATTTGGGTCGACACTTATAGGATTTGCATGTAATTGGTGCTAGGTTTAAGAACATGAAATCGACTTTTCGTTTTGTGTAACTTGAATCAAAAGTAGTAAAGGTTCTGGACAAGAATCGAATTTAATTGAAGAGGATTGCAATTAGGTGGACTTTTCCATAACTAAGTTGTACACTTGAGTTGATAGCCTTTCTCTATGTCTAATGCGTTGAACATGTCATGATTGACTAGCTTTCTAGGGTTTGATTGCATGTTTGATAGGATTAATCTAGGTGCTTTCGCTTAGGTTAATTAGCATTGAAAAGTAAAATATGGGAAATCATTTGCTTTCGAATGTTTCACATGATCAACTCCTCTCTCATGACTTGGAAGAACAATTATAGGGTTTGAATCGAATTTGATTACATGGAATTAATTTTGATCTTTGTTCCTTATGTTTCATTCTTGTACATGTGTTTTTATATTTTCTTTATCTTAATTTTCAATTCTATAATTCTTAAACCCCCCCCCCTTTTATTTTGTTACTTGTATATATTTCTATTCTTTATTTTATTTTTGTAAATAATACTTTATTATTTTAATTCTTTATTTGTTTATACAATTGTATATATTTATATTCTTTATTTTATTTTTGTAAATAATACTTTTCTTTATTTGTTTCACAATTACAAGTGTACCCTCAATCCCCGGATAGAACGATCCCTATTTACCATATACTAACGATGACATTTTACAGGGTTAAATTATGCGCTTCCCAAGAGCGCATCACCTTGTAGGTATTTATTTTGATCATAATTAAGGTGAAGATAATTTACTATATACTATTTCTCAAAGCACTGTTCATTGGCTTATGAACAGTGACTACTCCAGTCGAGCTGATCATAGATGAAAAGACGATTTTGCCCCTACCTGCTGTTTCTTGCCTCAACACCTGGCGTATTGCTCCGTGCTATCGTGTCTTTGCTACTTCACTCCACAGAGAGTGAGAGAGAGAGAGAGTTGGCGAAGGAAGTGCTGCTGTTTGTTAGCATCTACGACTCAGATTCCACCTGCTACGCTGTTGGCTGAGAAATCGCAACCGACTCTGATTCCATCAGCTTCAACTGATTTGGGGGTAATTTTAGTTCTGATATTGACGCAGCATCTCAATCAATTCTGCATGTCATGATTGTGTCATTTTTTCTTCGATTTAGGGTTTCTTTGTTGGGTTTTTGTCAAATTCGATTCGGTTTGAAAGATTTAGCGTTTGTCAAATTCGATTCCCTTCTTTGTGTATGACTGATTTGGGATTTCGGTGATGAGTTAAATTCTTGGGTTCCCCTGGAATTTATGATCTATTGTTTGTTGTGACCTTGACATCGTCCTTACACTTTCTGAAGGCACAGTCCAAAAAGGGTTCTTCGTAGGGGGCTGAATTAATGCTCAAAATGAAGACCATGTTGGGAAAATCATGCTTTGTTTGATCTTGAGGAAGTGTGTTTTTGTGCTGCAAATTAGTTAAAATGGGTAGATTACTCTGGCCTGATATCGACTTTGTTTGAAGCTTTTGGCTTTCTTTGATTTATTTCCAGTAGTACTGGAGTATGTTGGTGGCTTTAGGTTAATCTTAATTTTTTCTTCTAGATGTGAAGGAACCTTTATAAGAAAATTGATATGATTTGATTGCTGGAATAAAATTAGGTAAAATTTTTAAGCAGTTCAAGACATTGAAATTTTATCACATGGGTTTTGTCCATGATGGAAACTATGGAGTGTATCAATTGTGTTTGGTTTGTAATTGAAACTATAGTACCCTACTTTGAATCTTTGTTTATGTCTTGAGGCTTTGAAAGTATGTGATCATGTCAAGAACAAAATTGGGAGATTAATTTCCACATCACACAGTGAATGAAGATATAGGGACAGTGAGACAGTGAGAGAGAGGTTGAGTTGGGTATATATGAAAAAGAGAGCTTTATTGCGGTTTTGCTTGGTTTTGGCTTTCTGGGTTTTTGGTTTTCTTTCTTTCTCTCTCTAGGAACGTGACCTGCTGCTCTAAATTATTTAAAGACCCACAAATCCACAATAAAAATCTGCCCAGAAGGACAGATCAATTCTAATGATTCCTCATAAGTATTCCATGCACTTCAGTAAGTTTAAAATCAAGTTTTGATAGAGATTCTAATAAAAATTGTCTTTTCTGATTAGAGAATCCAATGCTCTCTAATGGTTACTGATAATTTTTTTTTATTGTATTTCTTTCGTTCTTGCAGGTTATAAGTGGCTGTCCTCCAACTCCACCAGTAACAACCTACTCTTGTTACATTTTTATTAACTTCATAAACTTTATACAATCACTTTGATACTTACGAAAAATAAGTATGAATTTTTGCCGTTCATGTCTGCATTTTATGTAATCATTAGAGAGCATTACATTCTCTAATTATTAAAGATATCTAGGCTAATGTACATGTATATGCATTTATTTCCTCACACAGCAATAGTAATCTACACAGGTAACATAATTAATTAATTAATTAACTACCATGCTGAAAGATCATGATCAACAAAGTGATCTAACCTTTCTCTAGCATTTTTTGCCCTTCATGTATGCATTTTATGCTCAAAAATCATGATCAACAAAAGCCAACCTACGTGTCTCTAGCATCGTAACTTTCTCCATATTCTTAGCAACTTGATGAAGAGCAGTGGCAATGTTCAAAGGAGAGAGGGGTCAAGGACTCAAGCCTTTCCCCACAGCCATAATTGTCTCAGCAGTAACCTCAAATACTTATTCTGCAGTTTGTGCTACAACAATTGGTTTGTTTAAGTTGATTATTTTTTTTTGCTTATGATCAGATGGCCCTGAGAATTGGGAAAGCCTCTGAACAAAATCTTCCATGGTCTTCTCCTTTTTCTCTTCAAATGTCCCACCTCCCAGCATACTCACAGTTCTTCTTAAATTGGTAGAACCATCTAATGTGTCTATATCTAGCATATCAAAGTCTTCCTCTGAATCAAAATCCTCTTCAACTTGCTTGCTTTCCTTATTCATTTTGTCTTCCGTCGTCAGTTTCTTCTTCAACTTAGAGTAAGATTGTCCTTTGTTTGATTTTGTAGTAAAATGATAAAGACGATGATTTCTGTTGCTGGTGTTCTGACTACACATGAGATTAATGATACGTGCAAAAGCAATCGCCAATTTAAACCCTGAAAAATGTAGTTGTTAGTATAGCATAAGCAGGGATCGTTCAAGCCGGGGATTGATGGTGCTTACATGTGAAACGAAAATAAGAGAAAGAATTTACCAAAACAAACAAAACTATCAATTATATATAGACAACAATTCGAAATTTACTAAGAATCCAAGTTATAGTCAAATTAGAAATCCATATACAACACAAATACAAACAACAAATTATAATTAAACTCTAACTACACAAATCCATGTACAACACAAACTCTAACAAGTTAACATCACAATTACAAATCCTAAAACACTATTCATGAAAACACTATTCACGAAATTAAAATATATTTTCAGATTATTTACTTGATTATTTACGATTTACATGCATACTAAAAACCTAAATCGATTTTATTTATTTACAAATATACAAGAACACAAAACATAAAAGATAGGGGGTTTTAAAGATCAAAGTATAAATTTTTAGAAAACAATAAAAGAATAAAAACGTTTCTATACAAAGGTGGGAAAAGAAAAAATTTTGGAAAACAATTCATCAAGAACTAATCAAGAACAACATATTCATGCATCCCTTAATCTTGTTAATTACCATGGAAATATATCAACCCAAGAAACAAAGTTACAAGCGCCCAATGTCCCTTATATGACTTCCCTTTACACAATTGATCGACGAAGCGCCAAACCAACATATTCCAAACGCAAGTATCACACAATCGAAGCGACTCATAATCTCATGCATTCAAATCATTAAGAGCAAGTGAAAGTTTAGTCAATAAACATGCAAATTCAAGTACTCAAAGCGAATCTTTTTATTACATGCATAATCTGATCTCGACCTTTGTCCAAAGCCTTTACCACTATATTGAATTAGGGTCGCGAAGCGTTAACCTAATTACTAGCTCCAATTACATGCAATCATCCTAAGTTTGCAACAAAGAACAAAAACATGCAAAAGTTATCTATAAAACAAAACCACATTATCATTCCATATTTCGGCAATTAATCAAGATCAAACATACATAGACAAATCAATCATTGAAAAATTCATCCAAATTGCATCCAAAAATCAGAAAATTAACTCATGGTTTAAGTTTTACACAAAGAAAAACAAAAACAGAAATTATATCTAACAAGTTACAAAACCGAGAAGAAAACATGATGAAGATGGTAAGAACAACCCTTAGACACGTCCCAAGGTTCCAAAGCAGCTCCAAGGTGGTGGCACAAGGTGAAGATCAAGGCAAAGGTGGAGGATGGCACGGCTAGAACTTGCAAGATGCGAAAACCTGAAACTCAAGAGCAAACCGGTGAGAAACGAAATTGTGGAGAATAATGTGTAACCCCTGAAAGTCTAATACACATGGTATATATAGAAGAACGTTCCAAGGCACTCCCAATTCGTTTCTACTTGGTTTCTCTTAGTTCGTGTTGATCTAGGACTTCTTTGAGACAAAACAGATTTCTGGCAGGATTGACCTCAGTGCAGTAAAACGGCCATAACTTCCTCTAGAAAATAGATATTGACAAACCGTAAAAATATATGGAAACTAGACATCCGTAGCTTTCCAACCATATAAACATCATAATTTTATGAGCTCTGATAGATTTTTGACACTCTGTTGAAGTTGACTGATCTGCACAGGAAGATTTCCGAATCTGTAATGATTTCGACTTTTAAAGCACAAGTTGTGTCCAATTCGGTTTTCCTTTGCATCACGTGCCTCTCACATGTCTTCCACGCCTTTTCTGAAGTAAAAACATCAAGAACCCCCTAGAACCTTGTGGAGAAAAACCGGTGAGAAATCGAATTTGTGGAGAAAAAGTGTAATGCCTGGACTTCTAATACACAAGGTATATATAGGAGGACGTCCCAAGGCTCTCCCAATTCGTTTCTACTTGGTTTCTCTTAGTTCGTGTTGCTTTAGGACTTCTTTGGCACAAAACAAATTTCCGGCAGGATTGACCTCAGTCCACTAAAACGGCCATAACTTCCTCTAGAAAATAGATATTGACAAACCGTAAAAATATATGGAAACTAGACATCCGTAGCTTTCCAACCATATAAACATCATAATTTTATGAGCTCTGATAGATTTTTGACACTCTGTTGAAGTTGACTGATCTGCACAGGAAGATTTCCGAATCTGTAATGATTTCGACTTTTAAAGCACAAGTTGTGTCCAATTCGGTTTTCCTTTGCATCACGTGCCTCTCACATGTCTTCCACGCCTATTCTGAAGTAAAAACATCAAGAACCCCCTAGAACCTTCAAGAATCTCACAGAAAATTTAATCCAAACTCAACAAGAAGTCCAAACTCCACATTGCTTTGTAATTTGAATATCTTGTTGCTTCCTCTTCCATGTGCACGGCATATGACCTTCTTGGGACTTCTAGATGCTCCTTGTATGTTCCATAGGCTTCTCCTAGCTTCCACAGGTCTTCTAGTATGAGTAGAACTCCATATGTAAGTAGGTTTCCTAGTTGAATACAAACTTATTTTTCCGAGATGCTTCTACACTCTTCTGGAACCTTCTTGTGTAATCATTTTTCAACAGGGACTCCTTGTCACACTAGTATTCCTTATCTGAGTAGAATTAGGTTTCCTTGTTCAAGTAGAACTTCTAATTTCCGCGACTTAAGAGTTTGAATCCAAGTCAGCTTCTGATTCCTACTCCAACTAGGATTCCTTTTCCTAGTCAAACTGGGAGAACCTCCATTTCTTCATTTCTTTCCATTTCTGCGCCACTTGTGCTTCCTTAGCCATTTTTGGACCTTGAGACTCCATTTTCACCTGCAAAACACTAACTAAGTTAAATTGATCAAGATAAAGGAAATAACTTGGCAAAATATAGGGTTTAAACATTATAAACGTCGCATTTCATGCTCCTATCAAATACCCCCACACTTAGCTTTTGCTAGTCCCTTAGCAAAATCAATATAACAAACCAAAAGGACTACAACAAAAACAAAGAAGTTATCGAAAATAAATTAAGTATAGAGAACGAAAAACACAAGGACACAAAGACAAGAAAAACGTTGACAACACTTTGACAAAATTAAGACAAAAACGTCACAAGCTAAGACACAAACGTTGACACACAAAAACCTCTATTGCCCTTTAACATATCGTCTCAGAAATCTCATGCTTTCAAGTCACCAAGATTAACACTTAACCAAGCATCACATCATCAAGATATTCAAGAGTTAATTACAAGATATAATCCACATATAAGCATGTAAGACTTGGGGGTAAACAATGGTGGTGGGTTCTTTAACATATTTCAAACAAGTCATGATTCAAACCTCACATGGATAAATCACTCTTTCTTCTCTCAGATTCAAGGCTCATGCTTAAAAGCTTATCACTTAAGTATATGTGAAACAATAGCAAGTAAATCACATATGTATAAGAAACGAAAGCACATATATTTATTTTTTCAAAGATCTCATGAAAGATATCAACCACTTGCACAGATGAACTCAAGCCATAAGTTCAACAGTCATGACTCATCTCCACAGATCAAAGGTTGTCCCATCTTAAGGATCAAAGAGGTCTTACAATTCAAGGTTGTAATGGGGCCAAGGCTGAAGGTTAAAAGAAACGAAAGAATAGGAAAATCACAAAGTATCCTAAAAACCTAGTAGAGCACTTGTTGATGTAGAGAGACCAATTTCGAACTCCACCATAGCAGAAGTGACGCCAAGTCCTCCTTCAAGACTTCATAAAAGGGCCAAGTGCCATCATGTTGGGCCCAAACTTCATTCTAACCTTCTTTTGAACAAGTGAATTGGACAAAGACCAAATTTCTTTATCAATGGGCCTTCACTTCAAAGAAAACTCCAAATCCACTAAGTATAGGGGACTAAAATCCATAAACATAAACAATAAAACACATTTTTTTCTTTTTTCCGTAATATATATATATATATATATATATATTTTTTACGATTTCATTCTTTTTTTTCTTTTTTTTTTCTTTTCGGCAATACATACAATATTTCTCTTAGGGACAAGTCTACCCCCACACTTGAACTTCTTCATGTCTTCAAAAGTCATCCTTGACGCCAAAACTCCAAGCAAAGTCTAAAAAATATGCTCCACTAAGACTTTAGAACAAAGGGTAAGGATATAACTATACTAAGGTTAAGGGTTAAGGAATTTTGAGGGTGATGAAAGAAAATGTTCAATGTAGGCTCAAAATGGTTAAACTAGGGGAGTCCCACGACGGGCACAAATAGGGACACATGCTATATTTGGCTATGGTGATAAAAATCCTAAGTTGCCTTTATCCTTTCCAGAATCAGGGACATGTATTGATAAAAGTTTCAACAAGCACAAAAGTGAATTCTAGCATTCTCCAGTCCATCAAACTTAATCTATGGCAAGTGATCAATCAAGATGAAAGAATAATGAGATCAACAAAATCATCGCCAATAAAATAAGAGTATAATTCATTTTTTCATTAATCACTCAACAAAGAAAGGGCACATGGCTCAAATTCTCACAAGGGTTTATTATGAATCATAACTTATCTTCCTCATGTTCATATTCTATACCAAAGTTACGCACATACCATATCTACTACGCATTCATATGCTTTTCATAAATCATAATTAACCAAAGAATATCATCAAACATTATCTCAATCTTGTGATCCTCTTTTAGCCTTAATTTCAGAGATATAAGCTCATCCTAGACAGTTAAAAGGGCATCCTAAGACTCGATCACAAAACAAAACAAAAACTACACATAAAAGTGACGCAACAAACAAGACAAAAACGTTTTGGACTTAGGGATATTTCCCTTCTCCTTTCGGTAACTCCTTTGGAACATGACCAGGTAAAGAGAGGAACGATTTTGGCGGAGCTTAGCTCACTTGATTGACAGGGGACGAGACCCTTTGTCAGCACTTCTCATATCCAAACTAGACCTTAGACATCACATCCCATTGGATGCGCCTACGATGAAGAAGATATTTACCCAAAATTCATTTTGACTCTAACAATAAACAAACAAACAAAACACATAAGTATAAAAATCGAAACATATAACACAAAACCTAAAACAAAGTTAACGCAATTTTTTTATTTTTCTGTATTTTTCCGATTTTTTATTTTGTTTTCTTTTTATAACCACAAAACTAACTTCTAAAAACAAAGTGAAACGTTATACCCTCCCCTACACTTAAATCATGCATTGTCCTCAATGTATAAACAAGTATAAAGCATGCAAAGCATAAATCAAGTATAGAATAAGAGATAACGCAAGAAATCCTAAAACAAAGACAAAGGTTTTCGAAAATAAAGGAGAAGGGAAGAGTTCAAGAGAGCAAATCTGCGTTGATGGCTCCTCCACAGCTACGGATGAAATGGGTTGCCTCCCATGCAGCGCTTAATGTTTAAAGTCTTTCAGCCTAGACTTGCACCTTCATTTATTCCTCTGGTTGTGGCGCATCTTAGAAGGGTACATCCTCCACATTATACTCCACAAACGCCTCATAGTAAGGCTTAAGACGATGTCCATTTACCTTGAATTCCGCTCCAGTTGTTTGACTCTTTATCTGTATAGCACCATGAGGAAAAACATGAGTAACAATAAAAGGACCAACCCATCTAGAACGTAACTTACCAGGAAAAAGCTTTAATCTAGAATGAAATAAAAGAACTTTTTGACCAACTACAAAGGCCTTTCCACGAATCATCTTATCATGAAAAGCCTTTGTCTTTTCCTTGTAAATTCTTGCACTATCATAGGCATCATTTTGAATTTCCTCAAGCTCATTGAGTTGCAACTTCCTATGAAGGCCAGCTTCGTCCAAGTCCATGTTGAATGCCTTAACTGCCCACCAAGCTCTATGTTCCAACTCCACAGGTAAGTGGCACAGTTTCCCATACACCAAACGAAATGGTGACATCCCAATTGGTGCCTTGAAAGCCGTCCTATATGCCCAAAGAGCATCCTCGAAACGTTGACTCCAATCTTTCCTTGAACGTCCCACAGTTTTCTCAAGTATCCTCTTGATCTCCCTATTTGAAACTTCTGCTTGTCCACTCGTTTGAGGATGATAAGGCGTTGAAACCTTATGAGTAACGTTGTACTTCCTAAGCAAAGCGTCAATGGTCTTGTTGCAAAAGTGAGAACCTCCTTCACTAATGAGTGCTCTAGGCATGCCAAACCTACTGAAAATGTTAGACTTTATAAACTCTGCAACAACCTTAGAATCATTAGTCCTGGTGGCTTTCGCTTCCACCCACTTAGAAACATAATCAACAGCCAAGAGAATATAAAGAAAACCATTAGATGAAGGAAAATGACCCATAAAATCAATACCCCAAACATCAAAAATTTCGACAATTATAACGGAAGTTAAAGGCATTTGATCTCTAGGTCCTAAATTTCCGGTTCTTTGGCATCTATCACATGTCATACAAAAATTATATGCATCTTTAAACAACGTAGGCCAATAAAAACCAGATTCCAACACCTTCCTAGCAGTTCTATCAGAGCCAAAGGGACCACCACATTGTTTAGAATGACAAAACTCAAGTATAGCTTTTTGTTCATTATGAGGCACACATCTCCTTATCAATTTATCAGAACAATATTTCCACAAGTAAGGATCATCCCAAACATATTATCTAGCTAAAAACTTAAGTCTATCACGTTGAGCACTTAACATATTACTAGGGAACGTTTTGGACACCAAATAATTAACAATATCTGCATACCAAGGCTCACTTACCTGGATTCCGAAGAGTTGTTCATCCGGAAACATCTCCACTAAGGGTATGGCGTCCTCTTCACTCACTAGCCTACTCAAGTGGTCTACCACAACGTTGTCAGAGCCCTTCTTGTCCTTGATCTCAACATCAAACTCTTGAAGCAAGAGTATCCAACGAATTAGCCTAGGTTTTGCCTCCTTCTTTGACATTAGGTACCTTAAAGCTGCATGATCAGAATAAATAATAACTTTAGTACCCATCAAATAAGATCGAATTTTTTCTTAGGCAAAAACAACAGCTAAAAGTTCTTTTTCAGTTGTAGAGTAATTGAGTTGAGCATCATTAAGGGTCCTGGACGCATAGTAGATGGCATAGGGCTTCTTGTCCTTCCATTGGCCAAGCACGGCCCCAACTGCATAATCTGAAGCATCACACATGATCTCAAAGGGTAGAGACCAATCTGGTGGAAGCATAATTGGTGCAGACGTTAGAAGCTCCTTCAGAGTGTTGAATGCCTTCTTGCAATCCTCATCAAACTCAAATGCCACCTCCTTTTGAAGTAGACGACATAGGGGCCTAGAAATCTTGGAAAAGTCCTTGATAAAACGCCTGTAGAAACCTGCATGACCAAGAAAAGAACGGACCTCCCTCACACTTGTGGGGTATGGTAAGTATCTAACAAGTTCTACTTTAGCTTTATCTACTTCAATTCCACGTTTAGAGATAATATGCCCTAAAACTATTCCTTGTTTAACCATAAAGTGACATTTTTCCCAATTTAAAACAAGGTTAGTTTCTTCACAACGTTCAAGTATCAATTCTAAGTTACTTAAGCAATTTTCGAAATCTTTACCAAAGACAGAAAAGTCATCCATAAAAACTTCAATAATTTTCTCAATAAAATCAGAAAAGATACTTACCATGCACCTTTGGAACGTACCTGGGGCGTTGCATAGTCCGAATGGCATTCTTCTGTAGGCAAACATTCCAAAAGGACAAGTGAAGGTCGTTTTCTCTTGATCCTCATGAGCAATGGTGACAGGAGCATAAAATGCGACGTTTATAATGTTTAAACCCTATATTTTGCTAAGTTATTTCCTTTATCTCGATCAATTTAACTTAGTTAGTGTTTTTCAGGTGAAAATGGAGTTTCAAGGTCCGAAAATGACTAAGGAATGCACATGTGGCGCAGAAATGGAAAGAAATGAAGAAATGGAAGTTCTCCCAGTTTGACTAGGAAAAGGAATCCTCGTTGGAGTAGGAATTAGAAGCTGACTTGGATTCAAACTCTTAAGTCGCGGAAATTAGGAGTTCTACTTGAACAGGGAAACCCAATTCTACTCAGATAAGGAATCCTAGTGTGACAAGGAGTCCCTGTTGGATAAGGATTACTCAAGAAGGTTCCGGAAGAGTGTAGAAGAATCGCAGAAAAGAAGTTTGTATTCAACTAGGAAACCTTCTTGCATATGGAGTTCTACTCATACTAGGAGACCTGTGAAAGCTAGGAGAAGTCTATGGAATGTACAAGAATCATCTAGAAGACTCAAGAAGGTCATATGCCGTGCACATGGAAGAGGAAGCAACAAGAGATTCGAATTACAAAGCAATGTGGAATTTGGACTTCTTGTTGAGTAAGGATTGAATTGCCGTGAGATTCTTGAAGGTTCTAGGGAGTTCTTGACGTTTCTAGTTCAGAATAGGCGTGGAAGACATGTGAGAGGCATGTGATGTGAAGGAAAACCGAATTGGACTCAACTTGTGCTTCAAAAGTCAAATCCATTACAGATTCGGAAATCTGCCTGTGCAGATCACTCAACTTCAACGGAGTGTCAAAAATATCTCAGAGTTTAGAAAATTATGATCTTTATATGGTTGGAAAGCTACGGATGTCTAGTTTCCATATATTTTTATGGTTTGTCAATATCTATTTTCTAGAGGAAGTTATGGCCGTTTTGGTGGACTGAGGTCAATCCTGCCGGAAATTTGTTTTGTGCCAAAGAAGTCCTAAAGCAACACGAACTAAGAGAAACCAAGTAGAAACGAATTGGGAGAGCCTTGGGACGTCCTCCTATATATACCTTGTGTATTAGAAGTCCAGGCGTTACACTTTTTCTCCACAAATTCGATTTCTCACCGGTTTGCTCTCGAGTTTCAGGTTTTCGCATCTTGCAAGTTCTAGCCGTGCCATCCTCCATCTTTGCCGTGATCTTCACCTTGTGCCACCACCTTGGAGCTTCTTTGGGTCTTTGGGACATGATCAAGGGTTGTTCTTACCATCCTCCCTATGTTTTCTTCACGGTTTAGTGTACTTGTAGATGTAATTTCTGTTTTTATTTTTCTTTGTGTAAAACCGAAACCATGAGTTAAATTTCTGATTTTTGGATGCGATTTTGATGTTCTTTTCAATGTTTGGTTTGTTTATGTGTTCTTGATCTTGATTAATTGCCAAATATATGGAATGACAATCTGGTTTTGATTTATAGAAAACTTTTGCATGTTCTTGTTCTTTGGTGGCCAACTTAGGATGATTGCATGTAATTGGAGCTAGTAATTAGGTGAACGCTTGTTGATCCTAGTTCAATATGGTAGTAAAGACTTTGTACAAAGGTCGAGATCAAATTATGCATGTAATGAAAAGACTTGCTTTGAGTACTTGAATTTGCATGTTTATTGACTAATCTTTCACTTGCTCTTAATGATTTGAATGCATGAGATTATGAGTCGCTTCGATTGTGTGATACTTGCATTTGAAATATATTGTTTAGGCGCTTGTTCTACTCAATTGTGTAAAGGGAAGTCATATAAGGGACATTGGGCGCTTGTAACTTTGTTTCTTGGTTGATATCGTTCCATGGTAACTAAAAGATTAAAGATTGCATGAATGAATTGAGCTTGAATTGTTTTCCAAAAATACTTCTTTTCCCACCTTTGTATAGAAACTATTTTTATTCTTTTATTGTTTTCTGAAATTTTTATAGTTCGATCTTCAAAACCCCCCTATCTTTATGTTTTCTTGTTTGTGTATATGTGTAAATCGATTTAGGTTTTTAGTATGCATGTAAATTGTGAATAACTTGTTAATAATCTGAAAATATAATTTAATTCCGTGAATAGTGTTTTCGTGAATAGTAATATGTGTTTGTGTTATACATGGATTTTTGTAGTAGAGTTTAATTAGGATTTGTTGTTTGTGTTTGTGTTGTATTTGTATTTCTAATTCGTGTTAGTTTAGAATTTGTTTTCTATTTTAATTTGGTTTTCTAGTTTGTATATGATTAGTATTCTTTGTTGTATATGGATTTCTAATTTGACTATGACTTGTAAAATGTATTCTAGTAGAAGTAGGATTTCTAATCTGATTCTAACTTGTATTTGTATTTTCTTGTAAATTTTGACATGTTTATTTATACTTATAATTTTCGTATACTTGTATATTCTTTTCTTTAAATTTATCTCACATGTTAGCACCCTCAATCCCCGGTTTAGAACGATCCCTGCTTATTCTATACTAACGCTCGACATTTTCAGGGTTTAAATTGGCGAATGCTTTTGCACGTATCAAATGGCGATTTGATTGTAACCAGAATATCCATCCAAGAAGCAATAAAACTCATGGCCAGCCAACCTCTCAAGCATCTGATCAATGAATGGCAAAGGGAAGTGATCCTTCCTAGTAGTGGCGTTGAGCTTCCTATAGTCAATACAAACTCGATGTCCAGTCACAGTTCTCTGAGGCACTATCTCGTTTTCTGCATTCTTCACAACAGTTATTCTAGACTTCTTTGGTACAACTTGAACTGGTGAAACCCACTTAAAGTCTGAAATAGGGTATATGACGCCACAATCAAGGAGCTTGATGACCTCTTTCTTCACAACTTCCATCATAGGTGGATTCAAACGTCTTTGAGCCTCCCTAGTTGGCTTGGCTCCCTCCTCAAGCAAAATCCTATGGACACAAGTGGTAGGGCTAATTCCCTTTATATCCGCTAAAGTCCAACCAATTGCAGTCTTGTGCCTCTTAAGCATCTCCACAAGCTTGTCCTCTTGAGTTGACGTCAAAGATGATGAAATGATTACAGGTAATGTCTCCTTGTCCCCCAAGTAAGCATACTTCAAATGATCTGGCAATGGCTTAAGTTCTAGGGTAGGTGCCTGAATCACTGAAGGTAAAGGTTTATTAGTAGAGATGGGGAGTGAAAAAGAAGGAGATGACTTACCTACAAAGGACGTTGCCTCAAGAGAAGCAACGTTTTCAAGGTGGATGGTATCATAGAAATCCGTGAGTTTTTCTTAGGCATGGTGGCGCCATCCTCAAAGATCCCTACGCCATTTGCAATGGTTGAAGCCATGGCATCCTCCTTTACAATCTCCATGAATTTCTGCGCAAGATCATCAAGTATATCAATAGAAAAACGTGATTGAAAATCACCTAAGGGATACCTCATAGCTTCAAAGATATTGAAACCAACAACTTCTCCATCAAATTCCATTAACAAGGTGCCAGAATACACATCAATTTTAGTCCTAGCCGTCCTCATGAAGGGGCGGCCTAGCAATAATGGTGTTGACATGGAAGATGGCTCTTCCATCTCTAGAACGTAGAAATCTGCTGGGAAAATGAGCTCTCCTACCTACACAAGTACATCCTCAACTAACCCCTTAGGGTATGCATTAGATCGATCTGCCAATTGAATAATGACATTATCATGTTTAAGTTCACCTAGACTTAGAGATTCATAAACAGAATAAGGCATGACATTTATAGAAGCACCTAAGTCTAGCATGGCATTTTCGAATCTACTCGTTCCAATGACACAAGGGATAGAAAAACTCTCTGGATCCTTACACTTTTCAGGCATTTTGCGTTGAAGCACAGCTGAGACTTTCTCATTTACCTTCACCACCTCCCTCTCACGGTTTTGTCTCCTTGTGGTGTAAAGCTCCTTCAAGAATTTGGCGTACTTAGGAATCTGCTTTATGGCCTCAAGGAGAGGGATGTTCACTTGCACCTTCTTAAAAGTTTCCAAGATGGCCTTTTCGGCCTCATCTTTCTTGGACTTAGCAAATCTGCTTGGGAAAGGCAAGGGAGAACAAGATGGATTAGCCAAAACCGAATTGAAAGAGTTAGAAGCATTACCTTGAAATTTCGGTTTTGCATTTGAAGGTGGAGATGTCACATGAGCCTTGGACGTAGTAGGGTCCTCCTCCTCCTCCAGTGTTGACGTTGAAACCTTCTTAGGAGGCTTTGGAGGGTCTACAAGGGTCTTACCACTCCTTGTAGTGACTATCTTTGCTTGCTCAAAGTGAGGATTAGGGATGGTGCCACTTGGAAGTTTGCCTTGTTCATGAAACTTACCCATAAACTCCACAACTTGGCTCATCTGTTTCTTCATCTCAGCTCCATCTGTAGATATGGCGTTAATTTGGTTCCCATGATTCGTTTGACCTGCAATCAAAGCTTGAGTAGATTTGGTTACTGCCTTGATCAAATCATCATTAGAAGAAGAAGAAGCATTTGAATTAAAAGGTGTAGGGTTAGGGATTTGAGGTGCACTTTGAACGTTGTCATTGTCCTTCGAACGAAAGTTAGGGTGATCCATCCATCCAGGATTGTAATTGTTTGAGTAAGGATCATTCCTAGGACGTTGGAACCCTTGTTGAAAGCCTAAGGCGTTGACACCTTCAAGTCCTCCACTTTCCATGAGTTGAGGGCATTGGTCAGACACATGCCCTTGCATAGAACAAACTCCACACACCATGACTTGTCCATGTGCTCCCTGAGACACAAGAGAAGTAAGTTTGTTAATTTTATCTTCCAATTGAGCTAAAGTACTTACCTCATGGACCCTTTCACGTGTGGTGGTGGTTTTGGGCCTAGAGCTTCCATATTGTTGTTGATTCAAGGCCCTATTCTCAATTAGAACCATTCCAGCCACAGGTTCCTTGTTAACAAATGATCCACCAGAAGCTGCATCTAGCATGTCTCTTTCCAAAGGTATGAGCCCGTCATAAAAGCAAGTGAGCAAGGTCTCATCCTTCATGCCATGTTGAGGGCATTGAGTGATAAGAGACTTGAACCTCTCAAAGTACGCTGCGTAGGACTCATCCTGCCCTTGTTGGATGCCACTTATCTTCTTCCTTAACATGATGATGCGAGATGTAGGAAAATACTTCTCAAGAAACGCCTTCATCATGTCTGCCCAAGATGCAATTCGTCCACTAGGTAACTCATAGAGCCATTGCTTTGCCTTGTCAGCCAACGAAAATGGGAAGGCCTTCAGCTTCAAAATTTGCTCATCCGCCCCTTGAGGTTTCATGCTAGTGCATATGAACTGGAATTCCATCAGGTGTTGGTTAGGATCTTCCATAGAGAGTCCATGGAAGGTAGGAAGACGATGAAGTAACCCAGACTTCAACTCAAAATCAGCTATTGCCCCCTCAGTTGCAGCAGGGTAGGTTATGCAAGTAGGGACGCCACCAGGTGGGATGACGGATGTAGAAAGTTGCCTGATGGTGAGAGCCATTGGTGGTGGTGGTGGTGGAACGACTAAGAGTGTATGAGGTGATGGGGGTGGTGTTTGGTGTGGTGATTGATCAACTGAAGTGGCGGAAGTTTCTGATCCTCCCTCTATTCTATTCCCTTCACTGTCTAATTGAAGCTCACGGATTTGAAGAGGTGTATTCACTTGAACGTCAAAGATGTTCGAGTTCTTCTTCAATCTCTCAAGTCTATCTTTGATCACGTGAAGAGGTGTTTTGGTGTACTTAGGTGGTTCAGATGATCCAGACATTCATTGATCCTGAAATAGAATGAAAGAATTAAGTTAGTATGGTATAAACAAGACGTGGACCAAGGTACACACATCAAAATGTCACATATATACATGTATCAACCAAGGTCAACAAAATTTTTATAATGGTTAGTTACAATCTTTTACAATTTTTGAAGTAATCAACTTAAATAAGTAGTCGTTAAGTCAAGGTTTAGACGTGCGGCCCAAAGATTCTAATGTTAATGCAAGTCTCCCCCTCTTTATCTTTTGGTAACTCTTTTCACACAGAGCCAGGTAGTAGAGGAACAATTTTGGCGGAGCTCAACTCACTTGATTAGCAGGGGACGAGACCCTTTGCTAGCACTTCTTGTATCCAATCAACCTAGACACTCTGCATTACTAAGGTGCACCTACTTGATAAAAAGGGTTGCTTGACAAGCATTAATAAAAGAACTTTCACCTATTCCGTTATGACTTACAACATTCTTACCCAAGCCAATTATTTTCGAAAATTGTCTAAGTATATTGACTCAATGAGACGTCATGAACTTTGTTTTGGACGTGCGGCCCAAGTCCTTATCTTCACACAAATTTCTCTTCAAATCCTTTGGGCAACCTTACTGAAATGACCAGGTGGGGGAGGACGAGCACGAGAAGTAGAACCCATTTTGGCACAAGCTACTCCCACATAGTAGTTTAGGCTCGTTTGATTGCACTTCTGGATTCAAAACCCGTCATGAACGTTGTCCCCTTCCTAGACACCATTCCACATAGGCTATACTTACTTAGATAAGAAAAAATTCTAAGTGCAAGACATTGTTCGATTGTTAATAAAAGCCACCCTCAACCTTAAGAGACCTGTTTCAGGTACTAATAAGGGGTTTAGGCTAATATTAACAAAGGGACTCTCACCTATTCCACTTAAAGTTCACGGCCCCTTACCAAATCAATACCTTAGTAGCGTTTTCATCACATGAAGACTTTATAGTGGTAAGTATTCCGGCCTGTCATGCGGGTGACCCGGGTTCGATCCCCGGCAACGGCGCCAAAAATTGATACGTGCAAAAGCAATTGCCAATTTAAACCCTGAAAAATGTAGTTGTTAGTATAGAATAAGCAGGGATCGTTCAAGCCGGGGATTGAGGGTGCTTACATGTGAAACGAAAATAAGAGAAAGAATTTACAAAACAAACAAAACTATCAATTATATATAGACAACAATTCGAAATTTACAAAGAATCCAAGTTATAGTCAAATTAGAAATCCATATACAACACAAATACAAACAACAAATCATAATTAAACTCTAACTACACAAATCCATGTACAACACAAACTCTAACAAGTTAACATCACAATTACAAATCCTAAAACACTATTCACGAAAATACTATTCACGAAATTAAAATATATTTTCAGATTATTTACTTAATTATTTACGATTTACATGCATACTAAAAACCTAAATCGATTTTATTTATTTACAAATATACAAGAACACAAAACATAAAAGATAGGGGGGGGGGGGGTTTAAAGATCAAAGTATAAATTTTTAGAAGACAATAAAAGAATAAAAATGTTTCTATACAAAGGTGGGAAAAGAAAAACTTTTGGAAAACAATTCATCAAGAACTAATCAAGAACAACATATTCATGCATCCCTTAATCTTGTTAATTACCATGGAAAGATATCAACCCAAGAAACAAAGTTACAAGCACCCAATGTCCCTTATATGACTTCCCTTTACACAATTGATCGACGAAGCGCCAAACCAACATATTCCAAACGCAAGTATCACGCAATCGAAGCGACTTATAATCTCATGCGTTCAAATCATTAAGAGCAAGTGAAAGTTTAGTCAATAAACATGCAAATTCAAGTACTCGAAGCAAATCTTTTCATTACATGCATAATCTGATCTCGACCTTTGTCCAAAGCCTTTACTACTATATTGAATTAGGGTCGCGAAGCGTTAACCTAATTACTAGCTCCAATTACATGCAATCATCCTAAGTTTGCAACCAAAGAACAAAAACATGCAAAAGTTATCTATAAAACAAAACCACATTATCATTCCATATTTTGGCAATTAATCAAGATCAAACATACATAGACACATCAATCATTGAAAAATTCATCCAAATTGCATAAAAAAATCAGAAAATTAACTCATGGTTTCAGTTTACACAAAGAAAAACAAAAACAGAAATTATATCTAACAAGTTACAAAACCGAGAAGAAAACATGATGAAGATGGTAAGAACAACCCTTAGACACGTCCCAAGGTTCCAAAGCAGCTCCAAGGTGGTGGCACAAGGTGAAGATCACGGCAAAGGTGGAGGATGGCACGGCTAGAACTTGCAAGATGCGAAAACCTGAAACTCAAGAGAAAACCGGTGAGAAACGAAATTGTGGCGAATAATGTGTAACCCCTGAACGTCTAATACACATGGTATATATAGAAGAACGTCCCAAGGCACTCCCAATTCATTTCTACTTGGTTTCTCTTAGTTCGTGTTGATCTAGGACTTCTTTGAGACAAAACAGATTTCCGGCAGGATTGACCTCAGTGCACTAAAACGGCCATAACTTCCTCTAGAAAATAGCTATTGATGAACCGTAATAAGATCTGGAAACTAGACATCCGTATATTTCCAACCATATAAAGATCATAATTTTCTGAGCTCTGATCCATTTTTGAAACTCCATTGAATTTGACTGATCTGCACAGGCAAATTTCCGAATCTGTAATGATTTCGACTTTTAAAGCACAAGTTGTGTCCAATTCGGTTTTCCTTTGCATCACATGTCTCTCACATGTCTTCCATGCCTATACTGAAGTAGAAACATCAAGAACCCCCTAGAACCTTCAAGAATCTCACGGAAAATTTAATCCAAACTCAACAAGAAGTCCAAACTCCACATTGCTTTGTAATTCGAATATCTTGTTGCTTCCTCTTCCATGTGCACGGCATATGACCTTCTTGAGACTTCTAGATGCTCCTTGTATGTTCCATAGGCTTCTCCTAGCTTCCACAGGTCTTGTAGTATGAGTAGAACTCCATATGTAAGTAGGTTTCCTAGTTGAATACAAACTTATTTTTCCTAGATGCTTCTACACTCTTCCGGAACCTTCTTGAGTAATCCTTTTTCAACAGGGACTCCTTGTCACACTAGTATTCCTTATCTGAGTAGAATTGGGTTTCCTTGTTCAAGCAAAACTTCTAATTTCCGCGACTTAAGAGTTTGAATCCAAGTCAGCTTCTGATTCCTACTCCAACTAGGATTCCTTTTCCTAGTCAAACTGGGAGAACCTCCATTTCTTCATTTCTTTCCATTTCTGCGCCACTTGTGCTTCCTTAGCCATTTTTGGACCTTGAGACTCCATTTTCACCTGCAAAACACTAACTAAGTTAAATTGATCAAGATAAAGGAAATAACTTAGCAAAATATAGGGTTTAAACATTATAAACGTCGCATTTCATGCTCCTATCAATTAAGTGGCAATATAATGACTTGTAATTGACAAAGGTCGTGTTATGCATTTGCATTGCGAATCTTTCTATCCATGCTTTAGTTGCATTTAATACGTTCAGTTCTTGATTTGAATCTCCACTTCAGACATTGAGCTAGCTTTTTATTTAATTTTTGTAAACTCTGATGCATTTGAAATTACCAATATGGTTTATTTCACTTCCTTTTGCATATTTCCACAATCATTTCTGATAAGGGCATTTTAATGTAATATTTTAGTAGTTAATTCCTCATATTTTGCTTAGTTAATTCCTTAACCGAATCGATTTTTAACTGAATTTCTATTTTTAGGTACATTGGAGTAGATGAAGAAGAAATGAGTGTTAGGTCCATAATTACCTAGAAATGATGGAGAAAAATGGAAATGCACTAAAAAGGTCAACTTTACACATTTTCCTACTCCGACTAGGAGAAACCAAGCCAAGTAAGGAAGAAGGAGCGGCAGACTAACCAAAAGAAATCCAAATAAGCTAAAGCTCTCCAGATTAATTCTAGACATCCCAAGGATCATTTCTTATGAAGAGTGCCAGTGCTAGTTTTGAGTGGAAAGCCTTCAAACAATCAGTCTAATTTTCTGCATAAGCAAAACTGGAAAACTGGACCTGTAAGGAGTCCAGCAGCATTTCCAGCCCAATCACATGGAATTAAGCTCTGAATTCCACCACAATGATCTACACTCATTATGGATCATTTGATATGAAGAAGTCGAAGGCCCATTCTGATTTCTTGATGGAGATATAACTAAAGGAATAAAGGAGCAGAAAGTGACTCGAACCTAACAAATTCCATTAGTGTTTAAGTGCTTAAACCTAACAATTCAATTAGTGTTTAAGTGCTCAGACCTAACCCATCATGATTTGTTTAAGGCCAACCACTATGGCTTGATAGCCTATATATAGAGGCTACAAAGAAGTAACAAGATTCCTTCATCCATTTCATCTTCTTTGTCTCTCCATCTCCTCTCCATTCTCTAGTTCTTAGTTTCATTTCTTTTCCATTCTCTAGTTGCAAGTTCCGCGTTTTCAAGCAAGGAGAGGAAGAAGAAGAAGGAGCCGTGAAGACATAGTCTCCATTGTCCACCTTGAAGACTTGCTTTCAAGATTCAAGATTCCAACGTTCAAGCTCTCCATCTCCATCTCCCCTCATAGTGTAATTCATTCTTTTTCCTTGTAATATTTTGTTTTCCTTGTTTGAATTCATATGAACTTGTTTCTAGTTAACAATAATGTTTAGGGCAAAGTTTAAGCCCAACTTCTATGTTTAAATAAAGTTTTCGAATTCCATAATTGTGATTCTAAGTTGCTTATGTCAGTATGTTCGATTGAATTTGCTTGATAGAAAACTTTTATATGTTTATCTTATTTGGGTCGACACTTATAAGATTTGCATGTAATTTGTGCTAGATTTAGGTAAACGATTCACCTAATAGTTTTGTGAACCTAAATCACAAGTAGTATAGGCTTTGGACAAAGGTCGAATTCAATTGAAGAGGATTGCAAATATGTGAACTTATTCATACTAGGTTGTGCACTTAAGTTGATAACCTTTCTCTCTGCTTCTTGCGTTGAACATGTTTTGATTAGCTAGCTTTCTAGACTTTGATTGCATGTTTAATAAGATTGATCTAGGTGGTTTCACCTAGGTTAATTAATAAAGGAAAGTAAAATATGGGAAATTGTTTGCTTATTAACGTTTAACATGATCGACTTCTTTCTCATGACTTAGATGATCAAATATTATAGGATTTGAATTGAGTTTAATCATATGGAATTGATTTTGATCTTTGTTTCTTACATTTCATTCTTGTACATGTGTTTTTACATTTTCTTTATTTTGTTTAGTTTAATTTTCGAAACCATAATTCTTAAACCCCCTTTTTATTTCGTTATTTGTATATATTTCTATTCTTTATATTATTTTTGTAAATAATACTTTATTATTTTAATTCTTTATTTGTTTACACAATTACAGGTGTACGTTCAATCCCCGGTTTGAACGATCTCTACTTATTATATACTAACGATGACATTTTACAGGGTTAAATTGCGCGCTTACTTTGAGCGTGTCAATTTCCTTATTTTAATTATTTGTCAAGTTTTTCTGTGTCTCTTCCTTTTTATTTTCTGGTACATGCACATATGTGCCTCTAACTATTGAACATATAGACCTTCAACTTGATAAATTTAGCTATACAATTTGATAACAACTTTCAATTAGATTTATTTGTTTTGGTGTATACTTCTGAACATTGCTGTTTTGTTCATTCTTCCTCCTTTTATGTTTGTGGTTCTTACTTATTGCAACTGTGCTTCATCAAAAATCACAAAGATAAAGAAAAGTTAGAGTCTCAGTTGACTTCAATTAAAAGATAATTGATTGTGTAAAGCTTATGGCACTTTCTCTTCATCTATGATCATTCTGATTTCATCTCCTTTCTCAGTGATATTTATGATTTGATTTTTTTTTTAATTATTTTTATTTTTTTTAACAATGAAAGTGAATACAAGTTAAGCAACTTTTGATGGTACAATGCATTATCTGATACACAAGCTACTTGGCCTTAATGCTGCTCTTGGTCTTTGCAGGTTTATCCTGATAGTATTAACTTTCTTTGGAAACTACGCGATCATGTCAAGAACAAATTTGGGAGATTAACTTCAACATCACACAGTGAATGAAGATATAGGGACAGTGAGAGAGTGAGAGAGAGGTTGAGTTGGGTATATATGAAAAGGAGAGTGTTGTTGTGTGTTTGTGCTGCTGTTCAGGCTTTTTGGTTAAATTCAGTTGTCAAATAGGTCTGCATGTCTAAAAATGAATAAGTAACATCTCAAAACAATCAACTTTAAACAATTTTTATATATTTAGATCATGTTTGTAAAATAGGCTGCCATCAATCACAATTTGTTATCAGGGATAATGCAGGAAAAGACTTTTAAGTTTTACTGGAATGTTTTTTTATTTTATTTTGTAGTTTGGTATCGTTGTAATGTCATGACTCTGAGTTTATGTGGTATGTATCACTTGAACCTATCTTTCACTCATTATAGATCATATTCCAGACTTTAACATTTGTCTGGACTTTATATGAATGAATGATAATGATAAGAGATACTGTTTTTGCTTCCTACTGTTCTATTTTTGCCTGCAGCAAGCACAATTCACCTTTTGTTCTAATTTCTTAGGTCAGTGAGCAATATATAAACCAAGAAGGTCCCAATTTGCATGATGTGATAATGGACCTTCTTCAAATTTGCACGATGAATCACTTTACATTTCAATCCCTGCGGGTACAAATTCTAGTTATGCTGAAAGCATAAACTTGACCCACAGTTGAACACAATCCATCCGCAACCATGCTATATATTGCTCTAACATTGCTACAGCCATGCCGGTGTACAAAGAAACAAGCGTACAAAACCTAAACCTCAAATTGCCATATCCAGCCACATCAAAACCTTAAACATTATCTGAATATATGAGGAAAAACTCAACCAAAAGTTTGATCAATCCAGCCTTATCAAACAAAAGAAACCAGATAGTAACTAAACGTCTAAACCCTTCCCTGTGACACTATACCAAACTGCAAGAAATTCATAAATTACAAGTTTTGTACTTCTAGGTTCCATGCCTTCACTGCACAGTGAAAACTACTGTGCAGAAATGAAAAAGATGAAATAGGTCGTTATTTTTTTACGGCTACTAACAGCAGCATCCATTCATTTGTAAGAATTCAACTGAGAAAAGAATTACCTTAACTATCAAAATGGAATCCAATAGATAAAAAATACAAGGAATTCACCACAGGAACAAAAACAACAAGAAAGAAAAATTGATTGAATGCAAAGTTATCCTTCACAGCAGGGTTATCCCTGCAACAATTGATCGAAATGATTAACTGAAAGGTAGCAGCTTATTAAGAAAACATTATATAATCCTCGAAACAACACAATATACTAGTTATATTCCAAATAGGAAGGGACAAAAGGTGCACCCATTATCTAACTAAGCGTTCCATTCCAACATATCATTAACGCAAGTACAGTACTACTTATTCTCATAACCACCAAAACATGTCTGAACCTTATATGATCTCATTGGTGATCAATCTCTCTCTTAGCTTCCCACCTTGCACACTCACAATCTTCAGATTCTGCAAGTCGGAAAAAAAAAAAAACAGATATCATATAAAGGTGAACAAGAGGAACTTCAAATTTATACAAAATTACAGAAGAAACAACCAGATAAGGTGATTCAAGGAACTTACGGCTGTGTGAGGCAGAAATTAACATTCCACATATTTTCTTAACATTCCACATATTTTCTTTCTCTCTCTGGATTCGTCAAGTTCCATATCTCCACATTCTCTGAGTCGTAAAATAAAATCAGAAATCATATATAGCAGAATAAAAGATATTACAACGTTCTTTAAATTAAAGAGGAAACAACCACACCTTTTCTCTTCTAGTTTTAAGAGGTACATGGGGGCAGCAATCCCTTCTTCTTTAGTTGGTACGATATTTTTCTTTAACTGGATCATGCAAATAAAAGAGACAGTTATATTCTAAACACCATATCTTTTGCAAGTATATTGTCAATTCTCCAAAAAAATAAAAAAAATAAAAAAGGAAAAAAGGTACAAGTATATTGAAAACAACCCACCAAAAAGTAATAACACCCACAACAGTAAACAATTTTTTGAACCACTCCTCTATCCATGCATTATATTGAAGTGCATAAAGGGTAAAAAAGCTCCAAAAAAAGCTTTAGTGTTAGATGACTTTAGATTGAGCCTCTATACCCCTGCAACAAGGTCCCTTGTGAGGGTTCAAATTGATGGGATGGCTTGCATGGCTAGGAAGGTTGTGGCAGGTGAGCTTGGAAGCTTTGTTTCACCTAAAGACATTATCAGGGATTACATCTGCAAGGTACGTGCTGAGCATTTTGTTTTTTCTAACTATTGTGCAATTCAAAACTTGAAATGCTTTGTTAATTGTGACAAGCGAATACGTGCTGAGCATTTTGTTTTTTCTAACTATTGTGCAATTCAAAACTTGAACTGCTTTGTTAATTGTGACAAGCAAGCTAGGTTTTGGCAAATGCTTACTATTGGTTTTCAATTTATAGCAGTGTTGTGTTTACTGAATAAAAGCAATGTGAGCAAATATAAACCCATGAGAGACCAGCAACTGCTTCAGAAAACTATTGACATGAGTAAAGAGGCACCGAGTCATCCTCATGAACCAAAAAAGGTTCAAAAAACTGGGCCCTGATGACCAAATACTATAAGTTCGCCATAAAAGGCGAGAGAACATCAAAACTACAAAATCAGGTCAAGAAGCGCCCACATACTATCACAGCCAGATAAACCCAACTTCTCTGTAATGGAATTTGTTTCTAAGAACGTTGCAGCAACAGACACTTTTCAATTACGCCTTTGCTTTTGTCATCCCCACATAAGTTAGAGGTGCTGAAACCGGCATCTCCAATTTTATTACACTTTTCAATTACCCCTTTCTCATAATCACCGGCATCATCACCTTTGTGTGAGTTAGCTGCTGGATAAATTTGGTTTTCATGATGATCAGCTGATTGAACAGTAGCTATAGGAGTTGCCACAAGATTTTCTTCTGCAGGTCCTTTTCTGCTGTAGTCTCCAAACTCTCCACTCCCATCACAGTTTCCATCTTTTTCATTATCATCCAGACCAACTGAGTGGGTAGCTAGATCTATACCAGCATCACTGGCAGCAAAGTTCACCTGTAAAGACTCATTGGACTTCTCATAAGATTCCTGTCCTTCAGCAGATTGAACAATAGCTATAGGATTTGCCACAAGATTTTCTTCTGCAGGTCCTTTTCTGCTGTGGTCTCCATATTCTCTTGAGTCGTAAAATAAAATCAGAAATCAAATAAAGCAGAATAAAAGATATTACAACTTTATTTAAATTAAAGAGGAAACAACCAGAAAAGAACCTAGTAACAACTCACCTTCTCTCTAGTTTTAAGAGGTACATGGGGGCAGCAATCCCTTCTTCTTTAGTTGGTATATTTTTCTTTAACTGGATCATGCAAATAAAAGAAACAGTTATATTCTAAACACCATATCTTTTGCAAGAATATATATAAGGTTGCCAAAATTCTGAAAAATCTCATTCGCAGAACAAGTATATTGTCAATTTCCAAAAAAAAAAAAAAAACCAGCAACTGTTTCAGAAAAGTATTGACATGAGTAAAAGAGGCATTGAGTCATCCTCGTGAAAAAAAAAAGGTTCAAAAACCTGGGCCCTGATGACCAAATACTATCAGTTCGCCATGAAAGGCAGGAGAACATCAAAACTACTATATCAGGTCAAGCAGTGCCCACATACTATCACTGCAAGATAAACCCAACTTCTCTGTAATGGAAATTTGTTTCTAAGAATGTTGCAGCAACAGACACCTCACGATTACAAGGACCCTCACGATTCATACAGTTAGACCAGCTCTATCCGAATAGACTAAACAAAAGAACATGCATCCCCATGCTACCACTCTGCACAAGCAAACATGAGCAACATTATGAGAATGCAGAACGGCAATCTCGATAATTGTTCTTCCCGAAGATGAATCCCTATTGAATTCTTATAGATCTGAAGGGACAGCTCTATGGCGGACAGCCACTCCGGAAAAAAAGCACCATTCATCATTATATTGTCCGCCTCTAGAATTTACTTCTTATTGTGTTCAGTAAGTAATCATTCATTTTATAGATTACATATCATCCCACAATTGTAGCAACAGAGAACATATAAGAATGACTAAGGGATCTGTTATAACTTAAAACAGCATCCCAACTGCAAGAATTTGCAGCTTATTGGCAATAGTTACTCTTAAAAGAGCAAAACAGAGCATAATCAGAAGAATAGAAGCGCACACAGTTCATTTCAAGCACAGCACTAGAGACCAAAACGATGGAGGCAAGAACCACATATGGCTAGCAAACAGCAGAAGAAAAAACACATAAAAGGGCACATAACCCCGTTCACAAAATCTAAGAACAAAATACAGCAACTCGGAATATATATCAACTTCTACTGGCATTACTTTGTTCAAACACTTCTTTGTATAATTGTGCGTGTAAGGTACAGGCGTCACTGACTATATGCGAAGGCACTCTGAAGCAGGAAGTTCAAACAAGCAATTCTATTATTGCCAAAGAGAAAAAGAAAAAGAGAAAAGAAAAAAGAAATTTCTAGTACAATATTCACAGGGGAGAAAGAACATTCATACAGCGAGGAAGACATGCATAATACCTAGCTTGGAGAGTACAATCATGAGCAAGTGAATCAAAAAAAGAAGTAAAAATGAAAAATCAGGACCCTTTTGCATAGACATAACAATGTTAGGTTGGACAGGTCAGGAAGGCTGCGTTGTTGCAAAATAAAACCATAGCAAGAGATGATATGGTCAAAGGCGATTCAAGGGTGTCTCACATGCAGCAAGTGACTGAAACAATTAACGTAAGAGAGATAAATAAGATAAGTGTGTGTTTGAGTCAAATAAAACATGGCATAAAACAAGAGCACATGGCAATTAAGGATCAAAATGAAGCCCTGTATAAGAAGGCAACAAGTGTATCTCAACGCGGAATGGCTTCAAGTATATCTAGAAGGCAACAATAGAGCAGCAAATGAAAGCAAACAATCCTTGTAATAAAGCTAGACAATAAGTGATTCAATGAAAGCTCTAAATCATTCTCATGACTGATTAAAAGCAATGAAAGCAAACCATAAAGCTAGACAAAGCTTCAAATACTTGCAATATTCAGTTGATTAAAGATCTACCCAGCCGCACCTTATTTTCTGGATTTGCTGGACTTGACTCGACAGCCTTAATGACATCGAGCAGCATCTCCACGTCGTTCAGGTCGCTAAGGCAATATTTAATGATATATGTTTGGAACTGGTGTATGAACATTTTGATGTGGACACATCTCGCGGGTCCTTCTGGTGGAAGACGTCCACAACATTGGGCTAAGAAAGGAATCATCAGCCTGACGATCTTGACATCTTCTCCTGGCTTCATTCTGAATCCCAGGCTACTGGAAAGGTACGACCACACCCTCCTGTCTTGTTCTGTCGGTTCTTCTTCCCCCTCCTCCAACAGCGTCTCCTCCTCCTCCTCCTCCTCCTCCTCATCCCCCGACATCATCTCGAAATCATCATCCTTCACCACCAGCTTCTTCCACTCCTTCATTTTTTCAATAAATTTTCGAATAAGCTCCTCATCTATATACCTAGGTCTAAGGAGGCTTCTCGTAGTCCTGACGATGCCAAGGATTATCGCTTTCCGTTGCCACTCAGGGAATCTTTTGATGAAGAGGTGGGTACGTTCCTCAGCCTTTTGCCGATCAGAATCGTTAAGATTGACCCGCACCCGGTATTGTGCCAGCTTCAAAAACAGGTCTTTGCCCTCCATATCGATTTTCTTTTTGTTTCACCCGGTACCCTAGGGATGAATATCGTATCCTTTTATACGCGCTGTTTTTTTTTTTTTCCTCCCTTTTTTAATTAATCAAGAAATTGTTTAAAGACACTTAGGGGGTGTATTCAATTAAAAGTCTACAAGATTTTTTTTGTATTTTAAAAGTCTGTGGGTATTCAATTGAGATTTTGAATAGTCATTTAAAATCTTGATGTATTCAATTAAGATTTAAAATTATCCATTCAAATCTGCTGATATTTAAAAGTATATTGATTTTTAAGGATTTCATTAAATGCTGGATTTTGGAGGATTTTATAGTGCTTTTTATACATATCAAAACTCAAAAACAATCCAACCACTTCCCAAAAGATTTTGATGGATTCTTTCTCACTCAAAAAATGAAGAACCTCTTGTCTTAGACCTATTTTCCCACTATCTTCCTCTGCCTCTGCTCCCATCTAATAATTTTTTATTTTATTTTTATCACTATAGCTCTAGAAGCCTTAATCCTTCTAGCTAATGAAGCTCACTTTCAATGGTATTATTAAGATGATACATACACACATGATTCTTTTGTAAATTAGATATGAAATAAATTATGTCATTAGTTTATTACTTTATTTTTTGTGTAACATTTTGGCTGGTTAGTTTTCTCTTATTATTCATATATCATTATACACAACATAAAGAATGGTAGATTGCCATACTTTCTTCTCATTGATATAGCATTATAGTTGGATCCATACATCCATTGCTTAATTAAAAAAGAAAAAAAAAATTAACCTACCAAAAACATCATAAGGATTTATAAAATCTAAACAAATACTAGTGAATCAATCCATTAGAATCAATCAGAGTCCATATAGAATTTAAACAATCCATGGATTAAGTAAATCCGTAGATTCTAAAAACTCAAACAAAGTCTTTTAAAATCTGAATTGAATACACCCCCTTAGTTTGTGTGTCTGGCGGTGTGGCCCAAACTTTAATTACTTTTCTGAGTTGTAATAAGATTATTCTTCGGAGCGATTATGCTCAAAAATTTATTTTGTTTTTGTACATACCTCCAATAATATGGAGTATTTACTACATCACCAAGCATAAGTAACACCTACTTTGGGACATCCACAAGACATGGCAAGGCCCAACCGAGACATGCACGTGTAGCCCTATGTTCAGGCTACGCGTCGGTATCCGGAAGTCGCAAATCCGCCACCGGGAAGCCACCTTTCCGCCCTTGCCAAGATGCCCCCATAACATAGCTTTCTACATGTTAAATAGACTAGAATAGTAACTTTGCTTGTCCCACATCGAAGAACAAGTAAATGAGAAGCATTCCTTCATCTATAAAAGGAATGCCTCCTCCCACAACTCAACACATTCATTACATCTCTTGTAATCTTGTTAAGCCGCAAGGCTCGACACACTAGTATAAGCATTCAAGTGGACGTAGTCTCCCGCTAAGGCGGGAGGTGAACCACTATACTTCGCTTGTGTCACTCTCTCTCTCTCTAAAAGCTAACTAGAGATCCCCACAGATCACTAACGTTAACATTGGCGCCGTCTGTGGGAAGCCGACACACAAAGGCTTCGTCACCTACCGTGAACTTTGACCCATAAGCGTCGAAGTCAACGCTCATTCAACATCAAATTAGGGTCCGGTCAACGCCCGGCGGAGTCGGTCAACCCCCGGCGGAGCAGGTCAACGCACATCAAGGCTTGGTCAGCGCTGACCATATTGGTCAACGCTGAACCTCCAAAAAAAAAAAAAAAAAAAAAAAAATTTTTTTCAGGACACCCAGAAAATCTCTCTGGGCACCCAGAACCATTTTCAAAGTCTTCAGCGCTAGCTTTTCCCGCCAGACTTCATCTCCGCTCCGCCCAACTTCCATCTCCGCCGGACTCAAGCTCGGACTCCGCTCCGCTGAACGCGAGCTCGGAACCTCCGCTCTGCTTTGCAGCTCCGCCGGACCCGAATGCAGCCCCCTCCGCTAGCCATCTTCGCTCCCTCTGCATTCATCCGCTCCGGACATCACTTCCGCCGAACTTGGTCAGCGGCACCGCTGAACTATACGAGCTCCAAACATCACTTGCCAAGCATCTCCACCTCCGCTTACCAAATACTCCGCTCCGCCAGTCCGCCGGTATGATGCTCCGCTCCGCCGGTAGGGTGCTCCGTTCTGCCTGTGGGACGCTCCGCTCCGCCGGTAGGACGCTCCGTTCCGCCGGTAGGATGCTCCGCGCCGCTAACCGGCGAAGACCTCAGATGAGCTTTCACCGCTGAGTTTCTCCTCAGCTGGGCATCAGCACAGACCTCCGCTTCGCCTAACTTCTCTTCCGCTGAGATACTCCGCCGCTGAGCTCTCCTCCGCTGGCTGAGGCCCGCTCCGCCGAACTTTTCATCTCCGCTGGCCAAGCTCCACTCCACTGCGCGAACTTCTGCTACCCATGCCAAGTGCAAACAGATGTGGACAAAGGTCCCAGCAGCCAACCAAGATGATGCTTGACAAGTAAAACTCGAAACTTGACTCAACCTCCATCAACGCATCAGAGTTGGCCGCTTGACTCCTGTCAGCCCATTAGCTCTCAGCTGATTAAACTCTATGACAACGCTCCAGCCACCCAGATGAGTTCTTTTTTCTTTAAATCATTCTCTGGTTGACTATAATATACACACGCTGCATTATATCCTATTGCTTGTCCTTACTTGCCTATAATTACACGGCAGTTACAAGCCCACGATAGCATGCAATTATAGAGACGTGTACGTGTTTCCGTTGTGATCAATTAAAGCATGGTTGTGCGTGCAGATTGCCATGCTTTCACCTTATGCTTGTGTCGGCCACATGCACAGCTTGTTAATTGGATATTCATAATTATGCTACATGTGTCCATGTAATATGATGGCATGCTGATGCTTTGACTAAATTCCTTATCTCCAAGATTATATGCATGGTTGACTTCAACTATATGCCCCCGGATCTGGCTATACATCTTGGTACATGGCATCTTCAATAGAAATATTAGTTTGGCTACCTTCATGTCCAATTAAAAATTATATAGAGTTTGCATGCTCCCTGAAAATTTGACATTCAAAATAGATATGTATATATGCAAGTTATTTGTCATCAATTATTAATTTGCTTATACACTTTGTTTACAATTTTATCAAAGTACATATGCAAAACACACATGCAAATTATTGGTGTCGATTTTACAAATCCGCATACTAATCATCCATTTTTGCAAGGAAATTCAATTATTTCTATCGAGCATTCAATCTCAACTACGAGTTGACGTACATTATCGGAATACTTTCTCCGCCACAAGCAAGGGACCGTCATGCTCGGCCAACTCCGCTAACCTCCAAATCGGCATAAGATAAGTCACTATATCTTACATTTTACGCTCTTTCAATTTGAGCTACCGCCATGCCAATACCATGCTTTTACTACTTCTAAGCATGCTTATAGAATATCACACTTGATATATCTTTACATACTTCCATAACTTTTAAGCATGCCAACAACATTTCGTAGATTTGGCAACACTTTCTAGATCTCACGTACTAGATATGCCATGCTTCACATACCGATCTCAATGACCCATTAGCATATCTACAAAAATGCAAAAAAGATATTAGCATCCACATTACAAGTACATGCTATACACATATGCCATGCTTCTATTTTAATTGCAAAATTAAATAAGTATGGGACACTCCAACAAAATTTTATTACTTGCTCTATGTGTTTATCATTTTTTAACCAACCACCAAACGGTAAGGCTACGCCTCATAATGACAATGACCGCTACGCGGCATTGCAGTCAAGCTTTTCTCCTTCGAGAAAACAGCAAGGGACTAGTTAACACAGCCTACGGCAGCCATTGATCCGGCAGTTAACCCCGACGCTTGGGTACCAAAGATTGGGCTCGCTACCCAACACCCTCTGCTCCGCGCAGCTCCCCTCATCAAACAATTTTCCGACCATCCGGAGGTCTATAGCCAGGAGTGGGGGACTCCTCGCAGGGCCTAGCAGGGGCCCACCCGAAAGGGCAAAAGCGTTCGCTCCAACCAATTCTAGACGGACGACGCACTCGCACTAATTATGCTTGATATACGGCACAAAGCTACGCTTTGGTATCAACCCGCAAGACCACCCTCCTTGACTGGGGACTTCGGGGACTTGCACATACAGCCCAGCATAATTAGCAACGGCCACGCTCATGCCCCAGGGCATCACCATCGAGCTACCCGTTAGTGCCTCAGCAGCACCGCCACGCTTTCGCGCTAGTGCCACAGCGGCAACCTTTGAGCTTTCGCGTTCGTGCCTCAGCGGCACCGCCGAACTTTTCGCGCTCGTGCCTCAGCGGCATTGCCGACCTTTTCGCGCTCGTGCCTCAGCGGCACCGCCTGGCTTTTCCGCTCATGCCTTCCCGGCACCCTGAGCTTCCGCTCACGAGCTTTCCGCTCATGCCTTCCCGGCACAACGAGCTCACCGCTCATGCCTTCCCGGCACCACGAGCTTCCGCTCACGAGCTTACCGCTCATGCCTTCGCGGCACCCTTGAGCTTCCGCTCACGCCTTCCCGGCACCACGAGCTTCCGCTCACGAGCTTTCCGCTCATGCCTTCCCGGCAATCCTCGAGCTTCCGCTCATGCCTTCCCGGCACCACGAGCTCACCGCTCAAGCCTTCCCGGCACCACGAGCTTCCGCTCACGAGCTTACCGCTCATGCCTTCGCGGCACCCTTGAGCTTCCGCTCATGCCTTCCCGGCACCCACGAGCTCACCGCTCACGCCTTCCCGGTACCACGAGCTTCCGCTCACGAGCTTACCGCTCATGCCTTCGCGGCACCCTTGAGCTTCCGCTCATGCCTTCGCGGCACCCTTGAGCTTCCGCTCATGCCTTCCCGGTGTTGAGAGAAAATCGTAAATGTCACCCAACACAATTTCACTCGTATTCATTTAGTGAACAGAGTTTTAATTATTTCGGGTTCGACCCATTCAAGACAGATTGTGTCTTTTAATTACAATCCCCATTACAGGGAAACACCCTTTGATTCCATTTATGAAGAAACCAATTGTAGGGATGTATGTTTATTTGTTTTTGCGGCTGCACCCGGATATTTGAATGGATTGCCTACGTACCCTTGGAGAGGGATCAAGCCACTCGTAGTTCAAGAGTTCCAATGGGTGAATGGCCCATTGGAGGGTATGGCTTTTTGGAATAGGAATAGTGTTTGGACGAATTTGGTGTAAGTGAACCAGAGATTCGATTTGTTTTGGATTTGTTTGGAAAGGTTGTGACGTTTCCTGGTGTTTGGCGGAATTTGACTGATGAGGTCAGGGATTCGGATTGGATGAACCAGGGAGTCATGGATTTTATTTGGAAAGGCTGTGACGTTTCCTGGTGTTTGACAGAATTTATTGACTGATGAGGTCAGGGATTCGGATTGGATGAACCAGGGAGTCAGGGATTTTGTTTGGACTTGCGGTTGCATCTAGTGGGTCGCTAGATTGCCTACATACCCTCGAGGAGGGATCAAACCATTGTAGTTCAGGAATTTGTATTTCTGGTGCTGGCAGAATTTGACTGGAGTCAATGATTCAATTTAGGACTGGCTAAATTTCGACTGGTGGAGTCAGGGATTCTGTTTGGACTTGTGGTTGCATCTAGTGGGTGTTGCTAGATTGCCTACGTACCCATTGTGGGATCAAACCGTCCGTAGTTCATTTAGAATTTGTATTTCTTGTGTTGGGAGAATTTGACTGGAGTCAGTGATTCAATTTAGGACTGGCTAAATTTGACTGGTGGAGTCAGGGATTCTGTTTGAATTTGTGGTTGCATCTAGTAGGTGTTGCTAGATTGCCTACGTACCCATCGTGGGATCAAACCAACCGTAGTTCATACAATTTGTATTTCTGGTGTTCGTACCAACTTTTGGGTTCGACGGATGTATGTATTTTGAACCCGTCAAATGTATTTCTTTTGGACATCCAATTTGGTAGAGTGTCCGCTGATCTGATCCGGGGACCCAATGTACTGAGGTTTGCAGAGGGCCACAAAATTTGGAATGGGCTTTAGGCTGCAAATTAATTGGGCTCGAGCTTCCGGAGTAGACGGGCTCAAGTAAACAACGTAATTTGGACACCCACTGCGAAGAGTTTACATTGAGTCATCGCTTGTCATTTTGACGAGTCGGGCTTTCATTTCGGAATTCAAGATCTGAAGTGAACCTCTGTAGATTGGGCTTGCTTCCGTTTCTTTCGTAGGAGGCCCAATGACACGGCATTTTGAGAATTCCGGAAACTCTTCACTTTCTTCTGAAATTAATGATTGTATGCTTTTGTCGAACCATTAATTTCCATTGTATCCAATGTTTGATGAAACTTTGCTGTAGGACTTAAAATTAATGGACATATATTTTATAAATCCATTAATTGTTCTGTCCCATGTCAACCTTTGAGAAGTCTTGCGTATTTGTTCCAGAAGCCTTCAGAAGAACCATACAAAATGCTGCCATCTGACTTGTGAATTTTTGTCAAAGAGGGCACTATGTTCACGTGGTGCATATGAATAGCTAGCACTAATATTAATACTTGTATGATTAACTTTTAGCATAGGAATTATGTTTTCCTTTTGTGAAAGCTGTGAGCAAAAGAACATGAAACGTGGCTTCTCAAGGATAATCATGGAGATCAATCATGGTTAGGACAAAAATTGCCGCTCCAGACTTATCATCTTGCATGTGCTTGACCTGTTGATTTAATTGAAACCCCACAACTTTGCAAAACATTTTTTTCTTCTAATTCCCAGCAGCTTGCCTTAGGAAATGTTTGAAGTCCATCATATTAGTGCAACTTGACCACTCTGTTGTGGCCTTTAATTTCTGACGTGAATATTCAACTTCATTTTCTCTGTCTGTTCTTTGTGAAGACAGAGAACAACTGATGGAATTTTGAGGTCGTTTGTGAACGGCCTTATCTTGGTCATCAAACAGCGATAGCAATGACGCCATGTGAGGGGGCTCTTTAACATTAAACGCGGCTGTTTATAAACAACCTCTATTATGTTTAAAGAGCGATGGCAGCAGTGTCATTTTTCTTGAGGATTTAGCATTGGAATACGGCTGTTCATGAACAACCAAATTCTCCAATGCATTAAATTTACAACACCATTCGGGAGGAATTTTGAGCATTGAAACGAGGCCGTTCGTGAACAACCGTTTTGTTTCATTGCGTTAAGAATTGGAGAGCAGCAACAGTGTCATTTCGACGAAGAACTCTAATGACAATGGTCGTTCATGAACGGCCTATTAGAGTTTTGGAGGTCACAAGACATAGAGGATTAATTGGAGAGGCTTCACAGGGAAGGCAGATTTATACCTGCAGCTTTCTTTCTTTGGTAGCTGTTCTTCTCTGTTTCTTTTTGCTGCGTCTCCTCCTCTGCTTTGTATTTCTCTTGTTCTCCCTGTATTTCTTCTTGTTTTTTTTCTTTCTCTGTAGTGTTTTTCCTCCTTTTTCTCTGCTGCTTTTATTTTCTCCCCTCTCCTCTTTCATGTAGAAGGCTCGGTTTATAAGCAATGAAGAGGCTCAGGATTAGATCATATTTGAATTTGAACTAAACCAATCTAGAATAGCATTCATTCAAATTCAAAATTAATCCATTAGTCCTCCACCACGTCATTGATGTGCAGCAAGGGCCAAACAACTTTTAAAGTTTAAAAGCTGCATTATCTATTTCAACTTTTACCGTGGTGATCTTATCAGATTCCTTTTCCTTTGGTTTGGATGTACCTGGCCTCTTCCTTGTCTTCCAACTGTGCTTGGAGTCCTCATTTCATGCATGTTTAACAAGTCCATAAGATGCAAACTACTGCATATATATTTTGAATTTCCTCAAGACGAAAAGATAATATTATCATAAGAAACAATGGAGCAAAGCCACCTCTCCAAAACTTGGACGTCACTCCTTTCATTTTCAAGGACGTCTTTTTTTTTTTTTTTTGGTTTCAACAGTTGCCCCCTCAAGCGTCGTGCGTGGAATAGCTTTGCGCGTACGGGGCTTGACAACTTTTCAAATGGAATCATTATTTTCACCATTTGTAGTTTACACTCGTTCAATGAGTTATTCAGAGGTGCAAGGCTTTGTGCCATTTGATCGTACCTCGTCTGTGAATTTGTGATCTTGAGGATTTTGTGGCTGGATCTAGAATTTGAGACTAGAGCCTACGTCCCCATTTAAGGCATCAAGCCTTACGTAGTTCCCACGGATTGCACCTCACCAGGATTTTTCTCGAGGAGGTTTCCTCTCACTCGAATCTTTCTTGAAGAGCTTTCTCCTTACTAACATCAAGCTCGAGGAGATTTCTACTCACTCGGATCTTTATCGAGGAGATTCCTTCTTATTTAAATTGACTTCGAGAATATTTCCCCTCACTCAGATTTGTTTCGAGGAGATTTCTCCTCACTTGAATCGTCTTGGAGAAGATTTCTCCTCACTTGGATTTCCCTCGAGAAGATTTCTCCTCAAAGAGTTTCTTTGACTTGTAATCCATTGTTTCAGGAATGGAGATATATTTTTGATTGGGTGGCTGCATCTAGTTTTTGAGGCTAGACTGCCTACGTACCCCTTTTGAGGGATCAAGCCTTACGTAGTTCCCATAAAGGAATTTTTTTTCCTTTTTCGAAGCACCTTTTGAGAGACCGGTAAGTTCGGAGGCAAATTTGGATTTCACTTTGCCAACGATGTCTCCACCTCAATTTCCTTGTTATTGACCATCTTTTGGATTATGTCCTTCAGAACAAAATAATCCCTTGTTGAATGACTTACGATTCGATGATACTGGCAGAATTTGGGGTCGTTGGTCTTGTTGACTTCACCTCGTCGTTTCAGTTTAGGAAGCTCAATAGCTTGTGCGTTGATGAGCTCACTGAAAATATGTTCGACATCATCATCATCGAAAGAGTATTTGACTTCTTTTCTTTCTTTGAGGGTGAGCTTTCTAGACCCTTCTTTTGCTTTGCATGTATTTGACTTGTTGTCAGTCTTGACAAAGGTTGCCAGCGACTCATCTGTGTTGTCAACTCTGTGGTATTTGAAGGATGCCCTTTGTGTCATAAACTTTTTACGGGCAACTTGTTTTTCAACATTACTAGCTTTTGAGACTAGTGCTTCAAATGTTTGAGGTTCTGCGGTGCTAACAAAAGTTGCTATCTCTGGTAAGAGATTGTTTGAGCACATTTGTACTGCCGAAATCTCTGTCAATTTTTCTGAGCATTGGAGGTTTAAGCTCCTCCATCTGGAAATGAATTCATTGGTGCTTTCATCAGAATTCTGTTTAGTGTCAGCCAAGTCGATAATCGAGACTTTCTTTTTGGAGCTGACAAACTGTGCCAGAAAAGCTCTTTGCATATCGTCCCATGTGAGGATAGAACTTGGTTGTAATTGACTGTACCAAGTAAAAGCTGCTCCTTTAAGGGACTGAACAAACTGCCTTATTAACAATGCATCTAACTGTGATGCTTCCCCACAGGCTGAGAAGAAATGAGCCAAATGTTCATGCGGAGAGCCATCTACTCCATCGAACTTGTCAAAAGTTGGCTTCTGATAGCCTTTAGGGAATGGTAGTGCATCGTAATGAGCAGGGTAGGGTTTCAAGTACCCAGAGAACTGTGGATTTGAGGAGGTGTATACTTCACGGATTCCTTCTGCAATTAGTGTCTTTATGTCTTCAAGACTTGCGATTGTGGAACCATGTCCTCCGATGTTCTTTTCACGATCACTCTTTTCATCATTTTTATGATCGTTTATGTTGGCCATAGCAGCCAATTGAGAAGTCAGTGCTGCTATTTGAGCATCTTTTTCAGCTAGCATTCTCTTCATTTCCTCTAGCTGCTCTTCTATTGTTGATGCGTTTGTGACCATAACTGACATAGTCTCAGGCTTTGTGCCGTTATTTGTCTCAAACAATGCTTGAGTGTGTTGACTAACAACAGGGACCATAGATGGTCTTGATTCTGCTGAAAAGTCTGGGAAGGCCCCCTGTGGTACGTTAACTGGAAATGCCCCCTGTGATTTATGTGCTTGGAATGCCCCCATTGGTATACCTGTTTTCTTGGACTTTCTAGTTGTAGAGGCTGTTTTGTTGACCACTGATAGATTATGTTGGTGGTGTGCCTTAACAACTTTGTCCTGTGTGCCAGATGAGCTGTCAGAGGTTGAGATGAACTTGACTATCTGAGGTTCAGAAGCTATAGTAGCTGTCGCTGATTGTAGATGTACTTGTTGTGGGGACTCGAGGCACGGGGCTTCGGGTCTATGTGGTGTAACAACCAAACTGATTGGAATAGACCCGATCATTATCTGAGTACTGACAGGGGCATGGTTAGCATTGAGCGTAGCGGTCGTGATGACTCTGACATCATGGTTGAGCTTCTGAACAATGCTTGTTAGTGGAGCTTGATCAACGGTGAAAGAAACATGATGTTCAACTCGTGTTGCTTGTCCATCCTTCGACCCAATAGCTTTAAGCTCTTGGAAATACACTGTAACTTGTGGTGCCATCTTGTATCCTGTGGCAAACAAGTAACACATGTGATTAGTCATATCACAAATGGAGATGAAAAGGAGAATGGATCCCACCGGGCGTGCCAAAAATTATGTTGAGAGAAAATCGTAAATGTCACCCAACACAATTTCACTCGTATTCATTTAGTGAACAGAGTTTTAATTATTTCGGGTTCGACCCATTCAAGACAGATTGTGTCTTTTAATTACAATCCCCATTACAGGGAAACACCCTTTGATTCCATTTATGAAGAAACCAATTGTAGGGATGTATGTTTATTTGTTTTTGCGGCTGCACCCGGATATTTGAATGGATTGCCTACGTACCCTTGGAGAGGGATCAAGCCACTCGTAGTTCAAGAGTTCCAATGGGTGAATGGCCCATTGGAGGGTATGGCTTTTTGGAATAGGAATAGTGTTTGGACGAATTTGGTGTAAGTGAACCAGAGATTCGATTTGTTTTGGATTTGTTTGGAAAGGTTGTGACGTTTCCTGGTGTTTGGCGGAATTTGACTGATGAGGTCAGGGATTCGGATTGGATGAACCAGGGAGTCATGGATTTTATTTGGAAAGGCTGTGACGTTTCCTGGTGTTTGACAGAATTTATTGACTGATGAGGTCAGGGATTCGGATTGGATGAACCAGGGAGTCAGGGATTTTGTTTGGACTTGCGGTTGCATCTAGTGGGTCGCTAGATTGCCTACATACCCTCGAGGAGGGATCAAACCATTGTAGTTCAGGAATTTGTATTTCTGGTGCTGGCAGAATTTGACTGGAGTCAATGATTCAATTTAGGACTGGCTAAATTTCGACTGGTGGAGTCAGGGATTCTGTTTGGACTTGTGGTTGCATCTAGTGGGTGTTGCTAGATTGCCTACGTACCCATTGTGGGATCAAACCGTCCGTAGTTCATTTAGAATTTGTATTTCTTGTGTTGGGAGAATTTGACTGGAGTCAGTGATTCAATTTAGGACTGGCTAAATTTGACTGGTGGAGTCAGGGATTCTGTTTGAATTTGTGGTTGCATCTAGTAGGTGTTGCTAGATTGCCTACGTACCCATCGTGGGATCAAACCAACCGTAGTTCATACAATTTGTATTTCTGGTGTTCGTACCAACTTTTGGGTTCGACGGATGTATGTATTTTGAACCCGTCAAATGTATTTCTTTTGGACATCCAATTTGGTAGAGTGTCCGCTGATCTGATCCGGGGACCCAATGTACTGAGGTTTGCAGAGGGCCACAAAATTTGGAATGGGCTTTAGGCTGCAAATTAATTGGGCTCGAGCTTCCGGAGTAGACGGGCTCAAGTAAACAACGTAATTTGGACACCCACTGCGAAGAGTTTACATTGAGTCATCGCTTGTCATTTTGACGAGTCGGGCTTTCATTTCGGAATTCAAGATCTGAAGTGAACCTCTGTAGATTGGGCTTGCTTCCGTTTCTTTCGTAGGAGGCCCAATGACACGGCATTTTGAGAATTCCGGAAACTCTTCACTTTCTTCTGAAATTAATGATTGTATGCTTTTGTCGAACCATTAATTTCCATTGTATCCAATGTTTGATGAAACTTTGCTGTAGGACTTAAAATTAATGGACATATATTTTATAAATCCATTAATTGTTCTGTCCCATGTCAACCTTTGAGAAGTCTTGCGTATTTGTTCCAGAAGCCTTCAGAAGAACCATACAAAATGCTGCCATCTGACTTGTGAATTTTTGTCAAAGAGGGCACTATGTTCACGTGGTGCATATGAATAGCTAGCACTAATATTAATACTTGTATGATTAACTTTTAGCATAGGAATTATGTTTTCCTTTTGTGAAAGCTGTGAGCAAAAGAACATGAAACGTGGCTTCTCAAGGATAATCATGGAGATCAATCATGGTTAGGACAAAAATTGCCGCTCCAGACTTATCATCTTGCATGTGCTTGACCTGTTGATTTAATTGAAACCCCACAACTTTGCAAAACATTTTTTTCTTCTAATTCCCAGCAGCTTGCCTTAGGAAATGTTTGAAGTCCATCATATTAGTGCAACTTGACCACTCTGTTGTGGCCTTTAATTTCTGACGTGAATATTCAACTTCATTTTCTCTGTCTGTTCTTTGTGAAGACAGAGAACAACTGATGGAATTTTGAGGTCGTTTGTGAACGGCCTTATCTTGGTCATCAAACAGCGATAGCAATGACGCCATGTGAGGGGGGCTCTTTAACATTAAACGCGGCTGTTTATAAACAACCTCTATTATGTTTAAAGAGCGATGGCAGCAGTGTCATTTTTCTTGAGGATTTAGCATTGGAATACGGCTGTTCATGAACAACCAAATTCTCCAATGCATTAAATTTACAACACCATTCGGGAGGAATTTTGAGCATTGAAACGAGGCCGTTCGTGAACAACCGTTTTGTTTCATTGCGTTAAGAATTGGAGAGCAGCAACAGTGTCATTTCGACGAAGAACTCTAATGACAATGGTCGTTCATGAACGGCCTATTAGAGTTTTGGAGGTCACAAGACATAGAGGATTAATTGGAGAGGCTTCACAGGGAAGGCAGATTTATACCTGCAGCTTTCTTTCTTTGGTAGCTGTTCTTCTCTGTTTCTTTTTGCTGCGTCTCCTCCTCTGCTTTGTATTTCTCTTGTTCTCCCTGTATTTCTTCTTGTTTTTTTTTCTTTCTCTGTAGTGTTTTTCCTCCTTTTTCTCTGCTGCTTTTATTTTCTCCCCTCTCCTCTTTCATGTAGAAGGCTCGGTTTATAAGCAATGAAGAGGCTCAGGATTAGATCATATTTGAATTTGAACTAAACCAATCTAGAATAGCATTCATTCAAATTCAAAATTAATCCATTAGTCCTCCACCACGTCATTGATGTGCAGCAAGGGCCAAACAACTTTTAAAGTTTAAAAGCTGCATTATCTATTTCAACTTTTACCGTGGTGATCTTATCAGATTCCTTTTCCTTTGGTTTGGATGTACCTGGCCTCTTCCTTGTCTTCCAACTGTGCTTGGAGTCCTCATTTCATGCATGTTTAACAAGTCCATAAGATGCAAACTACTGCATATATATTTTGAATTTCCTCAAGACGAAAAGATAATATTATCATAAGAAACAATGGAGCAAAGCCACCTCTCCAAAACTTGGACGTCACTCCTTTCATTTTCAAGGACGTCTTTTTTTTTTTTTTTGGTTTCAACACCCGGCACCCACGAGCTTCCGCTCATGCCTTCCCGGCACCCCGAGCTTCCGCTCATGCCTTCCCGGCAACCCAGGAGCTTCCGCTCATGCCTTCCCGGCACCACGAGCTTCCGCTCATGCCTTCCCGGCAACCCATGAGCTTCCGCTCATGCCTTCCCGGCACCCCGAGCTTCCGCTCATGCCTTCCCGGCAACCCCTGAGCTTCCCGCTCATGCCTTCCCGGCACCCCGAGCTCCCGCTCATGCCTTCCCGGCACCCCGAGCTTCCCGCTCATGCCTTCCCGGCAACCCACGAGCTTCCCGCTCATGCCTTCCCGGCAACCCACGAGCTTCCCGCTCATGCCTTCCCGGCAACCCACGAGCTTCCGCTCATGCCTTCCCGGCAACCCACGAGCTTCCCGCTCATGCCTTCCCGGCACCACGAGCTTCCGCTCACGAGCTTACCGCTCATGCCTTCCCGGCAACCCCTGAGCTTCCGCTCATGCCTTCCCGGCAACCCCTGAGCTTCCGCTCATGCCTTCCCGGCAACCCCTGAGCTTCCGCTCATGCCTTCCCGGCAACCCCTGAGCTCCCCGCTCATGCCTTCCCGGCAACCCACGAGCTCCCCGCTCATGCCTTCCCGGCAACCCACGAGCTTTCCGCTCATGCCTTCCCGGCAATCCTCGAGCTTTACGCTCATACCTTCCCGGAAATCCTCGAGCTTTACACTCATGTCTACTCGACACACCACACGTTAATGGAACATTGAATTTTTCTACCATTTGTCGTTTACCGACCGCGACAAATCAAATTCTTTTCGCGTTCCATTAATACGAGCGAAAACCAAACAGACACAACCGTACGCGCGGTCATCGTTCATGAGTTACAAGCGCTTACCTTCGCACCGCTCATGCAACTTACATTTATCATATGCAATCCATACGCCCACACGACCATCCGCGTTCTCGAGTTTGTATATCATAATCGATCGTACTCTGCACCATTCGCGTATATGCATTAACATGTATCACGACGTCATACATTCGTATATGCCAACGCATATCAATGCAACTCACATTTGTTGCCCAATGCAACGAGCATTCTACATATGCCTGTTTTTTGTCTTTGTTGTGCAGGTTAACGAGTCCCTTCTTGCTTACGGAGCTCGGGGACTTGTAGGGGCTCCGTATCGCCCGGTTACTTATGCTTGATGACTTCATGATTTGAACTCCCCAACCAAGAAGCTACTCTTACTCGGGGACTTCGGGGACTTGTACATACCTCCAATAATATGGAGTATTTACTACATCACCAAGCATAAGTAACACCTACTTTGGGACATCCACAAGACATGGCAAGGCCCAACCGAGACATGCACGTGTAGCCCTATGTTCAGGCTACGCGTCGGTATCCGGAAGTCGCAAATCCGCCACCGGGAAGCCACCTTTCCGCCCTTGCCAAGATGCCCCCATAACATAGCTTTCTACATGTTAAATAGACTAGAATAGTAACTTTGCTTGTCCCACATCGAAGAACAAGTAAATGAGAAGCATTCCTTCATCTATAAAAGGAATGCCTCCTCCCACAACTCAACACATTCATTACATCTCTTGTAATCTTGTTAAGCCGCAAGGCTCGACACACTAGTATAAGCATTCAAGTGGACGTAGTCTCCCGCTAAGGCGGGAGGTGAACCACTATACTTCGCTTGTGTCACTCTCTCTCTCTCTAAAAGCTAACTAGAGATCCCCACGGATCACTAACGTTAACAGTTTTCGTGGTAGCCTTTTTGCTCCGAAACTAACCTTTTTTTCTTGTTCTCTTTTTCAAGGTAAGTAACCTGAACAAACTGGACTTTGCTTCATTGGAAACAATTGGCTCTAGATAGCACAAGTGGGTTCGTGATGTCCTCCAGCATCTCTAGGCCCAAGGAATCCTGGATACGATTCTTGAGCCTAGCCAGGACGTGCCAACTGTTGAGCAAGCTCAACCTTTGGAAGCAAATAGAGAAACCTTGGAGGAAAATAAGCTGAAAGCCATCATCCTAATGACTCGTCATACATATGGATGATCCGCTCCAGTACAAGTATCTAAATGAAGAAGATCCCAAAAGGTTGTGGGTCTCACTCGAAGAACTCTTTGGCAACGTCCGTGACTCCCTGCTTCCTAACCTACAAGTGAGATGGCATAATCTCTGCTTCTGTGATTTCAAGGCAGTATTTGGCTACAACTCAGAAGCAATTCTCATTAAATCCTTCATGGAATTCTATGGAAAAGATATCACATATGTAATGATGATTGAGAGGACTCTTTCTACCCTTCTCCGTCTCTGCTTTGATAGTCACTAAGAGCTATCGAATCGATGTTACTGTAAGACAGATCACAAGGTTTCATGAGCTGGAGCCATGAATGTCGCTTAAAAGCAAGACAACATTCTTGTGAAGAACTATAATTCGAGACCCGTGGAAACAGAGCTTATTTCGGAGTCCAATTATAATTGCGCCCCTATAGTCTATCTCTAATAAGGAAGGCAACCGTCAAAACGTGGAAAGAGAAGCTCGTGAGAGTATTTTCACAGTCTACAAAGCATATTGTGAGGCAAGAGAAGCTCACTATGTGGAACACAAAGATCAAGAATGTGATCTCGAACTAAGGGTTGAAGACTTCAAAACAGGCCAAGATCAAGAGACTGGAGATTTTAAATAAGTCTTTGTTTTCCAAGAGATGTAGTACGTCATTGTCATATATTTTTGTACTAAATGTCATTGGTTTAGTTTTCTTCAACTAAGCTCATCCAAAGTAATTAAGTATGATGTCTAGGAAGGTTTCGAGATAAGTGGTACTTAAGCGAGTTTTGGTCCACCGACACCTCTCTATTCACCTGGTCATATTTATTTTGGAGTTACCGAAAGAAGTCAAACGGCTACCATTGTTTTGCAATAGCCAGTATTCAGATTAAATTTTCTTTTAGTCAATGATGTACTTTGTTGACTTATGAATACTAACCTATTCTCAGACTCAATGATGCAACACATGAATCATAGTTGTAACTGCTTATCCCCGAATGTACAAATTTTCAACCTACCTGGCTTCAAAATGTTCTGATCATAAGTACATCCATATTCATCACCTTCCCTGTATTGTTGTCGTAAAAAAACCATAAGGAGGGATGCACCCACTTTCTTTCGGTTGATCATTCTTGTTAATCTGATGTGTTCTGAAAAAAACTGGATTAGACTCATTTGAATTGAACCCCACCATGAAAATTTTCCGGCACATATAATTAAGCACATGGAATACAATAGCGAAGCGAGGAACCTAAGGCCATCTCCAGTAAGGAGGGGCTATATTGGGTCCAGGACTATAATTTAGCCCCCAGAAATATTATTGTTTATTCATGAACAAGTGAATCATCTCCAGTAAGGGAGGGCTAAATTTTAGCTCTTTCAAGTATTTTATGATTTTACATTATGTTTTCTAAGTTGTATGATTTTATTTTATTTTAATAATATTATAATTTAGACTAAAATTAATTGTTGAGGAAAAAATTAATTTTTAAGATGTATATTTGGATGAGGTATTTATGTTGTATTATTGATAACATTTTTGAATAGATGTTTTAAGTGCCACGTGCCATTTCGGAAGCAAATATGTAGATTCCCGATTGAATGATATAAAATATTACATAAATAAATTAAAAAATGCATGCACTTAAAAGAAACTAATTTATATAACTAAAATTCATCTTTATAAAATATAAAATATAGATATATATATATATATATATATATATAATATTAAGTTATGCTTAATTACATACCGTTGGATTGCAAAGGTTATTAATTATTAGTCATTGGATCAAACCATGCATTGCACCACACCCCTTAATTGGGCTGATTTCCGTGGGTCCCACCAAGGGCTAAAGGGCCACCCATAGGGCTAAATGTAGCTCCTCCACCCCCCCCCCCCCCCTTCACCTTTGGCCATTTGGCCCTTCTCTTGTCGGAGTCCATATTATAACAAAAAGGGCTTTAGGTTACCATATAGCCCTCTTATTGGAGATGGCCTAAGATAACAGTTGTCACGCCCCTGATTTTTAACAACAATAAAAATCGATATATATAATCCCATAATTATACATGCGTGATTTGTTCAGTCATCAATACAAATACCTGGAACATCTTTCCCCTAAAACAAGTACTTACTGAGGAACTGAACCATCCAAGATAATATACACTCGCTCCACAGAGTTATATATTACACAAATTTACGAATTAAATTGTTATCACAAAATAAAACGTAAATGTTCCTCAGAGCTTACTGCATAGCGGAAGTCATATACTGGCAAAGCCAACAAAATTTGCTTCCTACCCGTCCTGCTGCCAACAAGCTACCTCAGCTTCAGCCACGATTTTCCTGACCTGCAGGATTAGCCCTTACACAGTAATGGTGCACCGGGGTTGCCAAACAACAAACCCGGTAAGCTTTTGCAAGCCCGTATGAGTAACTCATGAACATCAATCAACAACTCACATTAATCTACTTAAGGAAACAAGCAGCCGTGATTCCTTCTAACATTCCATATCCTTTCCACAGAAAGGACAACATGAGTCACTGCTGTGACCATGCTCTATTGCTAACTTAACCATCAAGTAGCAACTCAAGTCTCATCTAGACAATTAAAGAAGAATACCATCAGTACTTTCCTTTAAACTACATACCTATGAGTCTCAAGCAACCTCGACCGTTACTCCCATAAGCTATCATGGTAGACAGGCTATAGCTCTATTGAAATCATAACCACTCGTCCGGCTATGGACATGATTACCTATTTCCTGTCTTGGTCACCATCTGCGACCTGTCACCATCTGTGACATATGATTTCAGACTCCGTCTGATCATGAAATCAACATCAAGGTCACCATCTGCAACCTGTCACCATCTGTGATATATGATCTTTAGACCCCATCTAGTCTCAGCTCAACCATTGATCACCATCTGTCACCATCTGTGACTCATGATCTTCAGACCCCATCTGGTCATGAAATAAAACATCAAGGTCACCGTCTGCAACCTGTCACTATCTGTGATCTATCACCATCTGTGACATAAGATCTTCTTAGACCCTATCTGGTCTTAAGGTCAACGTTAAGTAAGTCGCATCCGACCTAAAAACGTTACAAACATCTAGTTTCGGCTTTCCTAATCCCTGCTCACCATCTGTGACCCTTGGTACAAAGACCAATACATCTAAAATGAGTCACGCTTGACTCAAAAATGTAACATCAAGCTCAATAATTTTCAAACAATAGAAAACATCTTTTTCTACAATATTGTTTCCTGAAAAGTCATATTCAACAATAATATGAACACCATCATGCATATTATTATTCATCACAATCATCCACAAGGATATATATATATATATATATATATTTCATCTAAATATATATATGTAGTCATTCGCTCAGGAATGCCTACTAATACCAACTATAGTTTGCAGTTAATTAATTAACGACAAAACAATAATGGTACTTCTGTTCATAAAGAACCTTGTGAGATTTACTCACCTTGAAACTCCTGCTGCGTCTTCAATGCAAAATAAGTAGTCAAACTACAGAATAACCGTCCCAATACTTCGTCAAGTACCTAATCACAAACAGTTTCCACTTAGTAACGATTCACATTTAATTTAAGTCCGAAACCCCTGTTTTGAACTAAAATCCCCCAAGTGGCGCCAATCGAGGAAAAACCACATCCGAGACCTCCCAAAGTCTCCGAAATACGTCCACGATCGATGTGACCAAACCACAAGTCGATCGGACGCTCGAATCCTCACGGATCAAATAAATCGATCGGTATGAAACTGCAAAAATCATAACAAATCCATTCGAACTCCAAAATTTGCATATTATATATCGAAACGCTCGTATCGACGAGTAGAAGACATATAATACCAGAAACAGTCCCATACATGGGCGGAACACCACCGGAACGCCGCCACCGGCCAAAACTCATTATTTCACAAAACTCCCAACATCAAAAAGCTTCATCTAAGCGTGCTTGTGAACTTTCATAACTGGATCGAAGTCAGAAAACAAGCTTAACGGATCGAAAACTACCTCACAAGACGTGAACAGTAATCCCAACTGAGTTGAACAAGGTTTCACGTGAATCGATCCAAACAAACACCACATGTCGATCAGGAAGCCTATTCTGAACTCAACCAAGGAAGCATGAAGCCACGAAGTGGCCAGAGTTGTGTTTTCCAGCCGGGTCTGAAAACGCTAACTGCACCGCCTTGCAGCGCCGCACACGGTAGATATCGTCGCTAGAGAACACTACAGGGACGACCGGATGGAGGAGGCGAACCAGCTGACCAAGTTTCACGGCCAGAGACCGCCGCAGTTGGCCTGAAAATCCGGGTCGGGTCAGTCGAAAAACTTCAACTCTGAAGGTGCGGACGAGAGAGAAGAGAGAGAGAGAAGGATTATTTCCGGAAATGGAAATATGAATTTATGAAGTAATTTCTGATTTTTCTCTATTTATACTAAAATGGAAACTTCTTCCCATAGCCATAACTTCTTCATACGAACTCTGATTTATGCGTTCCGCATGTCCACGAATTCGTATCGACGCGCTCTACAACTTTCGTGAATGAAGTTTTCCGAGAATCCCAACATATAAAAAGTCAAAATTCACACGACCCCCTAAACTGTGAAATTCAAATATTTATACGTACGAAAACCATTCCACTCCACATATCACCTACGAATAAAGCATGCTAACAATTATTCGTACAAATGGTCTATTATTAATTACCAAAATTACATAATGAAAATCCAGGTCATCACAACAATTGTTATACAACCATCTACAAACTATTCATTAGATTGAGGAACATAAAATAGTAGCTTAATATGCATGTCCGAAACGACTGGACAATTCATCTTCTGATTCCTCTCCATCCGATGTGGAATAATCAAAATGGAGAAGGTCAAAGTATTGAAGCCCCCCTTCATCTGACTCCATGCTAATATGTACTTCAGACATACAGTTTACGACTCTGAAATGCATGTTCCGAACAACTAACAGGTTACTATAGGTACTTATAATGTTTCACTACCTACTTCAGCCAAATTGTGATTCACAATGTAGACCGGTTCTAATATGTACTTCAGTCAGTTAACTTAATGGCGGATGTAAAATTATACAAATTATTCTGTCTCAACCAAAACAATTACTAATCTTCCATAACTGCTATACAACTGCTGCTATTATTTTTCATGTATTGTACATGATTAATAACAATGCAAACAACGCCGACATAACGCATAATAATAAAACTGGACTGACATTTCAAATGTAAGATGTGGAATGCTGTGACTCTCACCTGTTCAGACGAACCAAAGAAGTTTGCAATTACAGCGGCGTTTGCTTTACTCCACACTTTCGGTATCGGTCTGCTTTAGTATCAGTTCTTCTATATTAAAGTTTGTTCTACAATTAAAAAGGGTGATGGTCAGTATAATTATATGCTGGAATTTGGTTGTTTCACTGAACTGTATCCCATGAGCCACAAAAACAAGAAACAACCAACGCAACGAAATACATTGCATTTATCTGTGTTCAGTTGTATTCAGCTTCATCTTATCAACAATAACAGCATCAACCAAAACATATCTGCAGACACACCCAATACAAAAATAAATCCCCTGCTCCGAAATTTATATTATTAGGAGTATTAGGAGGTACTCCTAAACTCTAATTCATTCACCCAATAAACATTCTGATACTGCAGTCATGCTTATTTTGGTTGGAAATATATTGCTTCACAAAAATGCTGTTATTCAGACAAATGACCTAAGGGTTAATTCAACCACATAATGCATACAGCTAGTAAATCAAGCCACCAATCAATCAGACAAACAAAATACATTCAATTAATCCCCTGTATGCATCTCATCCGTTTATAGACCTGCCAAATCCAGATTAGCTTTCATAGTCCCCGGATGCATTGACATAAAGGTTTCTTACTTACCCGATCAAAACGCCTCCGAAATCTGATACTGGTTACAGCGACCTCATATTATCCAAACAAACTGGGGAACTATAAATCCTCTGGGTTCTGCGGTCTGGCGGCGCTCGGAAAAAACTTCATCCATGTCGAGTCACAGTAGCCTCCTTACCCAGCTCTTCTCACCACTGTAAGCAAGACTCATACGACGTGGCTACTTCTGTGACATCATGTCCTTCGTCGGCAACATTAACTGCCGCGGGCCCAGGTTGGTGATAGTTCTCCATTTGACTTCCACTTAACGTCATCAAAAACGAAACTGGTGGTACGACAAATGGTTGGGGCAACCAGACATACAGTTCGCAAACATATTCATCGGACATGAATTATTTGACGACAACAGAACCCCGGGGGTGTAAATATATTAGGTCAGAGATGCACTTAGTAAAAAAAAAACTCAAAAAACATGGATGAAAATGAGGTAATGACATAACATACCTTACAAATACATTGTGTAAACTTTGATCATGCCTTGGGTATGTAAGTAGGCTAAGCATGGGAAGGCCAAATTGGATGGGGTGGTGATGCACAATAATTTCACAATAAAAAGTGATGCACAATAAAAAGTGCCTATATATAGGAGGGAAGAAGTCCAAATATCGAAACCGGCCCTACATAATTTCATCAAAACTGGTCTGAAATTATAAATGTTATAGAAATCATTATTTTAACCCGATGCATCCGTCCAAAGTCCAAACTATAATTATTGTTACTCATGTTATAGAGATAAGCGACCGAGGAGGTTGAAAAACTCCCGTAAGTTAACATGGGGTGACGACCATTACGATTACGATTAGCATGGTTAATTTAACTATTCATCACAACGGTTAATACCATTAATTTATGAAGTTTTCCAGTGGCTACACCGTAGGCGGATATGAATGAAAAGAATTGTTACAATGTATGCTTAAGAAGGATTAAAAGTGGTTGATAAACCCATTAAAAGGATGTCTGTTAAACGACATGATTCGTAATAGTTTACCAAACGAATTATTTGGTTAAACATATTCAAAATACCGGCTCGGTTTACGAAGATGGGGACCCCGAAAAAGTATGACATGTTTGACTCCGGGGTTGAGGAATGCATGTGATCTGAGCTACCGAAGTGGAACAATTCATGTCACTCTATTCGAAAATTAAAATTGTTTTTTTTTCTTATTGACACATGAGAGGTAACCACTGGGCCAACATTTCCCATTGCCAAAATAAGAATGCACATGCAAGAGGGTTTGCCCTTCCCATGGAGATTTGAACATATTGATGACCCCAAAGCTGTACTATGTAAGAGCATAAAAAAGAGGTTTGAACTATGTAGGTGTATAAAAAAGAGGTTTGACTGTTATTGTATATTCGGGCCAACCATAACAGTTAGGCGAACGAGTTTCATTTCAAAAGGGCAGTTGAAATGAGGTCTCCCCTACCCAAAGTTAACCGAGTAATACACCGTCTTATTAATGGGTGGGTACCGCTCCTCTAAAGACAGAGCGGCCTGTAATAAGTAGTTGGTACACCTACATTAATGCAGTCGTATTATGACCGTGTCGTAGTTGTTGTGGGAGGGGACGCAAAGTTTAATTTGTTCATTTGTTAGAAAGTAGACGTCCGCACCCCTCTCATCTTAAATCATAGGGCCCGTCTACATATGAAAACAAAACAACAAGGACAACCCTACATCTATATAAAATTATGTATTTCTTTTACAGAATTGACGTGTTGATTACAAAGTCGAGCAAAGGTGTTATATCCAAACCAGATATTTTATTCTCACCTGATTTCACGGAGGATTTTTCAGCAGGTAGTCATTCACAACTTCAAATGGGTACCAAATAGACGTACGTTTTGGTTTTAAACAGAAGGGGTCTACTTTAAGTAATTTGAAGTTATATAATGAAGTATTTTTCAAACAGGAGGCCATGGACAAAACTAGAGCCGGATTCGGCAATCTATTTCCAGATACAATCAAAAGAAATGGCCCCGCTGATTAAGGAAAGGTCGATCGCAGACAAATACTCCAACTTACTTCAACAGCTTTGATCATTATAGAATGTCTCATGCCTCAACAAATAACAAATACCATTACAACATGCACCTAAAGTAGATACAAACAAGACCGTAATCAAACTATCCTTCACAGAACTTGTACGGTGGCAGTGATGATCAGTGACGCCCAGGTGTGGGAACGAAGGCTTTGGTAAAGTACGGCGAGGTATTACAACCGTGATGGGAAGGACCGTATGTAGCGGAATCGTTGGCAGGAGTGGTACTAAGTTGGACAATAATATGATAAACATGTAGCTCAGGTGATATGGTCATAGTAATAAAACATAAAACTCCGAAATCTAAAACAATACATACTTAAATATATGTCGACAGGTCATTTATCAGGCGCTGGGCAAAACTATTTTAACCAGTGTCTTCCGGAAGCATCTGATGTAGTCCACTTGACTACAATCGTCGTCTGAGTCCGATACGAATCGATCATCGAAGGATTGGGATTGAATATTAGCAATAGAACTGGGATGACTATGATCAATGTCCTGTTGGATGAGGGTTACTGGACCCATAGTTGAAATAGGAGTTTCATTAACTGCGTTCGAAGGTACTGGCAGATCCATAACCTTTGAAGCCTCCATGTTCGCTGTATCAACCCCATCGTCTTTATAGACAAGGATGGGAGGGGACGGTAGGGGGGGTGTGAATCAGGAGGAGAAGGGCGACCTGTTTGGGTGATGTTATTTTATGGCGTATGGCAATGCTGTTGGTCTTGTTGTTGGGCAATATGATGATGATTGTAGAACGGACAACAAAAGTAGTGAAAAGTTATGGGCCCCACATCACAGTTATGACCCCCACATCAGAACTGTGACTTGAGATGTTTAAAGGAGGAATGGGTATTGTCATATGTATGTGCCCTGGTGTCAACGGTAATCGCTATGTACGGTGACCTCAACAAGGGTTACGTAGATGACCCTAGAAAAGCAGCATGTCATGTGTCCAAAATAACTTTGATTACTATGTTTTTTGGTGTATGGGTCAACTTCGCAAAAAGTACAAATACTTGCTGATAAATAAGGTAATTACAGTTAAGGCCAAAGTGGATGAAGTGGATGTGAATGAAGTGGATATGCGTTTCTTAGGCCAAGTTGGCTGAATCCTGAATAATTTGTATGGATGCATGTAAATTGAATGTTTGCAATCGTTAGGGTGTAGTATGAACTCAGATGGCCATACCTATTACAGAAGATGTATGGGGGGGGGGGGGGAGCGGCTGGAATACGCCTTACGTACGGTGCGCCCGTGTGGGTCTGGACGTCGTGGTTTCTTCTGGTCCTCAGGATTTGAATTAGAAGGGCAGCATTGTAATTGCAGAGAAAACTTCCATTATCAGTTAAATTGCTACCATCAATGCGGAGGGCGGAGGGTATTCAGGTAATAAGCCGAACAAGGTAAAATGCAGGTTAATAGTTCTGGTGATGGAGAAACATCCACGTCCCCTTTCAAATGCTTAGGGGACCAGCCTCGTCCTACTCCCAACGGCCACATAGTATACCTGTTAGAGGAAAGAGGGATCCCGGAAAAGAGTTGCCGTCATCATCGATAAACAATGGTGTAAAATTTGTAGACCACTGAGAGGAGATCGATGAAGTGAAACATTCGACGACATTGTCCCTTGACTGAGAGGAGATCGACGAAGTGAAACATCCGACGGCATTGTCCGTTATATCGGATTTTGGAGGCGCTTAGAGGGTCTCTTGGATCTGGTAAGTGTGTATATTGATGAGACTCATGTCTGGGGATTTATTGATGATAGTGTTGTCTAAAGATTCGGTTGTTTAGGATTTATTGAAAGATTCAGTTGTTTAGCCACCTTTAGATTGTAAGGCAGAGTTGGTTTTATGTAAACGATGTAAATAGCAGAGATCATGTGAGGGTATGTATTCCCATTGATACTGATAATTACAGGAATTAATGTCAATGAACCGGGTGAATTAAAACTTCCAAGTAATGTAAATGTCAAAGTAGGGGATTTATTGATGAAATGTCGTATCAGTCATGTTTTGGTTGATGTTGTAAAATGCATATGAAGAACTGAAAAGAGGCAAATGCTATATATTGAATTGTGCGGAATTGCATGGAATGAAAATTTCATGAAACTGAATACTGTGTCTGAAGAGAATTAATTTGAACAAACTAAGTTGTTTGCAACCACTAACTGTATTACAATCTTAGTTTAGGTTTTGTTTTCAGTACGGAAGTTATATAGCCCATGCCTATGCTATAATTACTCATTATTATAATCTGTTTGTAGGAGGAAGCGTGATTAGGAACAACTGGAACCAAAGGTATAAGGGAACTAGGAAATGCTTGTCAACTTCTACAACCACAAGCAACGGACGCAATCGACATCAATTTATTGTAATAAGGTATCAGAAAATTTTGTTTCAATGTAATATTTGTTTTGTTGGTATCTGAAAGTAGTGCTCATTATGATGTATGGAGACCTTGTCTTGGTATCTCATAAGAGAACCATTGGAAGGGAAATATGAATCTACCATGACCTTGCCGTAGCTTCATATTAGCTTTAAAATCACTAAATACAGCTGTGAAAATTTGGGGAGTGATTAGTTATACGCAGACGCTGTAAATAGCAGAAATTTTTTTTTGGGGGGGGGGGGGGTGTGTGCGTTCTATCCCATGTATACTCCTGATTAGTCATTACATTGTGTGGATGATTAATATCAAATTAGGTGGTGAATGAAAACGGGTATAAATTTGAAAGTAGGAGACAGACCAATAAACTGTGCTATTAGTTAATTGTTGGTTGATGTTGTTATAAAATGCTTCCTGAGAACTGAAAAGAGACAAATGCAATGACTTTGTGCCTGAATTTCATTATGTGGTAGAGTGATAATTTTTTCAAACTGAACCCTTTTTGTGAACCAAGTGAATTTAACAAACTGTGTAGTTAACAACTAGTAAATGTAACGATTCCTAAAAGTTTGTTTTACAGTGAATGTTTGGGTTATGTTTTAATGGCTGAATTGATATTGCCCATGCGTATTGTCTAATTACTGATTATTTAAAAATGTTTGTAGGAAGAAGGGTGATTGTGAAGAACTTGTTGCAGGGAACTGGTTGTCCACTTATATAAGACAAGCAAAGGTCGCAACAGACCCAGTTTAATTTTTGTAGGTACCACAACATTTCCTGGAATGTAGTATTTTTCTATTTATTATGTTGGTATTTGAAAATACGGGTGCCTGACAATAATACTCATTATCATGTGTTGAGATAATGCATGTCTTTGTTCGTGAAAAGATAAGAGGGAAATCTGAAACATTTATTATGTTGAATAAAGGTTGGAGTGATATAAGCCATGTGTATGCAACTACTCATTATTTAAATTTGTTTGTAGGATTAAGGGTGATTGTGAAGAACTGAAACTGAAGGAAGCATATACGAGAATTTTGAAGCAAGAGATTTGGTGGTGTTGATGCAAATTGTTCAAGTGAGCTGAGGTGCTGAAACTGATAGCACTCCATATCACAGATGGTGAGTAAGGCTAGTAGCATTGTTTGACTTTGAGTATGCCGCTGTAGTGATAATGTATAATTCGTCAAAAATGAATGTTGCAGGTTGTGTGGTAGTTACTGAAGATTACGCATTGTCTACTTGATATAGCTTTGCATTTAATGTGTAAATTTTTAAATAAGGTAACTGAATGAAGTATATGCAATGACTTGGATGGTGGATGCAACATATTAAATGAGTGGTACATATAGAAATGAACGGTTAACATTTCCGGAGATAAATTACTAGACATGTGAATTCATTGTTTGCTTGGAAGATACTCGTCCAATCTCTGACATTCCGTGTTGGAATTACAGGCTAACATGGACACAAACGAAGGGGGCCTTCGGTACAGTGACCATATTTATCATGATTGTTCATCATCGGACGATGAATCAGAAGATGAAATGTCTATTCGGTTTGGTAAATGCACTAAGGTAACAGCGCGTACAAAGGAGGCAACTGACGGTATAATACCTGCTGAATCAGGTGAATTGAGGAAATCATGAGGCGTAGTTGAAGAGGAGGAAACATTACCTGAGTGCGCTTTTCCAAGAAGAGAATATGTGAACCACACGGGGTCGGCACAACTGAATGGGATGAACTTCGAAGACCTCACAACGGATGATATGATGGGGGTATACTTCCCAACTATAGAAGAGGCAGAAAAGTTCTACTCGTTGTACTCATGAATACTTGGTTTCAGCGTAAGGAGGGACAGAGTGCAGAAGGAAGGCAATGGTTTGGTGGTAAGGAGGCAGTGGGTCTATTCAAAACAAAGATTGGCAAGTATCAAAACCGTATATCTATTTAAACAAACAAATGAATTTTTACTTTTTGATCATGTCAATAATAAAGTTTATTTTAAAAAGTGAGAGATGTAACGTGACGAAAAAGTTACGGTATTTTATAGTAATTTAAATTGTTAATAACATTGTGAATATCTAAGTTAAGTTGTTAGTGAACTTGTGAATATCTTCAATTCAATCCTTTTGCATTGGTCATGAAATCATTTTCAGGCATAATTGATGTGTGCAAGCCAACTGATTGAGGTTTGAGTATGATGTACCCCAAATCACCAGCTTTGGTGAAAGACGCTTATAACCCTCATACTACAGCAGGGTCGTCATTCCCCAATAAAGGGGTACTACTGTAAATTTCTTTCGCTACATTCTGACTCCTACAAACCATGATCCATACAACAAACCCTTGTAACCCATTTGCCAAAAAACAAAATAAAGAATACCCTTGTAACCCTCATCCCACCTCCGAATACATGCAGTCAGTCTTTCACTTGAAGTGGGGTCAGCATGACATGATTGGAGCCGTCTAACTAAATGCGATTGGACAACTCTGCTAAATATATAGATGAAGGTGACAGGATTCCTATGACTCCAATTGTCCATTAAACTATGACCGGTGACCCACTATGAACCCCACCCTACTTGTGCTGGGATTCGTGTGAAACAACCCCCTGATAACATGTGTACACCTATTTCAGTGGTGTGAAGGCATGTCAATGGCTATGAAGGAGAATATGGCAAGTATGTGTATATTGGAATGGGACTCATATCCATTCGTGTGTGGGTGGGTTTTTTTTTTTTTAAATAAATATAATTTAATCGAATGAGTTTTCACACTATTTCACATATTTATGTGAATTTTTATATTTAATTATAGCGTCAATGTGTAATATACTAATTGACATACACTGCGTCGTACTTAAACATAACATTAACTCCACTTTAATAAAATGTTGGGTACGTTTACTTACTTAGAATGGAATGGAATGATTACGGAGTAAAAACACCCCTGTATTTACTAACACATAAAAGAATCAGAATGATTCCGGATAAAAAAATTTCTGTGTTTACTAACACATGAAGGAATCGGAATTGGTGTAGGTCCCACCTATTTATCAGGAATCGATTCCTGAATATTCAAGAATTTGATTACGAAGGGGGGAGATGGGTTTAGGAATCAATCCTCCGGAATCAATACCGATTCCTTTCTTCTCTCATTCCATTTGTCTCCGATTCATGGTTGTTTTCCATTCCAAGTAAGTAAACGTGGCAGTTTTAACAATCTAGCGCAATAATGCTGGTCTTAGTAGAACGTTGATTGAAGGAAAGAGGAAATTGTGTCAAACTCCAAGGTTTTGCATTTTGATGTAAAAAGCAAAGGCATTAGTGGCATGTTTTGCAGTTTCCCCATGCCAAGACCTAAACCCCTAGACCCTAAGCCATAAACCCTAAACCTTAAACCAAAGGTAAATGAAGAAGTCTCGTTTATTCAAAGCTCTCTGCAGTATAGTAGTATATACGGATTTTGTGTATTTTCTACTAGGGTATCCAAAATACACTTCAATACGTTAAATAATATTTGGTAAATATGAAATTAAGACCTAAAACAAAATCTAGAGACAAGAAATAAAAAAGGAAAAATGAAAATTTTTAACAAAAAAAAAAAGGAAAAGAAAATAACACTAATGCAATTTTAAAAAAAAAAATGTATGCACCAAAGCCATAAGGGTGGCTTTTGGTTAGTGGAGCCTGCAATAGAGAATACCCTTTTATCAATTCCGTGGCTGCACCGTATGCAATGAGTTTTAAATACGGTTATTCATATCCTCTAGAGCAAAATATACAGAAAAATAATTGTGTCCTATGAGGTTTATGCTAGTAGTGAGGCCTGAACCATGAATGAAGGAGCCTCGAGGGTGTAAACCTCGAAAGCATGTGAACTCCAAGCACTCATTAGAAGATGACAATTTAGAGATTTCGGTTTCAGTATTTTAGCATATTACATAAGAATGCAGACATTGCGCTAATTCCTAGTTAGAAAAATACCTTAACAGCAATGCAATTGTCAACGCTGTCAACTTAAAACGTTACTTTATTATCTTAATGAGCAATCAAAAGTCATTCACAAATCTGAATAGAATTCTGATGGCCTATTATTATATAATGTCATAAATAATTTTAATATTATTCAAATAGATTATATGAGTGACATAACAAGACTCGTTAGGCTACTAGGTATATAATATCGTAAATCCCTGCTTAAGGTATTGGTATTAGATAAACTGTTTGTACTTAACTCGAGTTATAATTAGGTCACCTGAATTTTTTACATGGCACATACAGATTTTGGTCAAGTAGCCATCAATCACATAAACTCGCTAACCTTATTTACAAAGAACAGTATATGATGTTTGTTTCATTTCTACTGTTTTTCAATAATCGGTCGCAATCTCATATTGTTATTATATGTTAAGCGTCTCCCCAATGCAATATAGTATTCATTTTCGGATTGGACTCTAGTAAACCTTTTAATCGGCTTTTTTCCATATCTATACACTCCAATATGTAATTGAACCTTGGTGACCCTTGACCTATGCCTTGAACTATAAATTCAACATTTTACCTTCCAAGGATGAAGAATGTATCTACGAAATCATGTTTTATTGGGAATGTATGGAGATAATAATGATCTCTATTTAAGAAGAGGCTGCTATAACAGGCTAGGATCAATCACGATTGTCTCTTAAATCGGTGTGACCGTGCGAGACCACGTCTTCCCAAGAACGGTAACTATTAATGTCCTGCAGGTGGAAATACCGGTTCAATCCCTAATAGTCCCAAGGATAATCTAGATAGCGCTGGAGGGAGAATATGGTAAATGTAAGACCCAATATGGTAAATTGACGACCACCATCGATTAACATAATAAATTATGTCAAACCGATTCCAGAATCTGAAAAGATATGCGATAAAACGAGAGGCAACCGTCGCAGCCCCCTGCTTCTTCCCCAAATTGAACTCCAAATCGCTCCATCTACAATATCATTCCGGTGCGGCTGACACTATCGCATCAAGCAATCTGAAGGTCTGTTTTACATGCTATTGTGTTTTCCATTTGTTTAAGTAGAATGTATTCATCACTTCCACGGTTAAGGAATGGTTGTTATATTTAGTGATCATCTGCTATATTTTCAATTTCATTTTCGGATTTTGACGCAGTCACGGCCTATTTCAGTAGAATGTTTGACCCATGTTTCATTGTTGTTGTTCGGTACCCGGGACAGAACGTCGAAAAGACGGTGAGTTCTTCGTTGGGGTTGGACTACTGTTAGGTTTTCTGCTGGTTATGCACAGTGAAATTAGGATAGTGTTTTGCTGTCGGTTTTAGTAGATCGGGTTTCGATTACAATGTTGGCTACGAAAATTATGGTTATTTCTGTGTGTGTGTGTGTGGGGGGGGGGGGGGGGGGGTTGTATAATTTTTGTGGTTCATTTTGCAGAAAATTCCACCCCTGTTCAGTAGGCATCACTTGCAGGATGATGACACTGACGTCGCTCGACTGGTCTTGGATGGATCACAGAAGTGCTCATACTATGTCAAAATTATGCGACAAGGGCGGGACCATTGGCTGGGTTCTAGTTGGGAGAGTTTTTTGGACAATGTCCGAGCCGGTCACGGTAGAATGGTGCTGCTACTCCAGGACAGAGGCGGCATGAAGTTCCTTGTCCGTAGGTATGATGTCAACGGGGCTTTGATGTACGCTTCTCCCCGACCCTGATTTGGTTGCCCACCTCCCAAATCACCGACTATTTCAGGGGTATCCGACGGCTTCGTTTCGGACGTTTGGGATGCCACCGTCACTGTGTTAAGTAATAATTTGCCTAAAATGATATGCTTTAAGTCGTGTACTTCTATAACCTTTAACTCACTGCAATTGTTTGGGTGCATTTGACAATGTCAGCCTGTTGTACCAAGAGGTGTCATGCATGATAGACTGATTGCGGATGGGGCCCCTGCTCGGTGTGTACTCCAATGGGAGACGGTGCCTCCATGCCTCCAGCAAGTCGACATTACAGGAGGACGTAGGGAGCTGTAGTTCACTTGTGCGTGGGAACGATTTCACTTCGAGAATTGGTTGGACAAACGTCGGTGCTGTGTGTTCAGCTACCTGGGAAATCTACGTTTCTCCGTTCTTGTGTTCGACACTATTCGAGGGAACATGTGCACGACGTCGCTGCAATACACCCAAGCTCCAGCTGTGCCCCCACATTTTAGGGGTAATGAGCACATGCAGGGTAATGAGGAGCCTGAGGAGGACCATATGGATGCGGATGGGGCACAGGGGGAAGAAGACGAGGAACGGATCCCGGATCAGGATGTTGAAGATGAAGACGAGGAACCTCATATGGAACGGGTGAACCCAGGATGGCGTACTTCCAGGTCGGACAAATGCACAATTCAAAGATGTCACTGTGTAAGTATTTTGGTACAATATTGAGCATATTGCCTTAATTTATTTATCACCCTACCCCGATAATATGTGCCATTTGTTTGCATTCCAAAATCAACTCCCTGCATTAATATGTAATGTTGAAGTTCTATAAAGTATGCATGCATTACAAATATTTTATGAATGTTGCAACAAATTGGGATGGTGCTGTTATTGTAGTATCTGCCGGCCAAGTTTGCTCATGCCACATTTCCCAGAGGAGCAGCTGTGAATATAAAGGTCCAGAAATCAGATGGATGTGTCTGGAGGATGAAAGTCGTCCCATCCAATACCACTCACTACCTAAGTGCTGGGTACACCAATTTCAGGGAGGATCTGAAACTGCCCATAGGGTCCACAATCGAGCTCCATGTGGTTGATCGGAACAGACTAGTGTTCGAGTGAAGTGCTGGGGTGGGTGCGAGTCGTGGACGTCCTTTAATGGTGCCACAGATTCATAAACTATATTTTGGTGTTTATCTTTCTCCCCATGTGGTGGTTTCTTATATTTTTGTGACATTTTCGTTATCTTGCTTTATATTCAATCGGACGATGCTATTAGTATACAATCGTTAACTAGGTTTTAATTACTCCTTATAATGATATTAGTCCATTATGGTCGAGTTTTCGTAATCTATATATGAAGTAGTTTACTTATTTCAACCAGGGTTAGTACTCTTGTTATGTGAAATGAAATTGGTTGTTCTGTTAAGGCAAACCTATAGACTTCATTCCTCAATTAATTTTTCTATATGATTAAAAGAAAATTTATTTCCAAAAAAAAAAAACAAAAGTATATTATAACTATACTATATTTCTTTTTGTTTCATTTCCAACTAAAACTATCATTATTGAACTGTAGATAAACCTTATAAGTTTAGGTCCAAAACTAATTACATCCTACACATGACTAATATAGACCCATTGGTCGGCGGTAACAAAACCCTAATACTAGGGGTGTAAATCAGCCAAGCTGGAGCGAATATGAAACTTGGTATGTTCGGCTCCTTTGGTTTTTATTGAGCTCGAAGTGGGCTACCAAATTGATTTTTTTTTGTCCATCATCAAGCTCAGCTGGGCTTGAATAGTTTTCTTAAGCTCGAGCTAGGCTTGGCTCGGCTCAATTTAGTGGACGAGCTCGAGCTTGAATAAGCACGTCTTTGCTCATTTGACTTTAAAATAATAAAAAATAAAAAAAAAGGAAGAAACAAAATTTAAAATAATAATCCAAATTTTATCTCTAACCATCACACGAATCCGTTAGGTCAAACTTAGTTACTCTTATAAACTTATATTTATATATCATATACTCCAAAAAGCAACCCCTATCAATTCAAAGAAAATGGAAAAACCGACTGTTGGATGAGGTTATTACAATAAATTATGAGTGTGGTAAAAAATTTGGCCAATTTCACCATATTTTCGAATCCGATCGAATTGGTCAACCGTAGTCACTTGTATGATTTCTTGGTTGACCGATGGCATGACGACCGCTAAACGTGTTTATTTTTTCACATCACGTTTGTAAATATTTCATCGATGGATGTGTGTGGACATGAGATAAAAGTAAATTAATTTTAATTACAAACACATTGCCCTATACCAATTTTCTTCCTAAAGTTGTATGACATATACATTACATTTAAAATGTTGAGGTTCATTCTAAAGCAACCATGAGGTGGAAAATGAATTTGGAGAAACCAACCGCTCGATGGAAAGATTGTAATGTTTTATGGTGGTTGTAGAAAATTCAGCCAATTTGGTTCTCGTTTCGAATTCGATACACTAGGTCAAACTTAGTTACTCTTATAAACTTATATTTATATATCATACATTCCAAAGAGCAACCCCTATCAATTCAAAGAAAATGGAAAAACCGACCGTTTGATGAGGTTATTACAATAAATTATGAGTGTGGTAAAAAATTTAGCCAATTTCACTATATATATATATATATAAACACACACACATATACATATATCTATATATGTGTGTATATTATATATATATATATATATAAACACACACACACAAATATAAATCTATATGTGTGTGTGTGTGTTGATAGGAGCATTTTAATGTGATATTTTAATAGTTAATTCCTCACATTTTGCTTAGTTAATTCCTTAACTGAATCGATTTTTAATTCAATTTCTATTTTTAGGTACATTGGAGTAAATGAAGGTGAAATGAGCGTTAGGTCCATAATTACCTGGAAATGATGGAGAAAAATGGAAATGTACTAAAAGATCAATTTTACACATATTCCTACTCCGGCTAGGAGAAACCAAGCCAAGCAAAGAAGAAGGAGCGGCCGCCTGATCAAATGAACTTCAAATGAGCTGAAACCTTCCAGATCCATTCTAGACACCCAAAGGATCATTTCTTATGAAGAGTGCCAGAGAAAAATATGAGTGGAAGGCCTTCAAACAATCAGCCCAATTTTCTACAGAAGCAAAACCGGAAAACTGGACCTGTAGGAGGTCCAGCAGCATTTCCAGCCCAACCACATGGATTGAAGCTCTGAAAATTTGTCAGGATGATCTACACTCATAGTGGAACATTTCATATGAAGAAGTCGAAGGCATATAATGAAGTCTTGTTGGAGAAATAATTGAAGGAATAAAGGGGAAGAAACTGACCTGAAAACAGCTCAACACCACATATTCATGTTTCCCACCCACATGAAGAAAGCTAGATGCTTTTCTCTTTTTCCTTGGATATATTTTTTCTACAATCTCTTTAATAGATCATCATCACTTCCATGTTGCTGCACCTTCATGCTTTGCTTTCATTTCATCATTTCTCTTTCTTTTCCATATTTTACAAATCACTTTCATACTCCACTTTCATTATTTTTCTTCCACTCATCATTTCACTCTTCTTTTTCTTCCCTATATAAACACCTTCTCCTCTCATTCTAAAACACATTCCTTCATCCATTTCATCTCCTTGTCTCACCATTTCCTCTCCATTTTCCTTAGTCACCATTTCCTACACACATTCCTTCATCCATTTCATCTCCTTGTCTCACCATTTCCTCTCCATTTTCCTTAGTCACCATTTCCTACACACATTCCTTCATCCATTTCATCTCCTTGTCTCACCATTTCCTCTCCATTTTCCTTAGTCACATATTCCTTCATCCATTCCATCTCCTTGTCTCTCCATTTCCTCTCCATATTTCTTTTCCATTCTCTAGTTTTCTTGTTCTTCATTTTCAAGCCAAGAGAAAGAGAAGCCATGCAATACATCAATTTCCCAACCGCCATCCACCCTTGTGTCATCCCTAGAAGATTGCTTGCTTTCAAGGATCTTCAAGTTCTTCGTCTCAAGGCTTTATCATTCATCTTTCAAGGTGTATTATATCCTTTCTCTTGTTTTCTTTGTTTGATTTTGTAAAACTATGAATTCTAGTTAACAAATAATGTTAAGGGCAAAGTTTAAAGCCCGTTTATATGTTTTGAGATAAAGTTGTGATTTCTATATGTTGATTTTTATGTTGCTTATGTGGGTTTGTTTAATTAAATTTGCATGATAGAAAACTTTTGTATTTTAATCTTATGTGGTTGCAAACACTTAGAGTTTTGATATAATTGGTGCTAGGTTTAAGAACATGAAATCGACTTTTCGTTTTGTGTAAACTTGAATCAAAGTAGTAAAGGTTTTGTGCAAAGACCGAATTTAATTAAAGAGGATTGCAATTAGGTGGACTTTTCCATACTAAGTTGTACACTTGAGTTGATAGCCTTTCTCTATGTCTAATGCGTTGAACATGTCATGATTGACTAGCTTTCTAGGGCTTGATTGCATGTTTGATAGGATTAATCTAGGTGCTTTCGCTTAAGTTAATTAGCATTGAAAAGTAAAATATGGGAAATCATTTGCTTTCGAATGTTTCACATGATCAACTCCTCTCTCATGACATTTAAAATCAACTATAGGAATTGTAATTGGATTTCTTGCATATGGATGTGGTTTTGATCTTTGTTCCTTGCGATTCACCCTTATATATATGTTTTTACATTTTCTTTATTTTATTTATCTTAATTTTCAATTCTATAAATCTTAAACCCCCCCTTTATTTGTGTTTACTTGTATATATTTATTCTTTATTTTATTTTTGTAAATAATACTTTATTATTTTAATTCTTTATTTGTTTATACAATTGTATATATTTATATTCTTTATTTTATTTTTGTAAATAATACTTTTCTTTATTTGTTTCACAATTACAAGTGTACCCTCAATCCCCGGAATAGAACGATCCCTATTTGCTTATACTACTAACGATATTTCAGGGTTAAATTGCGCGCTTGCTAAAAGCGCGTCATGTGTATATATTTATAAACACACACACACAAATATCTACATATATATATATAATATTTTACTGGCTTTTACGGGCCGGGCCTAGCGGGCTTTTACGGGCAGGGCTTAGCGGGCATTTGGTGCGGGCTTTTGGCGGGCCAGCCCACTACCCACCGAGGTGGGCTTTTGCAGGCCTTTTAACCGGCCGGGCTTGGCTTTTAGCCCTAAGGGCGGCGGGCCTCCATCGGCCCACTTGATCCGCGGGCTTTATGATGAGGCCTAGAGTGAGGACATCCCAATGAATTGAAACAAGTTGGTAAACATATCATAGGTGTAATCATTGTCTACTGGTAAGAAGTAGTTTCTAGCTAGCCTTTTATCATTTATTTCAAAACCCTAAAATAAAAACCCAAAAACAATTCTTTATTTTCGTCACTTTTTGTTCTCTGTTTTCTTTTATTTATTTAGTATAGTAAATTAACTCTGATTCCCCTAAAATTTTGTGTGAGTCGTTCTTAGTGTGTCTAGTGTATGTAAATTTTCATAATTTTTCGTTGTGTCTAGATAGGGTTTTGAATTTCGTCTTTATTAGAGGTCAGTTTTAGTGTTTTGTCTATTTTCAAGTGTAGATTTACATATTAAGCACAATCCTCTGTGGGAGACCCCTTCTTTCCTATACTACGATTGACAAATATTTGTGATTGCAGGGTTAAATTATTACGCCTATTTTAGGTGTACCAAATTCGAGGACGAATATCAAGTATTTATTATAACGATGGCCCGGTGCACTAATTCAAAGTGAATAAACTATGCAAACTTTTTTGTGAAAAGCCTCGACAAAGGAAAGAGTTTAACGGCTTATACAAAAAATTTATGACAATGTAATGTAAACAACTAATGTCCTACTGTTTGATTCAATTTTGTCCTTGAACCCTTGGATAATATGTTAATTGTGACTTAACAAATGGAACCAAAAGGGAAAAAAAAAATTGTACAGGCTAGATGGTAGCACTTGAACCATCATCCAATTTGAGTGAATTAATACAGCCTTACCATCTACTCTACTAATAGGACGGCAATGGGTCACCTGCAAGGGTCACAAGGTTCTTCGTTAGCCTTCCGAGAAAGGGTTTTTCTGCCTTACGGATAAGGACTTTGGATATGATATCTTCGCTTCACCGAATCGATGCTCAACGTTCTAGGTTGAGCAGAGCAATCACTGGGAAGTTATGAGAAGGCACAGGTTTGCTAAAGCGTTACTTTAGCTTCGCTGGGTTGCGAGGGTATTACCCTTGCTTCGCTGGTAGTATCGGTTGCAGTAGCACTAGCAGTCGGGTCTTAGAGAGACTAGGACTGGAAGTACGGTCGCTGGGTTCCTCTGGCGATGCTGACAGTCGGCTCTTGGAGAGAGTAGGACTGGCGCGCGGTCACCTGGTTTCAACGAGGTACGTGGTTGCTCCGGGGAGGCTTTGTAATCACTGGGATTGAATGATTTGAGAGGGTCCTCTTCTGTATCGCTTTAGCCTCTATATATAGGATGCTTGTTGTGGATCCACCTTCCAAATAGGAAGGAAATACAATATTTGAGGCCACAGATGCCTTGCATCAAATCAAACTCTTAATTGTTTTGATATCATATAATAACAAGAGATTGACTCTGTCATAGCAATCTTTTAGGCAAGGTTAATTGCCTTTTAGAGTCCTGGACGTAATCTTCTTCAATGCGGTAGGAATTGCACGTATATATGTTCATATATATCTTCGCGAGCACTCGTCGCGGGCACCCGTATCTCCTTGCAATAGTCTTTAATTGCATACACTATATATGTTTCATATGATAGCCATGTATTGGCTTTTTCCATGCAACAAAGGAGTTCACCTTAATTGACCCTCTGCCATGCAATGAAGAAATATATATATATATATATATATATATATATATATCCCTTGTTACTTGCAACATATATTGCACGTCCACTATGGCTTTGGAATATTGGTGGTTCATGGCCTGATGCCCTAGCATGGTATTTCCTTAATTGTCTCACCATGCCTTAATTGCATGGGAAGTATATATATATGGCCAACTCGACCTTCACGACCCAAACAACTCGTCCGCACTCGCGTCCTTGATTATATCTTCGCGAAGACTAATATGCACGTATCTTTAATTGCAATATATATCTTCAGCTGCAAGTCTACGCCATTTATTCCTTAATCAATAAGAGCCCCTGCTTTTACGTCCACAACCTTCCCTCCTGCTCAATCTTGGTAAGCAAATCAACTATCCTTAATTATCATATATTTGATAATTAATAGTAGATCAAGGAATTTTCAGATTTGCTTTAAGATTATTTGGCCTCCAAGTAGGCTTTATTTAGCCTCTAACTAAATGTTGTGAGAAGATGTATCTACCGCGGTCAAAAATTGGGTCCTACCATGGGCATATCATCCCCACAATGTATAGAAGGAAGCTAAACATATGCCTTCGTATTCAGTATATTGAAAAAAAGGCGTTTTATCCCATACGTCTACAATATTAGGGATGATTAACAACATATTAACTACGATACAGGATATGGGCTTTGGTAGCATAAGCGTAAATATTTCGTCATCCACATTTTATTGTCAGATGAACATGCAAGTGCTTCCGTAGTTTATATTTCCTCAAAATCCGTTTGTAGGCATGGGCGTAGGGAGTATAGGGCGAGAGGGGTCAACTGACCCTTCTGAAATTTTCATTCTAATTCTTCATTGGTTTAACTCTCCACATAAATAGATATTAAATACTGTAATGACCCTCCTGAGAAATGAAAACAATGCTTCTTCGGCTAATCATCTTCATCTTTGACCTAATTAAATACATTAATTATTTTTTGAAGGTTTATTATTTGATGCTTTCCTCTTTCAATTTCTATTAATGCAAATGGAATCACAATTAATAATCTTCAATAAATCAATCTAATTGCCAAACAAATCAGTATCATTCATCTCATCCCCACCCCAATCCCCAATAAAAATATATTGCGGATTCCCTGTCCTCATCCCCACTGGGGACTAAGCCTCCAAACTCGCCCTAAATCCCCAATAAAAATTTAATAAATAAAATAATTTTTTCTCAGATTGCCTTTTTCAAAATCAAAATCTACAACAAATAAATTAAAAACATGATTAAATTCATGAATCATAATTTAGTGAGTGCAAAAGTCAAAAAATCATTAAAGTAAAGTAGTAAATTTATATATTTATGATTTATTATAAAAAAATTTTAAATATATATAAGTTAAATATATGTATATATTATTGGGGCGGGTTTGGAGATGGGGATCACAATACCATCCCCGCCCTATCCCCAATCTTAGATAGGGCGGATTCGGGATCCCCATTCCCATTCTCCATTTGTCCCAAAATTCTCCCCCCATTAGGGGCGGGTATCCAATGGAGGTCCGACCCGCTGGGGATTTTTGTCATCCCTAGCTATGCCACTGTTTGTACGTGACAATGTAAATCTACTTCAGTTGTTTTAGTAAACCTTCAAACATATTGTTACTGCAATGAGACTAGGAAGAAGGGGTAAATGTTGAAAACATTTCCTAAAATTAATTACTACAACATGCATTATAGGAAATCACCTTAGGATCTGCAGACCGTACAGTAATGGAGGTTTTTTGGTCCCGTTTAAGTATTGTATATGTGAATTGAAATGAAAGGCAGGACCAAATGGTCCGCATTCCCAAGAAGGTCAATAGGGAAAAATTGAATGTTACATAGATGCCAACATGGCGCGACACGTTGGCATGGTGAGGGTGACACTGCAAATGGAACCGAAAAATGTTGGGTTAATGCATGCAATGGTTGGTAATTCATAAGAAGAGTGTCATGCAAATGTATACGATTTGAAGCAGCTATCACAGATGTGAGGCCATGGTTTAGGAAAGTAAACATGCGTAATAAGGTGACCAGTATGACGAGGTCTTCATTGGGAGCATTACTGAGAGGGTTGAAATGATGGTAATCGTGTAAAAATGGAGAGAAGTGTGGCCATCACGGATTGAGGGTTAGGGTGCAAATAAAAGGGGCGGAAAAGGATGAGGGCTGACAGAAGGAATCCTCTAAGCATCCTCTAATTAAAAAGGAATTATTGTACATAGGACCGGTAGGTGGGCATACGTGGAAGGCTAATGCCTGTCCTTGGGAAAATCAATTAAAACTTTCACTGGAAGATTAGCAACAGTAACGGGATAGGTGGCATAACCCCATAGGGTTATTTGGGAGACATCAAAATGTGGACCATTGATGCAGACCGATTCAAAAACGCAAGGAAAAAGGACGCATTCATGTTTTGATATTGAAAAAGTGAGGATATTATTTTTCAACTGAAGGGATAGCGTTGAGGGAAGCAGACGAGTAGGAAAGAAGCAAAGGAACTGTAGGTGCGAGGAAAGGAATCAACTATCAGTCCGTCGATATGGATGTCTCAAAAAGTAAGTGGTTTGTGGGAGGGGAACTGGGCAATGGAAACCATCGAAACATGTAGGCATATGGATATAATGTTTTCCTCTTGTATGAGTTAATTGTTGTCATATATGTTAGAAACGAGTCTAGAAAGGGGACGGATCCATGCAATAGGTCTATAGGCAGAGAGAAATGAAAGAGTTGGCAGACTTTGTAGGGAGTATAAGATGTGGAGAAGGTTAGGGGAGTGGACAATAGTAGTTGAACTGTCAATGTTAGTTAATAGGTTGGTATATAGCTGTGTACATGGTTGCTTGAGACTTGAGTGTCTCATAAGTTATCAAAAAGTGGTGATTGAAGTAAATACGCTGTTATATAAATGTGGAGATGGTTAGTAATTGCGAGGTAAAGAACAAACCATGCAAAAAGTTTGTCATAAAGTAGGAGATAAACTAAATGCGGATGCTGGGTAGTTGAGCGTCTTGTAATAAATGAGTTTAAATATATGTCCTAGTTTATTACTCGAACTGGTATAGGAGGGAATACTGGAAAAGATCTGAAATGATGGAATGGGTAGGGGAAAAACCAATTAGACCATGGACATAAAATTTAACTGACGGATGGAGTTCATTAGTTACCAATAGACTTGCATGGAAATAATGATATTAACGGTGCATACATGTGATTAGTTATGTGGGGCGTTTATAACTTGTATGGGTTTGGGAGATAAAAGAGGTGTAGTTGGTGATGCATGGTAAACGTTCATCGTAAGACCTCTTCTGGTTTGTTGTAATGCAGGTTCAAACGGAGAAAGTTGTGCGGGGTGGGTGTCAGCTAGGCATAAACTTGACGTGAGGAGAGGGAGGATTGAGACTGGGTTACAGCCCCTTGCCAACCTTTCCACTGCTGCAGGGAAGGATGAATAGAAAATGACATTATCTAAGATTGGCGAGTTCAAGGACACCGTCAACAACCTATCAGATGCAAAAGTTAAGGCTGTTGTGGGGGTGGGATATGGATTTATGCAATGCATTAGGTCAGATGACATCGTCCCCGAAATTTGGGAGACATGGTCAAAAATATCGACACGGAAGCATGCAATATCAGGCTGAAGGGTAGGCTGCTGTTTTTAGACGCGGACAAATTTACTCGTGTTATGGGCATTCACAACGGGGGGCATGCCATTGAACTCGGGGGTGACATTAGTCATGCTGAATATGGAAATGTTGTAACTCCGATGCTTGGCCCGGCTGGCAATATTGCAGTGGACAATCTGAAGTTCATTGTTCGTGACAGGAAAATTGTTGACGACTGTTTCATTATAGCTTATGTAATGTTGGCTCTGACCCTAGTAATATGTCCGGGAACAAGTAATGACGTACAAAGTGGGTTGTTGTTGCCATTACTAGATACGCGCAGTATAGGAGCGAAGAATTGGGCAACATTTGCAGTGGACTACTTGATGGAGGGAATAAGAAAGCATCGTGAAGAAGGATCTCCGGTTGTAGAGGGATGTGCATTATATTTGCAGCTGGTATATTGTGACAAAGTTGGTGAGAAGTTACTGCCAAAGGAGCGGCTAGTGGCACCTGTGATGGATTGGAGCCTTGGGGAGATAAATGTGTTGCTAAGTAGGTTAGTAGCATAAACTAAAACCAAGATAATGGGTGAAACGGGGGACAATTGTAATAAGGGGACTAGTGTGGATGAGGCAGTGAACGACAAGAAGTCTGTGGGATTTCCATTAAGAAAATCACTACACGAAGACATGTTTGATCTTATGGTCGACGTGGGAAGGTTAAAAGATGATATGGTGGTTGTGAAAGAAATCGTAACAGTAATACCGCAGAAAGTTTCGGAGCTAACAAATGGTGTGTTGGTGCTTTTGGAATCTTTATTAAAGGTGAAGGAAACTTGTGTTTCCAAGGTTAGAGAGGAGTGCCGATTCATGCGGATGAACATGCATGATACAGAGGAACGACATGTAGAGGAGGAATATTGTAGTCCATATCGCCATACAGTAGATCAAGGAATTGAACAGGTAATATATAGTGAAGGATGATGTCGATATGAAATGCATTCACATAACCAACAATTGTAAAGTCCATATGTTAACACTAATGATAAACAGGGGAAGTTAAAAGAATATCTTAATGAATGGGAAGGTGGAGGCATTGTGCGTATTTAATGTTACCGAGTATGGTCAATCTGGAATGAATATGGTGATTGTATTAGCTAAACTTTGTTGCTGAGGACAGGTGGGGGTAGTGTTCCAAAAAAAAAAACCAAGGGGTTTAATGAGCAAGTACGCATAAAGGCGTAATCGGGAGGTGAACGAAGAATAACAACATTTGGCTCTGTTTTTTTGTAGGGGCAAAACGTAAATTTAGAAGAAGTACATGGCCATGACAAGGCAGTTCGGTCGGACACTAGAAGCAACCCAACCGGAGCACAATGTCGGAAAAGAAAAAGCTTCAGGGAAGGAGGCACCATTAAAGACAGGGGTGTGAAGCGAAGTCATGGACGTGCTGTGGGTGAAAACAGAAGTGATAAGTATGATGATATCAAGTATGTAATGGGCTATACGGGAAAGGAAGACGAAACTTCCAATTCGATGGGACGAATGGTTGTCGGGCCGTACAGACTAAAGGTCCAATTACCAGATTTCGACGTCGCACTGATAAAATTTGTTTTTTTTTTTTTGGGAAAGGTCCTGACATAAGAAGAAATCAGGTTAGTCACGAAACTTAAGGTTCATTAAAATTTGTTAGTAGGGAGACAACTAATTGCGTGGATGATTGTATGGGGAGGACAATTTGGATGCGAGTCGGTGTAGAGTAGAAGAGAATAGTTGACAAGATCCAAATGAAGATATGGGGGGGAAAATGCCACTAGTTTGGTTCGCATATGAAAATGTATAAATGACGGAAGTAATTAAATCGTGAACAGGAAATGGTGTTTCAGAAATGCTTTCGTTAATAACTTGTAGTTAGGAACATCAGCAAAATTCTAGTTACAAACATGTTGTATATGTTGCATAATATTGTCTTGAAGAGGGAACGACATTACAACTTACAGTTGAGGTGGATAAGTATTGTCGATATGTAAGAATATATAGACAGTGTCAATTAATTTATTTGGTTTATGTAAATATGCAGAACATGGATCGCGGTGTGCGGAGATGGGGCAAAAGTTCTTTATAGAGGGGACTTGGTCACCCTAAACCCTTTTGTGTGGGTATCGGGAAGTGTAAGTATTAAAAAATAAGTTTATGTGCATGAAGAAGGGAACTTAATTGTTATTAATGTAAGTTGTAAAAACCATGAGTGGCAAATGAATAACGGGTAATGGAAAGAAGTAAAAAGTATTTACACACTCAAACAATGCGTAACAGTAAATTGGATGTGTGATCAGGTGATTAATTATGTGGGGGAGTGGCTTAACCAGCGGGATGGATTCCGGAATTGGTATTGGCCGGTAGAGTTTGCGGTAATACACCCTCAATCCGCTTGCTTAGGTTCTGTTATTGATGCAATTGGAAATCGAAAAGGTGTATGTATTTAAAATAATTGATCTGTTCATATGGTTCCATGGTTGTGTTTGACAGTATAGAGCTACTCATAATGAGGATAACACATGGATCGACTGGGTGAACCACACAAGGGAAGTATGCAAGTTGGAGAGGTTCGATGGGAAGATTGCAGAGTGCGAGAAGGTAAGATAGGAAATGTGGTTAAAATTATGAAATACAACATGTGTAGGGACTAAGAACGAGGTTGGTGCCAAAGGGATTGATGCTAACAATATGTACATGGGATGTTTGTGCAGATTTTTTTGCAAGTATATGAAGGGAACATAACAATGGACATTGGTTCCTTATTGTGGTGGACATGGTCAAAAGGGTGGCTGAATTATGGGATAGTGGACTAGGAAAGCGACTAACGGCGGGGCGACTATCAACGATGTCCCAAGTGGTTGGTGGTTATGGAGTTTGATGAAGCAAACAAAATATGATTAAAAATAATGTCTGATGACTAAAAAGAAAGCCGGGTTACTGATGCATTGTTTGATTGTTATTTGTAGCTACAACATATTGACCGTGTGATGACGGTTGAGAACTTAAAGCAAAATGGAGGAGGGAAAACAATCTCATATTTTGTGGCAGCTGAACCGCATCGTGTACCCAAACAAAGGAATTCATATGACTGTGGGGTGTACGTCATGAAGAACATGCAAATATATAGAGACGATTGGGCATTAGGGGTAAGTACCATGTAATGTATGACAAAATTGCGATGATAATTCATTTCGTTGATCACAACATAGCAAGGGTTAGGATTTAAATTATGTTAAATTTATGTTGGGGAGCTCCTGGGGATTGCGGGGTATATGACAAAGTTAATTAAATTTAGTTGTATGACATGTTTCGTGGCAGTACCACTCTCACCAAATCCGAGCAGCCATACTACTAGACTGTCTAAAACCACCAAATAACCAGATGTCAAGAACAATAGAAGTTGTCATGAAGGGAAGTTACTATGGGGTGGAGGATCGACTGACTCAAGTAAGGGGGGAGCAGACCCCTGGTATAGCTCATCCATTTCAAGAATGGGGTCACTACTACAGAAAATGAATCACACGACACCTCTCATACGACGCTACACTGTTTTCCGTGGTGTGAATCATTTCTCATTATTGAGACGACGGTTGTAAAATTTCCGTCTTCTAATATGAATTCAACCAACGGGTGTTTCTCATGCTGGAATTATGTATTGCTTCAGAAGACGTTTATAAATGGAAGCGTGGTGTGAGGTTAAATTATTATAGAGGCGGCAAGTTTCTCACAATTTGGTATTCCTCAGCATGTAGTGGTGATACGACGGTTTGTTTAAAACCGTGGTATGAATTCATAGATTTGCAAGTGCAAAACATGTCCACCAACATTCCCTCCAACATTTCCCTCCATTCACCCCTCCAAATCCATTTCCCTCTTACCGGACAATAAGAGGCGGCAAAACTGAAAATTTTAAAGTGGCATTCAGACAACATATATGTGGAAAAACATGGTCTGATGCCTTGTACATATATATATGTGAATCAACATTAATGGTCTTGTCCTAGCTAGCTAGACAACTACACTAGAATATATCCATTCAGACCAAAAAGTCTTTCCAAAACTAATGCCTTGGCTTAGACCAGCCCACGCCTATACCCCGACACGGCATTCACTCCACAAAACCCCACAGATCGACTCACCCCGACTCTCTCTCCAACTCACTCCGACTCTCTCGCTGTCCGACTCACTCCACAGCCACCCCGACTTTCTGGTACCCAACTCTCGTGGTAGCATTCACTCTCTTTCCAAAACTCCACTGCTACTCTGACAATCTCTTTCCCAATCCCCGACTCTGAAGCCCTTGAACACGAATCCACCGCCTCCGAGATCTCTCTGGTACCCATCCCTGAAGCCCTAAACCACGAATCTACAGCCTCTGAGATCTCTCTGGCAAGGTTCTAAAAATCGGCACAATACCGTTCCGATTCTCCCCTAGTCGAGCTAGCTGGACGCTGGGAATAAAGTCGGCCACCTAGGCGGCCTAGGCGGGGCTGGGCGGCTCTGGATGGTCGGCGCCTAGGCGCTTTCTCCCTTTCTGGGTTCGAAATCAAGAAGGAACGCCGCTCCTCGATCAGTCGATTCTCAGACTCTCAGTCTCTCACCGAGTCTCCGGCCAGCTCTCTAGCTCTCCAGCTCGCCGGTAAATCGAATTTCTCTGGGTTTTTGTCTTTCAATAGAATTTCTGGGTTTCAATCTAACAATTTCAGATTTTCTAGGTTCGATTTTAGGTTCGATTTCTGGCTTCAAGGTTGGTGATTCTTCAACCACGAAGCTTGGTGATTCACTGATACTTCAAGCTCGATTTCTGGGAATTCTGGGTTCGATTTCTGGGTTCAAGGCTTGAAGCTCGGTTCAACCTAGAAACTTGGTGATTCTTCATGCTTGATTTTTTGGAATTCTGGGTTCGATTTTTGGGTTCAAACTTCAAACTCGGTGATTGACTGATTGTTGAAGCTTGATTTCTGGGTTTTGGATTCTGCAAGCTCGGTGATTTTTGGGTTTTGTGGTGAGTCATTGTCCCAACTCTCAAAGTATCAAACTGTGATTCTGTGAACGTTATAAACTGTGAATGTTATCAAACTGTGAGTCTGTGAATGTTTAGCTGCTGGGTATTGTATTGAACTGTGATGAACTGATGACTGTGTTGTTGATGAGTAGTCAGAGCAGATGACTCATGGTTTCCGTTGTCTTGTAACTCTTGTTGTCTTGTTGAGTTGTTGATGACAATCATGAGATTAAGTTTGATTGTTTGGACTGCTCTGTTTTGGTCCTTTTGGACAGTTTCTGTGAGTGTTTCGGTCCTTTTTATTCTGATGGTAATTCAATTTGTTGGGTTGCAGTGAGGCAGATGTGTATCTATTCGGTGGTTGCATTAAGTCGTGGAAAAACCTCTTTTTTGTGAGACCTGATGCTATGTTTAATGGGAAGAAACCGATCAGGTTGTTTCAGATTTGTGTGTGCATTTTTGGCTTTGATATTGAATTTTTTGAAAGTTTCAGAGTTGGATTTGAATCTTGAGTACAAGCCAGATGTCAGGGAAGACTTAGAGGCTGTGGGGAAGAAACTTGAAGAATGCACCGAAAGGTGTTCGTGAAAATGCCCCAGAGAAAAGCTCATAAGGTGATTGTAAAAGGATTATCAACTTGCTAGATTTGAGCTCAAAATTGGAGATTCAGTTACTATGCAGGGTATCTGAAATCTTGCGATAGCTCTATTGATCTTGTTAATGTCCTGAAGCATGAGATTCAAGATGGGCAACTGAGCTTTAGAGGAAAAAGGGTACTTAAGGTATGTCTATTGTATACAAATTTTATTACATTCTCATTCCAGGAAGTTTGTGATTTCTATAAGCTTCATCATTCTGGTGCTATTCTGTTATTAAGCTTCCTTTTGTTGATTGTTTATTGGTTGATTGGTATTTAATATATGCACTTGCTGATTCTTTCAGTTGGGTTGTAGCTATCGCCTTCGAGGAATTTTTGCTCGTTTGAAGGTATTTAAGTCCCCAAGTACCCATCATGCCTCTGGATCCTAACCTATAATGAGTCTTGATGAGTGATAATTAACAAGGTTCTAAAAATCGGCCCACGCGGCCGCCTAGGCTCTAGGCGCCACCACCCAGTTCCGATTTTGGCCTAGTCGAGCAAGCTAGGCGCTGGGCAGAAAGTCGGCCGCCTAGGCATTGCTGGGCGGTCCTGGGCGGGTCGGCGACTAGGCGTTTCAGTCCCTTTTTTTTTATTTTTTTTTATTTGAACTCTTCATACTTAATCCCAATTTACCCAAATCGAAGATAGGGTTCTGGGTGTGATGAAGGTCGTTTCTCCTCTCTCTTTCTGCGACACGGTTGCACGGGCCATCTATTATCAGCCTTTCTCCGAATCCGAGTCGCCGGTGACGCCGTGACAACAGTGACATTGCTGATTTGCTGCCTTGCTGGTAAGTCGAACTTCTGGGTTTTAGAACATTCAATCGAATTTCTGGCTTTCATGAATCATGATTCTCACAATCTCACAAACTCTTTCTGGGTTTTCACTTTCCAGTCAAAGGCGCCGGCTCTTCACTCTTGGTTTGCTTGCTTTGACTCCTCTTCAAGCTGTCAAGCAACAAAGCAGAAGACTTGGTTCAATTTCTGGGTTCTTCAAGCTCAGTGAGTCTCTGAATCTCTTGTTAAGTTACTGGGCTTTGGTATTTCTGATTCTTGGAGCTATTTGGCTATTTTGACTAGTATATAGAACCGTTGTTTAAAAATCATATCTATTGCTAACATTGTATTTTAGATTTTCAATTGGTCTTGGTTTTCGATTATTGTGTGGATCAAGTTTAGTTCAATATGTCTCTTCTATTTTATGTGTATATTGGAATTTTTTGCTCTTAATTGATTTCTCCTATAGACATTTTATTGTTTTTACGAGTTTGCTCAATGCCTTGGTTCTTAAGTTTGAGGCTTCTCGTTTATGTCTAGATTCTAGGAAAGAAATTGATGGTTTGATATGATTTTTGCTGTCTCAGACACAGAGAAGTTCTATACTGAAGTCCAGGAAATTATACTTTTTAGGTACAATAAAACTTTTGATTGGGCTTTGAAAGCAAAAATGATGGGAAAGAAAGCAACAGAAGCTGCTCGGGTCTTTGTTGAAGACACTGGACTTAGTGACTCTTACTGCTTAGGACTTTCTGGTTGAAAGAGAGGCAATGTTGTAGAAATTGTTTCCAACAAGTGAGCTGATGCCAGGTACCATTAGTATATGCAAATAGAGATATTAGCACACTTATGCCCTTTTAATAGTCTACTCTTCAAACTTCATAATAAGCTGAACTGTTTCTCATTCGTAAGTGTCTGATTCTTTGATTGTTGAAGACGTTGTTGGGCTTTGGTGTTTATGATTCTTGAAGCTGTTTGGCTGTTTTGACTTGTGTTTCTCAATCATAAGTTTCTGATTCTTTGATTGTTGAAGACATTATTTAAATACTTTTGGACTGTTTTGTGTTAGTCCTCCTGGAGTTTGGAACTTTGCTCGTTTGCTACTGATACGCCCAAAATAGACGCTCAATTTAACCTTGCAATGATGTAGTCGTCAGTAGTAAAGGATAAGCAAGGATCGTTCGATGCCAGAGATTGAGGGTAACTATATTAATCACACAAAAGAAAACAAAACTAAACTAAACTAACAAATAAAAAAGAATAACAAAATCTGAACTAAACCAAAGAAAACGTCAAACAACAAAAAGAAAAGAGAGAAAGATGGAGGGACAAAGAGGAGGATTGCAGAGGCGTTGCAATCCTGAAATACACTAAACTGGGGTTTTTGGGTTTTTAACAAAAATAAACAGAAAATAAAGAAAAGAATACAATTTTGAATTTAAGGTTTGAAAGATATGGATGAAGATGTTAGGAACTCGGAAATCCACCACCAAAATATGCTTGAGACAAATTTATCATCCTAGTTTCAATTACTAAGTCGTGAAAAAGGTTTCAATCAAGAACAAACCATGAACGCATGCATAAGTCCTTATTACTTCCCTAGATTACTTAAGCAAGATGAACGCACCATTACTAAGCCTTTAGAATAAATAATCAAGGTATAGAACGCTATCCTATCAACAATTCATTCTAAGCATTAATCACATGTGGAAGTTTGATTGAACAAGTATGCAAAACTAGTGTGGAACGCCTACCTAGCATGCAATCCTTTTTATTTGGTTTCACCTATTGTCCTATAGGTTTTACTACCATTGAAACAAGCATTATTAACCGTTTAGGAGATTAAAATACCTATTTCTAGCCCCACTCACATGATCATAATATTTTATGTGCGCATTCATAAAATATAAACATGCAAGAGTTATCTATAAACCAAAACCAAATAAACAATTTCACCACAAAGCAATCACGAAACTAGGAATCAAAATATTGTCAAAAACATATCTTAGGGGCTTCAAACCTCGCCCCTAACAAAAGTAGATTAGCCACACATTGTCCTAAAATTCACAACTAGAAACATATAAGTTGAATTACAAGAAAATAAAAACCGTAAAGGGCAGAAGATGAGAGCCACGAATTCACTTTTAGGCAGCCTTGAACGTAAGAACTCCCCTCAAGATGGTACACGGCAAGGCTTGATGAAGATGGATGATGGTGTGCACGGTTTTCCTTCTTGAAGGACTTGGGAATTTCAAGACTTTGTGTGCTAGGGTTTTTGGCAGAAGATGGCGCTGTAGTGGTTGTTCTTTTTCAACGTTTGCAGAAGCCCTATGTGTATGTGGAGCACCCTCAAGTTTCCTTTTCCAATTCTGCTTTGAAAACCTCCCCTAGTTGCTTGAGGATTACTCTGATTGGTGCACAATTAAATGATTTCCAAGCCTTAATAATCTTTTAAAAATCTTGAGGAATCATTCTAGGACTCTCCTTCATATTTTCAGCAGCAATAACCTTCCAAAAATGCCCTGGAAATCCGTCCAAAGAAAAATTCTGCAAAACCGTCCTGTTTCGACTAGGATTCAATTTCTGACTCTGAAGCTTCCTTCTTGGACAAGGAACGACTTCTTCTTGACAAGTTTCTGGATGGTTCTTGACTCCCACGTGTTCTATGACATCATATATTCTAGATTGATCAACAACTTCCTCGAAAAACTCCAAGAAAATCGCCGGAAAAGATCTCCCAAAAAGCTTCGTGAAAAGCTGACAGTTTCTGCCTTATCGGGAAGCCTAGTTTGTGCTTGGTTTTCTGCTTCCTCGTTGACACTTATGACCAGTTATTTAGCTTTAGTTGAAGTATAACATCATTTATTCAAGGATCACTGGCCCTTTCTTCAAATTTGCAGCTGGAATGATGCAAGAATTGCTCCTAAAAACCGTTCCCAGAAAGCTGATTCTGAAACTGCAGTTTTCTGCTTTGCAGCAACTGTTTTGCACAATGAATTCCGTGGACTTCCCTAGTAATTTCTGGCCAAAAGGTTGATTAAACTTGGTCCTTTGCATCAGTACTTAATTATCCATGGCTTCTTTTCTCCCTTTCAGCTCTTATTTCTCTTGAGCTACTTCACGAACTACCTAAAAGAAAAACAAAGTTAAAACTGACTTTTTAAAGGAAATAGCTAAGAAAAGTGTAAAGGTTTCGCATTATATTTATTGCATTTTATGCTCCTATCAGCTACTTGCTTAATGTATTTATCCTTTTGAGGCATGAAGTTTGACATGGTGGTTTTGTTCTACAGGGAGAAGTGGAAACCTATCTTTAAAAAGCACATTTCTGGCCAAGTTTGTGGTGGTGGTTTTGTTCTAAAAACAATGATCCAGGTTTGAAGGTTGCTTATAAACTGGACAATCATGTGGAAGATGGAGCAGTGACGAAAGCTTTTGAAGTGATAGAGAGAAATTTGTTTAGGTAGAAGTTGTACTGAGGCTAGAAGTTGGTCTTTTTTGGGTTGGCCTTAATTGCAGTTCGCCTATAGATGTGATTATGTGACATTTTTAGGTACATTTCTGGATGTATTTTGCTATAAGAGTTTCAAAGATGTGATCCCTTATTTTGTGGATACATTGGATCCGTTTAGAATGCTATGGGATTATAACAGCTTTCTATTATGATAAATTACCATTCTTTTGGTCATTTTTGCTTCCAGAATCTGAATTTTGCCATTACAACAATAGTAGGAAAATATGTCATCTTATGAGGTTTTTAGGGTACAATCAAACAAAATTTCTACAATTCAGACGACAGTTTGTATTGATATCATGGTCTCAAATGTCATGGTACAACAGTTTGAGTTATATGTGTAGTGTGAAAGCACACATGCACTGAATTTTTAAGTCATCACACCACATTTTATGCTGGAAGAACTGTCGTGTGTATATAATTTACACAACGTCTTAAAAATAAAAACTGACTTCTGAACAACAAAGAGACAAGGTTGGATTCCTAAAAAGCGTGGTCTGAGTAGAAGTCACACCACGCTAGAATCCTAAAACCGTGGTATGAGTAGAAGTCACACCACGGCATATTTCTGTCGACAGCATGTCGGCAGATCTGCCGGTCCATCAGACGACGGAGTCAGCTGCAAACCGTCGACCCAATGATCGGTATACGACCATTGAAAACCGTCGTCTGACAGCGTTTCATCAGACGACGCCTCGATAGACCACGGAAATGCAAAACGTGAGACGACAGTTTTAAACCGTCGTGTGAAGCTTTTTGTGTAGTAGTGGGTTCTGATCAGTTTCACCTGTTTGATAAAGCCGGAGATTGGATTGGAGGTGGCGAAGAAGGGGGAACAAAAACCAAAAACTGTTGAACAAGTATGGAAATGTGAACGGGAAGTATGTAAGTTTTGGCCTGACAATGGAAACTACCTGGATGCGGCTGAAAGGAGATAATGGCTATATTAAGTAGGTCATACCACCCATCCCAAATCATGCTGGAATTAGGGGTGGGGGTGCCCGGTGTGGTTGTTTTCAGTTTGCTTTTTTAAATGAACGTGATAAATAAGTTGCGGATGTTTAGAAGTTCCACATCAACATTGCTACAACGGTGAACATGAGTTTGAAATATGAACTTATTCACCTTGTTATGACAATGTTAATGTGGAACGCCAATGTTGAACTGGTAATGCTGTAATAATTCATTTGGTTTCTCCCGTTTGGGTTATGTACATGTTGGTTTTCATTATAGTAATAAGTAGGAACAATAAAAGAAGGGTGATTATCAGTTGCCTGTCGTGCAGTACCTATAAAGCTTAATTGGACAACCATAGGTACTAGACGGGGATAGCTGCACGCAATATGCGATGGTAAGCAGTAAAAAAAATTTAGTACAGGAGTACCCGAAAAATGATAAATCCGATGTCATGGTTAAGTATGCGCAACTTAATTCACAAGTATCACAGTATAACAAGGACATTCCAGATTGAGTTGTTAAGCACAGTTTGAGGGACAAAAAAAGGGGGCAGCAAATATAGCGGGGAATTAGGGGATACGATGGTGGGAAACAATTTGGGAATCACGCGGATAATCATCAAAGGTGAGAAGTAGTGGGAGGTGGGTGAAGGTAGTCCATGCATTGAGTATAAAAAATGGGATAAGAATGTCTAACAAGTTAGAGATTGTTAGATGTTAGAGATGGTTAGAGAAAAAGAGGAAGGTGTCATCCTCTAATGTAATGGGTGTGGAAAGATGTCTACTTAAATAGAGAAGTAACTGGGTCATGGGAAACAAAACTACACAAAATGTGCATATGTGGGAGGTAAATACCAGCAGTAGAGGTAGTCCAATAACGAGTGTTCCGTTCGTCAGATAAAACTGACATATCACTGTTTTGTGTAGAGAGAACGGTTGGTTGAAAGAGGGTGGGAGGTAAGGCAAACAAGAAAGAAAGGAAGCAAGAAAGGGATAGGAGGGAGGAGGTGGGTTTGGTCTAACAAACGTGCAGCTGCGGAGGAGGACGGCAAAGGTGACATCCTATCCGAAAGATAAGGTGATTTTCTGACTTACGGGTACAAAATTGTGATAATAATGCAGCTTTTTTAGTTTGGTAGGATAAATATATTTCAGTACGACAATTTCAAAGTAAAACAGGTAAGAACAAAGAAGTCTATTATATCGTTGTTTGTCGATTCAGCGTATGTTAACATTTATTAATGATTCCACACTAGGGTAAATATAAACTGAGGAGTAGAAAGTTGAATTGAAGAAACAACAGTACATATTAGATAAACATATTGAAAGTGATAATTAAAAATAGTTAATGTGGGAATTAGATTTGCACACATACTTTTATTTGATTATAAATTAGTTATGATGCACTTGAGTGTAGGGTTAGGAGATATGTTCAAGAAGGCGGGCATATGGGAGGGTTAACACAGTTGTATAATTTGTATTACAAATGTACGTATATTGCTATAAGTGTCAAGTTCAGAGTGAGACAAAAATTGCAGAGGGAACAACAACAAATGGTTGGGTAAAATGGAAGACGGATGTGGAAAGGAAAAATAGTGTTTGATGGATAAGTTAATGACAAAATTGTATGAAGTGTGTGTATATAAACACCTCCCACCAACACACACACATATATGGAGGGTTGTTTGACCATAACATATGCATAACATAATGATTAGGTACATCTATGTCATATGAGTTAACCAATGTATGTAGGTGGAGTTGAAAGTGTGAGAATCATATTTACTGGATCCGTACTATCAAATCACAACAAACTATATGGGAAACGAAATGACAAATTTGTCAATCATAGTTGTAAAAATGAGGCTAACATTCGATTTGTTATTTGAGGGGGAAATGCAGGTTACAGACGAGTACTTGAAAGCAAGTAATGGATGACCGAGGCATTTTGATTGCAAATAAGGAAGGGGCAAGTAAGTTATCGAGGGAAAATGTTCGAATAATGACCAAATCAAAACTGTGGGAATTTAGTGCAGCCGTGAAGTACATTTCACAAGGAAAAAAAGAGGTTGTGCTAGGCATTGGCCTAGGCTATACTTTACACTTGGGATGTACTGATTTGGTACAACCGATCAATGAAGCAACAGTTAAATATGTTGATCCGTTGAATTACAAAATATTGATACACGGAATCGTGTGCTACATAAACGGGGACGAGTTTGGACGTGTAATGGGCATACACGACGGTGGTGAAGGGATTGTGCTAGGGGAGGGCAAAGAAGAAAAGGAGTATGGAAAAACAGTTCGTCCAATGTGCGATGCGGAAGGAAGAATGACAATTGAGTTGTTGACTGACATAGTAAGTAATAGAAGAGAGGTGGACGACACTTTCAAGATTGCCCTTGCAATGTTGGCACTAACTTGTGTGATATGCCCGGGAGTAAATGATGTGGTTGACGTAGGATTGTTGCTTCCACTTATGGAGACATCAAAAATAGTGCGAAAAAATTGGGCCTCATTTGCAGTCAGTCACCTAATTGAGGGTGTGAAACGGCAGTTTGAGTTCACTTCAATATTTAGAAGTGCTTGTTATCATTTTGATGGAGGGGAAGAGGAGCACGGAAGGTGGCATTTTACCTTGTGGGGTCCGATCCCACACTTCTGTCATTTCTTTTCTCTGTAGGGATAGAACAAGCTCATATCAATTGTACCTCTCAAATATCGAAAGATTGTATTTATACCAATCTAATGGCGTTGCGTTGGCGCGGGACTATATCTAGCCAACAAGTTCATAATAATTGAGGTGTTCGGTCTTGTATTGTGCTAAGTACAATAATGCGCTTATTGTACATAAGTAAACACTTCTGCTATTAACACGTCTTCGTCATCATCCCTGGGACGAAACGGATCCCTTTTAGGGCCAAGACTACGGACGACCATGGTGCATTTTTGACTTTATCAAAAATGTCTATTGACACGGTATACAAGTTCTGGATTTAGACAAAACCGTATTCTCCCAAGGTCCTTCCTCTCAAACTCGGATTTCAGGTGTTCAGCGGTTTCCTTTAACTCTCAAGGGTTCCAATCATGTTTATCAACATAAACCGCGACAATTGCAAATCCAAAACTTGTCATGGAAACGCGTGGGCATAGTTCATCATATCCCTTCCCAATCAAGTAGTCATTTTAGTGAGTACTGCAAATACGCTCCGTGGTCTAGAGCCACTTGACTTGGGAAAATAAAGTCCACAAGAACCTTCATTATATTCCGTATCTAGATCCCCATAGAGATACGTAGTGACAAGACCCACCCCAAATTCCACCCTGGAATCCGAAGTGGCCCTGCGGGACCCACTTTTAAAGGAGATTTACCAAAAATTTTGACATAACCTCCCTTTAAAATGGTTAACCCAAAATCCTGCGGAAAACCAAAATTCACTTCTAATAATCCAACCACAACTCCTGGAGTCACCCTGCTCCCAAATTCAACCAATCCCATGTCAAAGCTAATAACATCAAACATAATCTCCCAAAAGGTATAAGTTACTACAATCACCAAAGATAGGTCATAGACCCCAAATATAATTCATACAAGTCTGGGTCACATATCCCTTAGTAATCAGAGCAATCTAAGAATATAAATGGACAAGGAGTGCAGTAGGTTAAACAGGTAACCTACAGAATGTGATGGCGGAAGCAGGTGCGGTCACTATGGCTCACACTCGTACACCGAGCAGCAATACTGCAATCTGGGCATTTGAAACCGAAGGGCCCAGGGGAAAGTACATAAAAACGTTAGCGTGAGTGGACAAAAAAAATAACGATTTTAAACCAAAAGGATTTTATACGTTCCCACATTTAAATTCTTTAAAATTCCCGATGCATGCAATGATTAACAAAAAAAATAAAATAAGAGGAGTTCCGCTCATGCAAGCCGACTAGCCCCGCTAGTCACAAACGAATAAAAGAAAAGGTTGGAACTCTGATACTCAAGGAAAAATAAGACCAGCCCCGCTGGTTAAACAAAAATCGAGCTAGCCCCGCTAGCTTAAGTAGTAAAGTGAGTAGGGGAAGACGATAGCCATACGAGTAAGCCTCCCAGGCTCGGGTGATAGCCTCCCAGGCTAAAGTACTCCCATTACTCCCGTAATACCCTTACGCCACTATGTGTAGCGATAGGATACTGGGCTTCAGAATTACTGTCACAGAGACAGTAACCAGCGCCACAAAGGCGGAAGATCAATGCTAGCAATGATAGTAGTCACCCTAAGTATGGCATAAGAAACCCGAAAACCAAGTAAAATCACAAATACATAAAGCTTCCCCATATCTCGTAAAAGAATTTCCCATGACGTGTCCCACACGCCAAGACAATCTAAAGTTCGAAATAAATAGGAGATAAATAAGTATATGGATTTACTCCATCGAAGTCTCATTAAAAATCACAAATCACCGAATATAAATAAAATATAAATAGTATAAATCCGGAAATCCCATCGGAGATAAATAAATAAAGGAAAAATAAGCATAAACCAATGACGTGACCCCGCACGCCATAAAACCTTCAAATAATCAAATAACCAAAACTCTTCCTGAAATTAACCATATACTCGGGAAATTAATACTATAAACAAATTATAAGCTTGGAATCAATTAAATAAATGCATGCATCATTCTTTGAAAAATAAAAGTCCACTCACGATATACGGCTAACGTGGTATCCAAGCGTAAGGATCCTCGTCGAGCGATAGCTCGGTATCACGTCCTGTACACAAATATAATCCGTAAACCACAATTCGACAAATATATTTACGATAACCAATAATAAATCTCAAAACCCATAACCTCAACTTCTCCAATCCTCTTCCACACCTAATCAAACTTCACCAATCCTTACCAAACTTCACCATTAATATCCATCCGTCAATTAATGTATTCCATATCGGGACAAGGGAAATCCGAAGGTCGGATTCCCACAAATCAACAACCGAAACTCTCAAACTTCGGAAATTCATAATCCATGACAAACTTCTCCCAAAATTAACCAAAATCACATATTCAACCTTTACAACAATTATAGAATTTAATATGCTAAAAAATTGAAATTAAAAAGCACCCCTACGCGCCTTCACGCGCGACCCACAATGACGGCGCGTGGGGCCCACACGCCGACGACCACTACCTCCGATGACCACCAAACTCCGACACTAGCATCTACACAACAAGCCCAACCAACTTCTCAACTACAACATCATCCAATTTTACCTCGAAGTGGTCGAATCAAGCCGGTGAAGGAAAGCCCCGAAGCTTCAAGAACCCTAGAAATAAAAATTTGTCAATTCGACCTCTACAATGCAAATTGGAATGAACTACCTTAGGGGAAATAATCTCTATCAAAAACCAAACCTTCGATGTGAATATGGTGGCCGGAGGTGGGCGGAATGGTCGGAAATAGGCAAAATCCCAAAACTGCGACCGGAGCACTTCTTGCTTCGATCCGGACTTTCACGGCCAAAACTCCCCAATCCTAGGTCACTGGCATCAAGAGCGGGTTGAGGCGCCCCTGTGGTGACCGGTTGCACGCTGGATGGTGGCCGGAAAGTGAGGAATCGGAGGGAGGAAGAAAACCCGAAGGAGAAAGGGGAAAGAGTCGGGGGAGAGGAGAGAGAAAGAGGGGTGGGTTTCCGGTTTTGGAAACCTACCCGGGTAACTTTCCATATATATTAAAATTTTACCATGAACAGTAATTTCCTTATTTCGCTCATAACTTTTGCATACGAATTTCGATCCCTACGTACCACATATGTATGCGCTCGGTTTAACGTCGTCTACAACTTTCATGAAGGAAATTTTCTCAAATTTGACCCGAACAAAAAGTCAACTTTTAGGGCCACTAAACGTACTGAAACGATAGTAAAAGTGAAAATAAAGGTCGTTTACCGTCCAAATGACTAGTAAACAGGTAATTGAGATACGGGACGTCACAGTTGACATGGTCACAAAGGTTGCTGAAGTATGGGATAGCGGACCAGGACCAGTACTACAGGCATCGAGAATGGAAAACATTTAGCTTGTGGTGAGTGCATTATTATGTTACTGTAATACGATAAGTTCAATTACCATTACGTCATAATGAATTGAGTCAAAGAAAGGATTGGTCACAAAATGCATGTGCAACTGAGACACATAGACCGGGTAATGTGGTTTGATAACATAACGCAACCTGGAAGCATGGTAAAGGTAGAAGATTTTACAATTGTTGAGGCCCCGAATGTGCCAAAGCAACAAAACGCATTTGACTGCAGTGTCTACGTCATACAAAACATGCAGCACTATCGGATCGATTGGGCAAAACAGGTACGTAAATGGATTATTTATAAATGCGTTAGTGATATAATGTCAAAATATAATTCAATACGCACATAAGAATGTGGTTTGTGTGCACACTCAATTAACCAATGTCATTGGTCAACATTAATTGCAGTACGACTCGGAATACCAGAGAGCAGCCATATTATTGGATTGTTTAACAGCCCCAAATAACGAGTCGGATGCAAATGTAGGAGCGGCTATCGTAATTAGTGACAATGGGGTTGAAAAAACAGCAATGCAGCATGATGGTTTGCATCAGAATGGAGAAGGAAAGCATATGGAAGAATGGGAAGAAAGAGGGAAAGGGGAGTGTATAGACACAGACAAGGTCATGCAGGACTAGGAGGGCATCGGAATGTTGGGACAACCTCCCATCAAAAACGCATATAATTTAACCAAGGGTCCTGCGTCACATACGGAACGGGAATGAAAAGGAAAAAGACAAACAAGGGTTCAAAAGCAAAAGACGCAAATGGAATGAAAAGGTATGAAGCAGAACCTATAGGTAAGTTATACTGTGGGGGAGGTGCAATATCCGTGTTTAATATATCATAAATTATAAGTGGATCAATCTTCGTTACGCGGTAATATTGTTATTTAGTGTGAGCAATGACTTGTGACGGAAAGTTATCGCACACCATAGTATTGCATTTTCGTGCTTGGAGTTGAGAGATCGAAGACGGTGTAATAAAACGTCATAAAAACTTTTGTATTACTTCAGTAAGCTGTAATGTGTTGAACGTTTGGGGATATATATTGTTATATTTTCATGGAGGAACCTGCCTGATGATACATCATATTCTTAAATATTTTGTCACTTCAATAGGCAAAGTGAATTACTAATTGCTCAACAAGCAATTCAGCAACCCAGTGTAGTGCCAAAAAAGATAGAAAATAACAAAACATCAAAACTGTCGAGTTTGTTGTCTTTCATTAACACGAGGATACCAACTTCTAACATCTACTGGTAAAAGGTTCGTGTATAAATATAGATCTAACAATGTATGGGACTTGATTTAAGTTAAAAAATGCAGGGTCAACTTTAATATGAGGAACACTGAAAGGAACAACTTGGCTGCTAACTAACCTTGCAATACACAAGCTATGAGGTTGACGACCTATACGCATGTTGATGTTTGCAGAAGCTGACAATGCAAACCAAACCTACATGTACACTAACAAAATCAACATTGTGTCACTGTGTGTGTGGATGTGTATATTACAAAAGGAATACTTCTTCAACGTTACTAAATTCAATACATAAGTTCAACCATAAGGGGAGAGGGCGGAGGTTATAAGATTACAGCGCAATAAACAAATAACCAGTCAAAAGTTAGGAACACATGTCCTTGCTACAAAGGAAAAGCTGCATTACATTTTATTTAAAATAAACATGCCGGTAGTAGTTACGTGAACAACATGCTACTACAAAACATCCCGCATTTACAACATAGCAAGACACGTACGAAAACCGGTTGGCACGTGCAGGAAAATATCAACATTCTAACATGTTGATAGGGATTGGACAACACGGCATCACATACCTTTGGAACACAACCGACCAGTACATTTAGGTCCATCTGGGATAACATGAGCACCTCATAACAGGGGAAACTCCATATCAGGCCACATGCAATCCTTAAGCTGATTTGATATACATCTTTTGGGTTGGGCAGTGGTTGGCTGCGAGTAGTTTGTAGGTAAACCTGTGCTCGAAGGATTTGGAATGTGATCACTCCCCGCACAAGAAAAGTCGGGAACTGATGGTTCCCATTCGTGACGAACCACCGATGGAGTTTCGATGGGTGGAGAATGTCCATCGCCTGAACCAATGATCTCAAATCTATCTTGGTGCCCTTTGCACGTGTGCTGGTTGTGACCAATCTGATGACATCGTCCGCAAGTAATTATATTTCTCTTACCTTGACTGTCAGCGTGCCCTTGTCTGTTGCTCGACATTCCCTTCGTTCTTGACATCAACGGGTCCCTCACAATAGTGAGACTGTCTGTAGGGGGAGGAAGGTTGGTATCCGCAACTTCCACAACTTCCTTGTACTCCATCGATTTAGCTTTGAAGGTCTGAAGTTGGATCATTGCATCGTTGAAGCTTTCTAGGGATTTGGAGAAATTTAAACACAGGCTTCTGCAGCTTGAATTGGCAGGGCAGTATACCTTGCACTCTGGGCAGACTTATCATTGGACATTACGGAAATCGCAGGGGCTAACGTTGTTTCCCCAACTAAACGAGTCCATCGCTTCAAAATGAGACAGTCTGGGAAATTTGAAACCAACTCGGATTTCATTACACAGAACAGGTGCATACAAGGAATGCCATCAGACTCAAACATCCTGCACGAGCAGAACCACTCCGGGTTTCTATTGTTGCCTCGATACTCAACGCACCAACGACATTCTACTTTATCATACTGCCCAACATAAAAAAACTTTAGAGTCAGCATTAGGAAACTTGAAACTATGATGAACGACAAACCTCCCCTCAAATTTGATTTGAGACTTAATCATAATAAATATGTCATGTGTGAATATTTTGCACTCCTGCTCCTCCAAGCCCCTCATATGAGTATCAAACAAAGGGGTACTATTTTTTATGTTGAAGTTGTCCCGCATGACGCGATCCCTTAACCGATTCAGTTTCCACCCCAATCGTGGCATAACATCAGACAAATTTGTATACCTGGAGATATGTTTTTTAAACTGACAATTCATACCTCGCATCTCTGTGTGCTACACATACCTCCGAAAAAGTGGCCTCTAAAATAAGCCTCCGCCCAGTGATCCCTCTTATTATAAAGAGAAGCCACCCACGCATTGTTTTCAAGCCCATTATTCAAAATAAGAGACTGCCATCTAGACTCCCAATCGGGTACGGTTAGTGACGCAAACATCAATTGGCCAATACCTTCCATAACTTCTTCATAGTTTAGGTTCTAGCCAATGTTTCTACCAATGTGCCAGGTACAGAGTCTGCGACGGTTTTGGGGCATGACGCGCTGAAGAGCATTTTTCATAGCTTCATCCCCATCTGTAATGACTGATAAGGGCCTTTTTTGTTGCATTGAATCAATGAACTGATTAAATACCCAATCGTAAGTTTCCTCTTTCTCATCACATACAAGTGCAATACCAAACACAACGGTGGCCCGGTGATTGTTGCACCCGACGAACAACACCATAGGCTTACTATACCTGTTGGTCTTGTAAGTACTGTCTACAATCAACACATCCCCGTACACAATGTAGTCCAAAAGTGATTGATGGTCCCGCCAAAACATGTTTGCAAGCCTCCTGTCTTTATCAATTGTGTACTCAAACCAAAATTCTTTCTCGGTCGATCCCTTTGCTTTCATCCTTCCTACAGCCGTTTCTGCATCACCCTCTGCATCATATTTCATATTCTTTAGACGAAGCTTGTTGTAAAGATCCTTCTCAGTGAGTCGCATGTTGTGATATCCACCTGACTGTTGGGCAAGAAATTCATAAGCTCGACTAATAGAGACCTGTGCTTGCAGGAGGGACTCAAGCTGTGCAATGTCGTGTCTCTCAACATTACGGTGGGAGAGAAGGAAATGAACTTCAGGGCGATAGCAAGATCGTGATTGTGCTGCGTCACAAACTTAGAAACATAGAACAAATCTTGGTGATTAGACCACATAACCATGAACTGGGCGGGGGAGTCAGTTCGAGATATCCTCGTTCCACGAAGCAATCTCTTCCTAGACACCTTATTCTTATCACCATTGGGGGCTTCCTTCATTCCACAACCGCCAACCTCTTTGGTCTTCTATACCGACACATGTCGGCCGGCTTTAGAACATACCCACTGCCTTCGATATATTGTTTTCTTGGTTTTGTGTATGTCTTTTTTAGCTTTCCTTGCGCTGAAGTCGGCCACATGGGAGTAATACTTGTAGAACTTCTCTGCTTCATCTATGGTTCGAAACCATAGATGTTTAACGTCCTCATATGTGATATCTTTGAAATTTCTCCCATTCAATTCCACATTTCCAAATTCTACTCCTAAATCCCGAACTACTTTCTTGAACTGATTACATCTATTCATCTGCATTTCTCTTTCCAACGCAGTTGCCGTGTTGGGGGCATGGTTTCTATGACTGGAACCTCTCCAAAACAGTTACTCAAGCTTTCAAACCCGAGGGGTTCATCTTCCTCTTCGTCTGAAAGCACTTAGTTATGATAATTGTAGTCAGTGAAACGAAAGCCTTCTTCTTCACTGCTGTCCATATTATTTGTACCTCAAACTTCAACTTCACTTTTATGGAAGTTAAGGCATACTTCACAGATTACTTGCATCAATAAAGTTGAAGTAATGATAACAAATTTCCATCTATTACTCCCACACATCCACCATAAATATGATGCCAAGAAAATATTAAATATTTCAACATTGTAATAATCCGGGGAATTTAAGTTTTTTTTCCCCATTCGATTTGTATACTAGCTAGACGGTACATCAAGTAATCAACGCAACATAATTATGATTTGTCTTTTACATCATACCTTTATCCACTTGCAGGTTTTATTTTACACAACTTTATTTGCACGACTCTCCCTATTCACATTCATATCTCACGACAAAATACAATTTATGTACACTACCAATATATTGAACGACTTGTTAATTACTTGCAATCAAATAAATCGTTGCGTCACTTTTATAGTTGGTTCAACATATCGAATATAACTTTTTGAACGTGACATCCGATGTTTATATTATCAGTTACTAGGGAATAGACATATCACCCAACTGGGACACACAATCATAGACATAAAACTGATGCTTTTACTATACATGCAACTGGTGGAGCCAACTACAAATGTCCTCCAACGGGACAAAGGTAATGCAGCATACACATTCCTATCAGGAGCTATAGGTAAAGTAGGGTGACATAAAGGCCGAATGGTACAAACATAGCCACTGCTGGTGTCTGTTCATATATATTTTCTAAAATTGAATGCTTCCTACATTAGTTCATTTGTCTACTCAAATATTACACGCCTACATGTACAACAACACTAGACTCCTAGTCTAGCCATAATTAATCTACACATTTATATTTCAACAATTCAGATAACATTTCATTTTCATATCAGTTCCAAAACATGCAACATATCTCACCTACTAATATACGGTCATTTCCCCGACTTTGATGCATGTTGCAGGATAACATTAGCTTCCGCTCGGTTCAATTCAATATGGACCGTCAACAAGCCAGCTACAGTTATAGAGTTTTAGTCCCTCTTATCGGAGGATGATTACCAACAAAATGAAGGCTTCCTATATTAACTGCAAACAACATTCCATGTGGTTCTTGGATAAGGAATAACCACTTAACATATTAACTTTTTCATTCTAATCATGTGATGACATTCTGAATATGATTGCTTACAACATAATGACACTTCCACTTCACAGCAAGGTTGACAGATGAAGGTGAATGTGTAAATCGCCCCACTGTTTTCTCTTACAGTACGTCTACTTAGTCTTGAAAGCGATCCCCTACATAATTACGGAAATGCTTAGTACAGAGACAAAAATATACCAAACAATAATGTCAAACATAAACATGGTTTCGCTCATCTTGCTATACACAATAACGAAATGCAATCTAGGTAGCTATCTACATCTTCTTAAACTCAGGACTACATGTCTATAGTACTTGTGACGACGCTAAAGGCAAGCGCACAATTTAACCCTGAAAATATCGTTAGTAGTATAAGCAAATAGGGATCGTTCTATTCCGGGGATTGAGGGTACACTTGTAATTGTGAAACAAATAAAGAAAAGTATTATTTACAAAAATAAAATAAAGAATAAATATATACAATTGTATAAACAAATAAAGAATTAAAATAATAAAGTATTATTTACAAAAATAAAATAAAGAATAAATATATACAAGTGAACAAAAATAAGGGGGGGTTTAGGATTCTTAAAATTAAAATTAAAATAAATAAAATAAAGAAAACGTAAAAACATATATACAAGGGTGGAACGCAAGGAACAAAGATCAAAACCAATTCCATGTAATCAAATTCGATTCAAACCCTATAATTGTTCTTCCAAGTCATGAGAGAGGAGTTGATCATGTGAAACATTCGAAAGCAAATGATTTCCCATATTTTACTTTTCAATGCTAATTAACCTAAGCGAAAGCACCTAGATTAATCCTATCAAACATGCAATCAAGCCCTAGAAAGCTAGTCAATCATGACATGTTCAATGCATTAGACATAGAGAAAGGCTATCAACTCAAGTGTACAACTTAGTATGAATAAGTTCACCTAATTGCAATCCTCTTCAATTGAATTCGATTTTTGTCCAAAACCTTTACTACTTTGATTCAAGTTTACACAAAACGAAAAGTCGATTTCATGTTCTTAAACCTAGCACCAATTACATGCAAATCCTATAAGTGTCGACCCAAATAAGATAAACATATAAAAGTTTTCTATCAAGCAAATTCAATTGAACAAACTCACATAAGTAACTTAGAATCACAATTATGGAATTCGAAAACTTTATTCAATCATAGAAATTGGGCTTAAACTTTGCCCTAAACATTATTGTTAACTAGAAACAAGTTCATACAAAATCAAACAAGGAAACCAAAAGAGCATTACAAGGACAAAGAATGAATTACACCGTGAGTGGAGATGGAGATGGAGAGCTAGATGGTTGGATCTTGAATCTTGGAAGCAAGCCTTCAAGGTGGATGATGGAGGATATGATCTTCACGGCTCCTTCTTCTTCCTCCTCTCCTTGCTTGAAAATGCAAAACTTTGCAACTAGAGAATGGAGAAGGAAAATGGAAAGGAAATGGAGAGACAAAGAAGATGAGATGGATGAAGGAATTGGTGATTGAGAGTGAGAGGAGAATGTGTTTAAATAGGGAAGAAAAAGAAGAGTGAAATGATGAGATGAAGAAAAATAATGAAAGTGGAGTATGAAAGTGGTTTGTAAAATATGTAAAAGATGAGGTAATGATGAAAGCAAAGCATGAAGGTGAAGAAATGTGGAAGTGATGATGATGTTTTAGAGTAGAAAAAATGTATCCAAGGAAAAAGAAATGCTTTCTTCATATGGGTGGGAAACATGAATATGTGGTGTTGAGCTGTTTTCAGGTCAGTTTCTTCCCCTTTATTCCTTCAATTATTTCTCCATCAAAACTTCAGAATGAGCCTTCGACTTCTTCATAAAAAATGTTCCACTATGAGTGTAGATCATCCTGACAAATTTTCAGAGCTTTATTCCATGTGGTTGGGCCGGAAATGCTGCTGGACCTCTTACAGGTCCAGTTTTCCGGTTTTACTTCTGTAGAAAATTGGGCTGATTGTTTGAAGGCCTTCCACTCATATTTTTCTCTGGAACTCTTCATAAGAAATGATCATTTGGGTGTCTAGAATGGATCTGGAGAGTTTCAGCTCATTTCAAGTTCATTTGGTCAGGTGGCCGCTCCTTCTTCCTTGCTTGGCTCTGATTCTCCTAGCCGGAGTAAGAAAATATTCAAGGTTGACTTTTTAGTGCATTTTCATTCTTCTCCATCATTTCTAGGTAATTATGGACGTAACACTCATTTCTTCTTCATCTACTCCAATGTACCTAAAATTAGAAATTAAGTTAAAAATCGATTCGTTAAGGAATAACTAAGCAAAATGTGAGGAATTAACATTTAAAATATCACATTAAAATGCGCCTATCAAATTCCCCCACACTTAGCTTTTGCTAGTCCCTTAGCAAAACAAAACAAAAAAATCCAAAACAGAACAAAGACTTGACAAAAAGCAAGTAAATGACTCTATTGCTCCTAACTGTTGTCTCAGAGACTCCAAACTCATGGCTTTCACGTTAAACACTTAATCAAAATCACAAAGATAATTCCATGGTTAATAAACCTGTGACATTCATATGACTAAGCAAGATATGGAGAACTTAAGTTATACAGTGAATGATAGCATGTTTCGAACAAGTCCAATCCAAACTCACAGGGCATACTCTCGATTTTTCTCTCAGAAATGGCTATGCTTAAAAGCTTCACACTCAAGTATATGCAAGAGAACAAATTGTAAGGCAACAAACAGCTTGCATATTTCATCAATAAAAGCATTTTGTGAAGAATTTTTAAAGACCTCATGAAATGACTAAGTGCACAAATGGACCTAAACCATAAGCTCGACTGCGCAACTGACTCCACTAACCAAAGGCTGCCCATCTCAAGGATCAAGTAAGGACTTGAAACGGGTTGTAATGGGGCTAAGCTAGGGTTTTTTTGAAATGAAGATTAAGGATACAAAAATCCTAAGGACCTAGCAGAGCATATATGAAACACCTTATGTCATCATTTTTGTAGACCAAATATCATTGTTTTGGGCCAAACCTTCACTCTAACCAACATGGGGATGGACAAAGGCATAATTTTCAACTTTGAGCATTCTACAAATTTGAAAGTCCAAAACCACACTTCAACAATTTCCGAAGAGTTTTCTTTTCAATTTTTCTTCTCTTTTGCCGCTTTTCTTTCTTTCTTTCTTTTTTTTTTCAAGGCAAATTTTTTTTCTTCTCTTGGATTTTCCCCACCCCACACTTGTCTTTCATCGTCACCCCTACATATTATGTCATGCTCTACTAAGTCCTTAAGACAAGGGTAGAGATATCCTGTACTAAGCTCATGGTAGGGTAGTGAGGGTGATGAAACAAAGGTTTTCAACGTAGGCTCAAAGGGGTTCATTCTAAGGAGTCCCACGAGGGGCACAATTGGGGACACATGCTTGTTTGGCTATGGTGGTTACCCTAATGCCTTCTATCCTATCCAGGATCAGTGCATATTATGGCATACAAGTTTTGACAGTCACAACAGCCGAGTTCTAGTACTCTCTAGTCCATTAAAATCTATGGCACATGATCATTGGATTTTCAAAGAAAGATGAGGTTTTGCAAATACAGCCATGAAATTCTGAAATTATCAGTAAGCACTCAAAAAGAAAGTATTTTAGCTCAACAGCTCACTTGGGTCAAATGAATCAGACTTAATCCTAGCATGCTTAATGAACCAAGTTACAATCCTATCTCAAATCTTCATACAAGCATCACAATGTCGATTAACCACAGAATTCAATTAAGTCCTATTTTGATTATGAAAACCTTCAGCCATGAATTCGGAGACATGTTCATCCTAGACGTTAGGAGCATCCTAAAACTCAAACAAACAAAAACACTCTAAAACCAACATTTTTTTTTTTTTTTTAATTTCAACACTTAGGTACGGGAACAGGGAGTCTCGATGTGCAATGGGACTGAAACAGCTACCCTTTTTCAAGACTATGTTTAATCCAATATACCTTAGTGTATCACAACATCAATTAAAAACACAATAAAAACACAATCCAACATCAACTATTTTTCATTTTTTTTTATATATTAACTACTAAAAACACAATAAAGCAATAATCCTTCCCCCATACTTAATTCATGCATTGTCCTCAATGTATAAACAAATATAAATCATGCAAAGCATAAATCAAGCATAGAAGAGAAAGTTTACACAACGAAACCTAAAACAACTTAAAATTCATGAAAATAAAATAGAAGGAAGAGTTCAAGAAAGCAAATCTGCGTTTGATGTCTCCTCCACAGCTACGGTTGAAATGGGTTGCCTCCCATGCAGCGCTTAATGTTTAAAGTCTTTCAGCCTAGACTTGTATCTCCATTTACTCCTTTGGAGGAGCGGTATGCGGGCGAGTGGCAGCCCTCTTGCTGGTTTCAGCTTCCTGAGGAGGGTCCTCATCGTGTGATGCAGTAGCGTCCTTGCGAGGAAACCCAGGAGGATAACTTTGCAAGTTATTGACTTCCTGAGCAAGCTTGTTTATTGCAGTGTGACAGCGGATCAAAGAGCAGTTCATCTCAGAGATGTAATCGATCATGCAATTGACTCTCCAATCTGTCACCATAATACCATCGCGGAGAGAGGAACGCAAATCATCAATCAAATCCGACAAGCTTTCCAGGGTGGCCATAGGCCGAGGAGCACGAGCAGCTGGTGAGGAAGAAGACTCTCCGGGATGCAGTCTGGGAGAGCGACGAGGCAGAGGAGGGGGACTGCGGGTACGCTCACGAATAGGACGATGGTCCCATGGACGAGTAAGCCCAGCTCTAGTGGCCGCTTGACGACCTTCTTCTTCCAAAGAGAGAACACGGCGTTGATTGACGCCCCTGCGAGGGGTAACCTTAGTTCGAGCCATGAGGAAGTAGAATGAATTTGAAAAGGCACACGGTTTTAACAAAGCTTCTCCGGGAAGGAGAAGAGTTATGATAGTTCACGGCCCAAGAAACTCCCCCACGTGTAAATATTCCTTTCTTTTCCTGGATTTATGGCATGCTTTCGGCTATAGCTCCTCGAGATTCGTTTGACTCCCCCACGCGTCCTTCTTTTCCTTGATTCACGGCAATTAAACCTGCTTTCGGCTGTAGCTTGTCTGTCACAGCTCCTCGAGATTCGTTTGGTTCCCCCACGTGTCTTCCACGCGGCAACAGCTTTTCCGTGTTTGCGGGTGACTTTAATCCAACGCGTAGATTTAATCTCAGAGGTCGTCCATCCAACGGTGGAGATCTGCTCACTCGTTCTATAATTAGGTGCATTCTGAGGGAGCGACTATTCACTCCAAAAGAAAATTCTTCCGAGTTCCATCCTTTCTCTCTCAACCCTTCAGCCTTTCTTTCGAAACTCCAATCCTTTCTTCATCAACATGGAACCACGAACTCTGCAACTAATGGAGTTACAAACCCAGCAACAAATGGAATTACAAGCCCAGCAACCAACCGAGGAGGGAGGAAGCATCCAAGCAGCCGGGAGTAGTAACCGGTGGGCTCCCACACCGCCTCAACTAAGAATCCTCAAGGGCCTTTACTATGATAAGGGTTTTAAGTACCCAACTCCAGAGCAGATTCAAGAGATCTGCCTTCATCTGAAACAGTATGGGCAGATCGAGGACAAAAACGTCTTCTTTTGGTTCCAGAACCTCAAGGCTCGTGAGAGGCAGAAGTTGAAGGAATTTCGGAACGTTCCGGTTGGTGGATCTCTCGATCTCAATTTTGGTTCCACTGGTTCTACTAGTAATGACAGATCCACTGACAGATCCATTGATCTAAACTTTGGGTCACGTGTCGGCTATGGTGCTGATGGATCGATCATGGAACAACGAGGAGAATATCACCAGGAGATTGAAACCCTTCCACTATTCCCCATGCATGGTGAGGACATCTTTGGCAACATGAAGACTACTTCCGAGGGAGGTAGCGGTTATGGCGGTGGCTCTCGCATTTCTCTTGAGCTCAGCCTCAACTCCTATGGAGATGCAGACATGGCTTAGTATAGTGTATAAATTTTTTTTTTTTGTTTTTTTTTGTTTTTTTGTTTTTTGTTTGTTTTGTAAATAGCTGAATTTAATAAGACAGAATGAATGCAGTTTTTTTTTTTTTTTTTTTTTTAATATAAAGGACTCAAAAATAAAAGACAAATATATATATAGGACTCAAAATGAAAGACAAAAATATAAATCTCTTCCCCCACACTTAAATATTGCATTATCTTCAATGTAATCAATTAAAAGCATGCAATGAAATAAGTAAGCATAGATAGAAGACATTTACGAAAACAAATCCTAAAATAAAAACAATAGAGAAAAAATGAAAAATAAAAAGAAATAGGGAAAGAGAAAGCAAATCTGATTATATTCTGAATTGGGTTGCCTCCCAAGTAGCGCTTGTATTTTACGTCTTGCAGCCAGACGGTACCTACATTAAATAAAGTTAGTAACTATAATTAACAAAGAAATACAAAATAAAAACAAGTATAACTATTAATTACAAACTACAAGTATAATTAACAAGTATATTGTACATAAGACACAAGTTAAGTACACAAGTGAGTAAAAAACGTGAAAAGTATTTTTACAAGTTTAAAGTGTGAAACAACAAAATAATTTACACGTATAGAGTATTCACAAGTATTTCTTTTATTATAAACATTATTGATATCGAATCAAATTCCAAGCGGTAAATCAAGTGAACGTGCGGCCCAAGTATAGTCGCCTAGACACAAACTCCCTTTCAAATCGTTTGGGCAACCTTACTGAAATGGCCAGGTGGGGGAGGACGAACACGAGAGGAAAAATCCATTTTGGCATGAGCTACTCCCACATAGTGGTTTAGGCCCATTTGCAAGCACTTCTGGATTCAAAAACCCGTCATGAACGTTGTCCCCTTCCTAGACACCATTTCACATAGGCTTTCTTACTAAGATGAAAAAGTTCATAAGTGTGAAGACAGTTCAACAAGTGTTAATAAAGGCCGCCCTCAACCTTAAGGGACCTGAGCTAAGTACCAATAAGGGGTTTAGGCCAATATTAACAAAAGAGACTTCACCTATTCCTCTCAATTTACAACCTACAATTAAAATTCGTGTTCAATAATATAAATAACATCCTAGTTAATTTAAACTAAGTTTCAAACAATTTTTAAACAAAAAATATATACAATAAATGACACAATTTAGCAAGTGATTTTTCAATCCCCGGCAACGGCGCCAAAAATTGACGCGCTTTTGGCAAGCGCACAATTTAACCCTGAAAATATCGTTAGTAGTATAAGCAAATAGGGATCGTTCTATTCCGGGGATTGAGGGTACACTTGTAATTGTGAAACAAATAAAGAAAAGTATTATTTACAAAAATAAAATAAAGAATAAATATATACAATTGTATAAACAAATAAAGAATTAAAATAATAAAGTATTATTTACAAAAATAAAATAAAGAATAAATATATACAAGTGAACAAAAATAAGGGGGGTTTAGGATTCTTAAAATTAAAATTAAAATAAATAAAATAAAGAAAACGTAAAAACATATATACAAGGGTGGAACGCAAGGAACAAAGATCAAAACCAATTCCATGTAATCAAATTCGATTCAAACCCTATAATTGTTCTTCCAAGTCATGAGAGAGGAGTTGATCATGTGAAACATTCGAAAGCAAATGATTTCCCATATTTTACTTTTCAATGCTAATTAACCTAAGCGAAAGCACCTAGATTAATCCTATCAAACATGCAATCAAGCCCTAGAAAGCTAGTCAATCATGACATGTTCAATGCATTAGACATAGAGAAAGGCTATCAACTCAAGTGTACAACTTAGTATGAATAAGTTCACCTAATTGCAATCCTCTTCAATTGAATTCGATTTTTGTCCAAAACCTTTACTACTTTGATTCAAGTTTACACAAAACGAAAAGTCGATTTCATGTTCTTAAACCTAGCACCAATTACATGCAAATCCTATAAGTGTCGACCCAAATAAGATAAACATATAAAAGTTTTCTATCAAGCAAATTCAATTGAACAAACTCACATAAGTAACTTAGAATCACAATTATGGAATTCGAAAACTTTATTCAATCATAGAAATTGGGCTTAAACTTTGCCCTAAACATTATTGTTAACTAGAAACAAGTTCATACAAAATCAAACAAGGAAACCAAAAGAGCATTACAAGGACAAAGAATGAATTACACCGTGAGTGGAGATGGAGATGGAGAGCTAGATGGTTGGATCTTGAATCTTGGAAGCAAGCCTTCAAGGTGGATGATGGAGGATATGATCTTCACGGCTCCTTCTTCTTCTTCCTCTCCTTGCTTGAAAATGCAAAACTTTGCAACTAGAGAATGGAGAAGGAAAATGGAAAGGAAATGGAGAGACAAAGAAGATGAGATGGATGAAGGAATTGGTGATTGAGAGTGAGAGGAGAATGTGTTTAAATAGGGAAGAAAAAGAAGAGTGAAATGATGAGATGAAGAAAATAATGAAAGTGGAGTATGAAAGTGGTTTGTAAAATATGTAAAAGATGAGGTAATGATGAAAGCAAAGCATGAAGGTGAAGAAATGTGGAAGTGATGATGATGTTTTAGAGTAGAAAAAATGTATCCAAGGAAAAAGAAATGCTTTCTTCATATGGGTGGGAAACATGAATATGTGGTGTTGAGCTGTTTTCAGGTCAGTTTCTTCCCCTTTATTCCTTCAATTATTTCTCCATCAAAACTTCAGAATGAGCCTTCGACTTCTTCATAAAAATGTTCCACTATGAGTGTAGATCATCCTGACAAATTTTCAGAGCTTTATTCCATGTGGTTGGGCCGGAAATGCTGCTGGACCTCTTACAGGTCCAGTTTTCCGGTTTTACTTCTGTAGAAAATTGGGCTGATTGTTTGAAGGCCTTCCACTCATATTTTTCTCTGGAACTCTTCATAAGAAATGATCATTTGGGTGTCTAGAATGGATCTGGAGAGTTTCAGCTCATTTCAAGTTCATTTGGTCAGGTGGCCGCTCCTTCTTCCTTGCTTGGCTCTGATTCTCCTAGCCGGAGTAAGAAAATATTCAAGGTTGACTTTTTAGTGCATTTTCATTCTTCTCCATCATTTCTAGGTAATTATGGACGTAACACTCATTTCTTCTTCATCTACTCCAATGTACCTAAAATTAGAAATTAAGTTAAAAATCGATTCGTTAAGGAATAACTAAGCAAAATGTGAGGAATTAACATTTAAAATATCACATTAAAATGCGCCTATCAACTTGCTGCATCATTATATGAAAGTAACCATAATTTCGGCCTCATCAATTATTTTCGCTATTCACCTTCTCAACAAACTTTGTATCATCCATCTTCATATCCACGATACCCATTCTCATCATTTTGGTAAATGTCCACAGACCCTATTTTAGCAACAAGTTAACTATACCTGTAACTGTAATTACTCCAACCAATACGGATTTATATTACTTTACCCCCACTGTTTCACTGTACACATGTATAAGTGGATTATCATTGTCCCCCCGTTATTACAATTAAAACACTCAGCTGTTTTATATGACACTAAGATCCATACCGATTACACGCAATATTAAATTTTCTAAACCTGCCTGAATGAATCTAACACGTTTGTTTCACTTGAGGATGCTTTCAAATGCCTATTTCCTTTATTGGTGCTGTGGGTTGGAACCAACCATCTACTACTAATAGCATGGAAATTTAATCACCGGAGCAACAATATGGTGTTTTCCAAGCACGAACAAATACCGGTTACAAATTCAATAATTAACTTTTATAATCAAACATTTAACTAGTTATGCCTCGTGCCCACCACAAGAAACCACCCAAACCAACAATTCCCACAATAAATAAATGGTAAGAACCGGATGTCAGCCAACCACTAATTTCATTACTGTCAGAATAGCACAAGGGGAGTGTATTCAACACAAAAACAAAACCCAAATGGAAAGATAGACACTACCAGATGGTTGAGTTCAGTTCAGATTGCAGGAACGATTGTTAGCAGGAGTGCTTCGAACTTGTGAACTTGTTTAATATTTTCTACAACAAGGCCCAGTATTAGTAAGCCTAGGAGATACAGTCCCCTTCCCGAATCGGACTTCTGTAATTCGGGGGTTTAGATCAATGTATTAACTCCATCAAATCCTGGATTACATGGGCGGAAACACAAAACTTTCGATCGACTTCCCTCTATTGCTACAAAGATTTCAGTTTACTTGCTCAGATATCGTATTCCTGTTCGCAATCCCAATATTCCGACATTTGAAATCAATACAACCAAATCAAACTACATATTTGATTGATGAACATATACAAACATCCAAAAAGTAAAAGATTTTAAAGAATATGGGGAGGAACCCGTACCGTTGATGTTGCTCTGTCCTACTGAGGTGAGGCTTTCCGGTTCCAACTAATCATTGTAGGCATTACCTTACCGGTACAGCTGCCAAACCATATCTCTTCTCTTCTGCAACCAAAATCAAACTGAATCACAACAATCATTATCCATCTACATAACAACGATGAGCCACCGGGATTAGGCGGTATTTAGCCTCATTCATGATTGAATCATGAAGGGATAGCTTTGCTCTCTCTTCTTTTCCTTAGCTCTAAGGGGAAGAGATATCCACAAGGCCAGATCTTTGTGAGCCAGATCACCTCAATGGAGCTGTGTATGGAGATATTTTCACAGCGAAAATACCATTAGCCCCCGCTTGTTTCACCACGACGGCACAAAAATTACAGTTAACGTCTCATTAACAGTCAACAAAAAGTAATCAGTTTGTGAGGATGTTAACTGCCCACGTCACTGGGGCCCCCTTGGTCTACATTTCGGTTGGTTCATTGAGGCCCACTCCTGTTTTTCATTGTTTGTTTGAGCTCATCATACCTAATAATGAAATTATTATAGCATTTTTGGGGCTTAGTCTTTAATTCATTATATTATTAGAAATATATGATCATTTAGTAAGTCTGTAGATTCAAATTTGAGAAACAATATTGAGATGCTTGTACAAATGCAGAATTCTAAGTTGAAGGTAATGTGTATTGTATCTCATGGCCAGAAAAGAAGATGGAGCAATTGACAGTCATAAAATCTCTCTAAATAAAGAAGGAACAAAGGCGTTTAAAAAAAAAGGAAGAAGAAGAAGGAACAAAGGAAGAAAACGGAAAGTTCCAAAAACATCACTAAGGAAAAAGCTGCAATGAAGAGTCATATACATTATTACATTAAGCTTGATAAAGACTAATATGACATTAAGTGCAAATGTTGTTTGTTCGAGTCTAGTTGTAAATAGTGTAATAATTCAAAGAGAGTTGCCTAAAGTTTCAAGTAAACTAGGTAATAAAGAGAGTTGCCTAAAGTTTCAAGTAAACTAGGTAATAAAAAGGCCCGCACGATGTTGCGGGTCTTTTAGTTGCAATAATAATTGGTATATTGTAGCCAAAAAAAAAAAGAATGAGAAACAAAGAAGAATAGCAAAAACTTTTATGTATATTGATCAGTAATGTACAAAATGTCTGCTATCTTGGTTGATTGTTTCTCAGGGACTATTAGCATTACAAAAAACACAGAGAATGGTCCTGACTCCTGACAACCAGTGCTTATATGTACATAGCATGACATTGTTTTTCAAGGACAGTTAGCATTACAAAAACCCATAGATATTGGTCCTTATCACAAAACAAAAAGTTGCATTGCAAAGCAGAAGTGATTAGGTAAGGTATTTGGTGTCAGATTGAACCAATGTATTTGTGCTGGTCTGATCTAATGGTTCAAAGTTGTCACTGAAATGTATTTGTGCTGGTCTGATCTTTTATATATATCAAGTCTTCGCATGAGATTCCAAAGATTTCTTCTGCTTCTTTGCCCATTAAGACTGCATGTGCTTGACCAGTCTCATCTTCAATGAGAACAGTGACTGAAGCTGCATAAAGATATGAATCAAATTCAGAGATGTGGGGAAGTAATTGCAGGAACTAAGTAGAAATGATACTGACATGAAGCAAAACTGAAGAATAGGAATATTTCAAAGCTAAGAAAATCTGAATCTCAGGACCATTCTCGAAGCGATATAGGTTTTAGACCAAAGAACATTGAAAAGAACATTATAGTAAATGGTCAGCAGCATATAAAACAGAACTGAACCGTGGATTGTGCATTGACTATATTGCAGCCCACAAATTGAACCAATACATCACCAATGTTTTGCATAAATTTCCAGAAGATAGTAAATGTATTTTCCCCCAAAGCGAAATAGGCTTTAGACCAAACAACGTACCAAGGAACATTATAGTAAATGATTAGCAGCATAAAAAACACAACTGAAACGTGGATTACAGATTAAGTATATTGAACGCTACAAATTGAACCAATACATCACTAAGGTTTTGCATAAATTATCAGATGATACCATGTCAAATTAGTTTGATTTTCGTGTTTTAGCCCAATTAATTGAATCCCCTTCATGGCTAATTAAATTACTGAAATACGTTTTTATAACCCATTCTTACAATGTGCAACCCATTCTTACAATGTGCCATGAAGAAATTCAGATCCTGAAAAAGTAAACAGAAAAGCACACGATTTTGATGCCTAATGGAAGATTTTGATCAGTAATAATGAGATTAGAACCAAATTGGCACTATTTCTTGAGACGGGTAAAGTTAAGAAATACCATTCTTCCAATACCAGCCACCAAATCATTTGCAGATGATTTTCTAAATTTCAAACAGTAATGGGTAATACAGAAAAAGCTTGATGGAATCTGAAAGTTACCTGGATTTTAAGATGCATGGAAAAAGGGATAGGTAATTGCTCTACCACACTCGACTCATGCAAAATAGGGCAGCAACTGTGCTTGAACAGGATCAGTCTAGCAGTGTTCACAGCAAAACTGAAAACAACCAAAAAAAGATCAGCGTACTAGCAAATTTCCATCCAGAAAATACCAACTAACCAGTATAGTGTTTGAGTGTTCATATTTCATAGACCGGAAAGTCTACATTGTTGAATCCAATCGCACCCAGTTAGTGAAATTAAAATCTCAAGTTAATCTATAGACAATGGAAACGGATTTCATCAAACTCATTCATATCACACACAAACCCAATTCAGAACAGGATATATCGTTAAAGTTCATTATAGTACAATTACTTCAGACATGAAATCAACATTATAGATTAGATTACATGTTTTTTTATTGTATTTTGAGGCAAACAATATCCTACCAACGAACAACCAAATTCGGAATCAACCATCATCGCTTCAAATTTGCAATTATTTAAAGTCCATGCAATCAAAATTCTAGATTAACCTAAAGACTAAAACTACTATGCTTTCAACAAATGAAAAAATTCAGTATCATCCACCAATTTTTCAAGTTTGAACTGATTTGAAATCCAAATCACGACCTCTCTATGAAACGAATATAATCTTAAAAGTTCCAGCTAAGAACATCAAAATTCAAATATGAACAAAATCATTACCAGTATTATCCCTAATCGACTTAAAATACAAAATCAATAGTGGAAAAGAGCAAGAACTCAATTGAGAAGAGCCAAACTAGATGGAACATTAGTCGTAGGTATGCAGGAAATTAAACAAAGATCCACTCTGTAATGACCAATAGTGTGATCATACAATCAATCATCCCAAAAAGCATGCAGACACAGGAAACCCAAAAACTCAAAGGATTCAATGATCCCCAAAGCATGCAAACACAGGAAACCCAAAACAGCTCTTCCAATTATGGGAAACAAATGAAATTGAATTACTAACCTTATCAATCAGCAAAGAATTTCAAGCTCCTTTATTTTTTATCTCGAGGACAGAGATTTGGGGAGAATTAACTTGGTTGGTCCGGTAAGATACGATTAATGGTTTTGAAAAAGATTTTGGGATGATACAATTCTGGGAGAGCAAAGAAGGGTGTGCAGATGATGATAGTCTGGAAGACTCGAGTAGACAACGTCGGTGTCGTCCTTATCACAGAATAAGGACGAAAACGTAATTTCCACCAACCAGCTCGGCTGGAGCCGATACCAAAACTGCTTCGTAACAGTAACCGGAAAGACAAATGAAGGAAAAAGTTGAAGAGAAAGTAAAGTTTCATAAAAGTTTATTATGAATACCCCAAATCTAAAGAAGTGAGGTTTCATCATAATAAATTTTAGAAGCGTTTTACAACATTACAAGTTTTTTCATAGGTGAGGAACAATACAACAAATCTGGGCATCAGTGACCATTGTATTGGTCACTGAAACTAGTGATCAGCCAGTGAATCTAATCACTAAACTGGTTAGTGACCAAATTTTGGGGGTCACTATAGGTATGGGCAAACCTAGCATGTGCCAAGCGTCAGCTGCAGCCCCTACGACAAAACTATTTCTACTCTATTATATACAAATGTTCTATATAATGTTATGCATTTTTGGTCCAATTCTTAAACTTTCGCCCCCATAGGAACAAATAGATAATTACAGCATATAGTTTTGTACACAACATATTAAATATTTCTTCTCGAAGTTTTGCAATTTTCAGTAGTGATGTAATTGGCTAGCTGCTATAGCTAGTAAAAAAGAAAGATAAACAAACAAAACAAGGCACAATGTTGAAATAACAAACATTCTCACACTAATTGCAAACAAAAACTTGGTTAAACATTATAAGAGGCAGATTTAGTTTTGTCAACTCACATTGTGTGTTTTTAATCTAAACGATCAATATTTCTCTTATCATAAATCTATTTAGAACTTCAGACGCTTCTGATCATTCAATAAGAGCCTTGGGTACATTTAGACTGCTATTCTGGTGATGGTGTAGGAGTTCCCACGGAGTGACCCGGAAAATGAGACTGTTGCAAATCTGATATCATAACAGAAGTATCAGCTGATCTTATAGCAAATCTATCTCATTCACGTTCTGGTGATGGGGTTGGAGTTCCTATACAAGAGGAATTCTCCAAAGCAAAGGGACTGGGAAATCTAGTTTGTTCCAGCCTTTTATAAATTTCCAATTCCGCACCTGACAAAAACCGATCAAGCCTCTCTTTCAAGACAGGAGAAAGTGCATCACAAGATGTTAACACATCAAAAGAGCGAATCACTCCTTTCTTGACAAGTACACGAAGAGATGAAGACACGCCTCTAATAATTATATCTTTATGTTCCACATCATAACTGTCCACAAGAAGGAACAAAAACTCAAGAAGTGTGTGAGTCACATCAATGTATCTGGGTATAGAGTACACTATCAGTAGCATTGCAGGCTCAATATTCATTATAGTATCTACTCTTTCATCAAAGAATAGCCAATCATAAAGTAGAGCTAGTTTCACATTGGCTTGGACATAATTCTTTGTGCAATATTTCAATAGCCAACCTACAACAGCCCATCTTGGAATGATATCTGATTGTATGATTTCATTTGGTGGGTGGTGCGCACAACATATAAAACGGACAATGTCAACTATCAAAGTCTCTCTGTTTGGTGCACATAGAAACTTCTTAGCAAACCATGCCTGGTAACGCTTTTGACTCCCTAACTTCACGCAATTAAGTAAAACCGCAACTGTGTCTCCATTTCTGGTGAAATCCCAAGTAAAATATATTCACTTGAAGTCCTTGTGTTATAGAGCTGCGAAATAACAGAAAAACCAGGAGTCTTAAACTTGCCTTGATTCAATACCAAATCTTTCCACGTAGCTCTAAAGTTTGGTATATGAACCACGTCTTGTAGAAGCCGAACAAGATCCCTCCCAATCTTTAAACAGACAGAAAACTGCTCCCTTAACACTTTAATGTAGAAATCAATTTCCAATTGCTTTAACGCTTCCAACTTTGCATTACTTAGCAATCTATAGTGATCAGCTACTAGCCGAAGATATGTATACAATCCACTGGTCAAAATCATTGGTTCTACTTCCAAGAGAGAATCCCATTTGGTCAAAAAAATGCTCACGATCTCAAAACACAACCACAAATTTCCATCACTAAAATCCCCACCAACAATTTGCCTCAGAAAACAAACCAACAAACCATGGATGCCTACAGCCTGAACATCAATCATCTCCTTAGTAACCCAAATCAACTGGCACTTCACTGGGTCAACAAGTTTCGTGTACAATTCATTCACAACCTTAGCAATCAAACTAGCAAACAAGCCATACCCATCAGTGACAATGGCATGTAAATGCTTAATATGTGTTTTGGCAAAATGGGTTTCGCATAGAACTCCATACAAAATAGCCTTGTTGAGCAACAAGTATTCCTGTGGGGTTGGGATTGTTATTGCCAATGGGGGTCTTAGTTTTGGTTCAAGGAGCTCAAAGGCCTCCTTCAGAGAGCAGCCCACGGGGTTTTCAACTTCATAGGAAGCAATCCGAATCAGGTTCAAAGCCATTTAAGGTTCATAGGATACAGGCACAGCTAGAATGAAATTTGATTGTGAAGTTTGAAGCTCACAGAGAGTGAGACTGGGAGGGTACATAATTTTAAGATATCATATTTTAATGAAGACATAGAAATAGGTCAGAGAAGCACCTTTCAGTGGAGTCTCTGAGTATTTTCAAAACCACAATTTGGGCACTGGCTAGAAGTTTCTAGGGCCGAACATTGCTGGTAATACTCAATTTAACCACCTGCAAGGATACAATGCAAAAAAGTAGCAAAAGTATACATTAAGTCTCTGCCATGGACTACAACATGATTAGTCAGGTAATGAAAGAGGAGCCATAATTACAACAGAGCATGGTGTCATTTAGCATACCAGTATATAAGCGGAATGTGGATCCAAGATAAATTACTGATAACAGAAGCAGTTTACCCTATCAAACAAGTGGCAGATAACAGCAAACATAACATATAATCCCTAAGAAGATCATTACCTTCCTTCAATCTTAAGTTTAGGCATTTACCATTATCCTTCAACAGTGTAATGCCAAACAACCTCATCTTATGTAATCTTAGTATAATAACAGACACAAAATGAAAATATATGATATGGGCAGGAATCCTACTTAACTAACCTATGGGCAATACAAGTATCACCGAAAGACATTTAGCCAAATCAGCAATTTTTTAAAAGAATGGACACTGAACTAGTTTGTCATTTTGTTTGAGAATTGACAGAAACGAGGCAACGCAGAAATGAAATATTTAGTGACGGGTCTGAGAAATTTAAATTTCTGAAGTAAACAACAGGAAGTCAAGTAAGAAAGGTCCAGATAGATTTCTCGTTCATAAACTTGAGGAAGTTTGTTTTGCTCTAGTTCCATGCTTTATATAAGGGTGCTGATACTATTGCATCTTGTATGTGGAGCTATGTAATTGTAATCCCTAAATGGCTGCCCTCTATCCTTGAGGGTGATGTATTAATGTATTTCCTTAATTTTGTTTACTATTGTGACAGGAGAAAGATGAAACAGGACTTCTCTGAAAATAATTGCATAAAACTAAAAATTTCAAAATTAGTTAAAGGGAATTGCTCCTTACTCAAGCTAACCTACACCCAGGGTCTTTTCTCCTATGAATTGAATACAAAGAGACTCAGTTTCAGACACTAGCTAGAGATCAATTACAACCTACTAGGAAGCTGAACCAGGAGACCTCAGAGACCAAGAAAAAAAATAAAGCACGTATAATCGATCATACTCAATCTAGCAAGGCCAAGCCTTCATAACAAAACCAATATCATGTTCCTGAATTTAGTGGACTCTGAGTATTGCCACAAGAGGTTTTATTCCAGTAGAGAATTAGGAGGACGTATGAGAATCCACACTTAAGAGCAAATAACTACCATTGCTGAAGGCACATGAGGTCAACCACTGAAACAGCCAAGAACTACACTTCTTCTACTCTATCAGATGCTTAATTTGCCTCAAAATGAAGCTGATGATAATGAGATTGGTTCTACAACTACTACTCAAATAGGATTTGGCTTGACAAAAGCCATTCAATCTGCATATTGGTCCAAGAGGAGTAGGAAAGGCAGTAATGTCTCATCCTCTGCCTCTCAAACTGTTCGTGGATTAGATTTGAGGTTGGATTTGGAAGAACTCAGATGAGTGAAGTTGCTGATGACATTATCATGTTGCCCAAACCCAATATCCAAAAGGACCTGTGGAGGTGTGTGGCGGTGTGAAGAGAAGGGTACTAACAATAACCTCATTAACAAAACCAGGCACTAGAAAAGATGGTCTACTGCTGATGAATATGGCGATGGTAACAGACTTTTCAGCTGAAACAGAAAATCACCAACTCATAAATGGCAATAAGACTTTTCAAATAGTTCACAGAATGGTCCGAACTGAAGAAGCTCAATCAAGACAGAAAACAGGTCATAATTTATGACCATTGACCTTTATGAGCTTCCAATCTATGGCTGTACAGAATTTGCAGGAGGAACTGGTTATGCAGCTGACTTCTTTTTCCGTTTTTTTTTTTTTTAGTTTCCTCTCTAAGCAAAAGCAAGGGAATCACATTATAATATTGAACATCTAGCCGGGGCGCTCAGAGATATACATTTCTGAAATGGTCGTGACTCGTTTATGTTGATACTGCACATGACTGAAGTTCCCTAAAGAAGGTTAAAACCAGGATCCTCTTCTTGCTAAACATGTATATAACTATGATCTATTGCTATATATACAACATATACATGTATATCATATACATAATTCACATAACTATAAAGTTTCAACTAGTAATTCACTCTAATGAAAGAGAGTACCTAATCTTTTCATTGAAGCTAAAACTGAGTTTGACTCTAATTACTTCACACTCAATAGCCTCAACTTAAACATCTTGCAAATACAGTTTCACTGAAAATTGAGCATCACCGAAATGAAAGCAGCATATATATGCTCAAAAAGGAGTATTATTAGACCCTTTCGAAACCTGCATCTCTAAAATTTCAAGGGGAAAGCTGAGACATGGTTTGAAACGCGAAACCCCCAAATTGAAACCAAAAAAGCAAGCAAATAGGTTTTGCCGAATTCGAAGCTTAGAGACAAACAAAGGAGAGATGGATTGTTTACCTGTGAGCGTGAACAATGGAAGCTTTGATAGATGGAGATTCAACTGGGAACCCTAGTTTTTCAAATTTATTGGGGCAGTTCCAGTGTGAGCTGGTGTGTGTGTGTGTATATATATATATATGTATATCCACTTTCTCATCTCCCGCGCGGTGCTGCTATTAGCAACACAGGTGCATCTCAGTTTTTTTTTTTTCTCCGAAACCTGATAATTTCATACTTTTTTTTTGTCGAGGGGAACCCAAAGGCTTCCTAGGCTCAAGATAAACCCATTTCGAGGCATGTAAAATGCTTTAACTGTGCATTGCGGCACAATGCCTGGCCACTTTCACAGCTTTGAGGTTCGAACCTAAGTTCGGGAGCACACCCAACTAGGCAAGAATCACTAGGTCAGTTGCAGTGGTTAGGTTAATTTCATACTTTTAGCCGTGCTTATTACTCAATTGTCTTTTGATTTAAATTTAAATATAAAAAAATAATGAAAACATTCGAAATGAATTTATTTGACTCATTGTTTTCCACCATTGAATTTAAATTCAATGATAACTATACACAACAACTGAGTACAAATTAATTAACCACCCCTTAAAACAATCGTGTTGTTTACTCCCTTTAATGATGTTCAAAACAAAAAATCCCTTCTTTTATTGGAAATTATTCGGTGGCATGAGACTCAACCCGTGAGGTTAAACCGTTAAACACGTACGACCGGTTAAAGCTACAGATTAAACCCAGCTGTTTGCCAGGCCATATTGTTTCAAGATTTTAAAAAAGAAAATAAATAAATAAATAAATAAAACAGAAAGTCCATTTTTTTTTTTTAAAGAAACAGAAAGTCAATTTACACACGCGTAAATATTTGATTATGTATACAATGTTGAAAGACTCCACACATTTCTGAATCCGAGATGTAAATTGCGCTAGTCGATTGGCCATAAATAATTTGTGATAAACAGGTATTGTAAAACTAGCCAGAACAGTTCTTTTCACAGGTTACACTGCCAGAACAGTTCTTTTCACAGCTTGCAGGTCGGAAAAGGCATTGTAGTTGGTAGTGGCAATGGCTGTAAGCGTGCTCTTGTTCTTTTCTTGCAGTTTATTCTTTTGGAAATTTGAAAATGACAATGAATTTAAACGGTCATTTTCAAGAATGTATCACCTCCAAATTCCACATATTTTTCCACATAGAAGTTTAAGGCACTACCAGGATCAAAATCATTCGTTTTTTTCGATGACAGATCAAAATCATTCCTGATACAGCACAGCAATAACATAATTGTCATTACGTGGAAGCACTTGGCAACTGGACAAGTCCCACTGGAAAATAAGATAAAGTTCTAAACTTTTTAAGACAGAACTGCCAATTAACCGGATAAATAAAGGAATGCATACCAGACTGGATTACAAAGCTCATTTGTCTTTACACATGAAAATCCAGTTTTCTGGAAGAATCACCAGTTGATGAACTAGATGGTGTGAAACAGTGTCACGAACTCTTCCTGCACCAATAATAAGAATGAATGTTGATAAATTCCATACCAAGACCACATATCACAGGTAAACTGGCCAAGCCAGATTACTTGTGGACTAACAAATGTAGCAACCAATAGCTGTCTGAATTTGAGAACCCTACTTTGATTACCGTTACAAAGTTTGGTTTACTATTTTTCCCGAAAGATTTTAGGATACATCTACAGAGGCACTAAAACATGTATTTCTTGACTTTTATCTTCACACTTCAAGACTCAGAGACACACAAGAAGACCCATTTGACAACAGTGAAAGAAATCCGACATGCTACAAGAACCTATATAAATTATTACAGACCAAAATGGGCGTCCAGTGAGAGGCACCTGATAATTCATGAACAGGTCGATGATTTACTTGGTCGTGATTATAGGATTAGCGTTGCACACTCATCACCAGCGCTTTATGTTCTCCGGGTTGAAAGAGAAAATAAATCAAGATTTAACGATGACAAAACAGATGGTAATGAGGGTACCAGATGCTGTGACCAGCAATATTGTAATATTATTGAGAGTTTGTGGACCAGATATTGACCTTCTATGACAATGTCACCAATAATCCCCACAAGAGCATGCACCATTATTGAAATGGTGGAATCTATGAGCATCTCTCATTACAATTTCCCTTCCCATAACCTTAGAGATAAACTTGGAAGCTGTATGACAATCCCCACAGACTCTAAGATTCTTATTAATTCTAATAACACTTCCTGGTCCTGAATTTAAAAGTCCAAAAACTATTGCAAGCTTCTCACTATGCACATACAACATTGTTTCCTTCATCTCTTCCTCCACATCGTGCAATACAAAGTTCAAATCCGGCTTGTAACCTTCTTGCCGAATCCTGTTTATAACTTTCTCCAACTCTGAATAGATTAAATCAGATTGAGCATGTGACTTGTCTCCAGCCACAAATGTGTAGACCTTGTTTCTAATCTCTATACTAGTATGACCAGCAACCTTCCTCACTCCTCTTTGTTTCATTAAATCTCTAATTTTATCAGCATCCTTCTGTTTACCAGAAGATGCATAAATATTGGACATGAGGACATATCGACCTGGGTTCTCCGCATCCAATTCAAATAAATTCTTTGCAGCAGTTTTTGCCAGTTCTATGTTTGAATGAATTCTACATGCCCCGAGAAGTGCTCCCCAAACACCAGCATCTGGCCTTACCGGCATTCTCTCAATAAACTCAAAGGCTTCATTCAGTCGACCAGATCGACCCAACAGATCAACCATACATGCATAATGTTCGGGTCTTGGTATGATGTGAAAATCCCGACCCATAGAATTGAAGCAGTCCCATCCTTCGGCAATCAAACCACCATGACTGCATGCCGACAACACTGATAGAAATGCAACGTGGTCTGGTTTTGTTGGAGCCTTCATCTGATGAAAGAGGTTGACTGCTTCTCTTCCATGACCATGCATCCCATATCCTGAAATCATGGTGCTCCATGATATTATATTTCTTTCTTGCATCTTATCAAAAACTTTTCTAGCATATACCAAACTTCCACATTTTACATATAGATCAACTAGAGAAGTTTCAAGCGTGACATGGTGCCCAAAAAAGGAACGAATAACAACTCCGTGAATCCAGCGTGCTTTCTTATATGATGCTAGATTTGAACAAGTGCGAATCACACTCAAAAGTGCCACCAAATCAGGGCGAATCCTTTGCACCATCATACTTTTAAAGAGCTCCAAGGCTTCAAGAGGCAAATTAACTTGCGCATATGCTTCAATCATGGATGCCCAACTCACCAAGTCTTTATCAATGATTCCATTAAAGAAACCTCGAGCAACATCAATTCTTCCGCAGCGTGCATACATCTGCATTGCAGCATTTTGAACAGATCTATCAAACTGAAGTCCATTATCTATCAAGACTGCACAAACCTCATCAGCCTCCTTGCTTCTTAAAACACAAGCCATCACATTCAAAATTGCAGCCCTGTTGGGTCTCAATCTGTCATTCAACATCATCACAAACAAAAATAATCCTTCCTCAAAATACCCATTTTGCGCATACGCGCCAATCATTGAACTCCAGGAAACCACAGTACGGTCAGGAATTTTATCAAACACCTTTCTTGCAGCCTCGATCTGCCCCAGTTTACCATAAAGTGCAATGAGTGAATTGCCTACAAACAAATCTGCAGCATAACCACATTGAATCACATCTCCATGAACCTTTACACCAACCTTATGGTCACAAACATAACCACAAGCCTTAAGAACAAAAGGGAATGTAAAGTGATCAGGGTGAACACCCAATTCCCACATTTGACTATACAAAGCAATGGCTCTGTTGTACAGGCCATTGTCAACAAAGCCTTTGATGATTACATTCCAAAGAAAAACGTCAGAGGAAGAGAAGGCAGAGAAGAGGGTATAGGCGTGAGAGGTTGAGCCCAAAGAGGCATAGTGGGCAATGAGGTTGGTGCAAAAGAAGATATTGAAGTGAAGGTAGGTTCTGAGGATAGAGGCATGGACAGCTTTGAGGGACTGAAGGGTGTTGCATTGCTTTATCAGCGATATGCATGTGCTTGGTCTAATTGGTCTATGAAAGAGTTGGGATTGGGATTGTGTGCAGTGCAGGAGACGTCTGTGGTGGTTTAGAGTACGCAGCAATAAAGTGTTTTGGTTTTGCATAGGAATGAGACTGACAATGATGGCTATATTTTGCTTCTGTCTGTCTGTGCTAAACCAATTCACCTGCACAAGTTAATAAATTTTTTATAAAAAACCAAAAAAGGATATTGATTTGATCATTGTAGCTCTAGACCTGGCAATGGGTTGGGTTTTAGTAGGTTTAAATCAGGTTTTAGCTATTCTGGGTATTAACGGTTGCCCTTTAACACCTATTGATACTCTTTTCAACACCTATTACCATTACCACCGACTTAAAGCATTCTTGTATGATTCAAGCTGAAGACTTGGTAAAACCTACATCAATATGAGATATTATTATATGCAGAAGTTCCATTTTCTTTTAAAACATAATGCCCAGCTAATTATCCACTTCATGATCTGTACATGACATGAAGGAGATAATGTCTAAATAAAATTAACTGCAGAGCTTGCTAACTTGTCAGGAACTGAGGAACCACAACAATCTTTCGACGACAGAGCATATAAATGTTGTACTAATTGAAATCACAAAATCATGCCTGAAACCACAAATTCAAATGAATATATATATATTGCAACACCCTTGTTCTTCAAGTAAGATTCAGCACGACAATCATGATTATAGTCATAATATCAAGAACCTACTAGAGAAAGTAAAAAAGTTCAAGCTTAATAATAAAGAGAGTTGAATTGAACTGAAACAGTTGGACTCATACCTCAAGACCAAAGAGAGAGATTTACGCAGAACCCAACTCAGTGAGATGCTTCTCCTTCTTCCTCTCCTCTCTGCTTTGATTCCTCAAATGGTTTTCAAAACCAACTTGGGGAAGAGGAATGCTAATAAAATAAAATAATTTCTCAGAAAATAAAATCGAATACTGATGTAAAATAAATAAATAAAATTACCAATATATCCTTACACGTAACGTAAAAACCAAAAACAGTTACCCCACCCTTGGATTTGGAAATGGTAAAACTGAACAGAAACATTAGAAATTATCCGACTTGGAATATGGGCCGAACTGGCAAAAAGAGAGAGGCCCGGTAGCAAAGGCCGCCCTCTCCACACACCTCAAATACTCCCAAATTGGAGCGAGCTAGGGTTAGGGTTTCTCAGAAGCAGCTCTCTCGCTCGCGAAAACCCAAGAGGCCAAAGGCGTAGGAATCTCACTCTCTCAAATCCCAATGGCAACGGCGACAGCGAACGCGTCAGGGGCGACGGTGACGGCGAAGAGAAAGCCGGTGTTCATAAAGGTGGAGGAGATTCAGCCAGGCACGAGCGGCCACACCCTCACCGTCAAGGTCGTCAGCTCCAATCCGGTCAAGGTCACCTCCAAGAACGCCGGCGCCCGATCCTCCCTCTCCTCTCGCCCTCTTCAGCCCCTCGGATCGCTGAGTGCCTCGTCGGCGATGAGACTGGCACCATTGTCTTCACTGCTCGCAATGACCAAGGTACAGTGTCGCTGCCTTCTTAAGCCGTTTAGGGAAATGATCTTCTGGCTTTGTTTAACCTTTCTCTCTATGTGTTAATCTGTGTGGTGGATCTTCAGATCTGTGTTTTATAGCATGAAAGTTATGGATCTCTGATATTGCTGTTGTTTTCGGACCGACTTGATTAACTATGCACATGATTGATTGCTAAATGTGTCTGTGTACATATTATATCACCATTGTAGGGTGTTGGATTGTTGTGTTGTGGCCTTGTGGGTGTGGTTGATGTGATAATAGGATTGTGGAGCATTTTGTATCGTACGGAATATTGGGGGCTTTGGGAGTGTGTATGATTAAAGAGGACTATATATGGAGTGGTTCGGAGTGTGTTTTGGTAGAACTGTAAAGTGATTGTTGAGCTTACATTTTGGGTTATATGTGCAGTTGACATTATGACGCCCGGCACCACTGTGATCCTGCGCAATGCAAAGATTGACATGTTCAAGGGGACTATGAGGCTTGCAGTTGATAAATGGGGTCGTGTTGAAGTTACAGAACCGGCCAGCTTTGAAGTCAAGGAGGCCAACAACCTTTCTCTTGTCGAGTATGAATTAGTTAGTGTTGCGGAAACAGATCAGAAAAGCTAATTTGATGGAAGACTGAGTGATGGGTATATTGTGAGAGTGGATATTAGTGAGTTAGTAGCAATCAAAGGTTAGATTGGTGTTCCTAACCGTTACTTTCCGGGGATACTACAGCTGATATGTGGTTCTTCTCCTGTTTTCCTGAAGATATTTTCACTCTTGTTATTTGCTAGTGAGTTTTCGGATGCTAATATTATGACTTGGAAAAAGTGTGGTCATATATGTTCAAGAATAATCCTATCTTGTACATTATATCTGTTTGCTTGCAACAATTTGTATGAACCATAGCGGGTGTTGCAATTTCCTACAAGACAATTTCAGCTGCAAGAAATGCATATCTTCTTGAGTTTTGACAGCTCCCTTTAAAGTTACAACCAGGTTTCGGGACCAATTTCAAATTTGCAGCAAGGATTCATCTAAGAACTTCATATTTATTAGAACAACCTTGTTATTACAAAAAGGAGTCTGAGATGTTGATCAGTTACAGTTTTATTAATCATGCTCATGCTTTCTCCACTATGTTATCTTCCAAACATAAATATGTAATAGAACCTCAGATTGAAGTGATCAAATGTCTGAGCGTTCCTGGAATTGTAAAATCATAGACTGGCTAACACTCAGCTCCCTCTGCCTTGTGCCTAGACTCTGACCCAACCCACATTCTCTGTCCCAATGCGGCCAACCAGAATGGGGTACTCTGCTTTGGCTCAAACTGATAGCAGCAAGGGATGTAAAGATTGGCATGACGTGCATAATAATGGCTGATTATTTTGCATATGCTTGTAGACTTAATCCTATACTGTAGTAGTATAGAGGACTAGAGGTTGTATAGAGTAACAGCCATCAGCTGGTCTGCCAGCAGTTGCTGCCGTTGGGTGTGATTTAGTGGCAAAGGTTCATATATTCTTAAACTTTTAGCCTCGGGTGTGTTTAGATATTTGTTGAGCTTAACTAGCAGTACAGTCTCATTATGGCATTACCCAGATTTCCGTATCCATTATTCAAAATTTAAAGATGGTTGCAATAGATTCAGATTCAAGAAGGAAAAAAAAAATCCAAATAACTACAGACTTTTACTCAAGCGGCCTCATCTATCATTAAGGTCCACAAAACTCAGAACAATAAGCTTCAAAGCCGAAACCCTGTTCACATATTGTCTAATATCCCTACAGAAATGAGCACATAGTGATGGAAGAGATCTTGATTATTATTCAAAGGTCTTGACCCACAAAAACATAAGAATAAAGACTCCAAGCACCAAGAACTATGCCTAGACCACATTTTTCCATTAAATAACCACTGTTACATGCAGAGTAAACTGCCATTAAACTATGCGTTTGTTAATGTGCTCAAACAGAGAGATGCAAGCATTGACTGCACCCCAATTTCAAGAGGAATGCAAGCAAGAGAAAACTAGACAGGAGGGAAACATAATGTATGTGTGATGAGTGTAGAACGTCTTTGCTGCTCTATTACAAAGGTGATCAAATGAAATGGATGGTGTTTGAAGTCAGCTCAGGAATGGAAGGGATGGATCTGCATTCATCAAGAATCTGCGCACAGATTGAAAAGGAAGAATTAAATGTCAGCTTACTGGGGAAATCTAAAGGGACATGGCAAAACCATAAAGGAAGAGGAAAAATGGGGAAGTGAACTCAAAGTGTCAGCTCATAGTCCCTATCAACCTTTGCAACTTTCTATATTATGAACCAAAATCCTGTGAACTCAAACTCAACTAGGTGACTATACTCTCACACTAAAAAGTGCAAGGGCTGACATATAAGAAGAGTTTGGCTGTAAGAGCTTTGGCTTGAACTCCAACATGTAAGAACCTTTTCTAAATCAAACATATCAGAAGCTATAACACCTCACTGCCACAAATGCAATTGTGTCTACTTTTAAGAAACAAAAGCTAGATACAAGAAGCTGCCTTATACCAAGATAACAAAAATGACAACATTGTAGAGAAGATGATATATATGTAGATACCGTAGGCATACCAATTTTACATCTCAATCCTCATGGTGTTTAGACTAATCCCAAAAAAAAAAGGAAAACAATTAACTAGAAACAACAGCAACGGCTTATTTTCAGTTTAGAGTCCTGTAAGTATGCATCTCATTAAGGCTTCCAAGTCTCTTTCTCTTCAAGTGCATGAACTTTGAACAAAACTTCTACTGGACTCATTGGAAATTGATCATGCATCGTTATTGCAAGCTGATTGAATACAATATTAGCATCAATCTTTGGTCATAAACATCATTGCAAAGGAAACTAAATAATGTGACATACAAATGACGACTTATTAAGTCTATGGGATACATATTGAGTGTCTCAAAACAGGAAGAAAAGAAGAAATTATATTTATGCCTGCAGAAAAGTAACAAAGTCTACTAGTTGATCCAAGTTTAAAATCTCAGGACATGCAAATTGTCTCTTCTGCAGCTCAGTCAAAACTCCTATATTACCAGCAGTCACTGCCTTAGACTGAAGATAAAGTACATAAAACTTCCTTGAATCCTTGAAACATTCATCACACATCATCATTGCAAGCTGATTAAATAAAAGTGATCAGTACACTAACTTTATGATCCGAGTGGAATGACATTTTCAAATTCAATTTAAATGGGGGATATAAGGAAACATCTTAGATATCAACCTTGAGTTAGCATTTCAAGTCAAATAGAACAAAAGAGAGGTGAGAGAAGAACAGTAAAGAGGGGAATAGAAAGACATCTTTAACTAAGAAAATTCTTGATAATCTTAACATTAAACAACAACACTTCTCTCTAACAGTAGTAACAAGCCCTTACAAGCTTCAACCACACAAAAAAAATTGCCACTTGTTTTATTAGAGAATTCAACACATTTGATGAACTATATCAGGAGTTTTTAAGAACAAGAATTACAGATGTAGTAAAGAACAGAAATGTTCTGAAATACATTAGGATGATAGCAGCCCTACAAATTTGAAAGCTTGAAAGTTAAAAATCAATGTCACTCCAACTTCGCTTCTTGATCTTCATCTAGTCTTGTCTTGGCCTACAACAATAAAAAGAGGTTCTTTTGTACCGTTTTCACTAAAAAGAGGGAGGGGGAAGGATTCACTTAGTTATTTAGAAAGAAAGTGAACCAGTAATTCTGGAGAGAAAGGGCATGAATCAACCACCACATTCAGTTATCACTACCTAACAAATTCAAATGAAAGCCTATATCCCGTATTGAAGAAGAAATGCATGTGATATGACTAGGTGCTCACAATCCTAAATCCAAAATATCCACATCTGATACCCAGCAAAATTAACCACTATCTTACCAGAAAATTAGAAGGAAGACAACGACATCAACGGACCATACAAGTGTTCGCTAGATACCTAATTCAAGAATGAAAATCCATTGGTTAGGCAGCCGACAAACACAACTACGTCGTTGATGAACATAATGAAACAAGACTGCTTAACACACAAAATATGCAAATCTCAGAACATCCTAGCAGGAGGAGGATCAAGAAGAAGATTTAGCATTTGAGGGATGAAGCAATTGCCTAATGAGATAAGTAGTCCCACCCCATTTGTCCAGTCCATGGTCATTTGTTAGTTTTACCAAGCTAAAAGAAAAATAAAAAAGAAGGAATTTTACGTTATATACAAGTTGGATTTTGAAATTGGGTCCAAGCCCTCACACAGAAAACCTCACATTGGAAAGGACTCCTCACTCCTAACCATTGTCTTCACGAAACTTAATTCTTATAATTCCTGCCGCACCAAAAAGTCTACTTCGACACTAGAATTGGAACTCCAAACAATGCAGCAGTCGCCAGGGCACAACATAAGCATAACAAATAGGAACTTTTAACATTCATCACCACCAGAACAATCACTCATTCCAAAATAAATTTGAAACACACACACAAAAATTGAGTAAATAAAGTTAAGAAAATCACCTTCCGGAAGCCAACCGTAACTGCGGCGAGTGATGGAAAGCATGGAAGTCATCAAAGCCGAAGCCGTGGCAGTGTGGTAGGGCAGCATCGACTCCACACAGAAGCTCAATTCAACAGGACACCTACAGCAGAAACCACAAATCACATCCAATTTCACAAAATCCTTTGAATGCGAATAGAAAACGTACTCTAATCTACTTTGGTTGCAGAAACGAAGACTGAGTAAAGAGTGCGTATACCTGAGAGCGGGGGATGATGTAGGTTGCTTGGCTCCGATGCGAAACGGTGAGCGAGCAGCTTTCGCTTCAGTGGCGAACCGAGCCGCTGAGGCGCAGCTTCGGCCGGCGCAGGACCGGAAAATGGATCTGGCGGCGGTTGAGGCGGCCATTTCAGAGGGTTTTAGGGGTTCAAGTAGTAGTGTAAAGATTCGGAGATCACTTCAAAACACCCAGAGCCCCCCTAAACCTTGGGCTTTAAAGAGGGCGTGTTCGGGTGTGGTTGGATTCTACAGTCGGATGTGTTGGGATATTATCTAGGCCGTTCAAAAAACAATAATCAAAGGCTATGTAAGTGCCACGTCGTTTAATCAATTGGTAAAATAAATAAGAGAAATTGTTATCTAAACTTACTTTTTTAATTGTTTTTAAGAAAAAACGAGAGCACTTCATTAACTCGGACTTACAATATTACAAAGGAACTCGCCACGAAGTGCTCCATCGAAATTGAATCATCTACCCATCTTGGTGGAGGTTCGAACATGCAAGCCGAGGAAAAAGAAGAAAAAAAAGGAGATTCTGTTTTGTAGAGCAGTGGTTGCTTGATGATGAGTGTGCTTTGAAAGTAAGAAAAGGTTGAGAAGGTGTCTCGGGTGAGGATCCATTTGTGAAGTTTTACAAGAGCATCTCCAACAGTTTCTCTATAATTTTTTTATTATAGGGAATTAAAAATTAAAATCTCCAAAAAAAATTATGCTCAAACTCCAACAGATTCTCTATTTTACAGATTTCATAATTCTTCCCTAAAATTGCTGTAAATATAGGGAATTTTGTTTTCTCTCTCATCACTATCTCTATTTTAGGGATAATTATAGAGAATCTGTTGGAGCAAAACAACCAAATTTATATCTAAAATGGAGAAAAATCAAGATATGGGAAATCTGTTGGAGTTGCTCCAATAGAATTGATAATTCATCAAGGATTCTATTTGAGTGGAGCAAAGGAAAATTTGGCAAACTGAAATATGAAACTAAAACAATAAGAATGAGATTGGTAGAGTTCTATGACAGTTCATTCTCTTCACTGGTAGAGGATGAGAGGTTACGCTACAAGCTAGGTTGAATGATCTTTTGATGCAAGAATATACATACTGGAAGTAGAGGTCAAGGGTCATGTGGTTATCTGAGGGAGACTTGAATACATGTTCTTCTTTTTTTCATCAGCGAGCTTCTAATCGATGCGAACAGAATATGGTGAAGGGTTTGTTTAACTGTGATGGCATTTGGTGTAGTGAGGATGCAGATTTGGAGAAAAGTATTTTGGATTACTTTGGTAACCTTTTTACTACTAGTAACCATCACACTGCAGAGTCACCGAAAACACTGATATCCCCAGCGAACCGCGTTCCAGAAAAGACGTACCCAATCGCAGTGCATCCACGACCCAGATCGCTAGGTTGAGCGATCCCTTATCGGTCCTCCATCTAACTTGATGTTTACCCGTTTGGTGTTCTTGAATATGATGTTTCCTCCATCTTCTACGACTCAATGGCTCTGTGGAGCCCGACCTCCCTTTGAAATAAATAGATCACTACAGTAGACAAGCCTCTATATTCCTCTAACTCTAGAATGCACGATTGAAATGGAGCGGCTAGGAAGGAAAAATTAATGTAGGGCAAAATCCGGCTTGATTATCCTCTTATTCTTTTTTTAGGTTTATCTTTTTTTTTCTTTTTCTTTTTTTATAGAGAATGATTTATCCTCTTCCTTTTCCGGAAGAGATTTTATTCTTATTATTTCTGAAATAAAAAGATAATAACTATCCTTTTACCAAACAAGAAAGAGATAATGAATATTTTCTATTATTTATAATTTTACCTCTTTACCCATTCTAATTAATGAGGTTTTCATAGTATTTGTATAAGGGATTGTTTTTGCTATTAAGATTAAATTTAACTAATATATCCTAGCGTACCGCGTACCATAAAGACTAACGTACCGCGTACCCGTATCGCGTACCAGTACCGCAGCGTTCCGCGTTTCAGGTAACATACATTTACTGACCTATTTCCACAATTTGTTATTTCTGCCATGAATAATGTATTGGCAAGGGTTTTCCAGGAGGAAGAGGTTTTTGCAGCTCTTAAACAAAAGCACTCATCTAAAGCTCTAGGAGTAGATAGCTTTTCTCCATATTTTTATCAATCTATCAAATTAAAGAAGAGTTGGAGAGACGAGCAATATGGAGGCCTCCGAGTTTGCGGAGCAACCTCGATCGGTAAAACTGAGGGTTGAAACTTAGGGTTCGTGTAGTGGCGGTGGTGGTGTTATGTTACCCAGACTAGGCAACGACAGTTCGGCAAATGAGGGGCAGTGTCTTTCTTCTATGGTGGTGGTGATCGATCTAAGTAGAGCTGGGCTCCGGTCGCGACAGCGCTAAGGCGTTGGCGGTTAAGGGTGTTATGATAAGGTGGTGATCGGGGGCTCAGCAGGGTCTGCGTCACGGCTGCGCCGTATCTCTCTAGCGGTGAGGTTTCTCCACTTTAGAAGCGGCGGAGTCTGATCAGATCTAGCTGGGGGTTCGGGTTTTCGGCGACAACTTTGTCTGGGGGAGGCCTGTGCGGTGTTTGATCTGGGTCGAGTCCAGAAGTTTCTGGCAATGGTGGAAGACCAGGGTCGGCCGCAGGACTGGTGACCGGATTCTGTTTCTCTAGGTATGTGGCTTGGTGCATGTAGGCAGGTCTGGTGAAGGAAGGTGGAGGAGATGGGCTTTGGCTACTTGGGCTTCCGTCTGCCTGGGTCATTGTTTGTGGTGCCATCGAGATTTATTTGATTTATTGGATCTTGAAGTTCGGATATGAACTTGTTATGTTTTGATTGAATTTTTTATTTTGGTTTTGGAAATATGATTTAATTTATGGAGACTATGATTTATCTTGATTATTACTTGAAAATATGACTTATATTGATTTTCGATGGCATTGTATTTATTTATCATCTCCTGCGGAATTTCTGGTGCACTTGATGAGATTTTCAGATACTTATGATTTTGGTTCTCAGAGTTAGGGGACCTTATGAATTTATGGATTTACTGATTTTCGGATTTTGTCGCCCATACATAGGGTGATTTTGTGATTGACATGCTAGCATGAGTTCGCTTGTGTGGCGAGGTGAACCTCGTCCGCCCTTGCGAGCCACAATGGGCCCCAGTGAAGGTAGCCAAGCTGGGGGCGCCTGGGGAGTTGCCTATGGCAGGGTCCCTGAAGCCCAGTACTCTACTGCTGCATATAGTAGCGTAGAGGTATATAACGGGAGTAGAGGAATGGCCTGGGAGACCGTCACCCGAGCCTAGCCTAGGAGGCTCATTTGTATGGCTACTGATATTCCCCTACTCTTCTTTCTTTATTTGGGACTAGCGGGGTCTGGCATCAATGCTTGTCATGTCGGTTGCTCTGATTTAGGGTTAGATCAGTGTAGGAGTTTTTTTAATTTCTTCTTATTCTTTCTTGCAGTTCCTTTAGGTTTTTAGTTTTTTTTGTTAGAGTTTTGGGTTGCTTTTTGCAGTCTGTATTGTGCTTGAACTTGCGCTATAAGTGGTTTTTGAAACCCTCTAGCTTAACAAAGTGAAGTCGTAATATATTAGAACCTGATTTCATTTCCCTCAAAAAGAATAGTTAGAGATGCCAGATCTTTTAGGTGGACAACATGCCTTTACCAGATGTGCTCGCGTTGTGTCAATAAAGTATGGCATATGGTGGGAAAGATGTAGTGGCCTGTGTACGTTGCTCTATGAACTCAGAGACACTCCTCAAGCAAGTGAATAAGACACATGTTACTTTAATTCCAAAGGTGAAAGAGTTAGAGCATATATCTCAATTGCGTCCAATCAGCATTTGCATTGTTATCTACAAGTTGGGCTCCAAAGTTCTTGCCAACCATTTAAAACCTCTCTTGCAAGACATTATTGCCCCAAATCAAAGTTCATTTATACCTGGAAGGCAGATTTCAAACAATTCCTTAGTGGTCTTTGAAATTTCGCATTTTCTGAAGAGGCGTTCTGGTGTTTCTCTGAGTTATGGAGCCTTGAAGCCTTGAAGCTTGACATGAGCAAAGCTTATGACAAAGTTGAATGAGAGTTCTTGGAATTTGTTTTGAGAGGCATGGGTTTCAGTCAAATTTGGATTATGAAATACGATATCTTACTTTTTTTATTTTATATGGTGATCCTAGAGGTTGTCTTGTTCCTACCAGAGGGTTACAACAAGGGGATTCCATCTCCTCATACTTGTTTCTCCTTTGTGCAGAAGGATTATCCCGATTGCTTTCATTGGCAAAGTTTCATGGTCGGCTACATTGTGTGTCTACTGTGAGTGGTGCACCTTCTGTTAGCCATCTATTCTTTGCCGATGACTCATTTATCTTTATGAAAGCTGAAAAAGAAGAGTGTGAAAATTTGAAAGCGATTCTTCAATTGTATGAGGATGGTTTCGGTTAGCAAGTGAACTTTAAAAAAAGTTGCATATCTTTTTCTAAGAACATGGAGTTGCAATTTCAAGAAGAATTGGCAGAGGTATTTGGAGTGGTAAGGGTGGATAAACACGACAAGTATATATTTGGGTCTTCCTACGGAGGTTAGTTATTCAAAAACCAAAGCTTTCCAATTTATTATGGAAAAGACTAGAAACAAGATGAAAAATTAGAAAGATTAAACTCTAAGTGCAGTCGAGAAGGAGGTATTGATTAAATCAATTGTTCAATTAGTTCCCACTTCTGTAGTGAGTTGCTTCGAGTTACCTAAACATCTTTGCAATGAAATGCATAAGTGCATGGCTGGATTTTGGTGGTGTGACTTTGAGAAAAGGAGGAAGGTCCATTGGATTGCTTGAGACAAGATGTGTATTCTGAAGGAGGAGGGGATGGGTTTCCGTAATATGGTGACCTTTAGTCATGCTTTATTAAAGCTAAAGCTAAGTACTATGTAACACCCCAACCCAGATGCTTTAGTAAGCCACCATATGTTTTTATTGATCCCTCATAAAAGCCACAAAATATAAGAAATATCAATCTTTACAAAAATACCACCGCATTTTTATTTTTCATAATTTATGAAAACGCCACTGCATCCAAATTACAACTACTATTATTAATTGAGAAGCTACTACTGACTAACGAAAAAGCTATTCCGAATAACCAAAAAGCTACCATCAATAAATCGAAAAGAAACTTCATAAAACTTACGGTCATTTTTCATAAAAGTTACTATTATTTCTTTAAAAAGTCACTACCATTATTCAAAAAGCTACTACCTCACACCAAAAAGTTATTGCCAACAAATTGAAATGTTATTGTCATTTTCCAAAAAAAACTATTGTCATTCACGATAATATTTTGAAAAGTTATTGGCATATTTCAGAAAACAATTATTGACGAACCATAAAGCTAGTTATCGCAAATTACTTATAACTGTCTTTTTAAAACTTATATTATTTATTAAGCTACCATATATTTTTATTTTTAAGAGTCAACGAATGACAATAACTTTTCTAAAAAATGACAGTAGCTTTTTGACTATTTGACAGTAGCTTTTTTACTATTCGACAATAGAGTTTTTGTTCGTTGACAGTGGATTTTCAATTAATGACAATAATAGTTTTGACACAGTGACATTTTGTAAATAATGAAAATAAAAAATGTGGTGAAATTTTTGTAAATATCTTATATATATATATATATATATATTTTTAATCAAACTCAAATCGGGCATATATCATTCATCTAAAGCCAAAAAGGGCCATTACATAACCTCCCTCTCTTACATGGGTAGATAAAAAGTTTGTACTGGTGCCACAACGATACATAGATTAGGTCCACTCATTCAACAATTCCATGCTCACTTAAAAAAGTAAGCCTATAAACTATGTTAACACCATAACATAGTAAATAGGCGAAGAAACTAAGACTCCTTGACAATTACTAAAACTAATAAGCATAGATACCGATACAAATAGGGAATTATTAGAAATAAAAAATAACTAAATACTGCCTAACATGCCCGAAGGAGAATCTAAAGCCCATAAGACAAACCAAAACCCTAGGCCCAACACCAAGGCCCAGGTTTATTCCAATCTTTGCAACCGTGCAATCAGTCGCACATCGCCTCCATTCCTCAGTACAGCCTGTGCCGCCACAACTTTCCATCCTACTAGCCACGTAGCCTCCACCACCTAGAAGACTGACGATGACCTAGACAAGCCAACCAGACCCTATACACAATCGGGTAAGATCCCTGCCTCCAGACTCCATCAATGAAGCTTGTTGCAGCTGTCGTGAAGAACCAACAAGTCTGAGTTGCTTCGCTGTCGGTGTCCACGAATCAGATTGGATGATGCAGCAACTAGAACAAAGACCAGCGCCTATCGTGTCGCCATCGAGCCAAGTTAACCCAGATAACCAAGCCTTAGACGAAACCCCTGTTCGACAGTAGCAAATGACAGCAGCACGACTAGGTCGGCACTGAAGCTAGCCACCAGCAAACGAGCACCGTTTGGAAGCCGTAAGTTGGCTAAGGTTTAGGGAGAAGATAAGAGTAGTAGAACGTTGTAAATATCTTATATTTTGATGGCATTATGAGGGAGAAAAAGATTAAGTGACTAAAGAATGACTCACCAACCTCTTACTGTTCAATAAATCATTCGTTGCTGATAGGAGCATTTTAATGTGATATTTTAATAGTTAATTCCTCACATTTTGCTTAGTTAATTCCTTAACTGAATCGATTTTTAATTCAATTTCTATTTTTAGGTACAGTGGAGTAGATGAAGGTGAAATGAGCGTTAGATCCATAATTACCTGGAAATGATGGAGAAAAATGGAAATGTACTCAAAGATCAATTTTACACATATTCCTACTCCGGCTAGGAGAAACCAAGCCAAGCAAAGAAGAAGGAGCGGCCGCCTGACCAAATGAACTTCAAATGAGCTGAAACCTTCCAGATCCATTCTAGACACCCAAAGGATCATTTCTTATGAAGAGTGCCAGAGCAAAATATGAGTGGAAGGCCTTCAAACAATCAGCCCAATTTTCTACAGAAGCAAAACCGGAAAACTGGACCTGTAAGAGGTCCAGCAGCATTTCCGGCCCAACCACATGGATTAAAGCTCTGAAAATTTGTCATGATGATCTACACTCATAGAGGAACATTTGATATGAAGAAATCGGAGGCCCAATATGATGGAGAAATAATTGAAGGAATAAAGGGGCAGAAACTGACCTGAAAACAGCTCAACACCACATATTCATGTTTCCCACCCACATGAAGAAAGCTAGATGCTTTTCTCTTTTTCCTTGGATATATTTTTTCTACAATCTCTTTAATAGATCATCATCACTTCCATGTTGCTGCACCTTCATGCTTTGCTTTCATTTCATCATTTCTCTTTCTTTTCCATATTCTACAAATCACTTTCATACTCCACTTTCATTATTTTTCTTCCACTCATCATTTCACTCTTCTTTTTCTTCCCTATATAAACACCTTCTCCTCTCATTCTAAAACAAATTCCTTCATCCATTTCATCTTCTTTGTCTCTCCATTTCCTTTCCATTTTCCTTCTCCATTCTCTAGTTGCAAAGTTCTGCGTTTTCAAGCAAGGAGAGGAAGAAGAAGAAGGAGCCGTGAAGATCATATCCTCCATCATCCACCTTGAAGGCTTGCTTCCAAGATTCAAGATCCAACCATCTATCTCTCCATATCCATCTCCCCTCACGGTGTAATTCATTCTTTTTCCTTGTAATGATCTTTTGTTTTCCTTGTTTGAATTCATATGAACTTGTTTCTAGTTAACAATAATGTTTAGGGCAAAGTTTAAGCCCAATTTCTATGTTTAAATAAAGTTTTCGAATTCTATAATTGTGATTCTAAGTTGCTTATGTGAGTTTGTTCGATTAAATTTGCTTTATAGATATCTTTTGTATTTTAATCTTATGTGGTTCGAAACACTTAGGGTTTTGATATGAATGGTGCTAGGTTTAAGAACATGAAATCGACTTTTCGTTTTGTGTAAACTTGAATCAAAGTAGTAAAGGTTCTGGACAAGAATCGAATTTAATTGAAGAGGATTGCAATTAGGTGGACTTTTCCATAACTAAGTTGTACACTTGAGTTGATAGCGTTTCTCTATGTCTAATGCGTTGAACATGTCATGATTGACTAGCTTTCTAGGGCTTGATTGCATGTTTGATAGGATTAATCTAGGTGCTTTCGCTTAGGTTAATTAGCATTGAAAAGTAAAATATGGGAAATCATTTGCTTTCGAATGTTTCACATGATCAACTCCTCTCTCATGACTTGGAAGAACAATTATAGGGTTTGAATCGAATTTGATTACATGGAATTGATTTTGATCTTTGTTCCTTGCGTTCCACCCTTGTATATATGTTTTTACGTTTTCTTTATTTTATTTATTTTAATTTTAATTTTAAGAATCCTAAACCCCCATTATTTTTGTTCACTTGTATATATTTATTCTTTATTTTATTTTTGTAAATAATACTTTTCTTTATTTGTTTCACAATGACAGGTGTACCCTCAATCCCCGGAATAGAACGATCCCTATTTGCTTATACTACTAACGATATTTTCAGGGTTAAATTATGCGCTTCCCAAAAGCGCATCAGCCCGGCCCGTAAAAGCCCGTAAAATATTATATATATATATATATATATATATATATATATATTTGTAGTTATGTGTGTGTGTTTATAAATATATATACACACACACACACATAGATATATATATATATTTGTGTGTGTTTATATATATATATATATATATATATATGTATATATGTGTGTGTGTGTGTGTGTGTTTATATATATGTATATATATTTATATATATGTGTGTGTTTATATATATGTATATATATATTTATATATGTGTGTGTGTTTATATATATAATATATATATAGAGATATATATGTGTGTGTGTGTGTGTTTATATAGAGAGAGAGATATATATATATATATGTGTGTGTGTGTGTGTGTTCGTTTATATATATAATATATATATAGAGATATATACATGTGTGTGTGTGTGTTTATATATATGTATATATATTTATATATGTGTGTGTTTATATATATAATATAATAATATATATAGAGATATATATATATATATATATATATGTTTTGTGTGTGGAAGTTCTTATACTTCTATTATTCTATATAGAATATGTGCATATATATATATTCTACATATCGGTAATCGGTTGACCAATTAGATCGGGTTCAAAACTATGGTGAAATTGACTAAATTTTTAACCACACGCATAATTTATTGTAATAAACTCATCCAACGGTCGGTTTTTCCATTTTATTTGAATTGATATGGATTGCTCTTTGGAGTGTATGATATATAAATATAGGTTTATAAGAGTAACTAAGTTTGACCTAGTTGATCGAATTCTAAACGATAACCAAATTAGCTGAATTTTCTACAACCACCATAAAACATTACAATCTCTCAATCGAGCGGTTGATTTTTCTGAATTCATTTTCCACTTCATGGTTGCTTTATAATGGACCTAAACAATTTAAATGCAATGTATATGTCATACAACTTTAGGAGTAAAATTGGTATATGCCAATGTGTTTGTAATTAAAATTAATTTTTTGTATCTTATGTCCAAGCACATCCATAGATGGGATATATACAAAGGTGATGTGAAAAAATAAGCACGTTTCGAGGTTGTCACGCCATTGGTCAACCAAGAAAACATATAAGTGACTACGGTTGACCAATTAGATCGGGTTCAAAACTATGGTGAAATTGACTAAATTTTTAACCACACGCATAATTTATTGTAATAAACTCATCCAACGGTCGGTTTTTCCATTTTATTTGAATTGATAGGGGTTACTCTTTGGAGTGTATGATATATAAATATAGGTTTATAAGAGCAACTAAGTTTGACCTAGTTGATCGAATTCTAGACGATAACCAAATTAGCTGAATTTTCTACAACCACCATAAAACATTACAATCTCTCAATCGAGCGGTTGGTTTTTCTGAATTCATTTTCCACTTCATGCTTGTTTTAGAATGAACCTAAACAATTTAAATGCAATGTATATGTCATACAACTTTAGGAGTAAAATTGGTATACACCAATGTGTTTGTAATTAAAATTAATTTTTTGTATCTTATGTCCAAGCACATTCATAGATCGGATATATACAAACGTGATGTGAAAAAATAAGCACGTTTCGCGGTTGTCACGCCATCGGTCAACCAATAAAACATATAAGTGACTACGGTTGACCAATTAGATCGGGTTCTAAAATATGGTGAAATTGGCTAAATTTTTAACCACACGCATAATTTATTGTAATAAACTCATCCAACGGTCGGTTTTTCCATTTTCTTTGAATTGATAGGGGTTGCTCTTTGGAGTGTATGATAAATAAATATAGGTTTATGAGAGTAACTAAGTTTGACCTAGTTGATCGAATTCGAAACAATAACGAAATTGGCTAGATTTTCTACAATCACCATAAAACATTACAATCTCTCCATCAAGCGGTTGGTTTCTCCGAATTCATTTTCTACTTCATGGTTGCTTTAGAATGAACCTAAACAATTTAAATGCAATGTATAAGTCATACAACTAAAGGAATAAAATTGGTATACACCAATGTGTTTGTAATTAAAATTAATTTTTTTTATCTTATGTCCACGCACATCCATCGATGGAATATATACAAACGTGATGTGAAAAAATAAGCACGTTTCGCTGTTGCCACGCCATCGGTCAACCAATAAAACATATAAGTGACTACGGTTGACCAATCCGATCGGATTCTAAAATATGGTGAAATTGGCTAAATTTTTTACCACACTCATAATTTATTGTAATAAACTCATCCAACGGTCGGTTTTTTCATTTTCTTTGAATTGATAGGGGTTGCTCTTTGGAGTGTATGAAATATAGGTTTATAAAAAATTAGTGTCTTTAAAAATTTATTTATCAATAAATTAGTATCTATATATAAATATAGATTTTTTTGGGTACAATATAGTTATATAGATCTATTATCTTTGGTTGTATTTGATCATTATATATCCATTGAATTTCCAAAGCTTGATTAAAAAAAAAAACTTGTGTCTTTAAATATTTATTTATAAATAAAGCCCGCAAGGCCCGGCCCAAAAAAGCCCGCAAGGCCAAGCCCGGCCAGGCCCGAAAAAGCCAGCAAGGCCCGCTTTATATGGACGGGCTTGGATCCTTTGATTTTTAATAAAGCCCGGCCCGGCCCGGCCCGGCCCGCAATTATTTAAAAATATAGCAAGACCCGGCCCGAGCTGACGACCTCTAAAACCACCAACACGGCAAATTTCGGTTCGGTTCGGTTCGATGTAATTTGCCGCTTTTCAGTTCCAGAAAGACCCTTTGCTAGGGCCTTGCCTCTTAATGAAATATTTCATTTACAACAAAAGAAAAAAGAAAAAAAAAAACAGGAAAAAGGAAGCGGGTATCTGTTTTGGGTCTGAAACGAAGCGGGTACTAGTCAGGGTCGAACCCCAAAACTGAAACCCCTTTTCTATCAAGACCATACTTACTGGCGCTCCTTCCAGGGCCAAAACCTTCACTCCCGGTACTATTTCCTCCCTCAAACTCTCTCTCCCCCTCTCTCTCCATTAAAATTTCTAGGGCTTCTCGACTGCTGCTATTATTTATACTGTTCTGCTCTACTGTTTTAGGGTTTTAAGCCAATTTTTCAGATAGCTAGTCGATTTTGTTTCTGCATTGTAGCTAATCTCATGTGCCAATTCATATTCTCTTGCTCTCTGCTTTTGCATTTTGTCTTAGCAAGGTTTAAATTTGTATGGGCTTTTTCATAAATTGCTTCAATAAAAAACGTGAACGAGCTTCGAGCAACACTTTTGTCCTGTAATAACATTCCTTTTATATCTTTCATTCACCTCGTATACCTTGTTAGTTGTCATTTTCACGCTATTAATGTTGTGGGTTTCCTGTTTCTGGTTCAGATTCGACAAGTTCTGGAGCTTATTCTTCGACTTTTGGTTCAGTGATTTCTGTTGGAGTCACGCTCTGTGATGGCTTCCTTATTCAAGGTAAGCTGTTCTCGGGCGGCACTTTTAATTGGTGGAGTGAAAATTTTTATGAGTTTGTTTTCAAGTACTACATGGTCACATAAACAGTTGTCTGCTTGGTTTAGGTGTCTTTCTTACTTTCAGTTATTGTAATGTCGGAAGTAGAGATAATATTGAAGAGAACAGAAGTAAAGAAAATTTTTGTTTTTAGTCCTGGTAAGTCAAAGATGTTGGGGGTGTTCTTTTTGTTTTTATAGGAATAAATTTCAGTAAAAAATTTTGTAAACAACTTTAACAGTAATGTTTCAATGAGTTTCTGAACAAGCTGAAGAACATTGCGTATCTATTATGACTCTAAACTTCTCTATGTCATATCTATTATATCCCCAACCAGTCCGCTGCCATTTTCTTCTCTTAAAATATGCGAGCACTGAAGTTGGGTCCTATTGTCTCAAACCAATTGGTGTGTGAAAGTGACAGCTATTCTTAGCAGATATTTAAAAATAACTGTTATATAGTATAAGCTTAAGAGAAATTGTATATATTTTGTTCTTATGTACCATGCGCTATTCATATACCTGAAAAGTTTGAGTGATAATGTCATAGATCAATTTCTGTATATTCTTAACTGATAGAGAAAATTGGACAGTCTGACCACTTTGTAATAGGTGCAAACTAAAAAGATAACTGATAAAAACTGCCAGATTATTATATGCTTCACCGACTCCCGCATTGGAAGCTGAATGGCTGGTGATATTTACTGCTTATCCTTTGTTATCCAGCATGCATATTATAATTACATCATCTTTTTTTCTTTTTCACTATTTTGTTTAGGATCAAGCCAAGCTTTCACAATATCGGGATAGAAGATTTCCTGGATCGCAAGAGGAATTTGAACAAGCACTTCTGGCATCAACGATTGTTTATATTGGGAATATGTCTTTTTATACAACAGAAGAGCAAGTTTATGAGCTTTTCTCTCGTGCTGGAGAAATTAAGAAGATAATTATGGGCTTGGATAAGAATACAAAAACGCCTTGTGGCTTTTGTTTTGTCCTGTAAGTCTGCATTCTCATTCATATTCTTAACATAGTAAAAGGAAACAGTCTAGGGGTTATAAGAGTCAATTTTGCAGAGTAACTTCAGCCTTCATCTCTATGTTAGAAATGTGACCCTCTATTTAAGTTATATCTGCACTTGCACAAGACTACACAATCTCCTACCCACCAGTTACCATGAAGTTAATTCTCATTAACCACAGGATCAAAATCAAATAACGAGATAATCATTTAGATGAACTCTTTTGATTGGGATCTGGCTCTTGGGCGCTTGATTTTGGTCTGACCTTGTCGAACATGAATATCATGCTTATTGGTGGGTAGCACTGTGTATACATGCATAGAACTGTCTTCTCTGCTGATTGACTGCATAAGCATTCTTTCTCGGGAGATGCTTTGCACATAAGACGGATTATTTATTTCATTTTGTTAAAAAGCTACTTATAGTTCTTTTCTGTACTTGTATAAATCCTAGTTTCGGATTACTTTCTTTAAAATTTTTGTGAGTCCTTATGGCCATTGTTGATGTGCTTCACGTTTGGGATGGCAACCATTGTATTTTGTTGAACTGCACTGAATTGTTTGATTTTTTTTTTCCTTTCATGTTTCATGCTTAGTTGATTGTATATGGTTTCCTTGATCATTTCTGAGTACCCTTTGTCAAGAAGAATGGTTAGATGATACTGTTACTTTTCTTTCTGAGAGTTAGACTTTAATCTCTATGTCCATTTTAACAGATTCTATTCTCGAGAAGATACTGAGGATGCTGTAAAATATATAAGCGGGACTATTCTTGATGATCGTCCTATTCGTGTGGATTTTGATTGGGGATTCCAAGAAGGAAGGCAATGGGGCCGAGGGCGAAGTGGCGGGCAGGTGGATGATTCTGCCTTCGTTTAATTAGCCAAATCTACCTTTCTAAGTGTTTTAAAATCAATATTTTCTCTGTTGTACAGGTTCGTGATGAATATCGTACTGATTATGATCCAGATATCCTTTTGCCACTTTGGAATGTCTGCAAAGTTTTTCTTCAGCTCTTTGAAAATTTTTATAATATTGATTCCCCTACGGTGCATTTTTTCTTCTTCTTCTTAGATTATGAAATTATAGCTGAAAAATTTTGCCCTTATTCCCCTGTGGTGCATTTTTTTTTCTCAGATTATGAAATTATAGCTGAAAAATTTGCCCTTTAGTTTCCTTAATAAGTTATACGTAGAGGTGGATATGGTAAATTAGTTCAACGGGAGTTGGAAGCTCAGAGAACACTTGTAGATTATGGTACTGGATCATTGGGTTCTTTCCCTCCAGTCATGCCACCTCCTCACTGTAAGTCAGTTTGATTTGTTTTATCATCTATATCTAAATTGTTTGACTGGAAAACTGTTTGTCTAGCTCAAGAAATTTGGCTTATTTGCTGGATTGACACTCTTGACATGTATGATCGCATTACGGTTATTAGAGTAGGTTGGTTGCAGTTGTACTGCGTATTGAAAATTGCATCATTTTGCAAAAGAACACAACTTGGCAAGGTGCAGCCAACCATCCAGACAGAAATTTGGCTTATTTGCTGGATTAACACTCTTGACATGTATGATTGCGTTACAGTTAATGTTATTAGAGTATTGGTTGCAGTTGTACTGCGTATTGAAAATTGCATCATTTTGCAAAAGAACACAACTTGGCATGGTGCAGCCAACCATCAAGACAGAAAGTAGTACTAGCGTATGAGTACCTTCATAAGCTGACATGATACGTATGACAATTTTTTACCTCAAGGATGGTTTAGGATCATGGCCTGACCCATGTCGTTGTGTATGTATACCAATGTTTTACTTCAATGATGGTGATGACATGTCATTGTCTTGTGAGCTCATAGAAACAGATAGGGCCTTTAGGTTATCTTTCCAACTACTGTCTAGCCTGGTATGGCCACCTTTAGTACAGAAATCCAGCGTAGTTATTAAACATCTCATCACAACATTTTGTGGTTCTTGTTGGCCAAAATATATTGTTAGACCTTTTGTCCATCTGCTGGTTGTGTTTTACTTTTCTATTGTTCAGTGGTAGTTTAAAGTAAGAGTCAGGGCTGGAAAACACTTCTGAACAGGCTAACATTAGCAAACCTGTTGAGATGCTGTAATGTGACTGTTTTTCATTTTGGTGCAAGGTAGAATTTGGTCTTAGTCTATTCCATATGTGATAGTTCCTTTCACCAACTTTTTGACGTTTCAATTGTACAGATGGTAGACAAGGGGGAGGCAATAATCATGGCGGTTCTCATCGGCAAGGTAGAGGTATGGTACTATTACAGACATTTGTCTAATCTGGTGTAAATAGATTTCTGCAGCTGTTTTAGCCATTTTTGTTGTTTACCTGTTTATTATCCGATCTATTGAACTTGATTTTTGAAAGCAGATTTTCATCGGAAACGACAGCGTGATGATGACCGCCAGTCATATGAGACCTCAAAGAGAAACTCAAATTATGAACCGCGGAAGAACTCTGATCTCGACTCTAGACCGGTAATTTCTACTGATTCTTGTCCTGATTTGTCTTGAATCTTGAGAGTTTCGTATGCTGCTTTCATGTGCCAAGTGCCAACATCTTGCCAAAAGTATTCCATGTGGAGCAATTATAACTGAAAAAGAGTGTCAGGCCCTACGTTCAGTGACTTGCGTCATGATGTTTTCTTTCAATGCCGTAACAACTTATCTCACTTTTAATTGTCCCACAGTAATTTCGGATAATCCTAACCCAAAAAAAAGGCAGATGTTTTTAATTATTAATTTAATATGCATTTCCTTATTTTCTTTCTATCTATTTCATCCGCTGCAACAGGAGAAAAATCCACGGTTTCGTGAGAGTGGTGACTCTGATGATGAGGAAGAAGATGGCAAAAAGCGGCGACCTTAATCAGCATTGCGGGGGTTGATCATTGGACTGACACTTTAGGGCATTTATGCATGCTATCGAGATGTCTGAATTGTGCCTGAACAACTTGAAGACATTGTTTTCTTTCTTCTTTTTATTTATTTTAAGGCTTAGTTTCTGGATTTATCCTACAGAGAAGTGATCAACTGTGTATGTTCAAACTGAAGTGTCTTTACAAAATAGTTAGTTGTATGTAAACCCAGGAGCAGATTTCACTCCACCTTTTTTACCCAAGGGGCAAGAAAGAGGAGCCGTTGGGTGGGGTGCCTTCTAACTCAAGTTGCAGGCTAACGTTATCAACATTTATAGTTGAAGTTCCTATCGTATATTTCCTTACATTTTCATCTATTCTGAGCTTTGGTGTTGCTTGTCAAACTTGTAGCAAAGAACATCGTTCATCCAAACTTTGCACACGGAAAGAGAACAAAAAGGCAATAAACCCAAGTTAGTAAGAAAAGATGTATGAATGATATCCAGTAATACAACGTTTGGACCTAATACTTGTAATCTTATAATTAAAAAAAAAAAATCCCTATTTTGCAGTAGTCATGTCATTCCTAGTATGAGAAGGCATTTTCTCAATCTTCAGAATCTGCTCCATCAACTCTGACGATTAGGTATTGCATCTTCATAAGAAAGCTCTCTATTTTAGAGTTTCAATCAATTCTTCTTTATTTTGAGAAAGTAATTTACAATCCTGGGCATATCTGCCTCATTTCTCCCAGGTTTGTATAGTGAATGGTTCTTTGTCCTTTTTCTACACAATTTGAATGTCGACATTCCAGTTCAAAATTGGAAACCATTTTTAAATGTCTACACAGTGTTTGACATTGTGCATTTCAATTTTGAATGTCATTGTATGAGTTTAAACCATACAAATTGTCAGTTAGAGTTTAAACCATACAAATTGTCAGTTAGAGTTTAAACCATTTTCATAAGAGAGTAGTTGGAAACCTTTTTTATTTGTACATGTTGAACATTGGACATGGATCAGTGACAATTTATTGTCTTACATTGCATCAGGGACAAAAACATTAGTGTGTTAAAAATGGATCAGTGACTATTGGACTACTTATGATTGCTTGCCCACTTTGGCCACTACTAATGCCTGCTCCTGTTTTCCTTCTGCTTCTGCCACTACTATGGCCTGCTGCTGCTCCTCCTGTTCTGCTTCTGCATCGGCTTCCCTAACTTGCACCATGTGTTGTCGGCAGTAACGAAGAATTACAAGGGATATGAATGCTGCAAAGGTAACAGGTAGGTTATATCTCACATAAGAATCAACAGTATTCATAGTATTAATGTTTCATATGGTTGTTTCTTCTAGCAGATACAGTAGAAGCTCTAACATGAACGAAGTTCTCAGAGATGAACTCTATCCCATATGATTTAATCAAGGCATTGATCTATTTCAAGCATGAGCAATCAGCAAACCATGAAAAAGATTTGAAGGGTCACAATTGAAGAATTATTAGTCGTAGTTATGTCTCTTTTAAACCTACAATTTCCACATTTATTGTTCCACAGACGAAACTATTCTGCAACAGATAAAAGTATTCTGCAATGTTATTGAACCTACCGGTGAATATGCGGGTTTTCACCGTAGACAGATTCCAGAATGCTGTGGCTGCTGATGCTGCTACAATCTTTTTGTGAGAGCATGCTCCCCATGCTTCCAACACCAACCATTTCAAGCACTCAGCTGCACATCCAATTCACACATCTGTTACTGTCATATAAATATAAAGACAGTCCACATAAAACCCGAGTACATATAGGTGGAGCTGGTTACCTCTTTGGTTCATTTGAATGGAGTAGCATGAGTACAGCCTTGGGATTGTGAAGCTAATAAAGAATGCTACCCATAATAGAACACAATATTTAGAACAGAAATATACACTCATACAAAAGAGCCTCCACAATGGACTAAATTAACAACAGTGATCATATTCATACCAAGGACAGAGAGCCTCCACACTGTTATATGATGTCCATACTCTGCTCCTAGAAGAAAGAATGGAGCTACCTGTATGCAGAAAATTGAAATGCACAATGTCAAACACTGCCATAAACTCTAACTGTATGAACAATCAAATTTTGATTTGTGGTTACCTTGAGAGTCGTAGATGGCTCTCCTGAGAAAAGCTTCCTTGTACTTGATATTGCAAGATTTGCTGCAGGGAGTATCATTTTGGCCACACCAAGGATATCATTTTCCTTAAGCAAGTAATCCCGCTTCTTTTCGACACCATTTCTGTGCATTTAAAATAACAAAATCAGTGAACCTTACTTAACACAGAGAGATTAGCAGACAAAGTGAGGTGGAAGTTGTTGTACCTTTGGGAGATTGAATTCGAGACAAATGAAGCACCCAAGAACAGAAGTCCTAGTTGGGAAATCGCCGAGAAAACGCTGCAAACAACCATGGTGTTAGGTTTGTATGGATATAATTACATGTTTGATAATTCAAAAGAAATAAAGAGTGAGAGAAAAGTGAAAGAAAGAAATCACCTAAAGTTCACTCCTTTGGCAAAGCAAGAAGACAAGAAGAACAGAGAGCCCAAACCAAACCAAAGGGTCGATCTTGCTACATCTCTCCACATGATCAGATCATTCAATAGCTGCCCAATACGCTCCAGACGACTCCCATCGTCATCATCCACTATCAACACAAACATAAATCATATAAAAAAAAACCCAAGAAATCTAAAAAGACTTTCACAAAGATCGAAAGAAAGAGGTCGGGACTGACTTGTAGATGAAGTAGGGGAGGGCAGCACACAAGGCACCAAGCTCAGCTTGTCCTTCTTGGACCTTCTTTTCCTGACCTTGACAATCTCTTCCCCCAAACCCAAATCCTTATCTTCTCGAATCTCAACCTCCGATCTCCTCCTGGACCTTCTGGTGTTCCTGGGCGAGGCACATCCCAGAGAGCCCATCTGGGAGACCCTGCTGCTCTTGCACCTCCGTCGTGGGCCTGCCGGTTCCGCAGCAGGCTCATCGGGCATTTCAAACCGATCGGCGAGACGGGTCTTGGACCTTCTTGGATTAGGCGAAGGCGAGAGTAGCAGCAGCTCGTGTAGAGGGAGAGAAGCTGAAGATTTGCGAGACGGAGGTGAAGGTGATTGAATGAGACCCAGAGAGAGATGAGGGACCTTCTCCGATTGGGCGAGCCGTGACGCCGTTTTGGTTCGGGACGGTGGCTCCGAACGAGAATGGTGACGATAGGGAGGCAGTGAAGCTGTCGAATCCATGAGATTGATTGAAATGAAGGAAAGGCGTTTCAGTTGTGGGTTTTTGATTCAGAGATGGACAAAATCTTGGGGGGGTTTTTGGGAAATTAAGGTACTGTCTAAGTAGCCGTTGGGGAAACCAGAAAAGGTTTGTATTTGAATTTTAACGGCGGGGTTATTGCGGGACAGGAAGATACAAGCCGCAGAGTTTACAAAATAAACTAATATTTGGACGATACAACGGTAAGAATTGAGGTGTCAACCGGCCCGTTTGTGTTGCTCAGATATCATCAGCCTGAGTGTCAATTGTCACTTAAAGGGTCACAAGGGCATTACTCATTGCCCATAGTAACTTGTTCAATACACGAACTTCTCCTTCTCTTGTGTATTTCACCCTTCACAAGGGTCACGACCCGATTTTCAAGCACAAATAATAAACAAGTTAAACAATCACAAAATACTCCGAGTGTGATGGTTCAGACATCAACACTACATATTTAGAAATTTTTTCTGTTAAAATAATTTATCAAGTGTACTCATTTCACTTTATCTCCACCTTTTAGACAATGATTCAATACGGTTTGAATCCACCATTTATATTTAATTCTGTCGTCGTATCCTATTTGTGCTCGTAACACCAATCCAAACTCTGAATGTTTGTTTTCAATAATAAAATCAAATCATAACTTCATTCAGTCTAAATCTGCAAAATTACATGAACACCTAAAAATACTCTTCTAAACTAATTTGTCGTAAATTGTCCAATCTAAAAGATAGATCATTCCAATTCTCCGATGATTGATGTTCTTAAGCCAATTCCGGCTTCATGTTTCCAATAAATCATTTCAATCCCGAATAAGTTATTCTTGTCTGAACTTTTGAACCTAAGGCAATCTCTAACCGAGAGGGCTAAAAATAGCCCTGAATTCTGTACTATTAATTGATCTGACATCAACCGTCTCCAAGGCTAAATTATAGCCCTAAAATATATTTTAACATTTTAGATATGTTATATATATATATATATATCTATACTATTATTAAAAGAAGAGAGTTTGCTCTCCAAAACTGATTTTTTTTACTAGTTTAACCTTTATATATTAAAAAACTATGAAATATAATTAATCAATAAGGATAATATAGTAAATTGTAAAATATAAAAAAAAAATTTAAAAAACATAAAATGTGGTAGTTGTACAGGAAATTTTTCTACTACTTTTAACTTATCTCCACACACATAGTGGATGAGCCCTGCTAGTATATATTATATATACAAACACAGAATGACAGAAACGTTCAGAAGAGGACGTCAGTGAAAAACTAAATTTGCGGACGAGACACGTGTCAGCCATCTATTTGATTGTCAGAAGCCACCATCTGATTAATTGAAATCTCGACTCCGACCACCGTCGATTCCAGAAGCGGCTTCTGCAAATCCAACTCCATCTTCTACAGAAATCTCAAACCAACCAATGTGTCTCCAATGCTCGCATGTCAGCATTCACGCCTCAAAAATGACGAAATCAAACTGTTAGTTACTTTCAGACTCTCCAATTTGAATCATAGCCTATATTCAGATTGTTCAGAGACCATTAACTTTTAAGATTTTATAGTTCCAGATCCTCACCAATGACACATACCACCAGGAAAACAAAAAAAAACTCCTATTCTTCCTCTAATTCCTCTTCTCCCATCTTGCGAGGCAAACTCATCAGAAATCTCCAAACAAAATGATGATTTTAGCGACCCAACCTCATTCTCAACCTTCCTAAGCTCCATCCGAACCAGAAACAAATTAACCCAGTGACCAATTTTCACTTCCCGAAACAAACCAAGTCAAACCCACACCTATCGTTCGCTGAACATAGAACTCTTTTCTTCGTTGAATTGGGATTAAAATCGATCGTTGTTCTTGGAGTCGTATAGTAAGATCGAATTGAAAACGGAGTTAACGGCGATTCATTAAGGAAAAGAGGAGGCGGTGCGTTGGTTGTTGGATTTTTCTTTAAACCAACCAGTGGCTGACACGTGTCTCGTCCTCAATTTTCCAATTCCGCGGGCGTCCTCTTCTGACCGTTTCTGTATGTGTGTGTTGAGAGAAAATCGTAAATGTCACCCAACATAATTTCACTCGTATTCATTTAGTGAACAGAGTTTTTATTATTTTGGGTTCGACCCATTCAAGACAGAATGTGTCTCTTAATTACAATCCCTTGTTACAGGGAAACACCCTTTGATTCCATTTATGAAGAAACCAATTGATGGGATGTGTGTTTGTTTGTTTTTGCGGCTGCACCCGGATATTTGAATGGGTTGCCTACGTACCCTTGGAGAGGGATCAAGCCACTCGTAGTTCAAGAGTTCCAATGAGTGGATGACTCATTGGAGGCTTTTGATTTTGGAATTAGAGTAGTGTTTGGGACGAATTTGGTTTAAGTGGACCAATGATTCGATTTTGTGTTTAGGACGCGGTTGCATCTAGATAGATTTGGTTCTAGATTGCCTACATACCCTTTGCGGGATCAAACCACATGTAGTTCCGGCGTTTGAGGTTTAGATGGGTAGGTGACCCATTTATTTTGGATTTGTGTTTGAGAGATTTGAAAGGCTTAAAGCCTTTGAATTTTGTATGATTTGATTTTCTGGTGCTGGGAGAATTTGACTGGAGTCAGTGATTCATTTGGGACTGGCTGAATTTGACTGGTGGAGTCAGGGATTCTGTTTGGAGTTGCGGTTGCATCTAGTGGGTCGCTAGACTGCCTACATACCCCGTGAAGGGATCAAACCACTGTAGTTCATTGTATTTGGGTTTTCGGTTTTGTACCGACTTTTGTGTTCGACGGATGTGTGTGTATTACTTTCGAATCCGTCGAAAGAACACATTTTTTTTTGTGGACACCCAATTTTTATGGAGCGTCCGCTGATTTGATTTGGGAGCTTTTAACAGGCCTTGAGACTTGAAACGGGATTTGGGCTGCTTTGAAGTTTATTGAGCGTGATAATGGTTTGAAGTAGGCTCTGTAGTGCACCGAAACAACCCAAAAGCTTGCAAGGCATAGAGTGATATGGACACCCATTAATTTTACATATGCACCCAACTTGAGCCCAATTTTTGTCTTTGACAAACAGAAACTCAAAGACCCGCAGTAGACTTCCATTGGAATTGCACGAGTACGGCACCGCTTTAATTAGCCCTTTTATTTTTATTTTTTATTTATGCCACCGATTCAATTGCATAATTGATCTCTTTTTCAAAGACCTGGACATTAGCTCTCTGAGTCTCTGTCATCTTGCCATTTGATCCCCATTTCATAATAAGGCTACAACAGCACCATGGTTTGATAATTATGCATTTTGTCTTCAAGTGTGATAACAAGTTTCCCACCGCCAGACCTTTAATGGAAGATATGATCATGGTCTTTCTTTAGTCTTCTTTGTATTATTAAACCATTATCTCACCACTTTACGGTCACAGTGAGAGACAAGAAAGAAAGCATAATTAAAGCCATTTGGTCTTTGTTGCTTAACTCATGTTTAAAGCCGAAGCAATTTAATGCTCTTTGTCTTTAATTCTCAATCAAAGCTGTCGTAGCACCATGGCTTAGTTACGTATTGGACTTGTGTGTTGAAGGTACCACATGTTTTGAAGAAAACGTAACCACCCCAGTACTTGGTGCTTGTGACTTTGAGGTAAGAGAATCTGACCACAGGAATACGCCTATTACTTTCTTTGATTCACATATCTCTGTGGCTTGTTCTTCATTTGGCAGGAAACATCCAAGTTTCATTCCGGTCTGTCAGGTGGCCTTCAGATGGTCCTAGGATTGATTGCACGAGAACAATCCTCGATGCACGCTGGAGTAGCCCACAAGGAACAGCTCTAGTATTCGTGATACCTTCCGCATTCGTGTGCTTGCCTCAAGACAATTCCCATAGCTCCTCCACCTTGTTTTGCTGCAGTCTTGTAGTTGAAGGTAAACACCCTTCTCTAGAAAGGTAAACACTTTTCTTTCAGGGGCATGACTCTGATGATGAATTTGATGCAGGTGGAGCCGTAGCTTGGCGTTGAAACCCTGCACAGGGATCACTTTGGAGCAGCTTCCCCACTGTTGTGAACTCGGGAACTTTGCAGGACCGTACTTGACGTGAACTGGCAGCCACCAAGCATTCACCTCACATACTCATTTTTGCCACCCATATGCAGGACGCACCGCAATACAGGCATCAAAACAAGTATGGTGAACCCCCTTGAACTTGAAGCTTGCTTCCGCCACCTATACGCAGGACGCAGTATAGGCATCAAAAGCAAGTGCAGCATGGAGTGACACCACGGCTGTGAATGAGGGCTTGATGTTGACTTTGTGTCTTGCCCGGAAGCCGTTGATGAGATTTGTGAGGGTGACAGCACCGAGGGACTCTTGAAGAGAGGATAGAGCATCAACTTCTTGTTTAGAGTGCTCATAGTCTTACATGATCACCTATTAGTTTTCTGTAATCATACAAAACAAAGAGAACACTTGAGTGAAAATGATAATTGACAGCATATAGAAGAAATTATACCCACTGCTTTGTATTTGTAGCTTCTCGTGGTCTCTTCTTAGTTTCGGATTAATTTTCTTTTCTTCGTCTTTTCTGCTTTCTCCTGCGTTCTCCCTTATGCTCTTTCTCTTTTTTTTTTTTTTTTTTTTCTCTTTTGTTGCTTCTGCTATCTAGCTCACAGTTCCTCTCTCGTAACTTTGCTGCCCTCCTCCCCCCTTTGCTCTTGAAGTCGAGCCTTTTTATAGGCAGCTAGGAACCCAAATGGTTGGCTGAAGATAAGGATAATTTGCAATTTGAATTCAAAATTTGTCACTCTGAAGATGATCACAGTAGCAACAAAACTCCAATTTTCACGTTTGAAGCTTGAACCAATAGTTTCTTTTTTATTCAAACTTTGGATAGGTGCAAATATCTTTCACCTTGACTCAGTCTCCAGTTTGAAAGTGGTGGATATTATCCAAAATTTGTTGCCTTTAGTTCACGTTTGGCTGACTGTTTTTTTCTTCTTTCATTGACCAACTCGTGAATACTTGTTGATAAGTTTGCAAGTTCAAAAGAATTTATAGTCAAAGCTAAACTGAACTTCTTGTTGGCTCACAGAGTCCAAATAACCAATCACACCAAGAGGTGTAATTTTATTTGAACTACCTCCATATTTATCTCGTTTTGCTTTGAACTCCTTTGATCAATCAATGAAATCTTTTTGCTGATTTGGTGGCCAAATGAATTTGTATATATTTTTTTCGTTTGGTCTCCAAACTTTTATTGAAACCACAACCACTTGTGGGAATTCATCGAAAATTTTTGGTCTCAACAGTGTGTGTTCTTATTTTTTAAAGTCAATTGATTTATAGTAATTGAAATTATTTTTATGATAAAAATTATTTTTTCGGTTGATTTTTTTTTTAAGATAACTAAAAATATCTTTAGCTGATTTTGAAATGGAATAAAACTAATTTCGAAATGGAATAAAACTGATTTCGAAATGAAATAAAGTTAAATTCGAAATTATTTTTAATATTTATTTTATTCATGACAAGCATTTAAAAAGGAACACAATAAGGTAAGAAAATGCAAACACTTGTCAGTGACAACCCTGACAATTATTAAAATCACAAATTGAAAGCTTTGAAAACTCAATCACATAGCAAAGATCAAATTCATGGTGCTTGACCTCACAGACTCCAGAGGTGTTGGACAAGATTTAGAATAGAGAGATATATATGAGGAAGTAGAAGGAAGATGTGAAAAAGAAGGTTGAAGTGATATGTATTTATAGTGTAAAAGTTTTATTTATTTATTTATTTATATTTTTTTAAAGAAGCAAACCAACAGCTATTTTTTTTTTAAAAATCAAAACCAACGGCTATTTAAAAAAAAAAAACCCAGCGGCTAGCTGAGTTGCTGACGTCATGCTTATGTCACATTCCACTCTCAATTCGTGGACCACATCTTTTTGATCCAATCTTTTTAAAGGGGCAAAGGGGCATCTTTAAGGCTAAATTTAGCCCTTTATACTCACCTATAGCCCTAATTTTTAACACTTTGACCCTTAACTTGTTGGGTTGGAGTTGGATTGGACTAAAATATGCCCCTTTAGCACTTTGTCTTCTTGGGTTGGAGGTGGCCTAAATGACCCCAAAATAAACAATTGCACACCAATTCTTCATTCATTTTCAGATCATTGCCTTTGATGAAAATGAATCTAACTAACAATTCCCTTTCTCGAGTTCCACACTCAAACTTTAGTCTAGCACCACAAAATTCATTATTCCAACCTTTCAATTTTAGGGGCAATAGAATACCCCAAGACCCTCTCCCTCTAAACTGTAGAGAGAGAAAGTAGATCTGAGAAGAAACTCCCTCCTCCCCCCTTCTCTTTTGCCCAAATCTTGATCCGTCAGGATCTAGATTGAAGGCTTAAGAGTTGGGGGAGGTCCTTCCTTCTTCCCTTTCAGCATCCTAAAGACTACTTACTATTCTTCTATCACCTTTGTGGTGTTTTTGCTCCCTTTGTGGTTATCTCTGGCTATGTCAAGTTCTTCTCTGGCTTTGTCTAGATAGGGAGGACCTTGTTCCTCATCTTTTATTTTCTTTCTTTCTCTCTATCAATCAATCCCACATCTTTCCAGATCACGTTCAGCCAACCCCGAAACAGTTCTTCCCTTTTCACTCCCAAACTCCATGAAAGCTATGGCAGCTACAATGATAAAGTGCAAGGCACTTATCTAGGTGAGTTTGGGTGCTCACGCATGCGTTCATCACCCCCCATTCTCCATGGTTCTGGTTCTCGGTTCTCCTTCGACTATCACGACGCTTTCTTGGTGTAATACCCCAAAAATTTGTATTAATTTCTTATGCTTTTTTAGAGATTTTAAATTAATTTTTAGGATAATCGCGTGGTTCGGGGGTGAAGTGGAATTAGACCAATAATCATTCGAAACGCAAAGTTTTAGGGGGTGTACGAAGTTTGACTTTTTATATGTTGGGTTTCTCCAAAAACTTCATTCACAAAAGTTGTAGAGCGTGTCGATACGAGTTCATGATATATGGAATGCGAAAATTGTTGTTCGTACGAGAAAGTTATGGTCAATGGAAGAACTTTCTATTTTTGAAAATTTTGGTATCTGTTTTGGGAAAAATCATTTTTTTTGGAAACTTCCAAAAATAGAAATTGGAAGCTCCGTTCTCTCTTAAAGGAGGCCAACCCGACTTTTTCGGCTGATTCCAACCACCTCCGACTATGGCGCTCACCCATATCGACTCAGACTTGCCTCATGGTCCTCCCTGTGGTGGTGGCTTGCACCGAATCTCACCCACGGTGGCGCATTGAGAAGGCGAAGATAGAGGCAGCTGGATTCGATCAGAAATCTCAACTTCAGCGATGGCAGGGCTTCAGATCGGTCTTGTTTGGATCATGGGAGCTTCCTATTTCGATCCACAGTGGTGGTTTTGGACCATTTTCATTAGAGAAGAGTCAACTTGAAGTGAATAGTGGATTCTGACTTGTGGACTTGATTCCGGCCGATCAAGGCCAAACAGTGATACTCGAAAAGTAAGCGCGCAATTTAACCCTGCAAAATGTAGTTGTCAGTATAGAATAAGTAGGGATCGTTCAAGCCGGGGATTGATGGTTGATAGGAGCATTTTAATGTGATATTTTAATAGTTAATTCCTCACATTTTGCTTAGTTAATTCCTTAACTGAATCGATTTTAATTCAATTTCTATTTTTAGGTACATTGGAGTAAATGAAGGTGAAATGAGCGTTAGGTCCATAATTACCTAGAAATGATGGAGAAGAATGAAAATGCACTAAAAAGTCAACCTTGAATATTTTCTTACTCCGGCTAGGAGAATCAGAGCCAAGCAAGGAAGAAGGAGCGGCCGCCTGACCAAATGAACTTCAAATGAGCTGAAACCTTCCAGATCCATTCTAGACACCCAAAGGATCATTTCTTATGAAGAGTGCCAGAGAAAAATATGAGTGGAAGGCCTTCAAACAATCAGCCCAATTTTCTACAGAAGCAAAACCGGAAAACTGGACCTGTAAGAGGTCCAGCAGCATTTCCGGCCCAACCACATGGATTGAAGCTCTGAAAATTTGTCAGGATGATCTACACTCATAGTGGAACATTTCATATGAAGAAGTCAAAGGCATATAACGAAGTCTTGTTGGAGAAATAATTGAAGGAATAAAGGGGAAGAAACTGACCTGAAAACAGCTCAACACCACATATTCATGTTTCCCACCCACATGAAGAAAGCTAGATGCTTTTCTCTTTTTCCTTGGATATATTTTTTCTACAATCTCTTTAATAGATCATCATCACTTCCATGTTGCTGCACCTTCATGCTTTGCTTTCATTTCATCATTTCTCTTTCTTTTCCATATTTTACAAATCACTTTCATACTCCACTTTCATTATTTTTCTTCCACTCATCATTTCACTCTTCTTTTTCTTCCCTATATAAACACCTTCTCCTCTCATTCTAAAACACATTCCTTCATCCATTTCATCTTCTTGTCTCACCATTTCCTCTCCATTTTCCTTAGTCACCAATTCCTTCATCCATTCCATCTTCTTTGTCTCTCCATTTCCTTTCCATTAATTTCCTTCTCCATTCTCTAGTTGCAAAGTTCTGCGTTTTCAAGCAAGGAGAGGAAGAAGAAGAAGGAGCCGTGAAGATCATACCCTCCATCATCCACCTTGAAGGCTTGCTTCCAAGATTCAAGATCCAACCATCTAGCTCTCCATCTCCATCTCCCCTCACGGTGTAATTCATTCTTTTTCCTTGTAATGATCTTTTGTTTTCCTTGTTTGAATTCATATGAACTTGTTTCTAGTTAACAATAATGTTTAGGGTAAAGTTTAAACCCAACTTCTATGTTTAAATAAAGTTTTCGAATTCTATAATTGTGATTCTAAGTTGCTTATGTGAGTTTGTTCGATTAAATTTGCTTTACAGAAAACTTTTATATGTTTATCTTATTTGGGTCGACACTTATAGGATTTGCATGTAATTGGTGCTAGGTTTAAGAACATGAAATCGACTTTTCGTTTTGTGTAACTTGAATCAAAAGTAGTAAAGGTTCTGGACAAGAATCGAATTTAATTGAAGAGGATTGCAATTAGGTGGACTTTTCCATAACTAAGTTGTACACTTGAGTTGATAGCCTTTCTCTATGTCTAATGCGTTGAACATGTCATGATTGACTAGCTTTCTAGGGCTTGATTGCATGTTTGATAGGATTAATCTAGGTGCTTTCGCTTAGGTTAATTAGCATTGAAAAGTAAAATATGGGAAATCATTTGCTTTCGAATGTTTCACATGATCAACTCCTCTCTCATGACTTGGAAGAACAATTATAGGGTTTGAATCGAATTTGATTACATGGAATTGATTTTGATCTTTGTTCCTTGCGTTCCACCCTTGTATATATGTTTTTACGTTTTCTTTATTTTATTTATTTTAATTTTAATTTTAAGAATCCTAATCCCCCCTTATTTGTGTTTACTTGTATATATTTATTCTTTATTTTATTTTTGTAAATAATACTTTATTATTTTAATTCTTTATTTGTTTATACAATTGTATATATTTATATTCTTTATTTTATTTTTGTAAATAATACTTTTCTTTATTTGTTTCACAATTACAAGTGTACCCTCAATCCCCGGATAGAACGATCCCTATTTGCTTATACTACTAACGATATTTTCAGGGTTAAATTATGCGCTTGCTTTCAGGCGCATCAATTTTTGGCGCCGTTGCCGGGGATTGAAAAATCACTTGCTAAATTGTGCCATTTATTGTATATATTTGTTGTATATAAATTGTTTTATTTTTAGTTTAAATATTATTTATATTATTGAACACGAATTTTAATTGTAGGTTGTAAATTGAGAGGAATAGGTGAAGTCTCTTTTGTTAATATTGGCCTAAACCCCTTATTGGTACCTAGCTCAGGTCCCTTAAGGTTGAGGGCGGCCTTTATTAACACTTGTTGAACTGTCTTCACACTTATGAACTTTTTCATCTTAGTAAGTATAGCCTATGTGGAATGGTGTCTAGGAAGGGGACAACGTTCATGACGGGTTTTTGAATCCAGAAGTGCTTGCAAATGGGCATAAACCACTATGTGGGAGTAGCTCATGCCAAAATGGATTTTTCCTCTCGTGTTCGTCCTCCCCCACCTGGCCATTTCAGTAAGGTTGCCCAAACGATTTGAAAGGGAGTTTGTGTCTAGGCGACTATACTTGGGCCGCACGTCCACTTGATTTACCGCTTGGAATTTGATTCGATATCAATAATGTTTATAATAAAAGAAATACTTGTGAATACTCTATACGTGTAAATTATTTTGTTGTTTCACACTTTAAACTTGTAAAAATACTTTTCACGTTTTTTTTTATACTCACTTGAGTACTTAACTTGTGTCTTATGTACAATATACTTGTTAATTATACTTGTAGTTTGTAATTAATAGTTATACTTGTTTTTATTTTATTTCTTTGTTAATTATAGTTACTAACTTTATTTAATGTAGGTACTGTCTGGCTGCAAGACGTAAAATACAAGCGCTACTTGGGAGGCAACCCAATTCAGAATTTAATCAGATTTGCTTTCTCTTTCCCTATTTCTTTTTATTTTTCATTTTTTTCTCTATTGTTTTTATTTTAGGATTTGTTTTCGTAAATGTCTTCTATCTATGCTTACTTATTTCATTGCATGCTTTTAATTGATTACATTGAAGATAATGCAATATTTAAGTGTGGGGGAAGAGATTTATATAATTGTCTTTCATTTTGAGTCCTATAAATATAATTGTCTTTCATTTTGAGTCCTATAAATATTTTTGTCTTTCATTTTGAGTCCTATATATATTTTTTTTGTCTTTTATTTTTGAGTCCTATATTTTAAAAAAAAAATTAAAAAAAAAAAAAAAAAAACTGCATTCATTCATTCTTATTAAATTCAGCTATTTACAAAAAAAAAAAAAAAAAAAAACAAAAAAAAAAAAAACAAAAAATAATAATAATAATAATAATAATAATACTCTAAACTAAGCCATGTCTGCATCTTTGTAGGAGTTGAGGCTGAGCTCAAGGGAAATGCGAGAGCCACCGCCATAACCGCTACCTCCCTCAGAAGTAGTCTTCATGTTGCCAAAGATGTCCTCACCATGCATGGGGAATAGTGGAAGGGTTTCAATCTCCTGGTGATCTCCTCCTCGTTGTTCCATGAAAGATTGTCCTCCTGTTGTGCCAAAGGAGGTAGTACTGGTATTAGTGTTGAAGGGTGAGGAGGAATATGGGTCAACACCATAGCCGACACGTGACCCAAAGTTTAGATCAATGGATCTACCATCATCAGTAGAACTAGTGGATCCAAAATTGAGATCGAGAGATCCACCAACCGGAACGTTCCGAAATTCCTTCAACTTCTGCCTCTCACGAGCCTTGAGGTTCTGGAACCAAAAGAAGACGTTTTTGTCCTCGATCTGCCCATACTGTTTCAGATGGAGGCAGATCTCTTGAATCTGCTCTGGAGTTGGGTACTTAAAACCCTTATCATAGTAAAGGCCCTTGAGGATTCTTAGTTGAGGCGGTGTGGGAGCCCACCGGTTATTAGTCCCGGCTGCTTGGTTGTTTCCTCCATCCTCGATTTGTTGCTGGGTCTGTTGCTCCATTAGTTGCAGAGTTCGTGGTTCCATGTTGATGAAGAAAGGATTTGAGTTTCGAAAGAAAGGCTGAAGGGTTGAGAGAGAAAGGCTGGAACTCGGAAGAATTTTCTTTTGGAGTGAATAGTCGCTCCCTTAGAATGCACCTATTTATAGAACGAGTGAGCGGATCTCCACCGTTGGATGGACGATCTCTGAGATTAAATCTACGCGTTGGATTAAAGTCACCCGAAAACACGGAAAAGCTGTTGGTGCGTGGAGGACACGTGAGGGAACCAAACGAATCTCGAGGAGCTGTGACAGACAAGCTACAGCAGAAAGCAGGTTTAATTGCCGTGAATCAAGGAAAAGAAAGGACGCGTGGGGGAATCAAACGAATCTCGAGGATCCGTGACAGACAAGCTATAGCCGAAAGCATGCCATAAATCCAGGAAAAGAAAGGAATATTTACACGTGGGGGAGTTTCTTGGGCCGTGAACTATCATAACTCTTCTCCTTCCCGGAGAAGCTTTGTTAAAACCCTGTGCTTGTTGAGATTTCTACCCTATTTTGTGCTTCATATATACATCCTTTTTTGTCTCCTCCAGATTTTACTAAGGTTTGTCTAAACGTGCAGTTTCAAATTCCTTCTACTTCCTCATGGCTCGAACCAAGGTTACCCCTCGCAGGGGCATCAATCAACGCCGTGTTCTCTCTTTGGAAGAAGAAGGTCGTCAAGCGGCCACTAGAGCTGGGCTTACTCGTCCATGGGACCATCGTCCTATCCGTGAGCGTACCCGCAGTCCCCCTCCTCTGCCTCGTCGCTCTCCCAGACTGCATCCCGGAGAGTCTTCTTCCTCACCAGCTGCTCGTGCTCCTCGGCCTATGGCCACCCTGGAAAGCTTGTCGGATTCAATTGATGATTTGCGTTCCTCTCTCCGCGATGGTATTATGGTGACAGATTGGAGAGTCAATTGCATGATCGATTACATCTCTGAGATGAACTGCTCTTTGATCCGCTGTCACACTGCAATAAACAAGCTTGCTCAGGAAGTCAATAACTTGCAGAGTTATCCTCCTGGGTTTCCTCGCAAGGACGCTACTGCATCACAACATGAGGACCCGCCTCCGAAGGCTGAAACCAGCAAGAGGGCTGCCACTCGCCCGCATACCGCTCCTCCAAAGGAGTAAATGGAGGTACAAGTCTAGGCTGAAAGACTTTAAACATTAAGCGCTGCATGGGAGGCAACCCATATCAACTGTAGCTGTGGAGGAGCCATCAAACGCAGATTTGCTTTCTTGAACTCTTCCTTCTATTTTATTTTCATGAATTTTAGGTTGTTTTAGGTTTCGTTGTGTTAACTTTCTCTTCTATGCTTGATTTATGCTTTGCATGATTTATATTTGTTTATACATTGAGGACAATGCATGAATTAAGTATGGGGGAAGGATTATTGCTTTATTGTGTTTTTAGTAGTTAGTATATAAAAAAAAAAAAAAAAATAGTTGATGTTGGATTGTGTTTTTAATTGATGTTGTGATACACTAAGGTATATTGGATTAAACATAGTCTTGAAAAAGGGTAGCTGTTTCAGTCCCATTGCACATCGAGACTCACTGTTCCCGTACCTAAGTGTTGAAATTAAATTAAATTGTAAAAAAAAAAAAAAAAATGTCGGTTTTAGAGTGTTTTTGTGTGTTTGAGTCTTAGGATGCTCCTAACGTCTAGGATGAACATGTCTCCGAATTCATGGCTGAAGGTTTTCACAATCAAAATAGGACTTAATTGAATTCTGTGGTTAATCGACATTGTGATGCTTGTATGAAGATTTGAGATAGGATTGTAACTTGGTTCATTAAGCATGCTAGGATTAAGTCTGATTCATTTGACCCAAGTGAGTTTTTGTGCTAAAATACTTTCTTTTCGAGTGCTTATTGATAATTCTAGAATTTCGTGGCTGTATTTGCAAAACCTCATCATTGTTTGGAAATCTAATGATCATGTGCCATAGATTTTAATGGACTAGAGAATACTAGAACTCGACTGTTGTGACTGTCAAAACTTGTATGCCATAATATGCACTGATCCTGGATAGGATAGAAGGCATTAGGGTAACCACCAAAGCCAAACAAGCATGTGTCCCCAATTGTGCCCGTCGTGGGACTCCTTAGAATGAACCCCTTTGAGCCTACGTTGAAAACCTTTATTTCATCACCCTCACTACCCTACCATGAGCTTAGTACAGGATATCTCTACCCTTGTCTTAAGGACTTAGTAGAGCATGACATAGTATGTAGGGGTGACGATGAAAGACAAGTATTGGGTGGGAAAAATCCAAGAAAAAAAAAAAAAATTTGCCTTGAAAAAAAAAAGAAAGAAAGAAAGAAAGAAAAGCGGCAAAAGAGAAGAAAAATTGAAAAGAAAACTCTTGGGAAAATGTTGAAGTGTGGTTTTGGACTTGCAAATTTGTAGAAGGCTCAAAGTTGAAAATTATGCCTTTGTCCATTCCCATGTTGGTTAGAGTGAAGGTTTGGCCCAAAACAATGATATTTGGTCTACAAAAATGATGACATAAGGTGGTCCTTATATGCTCTGCTAGGTCCTTAGGATATTTTTGTATCCTTAATCTTCATTTCGAAAACCCTAGCTTAGCCCCATTACAACCTGTTTTAAGTGCTGACTTGATCCTTGAGATGGGCAGTCTTTGGTTAGTGGAGTCAGTTACGCAGTCGAGCTTATGGTTTAGGTCCAGTTGTGCACTTAGTCATTTCATGAGGTCTTTAAAAATTCTTCACAAAATGTGTTTATTGATGAAATATGCAAGCTGTTTGTTGCCTTACAATTTGTTCTCTTGCATATACTTGAGTGTGAAGCTTTTAAGCATAGCCATTTCTGAGAGAAAAATCGAGAGTATGCCCTGTGAGTTTGGATTGGACTTGTTTGAAACATGCTATCATTCACTGTATAACTTAAGTTCTCCATATCTTGCTTAGTCATATGAATGTCACAGGTTTATTAACCATGGAATTATCTTTGTGATTTTGATTAAGTGTTTAACGTGAAAGCCATGAGTTTGGAGTCTCTGAGACAACAGTTAGGAGCAATAGAGTCATTTACTTGCTTTTTGTCAAGTCTTTGTTCTGTTTTGGATTTTTTTTTTTGTTTTGTTTTGCTAAGTGACTAGCAAAAGCTAAGTGTGGGGGAATTTGATAGGAGCATTTTAATGTGATATTTTAATAGTTAATTCCTCACATTTTGCTTAGTTAATTCCTTAACTGAATCGATTTTAATTCAATTTCTATTTTTAGGTACATTGGAGTAAATGAAGGTGAAATGAGCGTTAGGTCCATAATTACCTAGAAATGATGGAGAAGAATGAAAATGCACTAAAAAGTCAACCTTGAATATTTTCTTACTCCGGCTAGGAGAATCAGAGCCAAGCAAGGAAGAAGGAGCGGCCGCCTGACCAAATGAACTTCAAATGAGCTGAAACCTTCCAGATCCATTCTAGACACCCAAAGGATCATTTCTTATGAAGAGTGCCAGAGAAAAATATGAGTGGAAGGCCTTCAAACAATCAGCCCAATTTTCTACAGAAGCAAAACCGGAAAACTGGACCTGTAAGAGGTCCAGCAGCATTTCCGGCCCAACCACATGGATTGAAGCTCTGAAAATTTGTCAGGATGATCTACACTCATAGTGGAACATTTCATATGAAGAAGTCAAAGGCATATAACGAAGTCTTGTTGGAGAAATAATTGAAGGAATAAAGGGGAAGAAACTGACCTGAAAACAGCTCAACACCACATATTCATGTTTCCCACCCACATGAAGAAAGCTAGATGCTTTTCTCTTTTTCCTTGGATATATTTTTTCTACAATCTCTTTAATAGATCATCATCACTTCCATGTTGCTGCACCTTCATGCTTTGCTTTCATTTCATCATTTCTCTTTCTTTTCCATATTTTACAAATCACTTTCATACTCCACTTTCATTATTTTTCTTCCACTCATCATTTCACTCTTCTTTTTCTTCCCTATATAAACACCTTCTCCTCTCATTCTAAAACACATTCCTTCATCCATTTCATCTTCTTGTCTCACCATTTCCTCTCCATTTTCCTTAGTCACCAATTCCTTCATCCATTCCATCTTCTTTGTCTCTCCATTTCCTTTCCATTAATTTCCTTCTCCATTCTCTAGTTGCAAAGTTCTGCGTTTTCAAGCAAGGAGAGGAAGAAGAAGAAGGAGCCGTGAAGATCATACCCTCCATCATCCACCTTGAAGGCTTGCTTCCAAGATTCAAGATCCAACCATCTAGCTCTCCATCTCCATCTCCCCTCACGGTGTAATTCATTCTTTTTCCTTGTAATGATCTTTTGTTTTCCTTGTTTGAATTCATATGAACTTGTTTCTAGTTAACAATAATGTTTAGGGTAAAGTTTAAACCCAACTTCTATGTTTAAATAAAGTTTTCGAATTCTATAATTGTGATTCTAAGTTGCTTATGTGAGTTTGTTCGATTAAATTTGCTTTACAGAAAACTTTTATATGTTTATCTTATTTGGGTCGACACTTATAGGATTTGCATGTAATTGGTGCTAGGTTTAAGAACATGAAATCGACTTTTCGTTTTGTGTAACTTGAATCAAAAGTAGTAAAGGTTCTGGACAAGAATCGAATTTAATTGAAGAGGATTGCAATTAGGTGGACTTTTCCATAACTAAGTTGTACACTTGAGTTGATAGCCTTTCTCTATGTCTAATGCGTTGAACATGTCATGATTGACTAGCTTTCTAGGGCTTGATTGCATGTTTGATAGGATTAATCTAGGTGCTTTCGCTTAGGTTAATTAGCATTGAAAAGTAAAATATGGGAAATCATTTGCTTTCGAATGTTTCACATGATCAACTCCTCTCTCATGACTTGGAAGAACAATTATAGGGTTTGAATCGAATTTGATTACATGGAATTGATTTTGATCTTTGTTCCTTGCGTTCCACCCTTGTATATATGTTTTTACGTTTTCTTTATTTTATTTATTTTAATTTTAATTTTAAGAATCCTAATCCCCCTTATTTGTGTTTACTTGTATATATTTATTCTTTATTTTATTTTTGTAAATAATACTTTATTATTTTAATTCTTTATTTGTTTATACAATTGTATATATTTATATTCTTTATTTTATTTTTGTAAATAATACTTTTCTTTATTTGTTTCACAATTACAAGTGTACCCTCAATCCCCGGATAGAACGATCCCTATTTGCTTATACTACTAACGATATTTTCAGGGTTAAATTATGCGCTTGCTTTCAGGCGCATCAATGGTACACTTGTAATTGCAAAAAGAAACAAAGAATTAATACAAGCATAAAATATTATTTACAAAAATAAAACAAAGAAAAGAAATATATACAAGTAAACACAAATAAGGGGGTTTTAGAGTTATAAAATAAAAAATAAAAATAAATGGAATAAAGAAAATGTAAAAACATATATACAAGGGTGGAACGCAAGGAACAAAGATCAAAATCACATCCATATGAATGAAATCCAATTACAATTCCTATAGTTGATTTTCTATATTATGAGAAAGAAGTTGATCATGTGAAACGTTAGAAAGCAAACGATTTCCCATTTTTACTTTTCTTCAATATTTAATCTAACTGAAAGCACCTAAATTAAACCTATTGAATATGCAATCATAGTCTAGAAAGCTAGCTACTCAAGAACACATTCAATACATGAAGAACAAAGAAATGATGTCAACCAAAGTGCACAACCTAGTATGAGAAAGCTCATCTATTTGCAATCCTCCTTAATTGATTTCGACTTTTGTCCAAAGCCTTTACTACTTATGAAATAGGTTCACAAAAATATTAGGTGAATTGTTTACCTAAATCTAGCTCTAATTATATGCATATATCCTAAGTTGGCCACCAAAGAACACAAACATGCAAAAGTTTTCTATAATCCAAAATCAATCAAGCAATCTCACATAAACAACATAGAAATCAACACATAGAAATCACAACTTTATTTCAAAACAAATAAACGAGCTTTAAACTTTGCCCTTAACGTCATGTTAACTAGAATTTATAACTCTACGAATCAAAAAAAGAAAAACAAAAGAAAGTATGAAATACACTGTGAAAGATGGATGACAAGCCTTGAGACGAAGAACTTGACGATCCTTGAAAGCAAGCAATCTTCTAGGGATGACACAAGGGTGGATGGCAGTTAGGATCTTGTTGTATTGCATGACTTCTTCTCTTTTCCTGGTTGAGACGCAGGGCTTTTGAAGACTAGATAATAGAGAGAATTTTTGTGTGTGTAGAATTGTGGGAGAAGTGGTGGTATGTGAAGTTGTGTCTCTGATGCTCCTATTTATATGAGGATGACAACTTAGTCTCCAAGTCTTCAAGATTGATCCACACAGCATTAGCCAATCAGATAATTCCATGTCAGCTTTGCTATGTCATCCAACCAATGAGAAACCTCCAATTTAACACCTTGATTTAAGAGAGATTATTTTTGCATTAATTGCATGATTATTTTCTGATTTATCTCCTCAATTTCAGCCAAGAATGAATGTGGACATCAAGGAATGTATTTGGACCTGTTTTCAACCTTTCTGCTTGTTGCAATCTCTTGAAATTCTCCTTCCTTATCTGTGTCGAAGTCTCCTTTTGGCCTTAATCATGTCTAAATGTATTTAGGATTTAATTGAGATGTCATTATCCATATATATTCTTGAAATTCGGCCAAAATCAATTTGTATCTAATACGGACCCAAAATCTGATTTTTAACCATCTTCTCTTGCCAAAAATGACTCCCAATCCATATCACCTTTGTAGAGGACGTTTTGAGCTTATTCTTGGGCTCTCCTAGTCCAACGAGGACTCTTCACATGAAATGCTCTTGAACCTTTCAGAATCTTCTTTTGCTTTCCTAGTTCAACTCGGACTCCTTGTGTCATTAGAATTCCTTTTCTTGGCAGGAGTAGGTTTCCTAGTTGGACCAGGATTTTATGGCTAGACCAGGAAAACTTCATTTCTTCATTTCAGCTCATTTATGCAGCCCTTGTGCCTTTCCTCTATCATTTCCAACGTTTCCTTTCTTCTCATGTGCCTTTAAGCTCATTTCTTCTCCATTTGCTCCAATGCACCTAGAAAATAGAAACTAAAATAAAATTTATTTATTTAAGAAAAAAACTAAGTAAAATATGAGGAAATAACTATTAAAACATTGCATTAAAATGCTCCTATCAAACCGGTCAAAACCTCAGGTATTAAAGTTTATCCTTATAGTGTAAACTCCATTTTGGACGGTTGGATTAAACTGATTTTGAGTTTGGGATGGTGGCTCGTGCAATGCATATGCAGCCTCTTGTGGCAGCGCTGGGTGATGTTATGGCCATGTCAGGGGAAATTTCTTGCTTCATTTATCATCTACTAGTCGATACAAGTATTTTGATATATGATATGTAACTTTTGGAGATCGTTTGATCAAGTTAGGGTTTTTAGCGGTTTCAATTGTCTCAGTTTTTGATCCGCGAGGATCCAACCGATGGATTGACTTGTTGTTTGGACATATTGATCGTAGAAGTGTTCCAGAGACATTGGGTGGTCTCATACAAGTTTTCACCTTGATTGGCATTACTTTTGGGTTTTAGTTCAAATGGAGGATTCGAACTTTAATCGCTTGCTTTTAATTTAGATGCTTTAGTATCACAAGTGGTATTAAGATCTGACCTTGATGTGATTAGGTACAAGTGAAAAGTGTGTTGAGTGGATTTGCGGCGTTTAGTGCTATCTCGATTTGTGTGTGAAGACGCAGCGGGATTCAGAGTTGAATAAATCTCACAATGTTCATTTATGAACAAAGTTACCTTATTGTCTTAGAGTTATCTATTTAATTGTGACTAAAGTTAGTAATAGTGGCACTTTCTGAGTGAATGACTCTGTGTGTGTGTGTATCTCCTTATGGATGTGATGTACGATGAAAACAATATGCATGATTATGTTGACATTATTGTTTTGAGATGTGACTTTTCAGGAAAAAAAAAATATAGTTTGGAAATGATGGTTTCTATTGTTTTGAAAAGTATTGAGATTGGCATAACATTTTGGGTCCAGTACAACTCGCTTAATGTTTTAGTCTTGTCATAGAGGTGAGTAAGACTGAGAAATCTTTGAGTAGATTTGTGGAACATTTTGGGTCTAGTGTGACTCACTTAATGTTTTGATCTTTGTCACAGATGGTGATCGAGATTTAGGTCACAGATGGTGACCAAAATTAGGTAACAGATGGTGATAGTAATCGGGATAACAATTTAAGTCCAGCGCAACTTTTTAAAATGTTTTGATCTGTGGAGATCGGGGTCTGAAGACCAGATAGGTCTGAAAATCAGATGTCACAGATTGTGACTTTCACAGATGGTAACCAAGGCATGTTATCGGAAACCAAGCCTTGGCTGGGTGATTGGTTACGATCAGTTGGAGCTCTAGTCTGTCTACCGGGGTACTTCGTGGGGGTAACTACAAGTTACCGGAGACTCACGAGTACGCGTTTTGAAAGAGAGTCTTGAGAGTATTCTTTCTTTTATTGTCCATGAGGGACTTTGACTTTCATATTTGAATTTTTTGATGATTTCAATCAATATGATTTGTCACGGAGTGACACGTGTTTTCTTTTGAGAAAAAGATGTTGAGTTTTGGAAAAAAAAAATGCATAAGTTGCTTGCGAGAGTTGTTTCCTCAAGTTGATTTGAGTAGATTTATCGCGATTTAGGTGAGTTGCTTCCTCAAGTAGATTTGAGTGGATTTATCGCAGTCTATGTGATTTTGTGATTCACTTTTGAGCATGAAAATAATTTCAAACATTACTTGAAGTGGTTTTGTTTTGAACTATGATCGTGAAATTGAATGCTGATTTGACGTTTGAACAAATAGATTTTGTCCCGAGTGCTAGATTTTTGAACATACAGAAAATTTTCAATTAAAGGATGCAATTGCTTAATGCTATATATATTTAACTCTATTAAGAAATTTAAGTTTCTAGCAAAATTTGGAACCTCAAGCTTTTTGCAATCAATAAGACAAATGGTGTGCACAGATTTCAAGATGATTTCTCTCAGCAAGGAAATAGGGTTAGAGAAGTTGCCAACATACCTGTTAAGAAGCCTATCAAGAGATCCAACATAATTATGGGTTAGAGAAGTTGCCAACATACCTGTTAAGAAGCCTATCAAGAGATCCAACATAATTATAAATCTTAGCTAAATGTTCACACCATATAGAATAAGCTCTTTTAAGTTAGAGATTCCAAACGAAGTCTTGGAATTGCTTTAGAAACCGACCACAAGTTGACTTCATAGATGTTATAATTGAAAAATTATGTGTGGCATATTATATAAAAACTATTTTGAGAAGCAATGACAAGTAATATTATACTATTTTTAACTTAAAAAAAAAACAAATTATATTATTTTTGACTATATATATATATATATATTATAAATGTTACTAGTTTGAAGGTGTGTGTCTATACACACACATATTTATATAACACTATATATCTATACTATATATATATATGTTAATAATTTTATATTTATAACTATTCTTTTAGGAAAACTATATAACTATGGGAGTTTCTATTCATACCTCCAAAATTGTCATTTGGACCTCCCTCATTTTTCAAGTAATAGTTGATTTTGTCAACTCATGTCAAATTACCAATAAAGACACAAAAGAGGGAAGGAAAAAAAAAACTTCTTACCTCTACATATAGTAGTAGTCTTTAATTGGAGAAAACTTTCTCCTCCAACGTAAACCCTAAAATATACATCGGCAAACTTTATTTATGCTGCTGTCAAGATTTTTTGAACTTTGTGATCGATCACCCATCAATGGAAATAAGTTTCTTATGAAAAAAGAGTTTCAATTATGAAACTGATAGAGTTAGCAAGAATGGTGGTGGAAAGAAGATTTGACGCGGGGGGGGGGGGGGGGAGCGTCACTGTATTTCATTAATTCAACAAAAAAGAAACATAAAGCTATCTCCATAAGATTATAAAACACTGAAAATTTCATGGAAAGAATTCATGCATACAAGGCCATAAACAACCTCTATAAAAATATAAATGACAGTAAAAGAGAGAGATAGAAATTAAAGCAGCCAGGAGAGAGATACGACTACCAATTGAAGGTTTTTTTTTGTTTGTTTTTGTTCAGCTTAATTGTATTAAGATAAAATAGAATTGTGAAATCTTCAAAAATTGAAGGAGGTCCAACTACTGATTTTTGGAGGTATGAATAAAACTCAAAAAAAAAAAAAAACTTTGTTTTTTTTGGACAATGGGCATTGTAGGAAAATTTGGGAGGTGTAGTAGCAAATTAGTTATTTGTAAAAATAAATTGGAGGTCTATTAAGTGAGGAGGTCCAAATACCAATTTTGGAGGTATGAATAGAAACTCCCTATAACTATATGGTTATATGTAGTTATAAACTCTATGATGATCAAAGAGTTCTTGGTGCAACTATATGGTTATATGTAGTTATATGTAGAAACTCCCTATAACTATATGGTTATATGTAGTTATAAACTCTATGATGATCAAAGAGTTCTTGGTGCAACTTTATTGCTTCTAAGTTCCAACCATGACTTATGATCCATGAGTTTGTTTTCTTTATTGGATGATATATGTGATTGATCCCTAAACCGTAAACCCTATTGGTTTTGTGTATTATTAATGACCCCTATTATTCTTTGAAGAAATGAGTATTACCACTCTTTTTAGATCTGTTACTACTCCTTGAAACATCAGAATTGCTGCTCCAAGCTCTATCTCATTGCTCGGTTCAGGATGGTAATATGTCCATACCATATCCCTTTGGTATACCAAAGAGATGTTATCGGTCTCCAATTAAAGTTCCTAATTCGTTGCATTAATAGTGGTGCGTGACCCTAGTACCGTATTTATGGGGCCTTCAAGTCACTAGCATAATTCCCAAGGCAAGTGAGTTACACATCTTGGAAGGTTTAACTTGGATGTGCTATAATGAGACCGGGGGGGGGGGGGGGGGGGGGGGGGGGGAGCCATTGATAAGAAACCCAAGCTACATTTGCCTCCACGTTTTATGATATATGAGGCAAAAAAAATAGCTTTTTGGTGCCGAGTGTGGAACCATAGCAACTTTTAGGGACCAACAAGAAATATACTTGGAGCAATGACTCATGAGACTTCTATTGGACTAGTGTTTGAACTTTTAGATGTGATGACAGCCTATTATCTTTGTTGTTTAGCTCCATGGATTATCAACAAAAAAGACAAAAAAAAAAAAAAAGAACTTTTTAAAGTTTAAACTCATCTTCAATCAACCATGGATATGATACTTTATTTATTGTCCAGTAGTCTAACCTACAAAACTTTGAGTCGATGTTTAGTTTGAAAATCTGTAAATAAACATAAATGGCTGATATGGTTATACATATATTTCCCTGAAAATTTATTTTTCTTCAAGATAATTTCTCAATATCCATGTGTATGGTGTTTCTCTAAAAGACTTTCCTGACGGTGAGATATTTGGACAAGACAATAAATTATACATGGTACATTCTTGATATTTATGGCTATTTTTGATGCACTTATATATGATTTCTCTATTTTCTTTTTTCTTTTTGGCTAAGAATTCATGTATGAGAAATATGACGAAAAAGAGAGAAGATAGTGTGATGAGAGAGATAGAGAGGAGAAGAAAGGGGTACGCACTGAAGGTAGTGATATGTTTAGACTCGAACTTAATCATCCAAGAAATTAGCTCAAACCATTCTATTAATCTTGTATATAGTTTCTTGTTCTCTATTTCTTATTTTTACCTACCTCGGTCTTTGAAACGGTCAATTAAAAAGTTTATTTTATCACAAATACATCTGAGAAACGATCTTGCTTATGCATATAAGTGCCTATACCCTTATGCTAAGCATATTTACTTATAATTGAGTCTCGTTTTTTGTTATACGTTATAAAACAATCCTTAAAATTGGAGCTTTGCATTAAAAAATTTCCTAACTACATTTTTTTTTTTGAAAGATACGTGGATTTCATTAACGCATACCAAAATGACCATTACATATCATTCTGCTGCCTTCGACTAGATATATCATTCTGCTGCCTTCGACTAAATATATCAAGAAGTTGTAGTAAGAGAACTACTGTGATACATAGTAACAAACCATCTATATTTGAACTAACTGCAGAGCCTATAAGCTATGGAGAATAGTAAGACATAGTAAATAGGCCCCTACTGTAGTACCTCGAAAATTTGTTATTATTTTCTGAGGATTTTTCAAAATTTAATTAGTGGTTATTGGACTATTTCGTGACTTGTGGATGGAGCGGAAGTGTTTCGGGCGAATAATTATTCAAGAAGCGTCATTTTAGGGGGCGCAAGAGTTGAATTTTTATTAGTTGGGTTTCTCAAAAAACTTTCTTTATGAGAGTCGTAAAGCGCATTGATACGAGTTAGTGGACATGTGGAACGTAAAAATCGGAGTTGGTATGAAAAATTTATGGTCTGCGGAAGTTTCAGATATTTTTGGAAAACCACTATAAATAGAAATTTCCAGAAATGGAAATTTACTATTTTCATTTGGGCTTCCATTTCTGGAAATCAATACCACCGTTCTCTCTCTCTCTTCTTTGTGCCAGACCCGACCAGACTAGGTTTTCCTACCCGGCTGGAACTTGCAGCTTCGGCGACGGCAGACCACCAGACGAGCCAGATCGTTTTGTCTCCTCTGTGCGCTCCTTGATGCACTTTTGGGAAGCGCATAATTTAACCCTGAAATATCGTTAGTAGTATAAGCAAATAGGGATCGTTCTATTCCGGGGATTGAGGGTACACTTGTAATTGTGAAACAAATAAAGAAAAGTATTATTTACAAAAATAAAATAAAGAATATAAATATATACAATTATATAAACAAATAAAGAATTAAAATAATAAAGTATTATTTACAAAAATAAAATAAAGAATAGAAATATATACAAGTAACAAAATAAAAAGGGGGGGGTTTAAGAATTATAGAATTGAAAATTAAGATAAATAAAATAAAGAAAATGTAAAAACATATATACAAGGGTGGAACGCAAGGAACAAATATCAAAACCACATCCATATGCAAGAAATCCAATTACAATTCCTATAGTTGATTTTAAATGTCATGAGAGAGGAGTTGATCATGTGAAACATTCGAAAGCAAATGATTTCCCATATTTTACTTTTCAATGCTAATTAACCTAAGCGAAAGCACCTAGATTAATCCTATCAAACATGCAATCAAGCCCTAGAAAGCTAGTCAATCATGACATGTTCAACGCATTAGACATAGAGAAAGGCTATCAACTCAAGTGTACAACTTAGTATGGAAAAGTCCACCTAATTGCAATCCTCTTTAATTAAATTCGGTCTTTGCACAAAACCTTTACTACTTTGATTCAAGTTTACACAAAACGAAAAGTCGATTTCATGTTCTTAAACCTAGCACCAATTATATCAAAACCCTAAGTGTTTGCAACCACATAAGATTAAAATACAAAAGTTTTCTATCATGCAAATTTAATTAAACAAACCCACATAAGCAACATAAAAATCAACATATAGAAATCACAACTTTATCTCAAAACATATAAGCGGGCTTTAAACTTTGCCCTTAACATTATTTGTTAACTAGAATTCATAGTTTTACAAAATCAAACAAAGAAAACAAGAGAAAGGATATAATACACCTTGAAAGATGAATGATAAAGCCTTGAGACGAAGAACTTGAAGATCCTTGAAAGCAAGCAATCTTCTAGGGACGACACAAGGGTGGATGGCGGTTGGGAAATTGATGTATTGCATGGCTTCTCTTTCTCTTGGCTTGAAAATGAAGAACAAGAAAACTAGAGAATGGAAAAGAAATATGGAGAGGAAATGGAGAGACAAGGAGATGGAATGGATGAAGGAATGTGTGACTAAGGAAAATGGAGAGGAAATGGTGAGACAAGAAGATGAAATGGATGAAGGAATATGTAACTAAGGAAAATGGAGAGGAAATGGTGAGACAAGAAGATGAAATGGATGAAGGAATATGTGACTAAGGAAAATGGAGAGGAAATGGTGAGACAAGAAGATGAAATGGATGAAGGAATATGTGGAAAAATGGAAAGGAAATGGAGAGACAAAGAAGATGGAATGGGTGAAGGAATTGTGTTTTAGAATGAGAGGAGAAGGTGTTTATATAGGGAAGAAAAAGAAGAGTGAAATGATGAGTGGAAGAAAAATAATGAAAGTGGAGTATGAAAGTGATTTGTAAAATATGGAAAAGAAAGAGAAATGATGAAATGAAAGCAAAGCATGAAGGTGCAGCAACATGGAAGTGATGATGATCTATTAAAGAGATTGTAGAAAAAATATATCCAAGGAAAAAGAGAAAAGCATCTAGCTTTCTTCATGTGGGTGGGAAACATGAATATGTGGTGTTGAGCTGTTTTCAGGTCAGTTTCTTCCCCTTTATTCCTTCAATTATTTCTCCAACAAGACTTCATTATATGCCTTTGACTTCTTCATATGAAATGTTCCACTATGAGTGTAGATCATCCTGAAAAATTTTCAGAGCTTCAATCCATGTGGTTGGGCCGGAAATGCTGCTGGACCTCTTACAGGTCCAGTTTTCCGGTTTTGCTTCTGTAGAAAATTGGGCTGATTGTTTGAAGGCCTTCCACTCATATTTTTCTCTGGCACTCTTCATAAGAAATGATCATTTGGGTGTCTAGAATGGATCTGGAAGGTTTCAGCTCATTTGAAGTTCATTTGGTCAGGCGGCCGCTCCTTCTTCCTTGCCTGGCTCTGATTCTCCTAGCCGGAGTAAGAAAATATTCAAGGTTGACTTTTTAGTGCATTTTCATTCTTCTCCATCATTTCTAGGTAATTATGGACCTAATGCTCATTTCACCTTCATTTACTCCAATGTACCTAAAAATAGAAATTGAATTAAAATCGATTCAGTTAAGGAATTAACTAAGCAAAATGTGAGGAATTAACTATTAAAATATCACATTAAAATGCTCCTATCACTCCTCCCTGTCGCATCCTCTAGCATCGATTCTCACTCACGACGCTGCAAGGTGGCAAAGTTAGAGGCAGTTGGACCCGATCGATTCTCCGATATCTGACAACGACAGTGCCTCAAACCAAGCTTGTGTAGCTCGCTCTAGCCTTCTTTGTCGATCGTTGGTGGTGGTTTCGATCGATTCACATTGGAATTGGTTCAACTCGGAGTGAACAGTGTACTCTCAACTTGCAAGCTTGATATAGGCCGATCTAGGCCGAGTTGGCTTGATCCCCAAGTATTAAAGTTGTTCTATTTGGTGTTCTTGACATTTTGGATGGTTGGATTAGATGATTTTGAGGTTTGGCTAGTGGTTGTTGTGCTACCACATGTGGTGGAGTTCCAGCCATGTAAGGGATGGTTTCTTGTGTTATTTATCATCTACTTGTCGATACGAGAATTTCGATATATAATACGCAATGTTTGGAGATCGTATGAATATGTTATGATTTTTACGATTTCAGACAGTTCGATTATTCGGCAATGTTTGTGAAATATTGAGTTTTGGCATGCGGCGGTGCGCCACCGCCTGTGGCGGCTTTCCGGCGGTGTTCCGGCCATGTATGGGACAGTTTCTGGTATTATATTTCTTCTACTCGTCGATACGAGCGTTTCGATATATAATGTGCAAATTTTGGAGTTCGAATGGATTTGTTATGATTTTTGTATTTTCATACTGATCGATTTATTTGATCTGTGAGGATTCGAGCGTCCGATCGACTTGTGGTTTGGTCACATCGATCGTAGACGTATTCCGGAGACTTTGGGAGGTCTCGGATGTGGTTTTTCCTTGATTGGCTCCACTTTAGGGATTTTAGTTCAAAACAGGGGTTTCAGACTTAAATCAAATGTGAATCGTTACTAAGTGGAAACCGTTTGTGATTAGGTACTTGAAGAAGTATTGGGATGGTTATTCTGTAGTTTGACTACTTATTCTGCATTGAAGACGCAACAGGAGATTCGAGGTGAGTAAATCTCACAAGGATCTTTATGAACAGAAGTACCATTATTGTTTTGGCGTTAATTAATTAACTGCAAACTATAGTTCGTATTAGTAGGCATTCCTGAGCGAATGACTACATATATATATTTAGATGAAATATATATATATCCTTGTGGATGATTGTGATGAATAATAATATGCATGATGGTGTTCATATTATTGTTGAATATGACTTTCCAGGAAACAATATTGTGGAAAAAGATATTTCCTATTGTTTGAAAAGTATTAAGCTTGATGTTACATTTTGAGTCAAGCGTGACTCATTTTAGATGTATTGGTCTTTGTATCAAGGGTCACAGATGGTGAGCAGAGATTAGAAAAGCCGAAACTAGATGTTTGTAACGTTTTTAGGTCGGATGCAACTTACTTAATGTTGACCTTAAGACCAGATAGGGTCTACGAGGATCTTATGTCACAGATGGTGATGGATCACATATAGTGACAGGTTGCAGACGGTGACCTTGATGTTTGATTTCATGACCAGATGGGGTCTGAAGATCATGCGTCACAGATGGTGAGCATGGATAAAGAAAGCCGAAATTAGATAGTTGTAACGTTTTAGGTCAGGTGTGACTTACTTAACATTTGACTTGAGACCAGATGGGGTTTGAAAAGCATAGGTCGCAGATGGTGACTAATAGTTGGTTCTAAGACCAGATGGGGCCTGAAAACCAAGAGCCACAGATGGTGACAGATGGTGATCAATGGTTGATCTGAGACCAGATAGGGTCTAAAGATCATATGTCACAGATGGTGACAGGTTGCAGATGGTGACCTTGATGTTAATTTCATGATCAGACGGAGTCTGAAATCATATGTCACAGATGGTGACAGGTCGCAGATGGTGATCAAGGCAGGAAATAGGTATTCACGTCCTTGGTAGGACGAGTGATTACAATTTCAATAGAGTTCTAGTTTATCTGTCATGATAGCCTATGGGAGTAACGGTCGAGGTTGCTTGAGACTCATAGGTATGCATCTTAAAGGAGAGTTCCGATGGCATTCTTCTTTAATTGTCTAGATGAGACTTGAATTGCTACTTGATGGTTAAGTTAGCAAATAGGGCATGGTCACAGCAGTGACTCATGTTGTCCTTTCTGTGGAAAGGATATAGAATGTTAGATGGATTCATGGCTTCATGTTTCCTTAAGTAGATTGATGTGAGTTGTTGATTGATGTTCATGAGTTACTCATACGAGCTTGCAAAAGCTTACCGGGTTTGTTGTTTGGCAACCCCGGTGCACCATTCAAACGGTGTAGGGGCTAATCCTGCAGGTCAGGAAAATCGTGGCTGAAGCTGAGGTAGCTTGTTGGCAGCAGGACGGGTAGGAAGCAAATTTTGTTGGCTTTGCCAGTATATGACTTCCGCTATGCAGTAAGCTTTGAGGAGCATTTACGTTTTATTTTGTGATGACAATTTAATTCGTAAATTTGTGTAATATATAACTCTGTGGAGCGAGTGTATATTAACTTGGATGGTTCAGTTCCTCAGTAAGTACTCGTTTTAAGGGAAAGATGTTTCAGGTATTTGTATTGATGACTGAACATTCACGCATGTATAATTATGGGATTATATATATCGATTTTTATTATTGTTAAAAATCAGGGGCGTGACACAAGTCTTGTGTTCTCTTGACGTTCTCTAAGCTTCCTTGAAGATCAAAAACTGTAACTCATGGCCCTTATTTCTGTTTTCATACTCTTTAGTTTTGAATTTCAGATTTCATTTATGAACTTTGTTATTGGAGTTGGATTTTTGTTAAGAACGAGATTATGTTAGTAATTTTCAGATTCGTTTCTTTATGTTCTTGAGTTGTTTAATTATGATATCTTTACAATATGATTTTGTGCCATCCTTTATATCTTTAAGCATATGATTTTGGTTGAATAATTATGTTAATGTGCAGGTTAATAAAGCCAAATTTATGTTCTAATTCATCTAATCTTTTTAGGGCATAAATTAAAGTGGTAAAGGCTATGTACAATGGTCGAGATTATATACTACATGTTTGTGCGTTTGCAACTTCTTATGGATGCATACATGTTTGGATTCAGAATTCTAATTGCACTTAATGATTCATATTTAATGTTGACAAATGCTCTTCAGTATTAACGTGATGTTTTATATGAAATATTTTAAGTTATGGATTTTTCCTGACTTAGGAGATTAAAAAGGAGAATTAAAATGGTACTCGATCTCTTCAGACTTGTACTTCGAATTCATTTCTGATATTTAGTGTTGGCACGATTTTAGGTTGTATAAATTGAAATAATTCATTGCATGTTGATATGGTTTGAAAATTCTGATTTGAGTGTGAATAAGTTGATCATTGTAGATAGTTTTATTTCACTACTACAAAAATCGAAACACACAACACTCATCACACAACAGAACTAAAATCTGCTGTTGTGTGTTAACACAAACTCTATCATACAATGGTACAATTATGTTTTTGTTGTGTGAATATAAGCAAATTGAAAACTTTTTTTTTTAAGAAGATATTGCACAAATTGAGAAGTTTCCGTTGTGTGAATGTGAGGCCTAGATGGAGGGAAATGAGCACATAATTCCCTCCCAGAAGGAGCTCAATTTGAATTATCCACACAACAGTTTTTTTGATATCTGTTGTATAATGAAATGTTGCATGAACTTTGAGAAATCCTCTAGGTACACCTAGTGCAAGTTGCAAAAATTTGTACAACCGATTGTGATAGTACTGTTGTCTGAGCATGGAAACAAATTGCACAGCGCGGCAAAATTTCACTCAAATGAAACCTATAATCACAGGCGGCAAATTTTCCCTCTCAGCCTGCTTTGTAATTATATGCTCATACAACGGTGTGCTTTAATTTTCTGTTGTTGGAGAAACTTGGAAGTCCCCCACGTACTAAACAACTCAAGTAGTCTTTATTGAAATCAATAGTCTCGATTGGGGTTTACTCCGCATTTCTTCTGCCAGGTCCCATTCTTCTTCTTCTCTTCCGTTCCCAATATCCCTCTCTCTGTCTCTCTCCCTCCCCCTCTGTCTCTCTCTCTCCAAATCTCCCCCAAATTTTCGATCTTTGGCCCTAAAGCTTCGACCTGTCTTGAATCAACCATGGATCTGGCCCTGGAAGAACTTCAGTTTCTCTAAATCCCAGACATTCTTCGAGAATCGACCTCTCCCCCCAAACAGTCCCCTAAGGCCTTCTACCTCATAAGCCTAACCCTAATGTTCCCTCTTTCCTTCGCAATCCTAGCCCACTCTCTCTGAAGGTAGTGTTCAGCTGGAGTTTTCCCTGGAGGTTTAGCAATGGCGTATTCTCATTAATCTGATAGATGTATCTTTCATGTTAATGGTGGGTTTTTCCAATTCCACACTTAATTTCAACCCCAACCTCCCATCATCATAGACCCCCTAAATCCCTAAATCCCTAAATCCTGCACCTTCACGGGGAACCAACTACGGCCTCGCTTCTCAATCCATCCAAGTGGGTGATTCTCAATCCCTAAACCTCGCTTCTTCTATGTCAATCTCGCCAAATCTATCTCTCTCTCGCTCTTTGCAAGTCTGAGTTGCAACAGGAGCTAATACGCAGCGTCTATGGAGGTTCTTTCATTCTCGTAAGTAGCTTTTTGTTTTTGCAGAATCAATTTGGCTCAAGCTGATGTTGCTTCTATGTTCACTGTTCAATTTCTACTACAAATTGGGTGCTGAATTTATATTTTTTTGCTATAGTTTTGAGTAGTAGAGCTGAGAAGGCAGGCAATTTTCTGGATGCAGAGTCTATTTTTGGTCCGGTATTTAATTTAACTAATTTTTCCCCTTAATTTCTTCCCTTTGTTATATTTCTGCGTGATCTGAATTGAAGTAGTTGTTCGCGTAGTGAAGAAAGCTCTGTATCCAATTGGCAATTTCCCTTAAAGTTTTGATCTTTATCATTCTCATTAGGCAAAGCATTCTTCTTTGATAATTTTCAGGTACAATTGACCCTGGAGAATAATGTACAAGAAATGAAGAGTCCGCTGTCACATATTCTCCATCTCCAGTTTCGATGGAGGCTTAAGGGGTTTTTTTTTTCCCAGTTATTTAGTCATATTCATATTCTTTTCATTGATCATCTAGGACATCACCTTTTCAGGTTCTACTTTTCATGATATGGGGATTTAATTGTTGCAAGGTCAGTGTTAATTCTTTTGATCTTAATCACATTTGTTATGGATGCTTTTGAAGCATTGGTTTGGTAGATATATGATAAATTTTGTCAATATGCTGATACCTAAGTTGTTCTTTTGAAACAGATTGGATGGGATTCTGCCATGAGAATGAGTGCGAATTTGCGTAATTTATTCTTATATGAGGCCTTTTTGTATTATAACCCACCTCTCATCATGGTGAGGCTTGATTGTTGGTGTTTTTTTTTTTTAGTCTTATAACGTTCTTGACTTTGTAGCAGCTTATCTTTTTAATTTTATTTTGTTCCAGACTTTGATGGTTTGGCTTTAGGGAGTGAACTTATGGGTATTTTTGCAGGCCAACATTGGCAATGCAAAAATATTTGATCTTGATCAAAATCATCTCACTCACAAAGAAGTATGGAAGATATTGATGGTTCATTCGATTTTTCATTGTCCTCCCCTCCCCCCATCGTCTCTGTAAGTCTCTTATCTCTATTAAAATTTATGATGTCGAGGTTTAAATGTGACTACTGCACTCAAACCATAATCATGTGATAGCCTTTCTTGAGGTTTTGTATGCAACAAAAAGTTTGTAATTTCACAGGCACAGTAATGTGCCAGCACATCAGATGGACTGCTGGCACATTAATCCGTCTGCCATGTCATATGATGTTGTAAATTTCACAGGACATATAGATAGGTTCAACTCTATATGAATGTTCATCTGTATCAGTGCTTGTACATGTTTCTAATACTGTATTTTTATATATGTAATGTAATTCGTGGATCACAAATGCTATACCTGTCAGTGCACATTTGAGCCAACCAAGGCCTTGCTAAATTGCAATCTCAAGTCTCATATGGTCTAAACTCTAAAGCCATATGTTAGACCTCTTCTACTTGCACCATTCATATGTTTTATTATTTATTAGTGTCTGGAATAGCATTTCCCTGAAAATACATTTAAGTGATTATTGTATTATGGCAACTTATGTTTTGTGTCATTCTCTTTCATCTATTCATGGTTTGATATTTACTGCCAATTCTTGTTATTATGTTAAACTATTCAAGAAAGAGGCACAACACTGATGATGACTATGATGAAGGTAAACTATTTACAAAAGTTTGACTTCTCAAAAGACAAAATAATTATATATTGTATTAGCTAATAGCTATAAGTGGAATCTTATACTTTTGTTGTTTTATTTCTGTAAACTAGGATATTTTATTTAACTTGAAAGAAAGCAAATTGATTGTGAGAAAAACATAGATGCATACTTTGAACTTAAGCAAAAAAAAAAAAAAAAAAGAATGCAATTTGATTGAGAGAGAAACATGCTAATAGACATATTCATTGTCAAAAATTTGTAGAGCTGTAGGGAATAGATCTTGGACCTCTCACTTTCAGTTTTTCTGAACTGAAGGCAGCTACAAATCACTTTAGTCTAGATAATAAGCTTGGAGAGGGAGGATTTGGGCCCGTCTTCAAAGTAAGTTACTTGTTGATTAAGGATTTTCGATTTTTCATGGTGTGTCTACCTACATTTGAATGCTTTAATGTTTACTGCTTGATGCAAGAATATTGTATATCTACTTCATATGCATGAGTGTAAACCTTGACATCTTGAAACACCAGATTCTTTGTTTCCTTCTTTTTTCCTAATAAACTTTCCAAAAATTTTTCTTCATGTCCCTTATAAAGTATGTTGCTCTTGTATTCATGAAATGGCAGCAGTACGCACCTTACCAATCATGAGGTTTGGCTTATAATTGGTAGGATGCCAAGCACTTCCATTTGTGAAAATTAGGATGATATGAGAAAAAGCATCATCCTTAAAATAGTTGAAGAGCATAAAGCATAAGCATCTCATAAAGCACATGCATCTCTTGATTTATCTGAAATTTTGAAATCAAAGAGTGTTTGTATTAGGATCAGTGAAGTACGAACTCCATCTGGAATGGTATTTAGATGCTTGAAGCTCTATTATGTAAAGTTTGACATATGTTCAGATATGGGACAGGTGTGGGGATGGGGATATGGAGGAGAAGGGCAGCTTGGTCTGGGCTCACGGATGCATATGGTGTCCTCCCCTCATCCTATACCTTGTATCAAGTCCTCTTCTTATGGGATCATGAATTTTCATTTTGCAGATTTTAAATGCATCATTGAAGGTTTTAGCAAGTCAACACCTTTCTCTATACTAATACAAATCATTAGTAGTAGGTCGTGTATTAGCAGTTTCCCTTCTTGTTCTAAGCTTTCATCAATGATTGTAGTTAACTAGTGATGAACAAAAGAAGATAATTTTTGTTCTTTATTCTTAGGCATAGGAACTTGTCTTGGAAAAACAAAAGTTTATTTTTATTTAGTTTTTCTGTACTCAGTGAGTAGGTTGTTAAAGCTTCAGGTCTGAAGATGCTCAGACTTTGACATTACAAACCTTAAGGTTTCTCTGACCTATATGTAGCCAATAAACTTATATAGAGTTTGATGTAGACTGACTGATCTTTGAGGTAGGATTAGATCTTTGTTTGAAATGCACATTTACCCTCACGATCTTGTCTTTCATGTATTTACATTTCCCAAATTTTCTGAAGTTTTATATGTTCTAGTTTATCTGCACAGGCCTCATACTAGCAGTCTTGTGAATGCCTTCAGAAGGAACTTGAAGGATGCTGGTTTGATCATATCCCAGAGGTCATGAAAAATGAATGGGCAGGCTGTAACGCAGGTACTTTTGTCATATCTCAGTTATTTAGCTATGGATGCATCATTTGTTTCTTTTGGGGATAGTGTTGGTATCATTGTCTCTTAAATTTTTCTAACAGTTTATCTATTAATCCTCTGTGTGCAGGTGTATGTTAAGAACTCCTTGTTTCCACACTCTTTCTTCTTGTCTCAAGTATGAATCTTAACTTAGGTTTCTTGTTACTTTTTTTTTTCTAGTGAACTAATTGCTTAAGTAGTTATCTTATATTGATATTTGTTTTGGATATCAAAAGAATTATTAGCTTGTATGATATCTATTTGTTTCATGGATTCTTTTAAGAAAGAGTTAAATTGATTTGATTGAAAGCGTCTATTAGTTGGAATTTGCATGAATAGAATGATGAAGCATATGGAATTGCATTAATATAGGACTTACAGAATTTGATCAAGCCCTTGGTGCTGCGTTTTCTGTTACACATTTATATAGGACTAAAGGATATGAGGTATTGAAACCAATTAAGAATCTGATACTTCGTTGTATTTTTGAGAGAAACAAAAAATGAAGGATTTTCCTGGGATTTTGACTAGGCTTCTTCTAAGGATTTCACAATGCGTCTTTGCTAATACTTTATGCAGAAATATGATGCTGAAACAGCAGCAAAGGCAGCTGCTGCAACTGTCCTTGGCATCCAAGTTGGGTGTGGATTCAGGCCTAAGATTCCATGTAGGAGATGAATCTAGAACTAATGCTGCACCAGATAATGAACTTTTCCATCAGAATCCTCAAGCATATGCTGCACAAGATGGAAATTGGATTGCTAGTATTGCAGCATTGCTTATGGGTGAGGATCGAACACAATCTTCTATAGCTTATGAAATTGGAAGGCTTAGTTCAATGAAATGTTTAAATGCTTATAAAATTGTATATAGTGAATCGATTGGAGTTTGTTTTGATGTATCAAAGTTACTTTTAGCATTAATATAAAATTATTGCTCGTTGGTAATAATCTCTAGCATTGACTTTGTATGATTTCACCTAGCATTGATCTCATACAACACAATACAAAATAATGTATTGTATGATTGTAAATTATTTCAAAATTAAGGCTTCTCCTACAACAGTAATTGACTGTTAGTCAATATGATTACAATATTCACACCACAGCTAACCAAATATAGTGGTTGTGTGAACTAACAACCAACAACAAAAGAAAACAAAGTTCTGTTGTGTGAGATTCGTAACACACAACAGAAATGAAATCATCTCTGTTGTCTGAGTAATCAACAGACAAGGGAGATAATTTCACTTCAGTTGTGTGTTGCATATCTCAGACAACAAAGAATGAGTAATATCTGTTGTGTGTTGCATATCTCAGACAATAAAAAATGAGTAATATCTGTTGTGTGTTATGAACCTCAGACAACAAAGAATGAATTATATCTGTTGTGTGTTATGAATCTCAGACAACGGCAAATTCCTTCTTCTGTTGTCTGAATGTGTCGACACATCCCCGCGCATGTCATGGCAGGCACATGCCTGCGCAGAATTCACACAACGGAAACAGGTATTTTGTTGAGCAAAGTATTGTCACACAACGGTGAAATCACCGTTGTGTGATTTTTTAATCACACAACACTCGTTTAGACCACAGTGAGGCTGGTCATCACACAACACAAAATGTCTGTCGTCTGATTAACTTATTGTAGTAGTGTTTGTTTTGTTTTTATTTTAAGTAGATTAGAAACCAAGTTTCAAAACCCCCCATTTTATTCTTTTATTTGCTAATTGACCTTTTTGTGTAGGTTTACCCTACAATCCTCGGATTGAACGATCCTTGCTTATCCTATACTAACAACTACATTTTGCAGGGTTAAATTGTGATGCTATTTCAGCCGCACCGCTTGTGTTGAACTGATTGCGGCGATTTATGCTTGTTTTGATTAGCGTGTGAAAACACAGCGGGATTTAGAGGTGAGTAAATCCCACGATATTCGTTATGAGCATGATTACCATATTGTCTTGGAGTTATTAGGTTAACTATGACTATAGTTGGTATTAGTGGCATTCCTGAGTGAGCATTTACTTATATATATTTATGTGATATATATATATATATATATATCGGTGCAATTGCTGTGATATGGGTAGCATAGGACGTATTAAGTTCGTTATCGTTGAAATCAGTGTGATGAATATTGTGATATTTGTCATCTAAAGCTTGTGTAGGAATATTTGTGTAATGAATCGTTGAAATCAATGTGATGAATATTGTGATGATTGTCATGTAAAGCTTGTGTAGGAATATCTGTGTAATGAATCGTTAAAATTAGTGTGATGAATCTTTGTGATGATTGCTATATGTGTGATGACCTGCGGAATATGTGTGATGATTAGTAGGAAGATGGCTATTTGTGTGATGATCGGTGGAATCTGTGCGATGCTCAGTGTGATGACTGCTCGGTAGCGGGGTTGAATTGTTATTAAGTTAACAATGATCGAGATGAATGCTGTGATGGTCGAAGCTATCTACGGATGTCAGAGTGTGGGGTTACGATGACTACTATGACTTGAATTGCTTGACTTAATGTGACTCCTGAACTAAACTATATGCAGGGGTTACTATGAATGGTTTCGCTTGTTTGAATTGTGATTGCCTTATTTTCTTCTTGATTTTATTGATTGATGGTTTGATTTATCTTAAATGTCATAGTGGTGACGAATGGTACTCTGTGGTGAGGATAGGAAGGTGATTCATTGATTTTCACCTTTCATGTCATGTTGATGACAAAGGCTTCTAGTGGAGAGGGAATGAATGTGAGTTTGAAATTCGCCGTAGTGTGTTAGAATGGTATCAAACATTGCTTGAGGAAGACTTGTTTGACTGAAATTTGTGTAATTGGACACTAGGTTGAGAATCTGAGCATGAGGTTGTAGTCACGAATTGACTTATGTAAGCATATATGATATGGAAGGAGATGAAATTGATGTTGTAGGTGTGAGTTGTGTGCATATCGTTGTTTAGGTTGAGGTGACTTAAGAATGTATTTCTGCTTTGTGGTTTTGAGTTTACTCATAGAAGCTTTCATAAGCTTATCGGGTTTGTTGTGTGGCAACTCGGTGCAGTACTATTCAATGATGTAGGGGTTAATCCTGTAGGTCAGGGTAATCTTGGCTGAACTGAGGTAGCGTGCTAGCAGCTTTACGGTAGGAATCCAATTTTGTGACTTTACCGTTATTAAGACTTCCGATTGCAGTAAGTTCTGAGGAGCATTTACTTATTATTTTGTTGTGGCAATTTAGTTTGTAAACTTTTGTAATATTTGATTATGCAGAGCGAGTCTGTATTGACTCAGTGGGTTCAGAGCATCAGTATGTACTTGGTTTAAAAATTAAAAAGTTTTCCAGGTATTTTGTATTGATGGCTGAATCATCGCGCATGTATAATTATGAGATTATGTATTGATTTTTAATTCTGTTTAAAAATCGGGGCATGACACCTACCACACCTATCTATATTTTTTCCTCGCCCATCAAGCTAGGGCTATGAGATTTTATCAAACGCAAAAGTTGTCTTGTCCGTAGAGAATAACAACAGGGAGAAGTGGGCCCCACAGCTGCCCAAACTCTTAAAGATCTGAATTGATTGGTTAATTAAAAGCCTAAGCCCATCACACTCTTCTTTCATGTTCATTTTCTAGCCCACAGTAGCATTGATGAGGCCAATATCAAGAGCCTTTAGCACAGGCCCAACAGTTTGCACTAGCCAATTTGGGCCCAAACCCTATATCACTAAGGTAGTAGCCTCCCTGCTATAGTCTAGGTCATCGCCGTCATAGGGAGTCACCCTTCCAATCACATAGCCACTTGGACCACCGCCTGAGTCCAACACAGCGACCTGTGAACACCACCGGGCAATCAACATCAGAATCACCGATAATTGGTGTTAGGTCCATAATTACCTAGTAATTATTTCCCTAATCTTACACTTTTGCTTAATCTTTGTGTTTATTTATATATATTTATTATATTTTCCTTATCATGATAGGAAATGATGGAGAAGCTTGGAAGTGCACTAAAAAGTGAATCTTAGGACATTTTCCTACTCCGGCTAGGAGAAACTGAGCTAGGCAAGGAAGGAAGAGTGGCAGACTGACTAAATGAACTCTGAATGAGTTGAACTTTCTAGATCCATTATACACATCATAAGTATCATTTTTTATGAAGAGTGTAAAAGCTAGTTTGGAGTGGAAGGCCTTCAAAAGATCGGTTAAATTTTCTGCACTAGAAGACGAAAACTGTAAAACATGACCTGTACAGATTCCAGCAGTATTTCCGGCCAAACCACTGTGAACTAAGCTCTGAAATTTTACCATGATGATCTAAACTCATGAAGGAATATTTGGTATGAAGAAGTCAAAGGCCAATTCAGAAGTCTTGGTGGAGATCTAAGTGAAGGAAGAAAGGCGAAGAAAGTGCGCAAACGGACAAAAAATCGGTCAACGTACGGTGGTCAACGCCGGATTCTGGACATTTCTCACCGAGTTGGCCGGTCGAGAACATGTGTGGAAGACAAAGAAGATCTAAATAGGGTTAGAGACTTTAGGTGGGAAGACTTTAGATATAGGTTATTTTGAAATTCAAAATTTGAAAGATGACAAATGGTCCCGTTCTTACACCTTACACCTTTGTCTCCCTGTAGATACCTCTACTAGCAAGGCTATTTGCTACATCACCAAGCATAAGTAACACCCTCTTAAAGGAGCCCACAAGCCATGGTGGGGCCCAACTGAGACATGCATCCCGTAGCCCGATGTTCAAGCTACGCTACGGTAATTGGAAGAGGCCAATACCTCGCTGGGAAGCCACCTTCCCGACCTTGCCAACATGCCTCTATAATATGGCTTTCTACACTAGAATAGTTATCCTTGCATCCCACATTGGAAAATATGTAAAGGAGAGTGACTTCCTTCCTTATAAAAGGGATCAGTCCTCCCACTTAGAAATCACTCCATTACACACTTTGTAATCCCAAACACATATAGTACAATATCCAAGTGGATGTAGTCTCCCGCTAAGCCGGAGACGAACCACTATACTTTGCTTGTGTCGTTCCCTCTCTCTCTCTCTCTCTCTAAAGCTAACTAGAGACCCCTCAGATCTCTAACGTTAACACTTCCATTTATTACCTTGTTCCCTTACACAATGACCTTTCTACCCTTACCTTTTCTCCTCCACCAAAATATCTATCGGCTTTGTAGGTCATTTCTATGTGGAGTCAAATACTAGATCCATAATTTGTGCTTATCGGATTTGTCAATCACATCTAGCCCCTCATTCCTTTTGATCTCTGATAGGAGCATCAAATGCGACGTTTATAACGATTAAACCCTATATTTTGCTAAGTTATTTCCTTTAACTTGATCAATTTAACTTAGTTAGTGTTTTACAGGTGTAAATGGAGTCTCAAAGTCCAAAAATGGCTAAGGAAAACACAAAGGGCGCGGAAATGAGAAGAAATGAAGAAATGGAAGTTCTCCCAGTTCGACTAGGAAAAGGAATCCTAGTTGGAGTAGGAATCAAAAGCTGACTTTGATTCAAACTCTTAAGTCGTGGAAATTAGAAGTTCTACTTAGACAGGGAAACCCAATTCTACTCAGATAAGGAATCCTAGTGTGACAAGGAGTCCCTGTTGGATAAGGATTACTCAAGAAGGTTCCGGAAGAGTGTGGAAGAATCGCAGAAAGGAAGCAGTATTCAACTAGGAAACCTACTTGCATATGGAGTTCTACTCATACTAGGAGACCTGTGGAAGCTAGGAGAAGTCCATGGAACGTCCATGAAGCATCTAGAAGACTCAAGAAGGTCATATACCGTGCACATGGAAGAGGAAGCAACAAGAGATTTGAATTACAAAGCAATGTGGAATTTGGACTTCTAGTTGAGTAAGGATTGGAATTGCGTGATAATCTTGAATATTCTTGAAGGTTCTTGACGTTTCTACTTCAGAATAGGCGTGGAAGACATGTGAGAGGCATGTGATACAAAGGAAAACCGAATTGGACTCAACTTGTGCTTCAAAAGTCAAATCCAATACAGATTCGGAAATCTGCCTGTGCAGATCAGTCAACTTCAACGGAGTGTCAAAAATTGCTCAGAGCTCAGAAAATTATGATCTTTATATGGTTGGAAAGCTACGGATGTCTAGTTTCCAGATATTTTTATATCTCATCAATAGTTAGTTTCTATAGAAAGTTATGGTCGTTTTAGTGGACTGAGTTCAATCCTGCCAGAAATCTGTTTTGTGCCAAAGAAGTCCTAAATCAACACAAACTAAGAGAAACCAAGTAGAAACGAATTGGGAGTGCCTTGGGACATTCTTTTATATATACCATGTGTATTAGACGTCCAGGGGTGACACTTTTTCTCCACAAATTCGATTTCTCACCAGTTTGCTCTTGAGTTTCAGGTTTTCGCTACTTCAAGTTCCTAGTGATAGGAGCATTTTAATGCGACGTTTTACTTGCTTTTCCCTACATTTCTTGCGTTATTTCCTTATTAAAACCCTGTTTAGGAAAGTTTTCATTCTTTGATTGGGAAAGTTCCTATTTGTAAAAAGTTTCTATTTTTATAGTTTCTATTTATCATTTTTAGTAAGTTTCCATTTTCAGTTTAGGAAAGTTTCTATTTTTCTTATTAGTTTCTATTTTCAGGACCTCCGAGCTAAAAAGTGGAAATGAACTCATAAATGGAAACAGGAGTAAAGATGAAGGTACATTGGAGTAGATGAAGGTGAAATGTACTAAAAGATCAATTTTACACATATTCCTACTTCGAGGAGAAACCAAGCCAAGCAAAGAAGAAGGAGCGGCCGCCTGACCAAATGAACTTCAAATGAGCTGAAACCTTCCAGATCCATTCTAGACACCCAAAAGATCATTTCTTATGAAGAGTGCCAGAGAAAAATATGAGTGGAAGGCCTTCAAACAATCAGCCCAATTTTCTACAGAAGCAAAACCGGAAAACTGGACCTGTAAGAGGTCCAGCAGCATTTCCGGCCCAACCACATGGATTGAAGCTCTGAAAATTTGTCAGGATGATCTACACTCATAGAGGAACATTTGATATGAAGAAATCGGAGGCCCAATATGATGGAGAAATAATTGAAGGAATAAAGGGGCAGAAACTGACCTGAAAACAGCTCAACACCACATATTCATGTTTCCCACCCACATGAAGAAAGCTAGATGCTTTTCTCTTTTTCCTTGGATATATTTTTTCTACAATCTCTTTAATAGATCATCATCACTTCCATGTTGCTGCACCTTCATGCTTTGCTTTCATTTCATCATTTCTCTTTCTTTTCCATATTCTACAAATCACTTTCATACTCCACTTTCATTATTTTTCTTCCACTCATCATTTCACTCTTCTTTTTCTTCCCTATATAAACACCTTCTCCTCTCATTCTAAAACATCTTCCTTCATCCATCTCATGTTCTTTGTCTCTCCATTTCCTTTCCATTTTTCTCTCCATTCTCTAGTTTTAAGTTTCTGCATTTTTAAGCAAAGAGAAGAAGAGAAGAAGAAGCCATGAAGCCTCCTAGCCGTCATCATCCACCTTGTGCCGTGATAGTGAAGTCTTTCTTTAAAGATTCAAGATCAATGTCTCAAGCTCTTCATCATCCACTCCCTTCATGGTGTAATTCTATCTTTTTCCTTGTAATTTCTTTTGGTTTTCTTTGTTTAGATTTGTAGAACTATGAATTCTAGTTAACAAATAATGTTAAGGGCAAAGTTTAAAGCCCGTTTATATGTTTTGAGATAAAGTTGTGATTTCTATATGTTGATTTTTATGTTGCTTTATGATTAATTGAGAATTTTCAGATTCATATATTGTGATTCGAGAGTTGCTTATGTGAGTTTGTTTAATTAAATTTGCGTTATAGATAACTTTTGTATTTTAATCTTATGTGGTTGCAAACACGTAGGGTTTTGATATGAATGGTGCTAGGTTTAAGAACATGAAATCGACTTTTCGTTTTGTGTAAACTTGAATCAAAGTAGTAAAGGTTTTGTGCAAAGACTGAATTTAATTAAAGAGGATTGCAATTAGGTGGACTTTTCCATACTAAGTTGTACACTTGAGTTGATAGCCTTTCTCTATGTGTAATGCGTTAAACATGACATGATTGACTAGCTTTCTAGGGTTTGATTGCATGTTTAATAGGATTAATCTAGGTGCTTTCACTTAGATTAATTAGCATTGAAAAGTAAAATATGGGAAATTGTTTGCTTTTAACGTTTCACATGATCAACTCCTCTCTCATGACTTAGAAGAACAATATTAGGGTTTGAATCAATTTTAATCATATGTTTCGGTTTTTGATCTTTGTTCTCTCACTCCATTTGTATTTTTATGTTTTTGCATTTTAATTATTTTGTTAACTTAGTTTTATTTTCGAAAAAACCAAAAACAAAATCCCCCATTTTTTCGTAAATAATGTTTATACTTGTGAATATTATACTTTGTTTTAATTTTAATTGTTTAATTGTTTGACAATGACAGGTGTACCCTCAATCCCCGGAATAGAACGATCCCTATTTGCTTATACTACTAACGATATTTCAGGGTTAAATTATGCGCTTGCTTTTAAGCACATCAATTTTTGGCGCCGTTGCCGGGGATTGAAAAATCACTTGCTAAATTGTATCATTTATTGTATATATTTGTTGTATATAAATTGTTTTATTTTTAGTTTAAATATTATTTATATTATTGAACACGAATTTTAATTGTAGGTTGTAAATTGAGAGGAATAGGTGAAGTCTCTTTTGTTAATATTGGCCTAAACCCCTTACTGGTACCTAGCTCAGGTCCCTTAAGGTTGAGGGCGGCCTTTATTAACACTTGTTGAACTGTCTTCACACTTATGACCTTTCTCATCTTAGTAAGAAAGCCTATGTGAAATGGTGTCTAGGAAGGGGACAACGTTCATGACGGGTTTTTGAATCCAGAAGTGCTTGCAAATGGGCATAAACCACAATGTGGGAGTAGCTCATGCCAAAATGGATTTTTCCTCTCGTGTTCGCCCTCCCCCACCTGGCCATTTCAGTAAGGTTGCCCAAACGATTTGAAAGGGAGTTTGTGTCTAGGCGACTATACTTGGGCCGCACGTCCACTTGATTTACCGCTTGAAATTTGATTCAATATCAATAATGTTTATAATAAAAGAAATACTTGTAAATACTCTATAGGTGTAAATTATTTTGTTGTTTCACACTTGAAACTTGTAAAAATACTCTTCACGTTTTAGACTCACTTGAGTACTTAACTTGTGTCTTGTGTACAATATACTTGTTTATACTTGTAGTTTGTAATTAATAGTTATACTTGTTTTTATTTTGTATTTCTTTATTAATTATAGTTACTAATTTTTTTTAATGTAGGTACCGTCTGGCTGCAAGACGTAAAATACAAGCGCTACTTGGGAGGCAACCCAATTCAGAATATAATCAGATTTGCTTTCTCTTTCCCTATTTCTTTTTATTTTTCAATTTTTCTCTTTTGTTTTTATTTTAGGATTTGTTTTCGTAAATGTCTTCTATCTATGCTTACTTATTTCATTGCATGCTTTTAATTGATTACATTGAAGATAATGCAATATTTAAGTGTGGGGGAAGGGATTTATATTTTTGTCTTTCATTTTGAGTCCTTTATAAAAAAATAAAATAAATAATAAATAAAAATAAAAAAACTGCATTCATTCAGTCTTATTAAATTCAGCTATTTACAAAAAAAATATATATATATAAAATAAAAAAATAAAATAAAATTTCACTATACTAAGCCATGTCTGCTTCTCCGTAAGAGTTGAGGCTGAGCTCAAGGGAAATGCGAGAGCCACCGCCATAGCCGCTACCTCCCTCGGAAGTAGTCTTCATGTTGCCAAAGATGTCCTCACCATGCATAGGGAATAGTGGAAGGGTTTCAATCTCCTGGTGATATTCTCCTCGTTGTTCCATGATCGATCCATCAACACCATAGCAGATCGAGAGATCCACCAACCGGAACGTTCTGAAATTCCTTCAACTTCTGCCTCTCTAGAGCCTTGAGGTTCTGGAACCAAAAGAAGACGTTCTTGTCCTCGATCTGCCCATATTGTTGCAGATTAAGGCAGATCTCTTGAATCTGCTCTGGAGTTGGGCATTTAAGCACCTTGTCATAGTAAAGCACCTGTAGGATTCTTAGTTGATCTGGTGTGGGAGTCCACCGGTTATTGGTCGGCCTGATAGGCGTGTTGGCACTACTCCTGGCTGCTTGGATGCTTCCTCCCTCCTCGGTTGGTTGCTGGGCTTGTAATTCCATTTGTTGCTGGGTTCGTAACTCCATTAGTTGCAGAGTTCGTGGTTCCATGTTGATGAAGAAAGGATTTGAGTTTCGAAAGAAAAGCTGAAGGGTTGAGAGAGAAAGGCTGGAACTCGGAAGAATTTTCTTTTGGAGTGAACAGTCGCTCCCTCAGAATGCACCTATTTATAGAACGAGTGAGCAGATCTCCACCATTGGATGGACGATCTCTGAGATTAAATCTACGCGTTGGATTAAAGTCACCCGAAAACACGGAAAAGCTGTTGGCGCGTGGAGGACACGTGGGGGAACCAAACGAATCTCGAGGAGCTGTGACAGACAAGCTACAGCCGAAAGCAGGTTTAATTGCCGTGAATCAAGGAAAAGAAAGGACGCGTAGGGGAATCAAACGAATCTCGAGGAGCCGTGACAGACAAGCTATAGCCGAAAGCATGCCATAAATCCAGGAAAAGAAAGGAATATTTACACGTGGGGGAGTTTCTTGGGCCGTGAATTGTGATAACTCTTCTCCTTCCTGGAGAAGCTTTGTTAAAACCGTGTGCCTGTTGAGATTTCTACCCTATTTTTTGCTTTACATATACATCCTTTTTTGTCTCCTCCAGATTTTACTAAGGTTTGTCTAAGCGTGCAGTTTCAAATTCCTTCTACTTCCTCATGGCTCGAACCAAGGTTACTCCTCGCAGGGGCGTCAATCAACACCGTATTCTCTCTTTGGAGGAAGAAGGTCGTCAAGCGGCCACTAGAGCTGGGCTTACTCGTCCATGGGACCATCGTCCTATCCGTGAGCGTACCCGCAGTCCCCCTCCTCTACCTCGTCGCTCTCCCAGACTGCATCCCGGAGAGTCTTCTTCCTCACTAGCTGCTCGTGCTCCTCGGCCTATGGCCACCCTGGAAAGCTTGTCGGATTCGATTGATGATTTGTGTTCCTCTCTCCGCGATGGTATTATGGTGACAGATTGGAGAGTCAATTGCATGATCGATTACATCTCTGAGATGAACTGCTCTTTGATCCGCTGTCACACTGCAATAAACAAGCTTGCTCAGGAAGTCAATAACTTGCAGAGTTATCCTCCTAGGTTTCCTCGCAAGGACACTACTGCATCACACCATGAGAACTCTCCTCCGGAGGCTGAAACCAGCAAAAGGGCTGCCACTCGCCCGCATACCGCTCCTCCAAAGGAGTAAATGGAGGTACAAGTCTAGGCTGAAAGACTTTAAACATTAAGCGCTGCATGGGAGGCAACCCATTTCAACCGTATCTGTGGAGGAGCCATCAAACGCAGATTTGCTTTCTTGAACTCTTCCTTCTATTTTATTTTCATGAATTTTAAGTTGTTTTAGGTTTTGTTGTGTTAACTTTCTCTTCTATGCTTGATTTATGCTTTGCATGCTTTATATTTGTTATACATTGAGGACAATGCATGAATTAAGTATGGGGGACGGATTATTGCTTTGTTGTGTTTTTAGTAGTTAGTATTTAAAAAAAAAAAAATGTTTATAACAAAAGAAAATGTTGGGATACACTAAGGTATATTGGATTAAACATAGTCTTGAAAAAGGGTAGCTGTTTCAGTCCCATTGCACATCGAGACTCCCTGTTCCCGTACCTAAGTGTTGAAATTAAATTAAATTAAAAAAAAATGTGTTGGTTTTAGAGTGTTTTTGTGTGTTTGAGTCTTAGGATGCTCCTAACATCTAGGATGAACATGTCTCTGAATTCATGGCTGAAGGTTTTCACAATCAAAATAGGACTTAATTGAATTCTGTGGTTAATCGACATTGTGATGCTTGTATGAAGATTTGAGATAGGATTGTAACTTGGTTCATTAAGCATGCTAGGATTAAGTCTGATTCATTTGACCCAAGTGAGCTGTTGAGCTAAAATACTTTCTTTTTGAGTGCTTACTGATAATTCTAGAATTTCGTGGCTATATTTGCAAAACCTCATCATTCTTTGGAAATCCAATGATCATGTGCCATAGATTTTAATGGACTAGAGAGTACTAGAACTCGGCTGTTGTGACTGTCAAAACTAGTATGCCATAATTTGCACTGATCCTGGATAGGATAGAAGGCATTAGGGTAACCACCATAGCCAAACAAGCATGTGTCCCCAATTGTGCTCGTCGTGGGACTCCTTAGAACGAACCCTTTTGAGCCTACGTTGAAAACCTTTGTTTCATCACCCTCACTACCCTACCATGAGCTTAGTACAGGATATCTCTACCCTTGTCTTAAGGACTTAGTAGAGCATGACATAGTATGTAGGGGTGACGATGAAAGACAAGTGTGGGGTGGGGTAAATCCAAGAAAAAAAATGCCTTGAAAAAAAAAAAAAAAAAAAAGCAGCAAAAGAGAAGAAAAATTGAAAAGAAAACTCTTGGGAAATTGTTGAAGTGTGGTTTTGGACTTTCAAATTTGTAGAAGGCTCAAAATTGAAAATTATGCCTTTGTCCATTCCCATGTTGGTTAGAGTAAAGGTTTGGCCCAAAACAATGATATGTGGTCTACAAAATGATGACATAAGGTGGTCCTTTTATGCTCTGCTAGGTCCTTAGGATTTTTTGTATCCTTAATCTTCATTTCAAAAACCCTAGCTTAGCCCCATTACAACCTATTTTAAGTGCTGACTTGATCCTTGAGATGGGCAGTCTTTGGTTAGTGGAGTCAGTTACGCAGTCGAGCTTATGGTTTAGGTCCATTTGTGCACTTAGTCATTTCATGAGGTCTTTAAAAATTCTTCACAAAATGCTTTTATTGATGAAATATGCAAGCTGTTTGTTGCCTTACAATTTGTTCTCTTGCATATACTTGAGTGTGAAGCTTTTAAGCATAGCCATTTCTGAAAGAAAAATCGAGAGTATGCCTTGTGAGTTTGGATTGGACTTGTTCGAAACATGCTATCATTCACTGTATAACTTAAGTTCTCCATATCTTACTTAGTCATATGAGTGTCACACATTTATTAACCTTGGAATTATCTTTGTGATTTTGATTAAGTGTTTAACGTGAAAGCCATGAGTTTGGAGTCTCTGATACAACAGTTAGGGGCAGTAGAGTCATTTACTTGCTTTTTGTCAAGTCTTTGTTCTGTTTTGTATTTTTATTTTGCTAAGGGACTAGCAAAAGCTAAGTGTGGGGGAATTTGATAGGAGCATTTTAATGCGACGTTTTACTTGCTTTTCCCTACATTTCTTGCGTTATTTCCTTATTAAAACCCTGTTTAGGAAAGTTTTCATTCTTTGATTGGGAAAGTTCCTATTTGTAAAAAGTTTCTATTTTTATAGTTTCTATTTATCATTTTTAGTAAGTTTCCATTTTCAGTTTAGGAAAGTTTCTATTTTTCTTATTAGTTTCTATTTTCAGGACCTCCGAGCTAAAAAGTGGAAATGAACTCATAAATGGAAAGAGGAGCAAAGATGAAGGTACATTGGAGTAGATGAAGGTGAAATGTACTAAAAGATCAATTTTACACATATTCCTACTCCGAGGAGAAACCAAGCCAAGCAAAGAAGAAGGAGCGGCCGCCTGACCAAATGAACTTCAAATGAGCTGAAACCTTCCAGATCCATTCTAGATACCCAAAGGATCATTTCTTATGAAGAGTGCCAGATAAAAATATGAGTGGAAGGCCTTCAAACAATCAGCCCAATTTTCTACAGAAGCAAAACCGGAAAACTGGACCTGTAAGAGGTCCAGCAGCATTTCCGGCCCAACCACATGGATTGAAGCTCTGAAAATTTGTCAGGATGATCTACACTCATAGAGGAACATTTGATATAAAGAAATCGGAGGCCCAATATGATGGAGAAATAATTGAAGGAATAAAGGGGCAGAAACTGACCTGAAAACAGCTCAACACCACATATTCATGTTTCCCACCCACATGAAGAAAGCTAGATGCTTTTCTCTTTTTCCTTGGATATATTTTTTCTACAATCTCTTTAATAGATCATCATCACTTCCATGTTGCTGCACCTTCATGCTTTGCTTTCATTTCATCATTTCTCTTTCTTTTCCATATTCTACAAATCACTTTCATACTCCACTTTCATTATTTTTCTTCCACTCATCATTTCACTCTTCTTTTTCTTCCCTATATAAACACCTTCTCCTCTCATTCTAAAACATCTTCCTTCATCCATCTCATGTTCTTTGTCTCTCCATTTCCTTTCCATTTTTCTCTCCATTCTCTAGTTTTAAGTTTCTGCATTTTTAAGCAAAGAGAAGAAGAGAAGAAGAAGCCATGAAGCCTCCTAGCCGTCATCATCCACCTTGTGCCGTGATAGTGAAGTCTTGCTTTAAAGATTCAAGATCAATGTCTCAAGCTCTTCATCATCCACTCCCTTCATGGTGTAATTCTATCTTTTTCCTTGTAATTTCTTTTGGTTTTCTTTGTTTAGATTTGTAGAACTATGAATTCTAGTTAACAAATAATGTTAAGGGCAAAGTTTAAAGCCCGTTTATATGTTTTGAGATAAAGTTGTGATTTCTATATGTTGATTTTTATGTTGCTTTATGATTAATTGAGAATTTTCAGATTCATATATTGTGATTCGAGAGTTGCTTATGTGAGTTTGTTTAATTAAATTTGCGTTATAGATAACTTTTGTATTTTAATCTTATGTGGTTGCAAACACGTAGGGTTTTGATATGAATGGTGCTAGGTTTAAGAACATGAAATCGACTTTTCGTTTTGTGTAAACTTGAATCAAAGTAGTAAAGGTTTTGTGCAAAGACTGAATTTAATTAAAGAGGATTGCAATTAGGTGGACTTTTCCATACTAAGTTGTACACTTGAGTTGATAGCCTTTCTCTATGTGTAATGCGTTAAACATGACATGATTGACTAGCTTTCTAGGGTTTGATTGCATGTTTAATAGGATTAATCTAGGTGCTTTCACTTAGATTAATTAGCATTGAAAAGTAAAATATGGGAAATTGTTTGCTTTTAACGTTTCACATGATCAACTCCTCTCTCATGACTTAGAAGAACAATATTAGGGTTTGAATCAATTTTAATCATATGTTTCGGTTTTTGATCTTTGTTCTCTCACTCCATTTGTATTTTTATGTTTTTGCATTTTAATTATTTTGCTAACTTAGTTTTATTTTCGAAAAAACCAAAAACAAAATCCCCCATTTTTTCGTAAATAATGTTTATACTTGTGAATATTATACTTTGTTTTAATTTTAATTGTTTAATTGTTTGACAATGACAGGTGTACCCTCAATCCCCGGAATAGAACGATCCCTATTTGCTTATACTACTAACGATATTTCAGGGTTAAATTATGCGCTTGCTTTTAAGCACATCACCTAGCCGTGCCATCCTCCATCTTTGCCGTGATCTTCACCTTGTGCCACCACCTTTGGAGCTGCTTTGGGTCTTTGGGACGTGATCAAGGGTTGTTCTTACCACCTTCCATATGTCTACTTCACGGTTTAGTGTTCTTGTAGTTGTAATTTCTGTTTTTACTTTTCTTTGTGTAAAACCGAAACCATGAGTTGACAATCTGATTTTTGGATGCGATTTTGATGTTCTTTTCAATTTTTGGTTTGTTTATGTGCTCTTGATCTTGCTTAATTGCCGAATATATGGAATGATAATCTGGTTTTGTTTTATAGAAAACTTTTGCATGTTCTTGTTCTTTGGTGGCCAACTTAGGATGATTGCATGTAATTGGAGCTAGTAATTAGGTGAACGCTTGTTGATCCTAATTCATTAAAGTAGTAAAGGCTTTGTACAAAGGTCGAGATCAGATTATGCATGTAATGAAAAGACTTGCTTTGAGTACTTGAATTTGCATGTTTATTGACTAAACTTTCACTTGCTCTTAATGATTTGAATGCATGAGATTATGAGTCGCTTCGATTGTGTGATACTTGCATTTGAAATATATTGTTTAGGCGCTTGTTCTACTCAATTGTGTAAAGGGAAGTCATATAAGGGACATTGGGCGCTTGTAACTTTGTTTCTTGGTTGATATCGTTCCATGGTAACTAAAAGATTAAAGATTGCATGAATGAATTGAGCTTGAATTGTTTTCCAAAAATTCTTCTTTTCCCACCTTTGTATAGAAAACATTTTTATTCTTTTATTGTTTTCTGAAATTTTTATAGTTTGATCTTCAAACCCCCCCCCCCCCCCCCCCCCCCCCTATCTTTATGTTTTCTTGTTTGTGTATATGTGTAAATCAGTTTTAGGATTTAGTATGCATGTAAATCGTAAATAACTTACAAATAATCTGGAAATATATTTTAATTCCGTGAATAGTGTTTTCATGAATAGTAATATGAGTTTGTGTTATACATGGATTTGTGTAGTTAGAGTTTAACTAGAATTTGTTGTTTGTATTTGTGTTGTATATGGATTTCTAATTCAATTCTAACTTAACTTGTACATATTCTTATAATTTTCGTGTGAATTTTTATATTATTTCTTTTAATTTGTCTCTCACATGTAAGCACCCTCAATCCCCGACTTGAACGATCCCTGCTTATTCTATTCTAACGCTCGACATTTTCAGGGTTTAAATTGGCGAATGCTTTTGCACGTATCAATTTTTGCAAAAATTGATACGAGCAAAAGCATTCGCCAATCTCCACCCTTGATTTGGATTGCCTTAGCCTTTAAATAGCCCTTCCTCTCTCCCAAAACCGTGCATCCCCTTGGCTCCCCCATTTTGGTGCATCAAAATCTCTCTTTTCTCTAGTTTTAGGTTAGTTTTTCGTAGCTTGTATATAGTTTTTTGAGTTTGTGTGAGAAATAGGTGTGTACGCACTTGGGTTTCACCAAAACCGAAGTTACTACACACTCTAAATCAATCACAACACTTGTTTTCACACATCCAAGCTTTTGTTCTTCTTTGTTCTTGAGTTTTGTGGATGTGTATGGTGTTTTGGGTTGTAAAACCAAAAATCCCATACCTTGAAGCAATTCTCTCATCATTTGAGATCTTTGAGAGCTAGGTAGAAGGTTGGGTAGTTCTTCTCTTTTCCCTTCCTTCTCTCTTTAATTTGATGTCCATGGCTTGTATTTATAATAACATGTATTGTGAGTAGTTGGATTTGAGGCTAAGGCTAGCCCTACCAAACATATGTGCAAATAATGTAAATTTCCATGTGGTTTGATGTTTATGCATGTTTTGAATCTTTTGGCTACTGTACTTTCATATATCCTAAGTGTGTTTATAGATTTATCACCTAGAAACATGCTTAGGAAATTAATGAATCGGAAACATGAACTTGATAAACTCTTCATTCAGTGAGCATGTGTAGCTAATTAGGTGGTGGCTTAGCTTATTCCTACGGGAAGAACTAAGTTGCTTGAATTTCTTACCTTGAAATTAATGCATGATGTCGTGAGTTTAGATTCCGGAAGAATTTAGACTCACGGCACCATAGGCCATTTAGGATCCGGAAGATTTGAATGGTATAAAGGTTGTGTAATTTAGCTTTGCTTCAGAAGAGATTGTTAAATTGCATGACTAGTTGGTTTCTTGGTAGCTTCATCAAAGCACTAAGGGGAAATTTATCAAAGCATGTTGTTACATTAATTTTGGGTTATATTTTGTGCATGAGTAAGGCTAGGTGTGATGCCTAAGTCTCTATTCTTCTCATTGATTTAGTCTCTCCCTTTTTATTTGTTTATTTTATTTTATGCATTTAATTTTCTTTATCCAAAAATTAAAATCAACCAAACCGTTTACTACCATAATTGTAAATACTATGCTCATGATCTTTAGCTTCCAAAGGGCTAAGGTTGTGAATTTGTACAAAGGTAGTCTTTGCCTTTACTAAAACTTGACCTCCTAATCTTGGGAGTAGGTGACATCACACAAATTTTCACATATTTTCATACTCGTGATGTCCCCTAACAATTGGGCTCGGTTTTGAGCAACAGAACAGTCCCGCCATACTGATTTGGACACCCAGATCTATTATCATGCCACCGGCAACACTGACCACTCATGTAGCGCCGACCAAGCACTGTTCACCTTCATTTCTGGATCTGTAACCTCTACACTACATCTTGGTCCAGCACTGCTTGTCGTCTGTGTCTCAGACAGTGCCGCCGCCATTGAATAAACAAAGATAGATTGGGAGGTTTTTAGCAGCCAGAGATACATTGGCAAATCAGAAGGATTATTTCCATCTCACGCAAAGGCAACAGAGATCGGACCCAAAAGTTTTGGGCTTGGAAGTCAGTCGGAACTGCCATAGGCATCACCGGCAGGGGACGGTGTTAGAATGAGTGTGAGAACAATCGTTGCTAGAAAGAGTAGGGTCTTTTTACCCATCCTCCAAATTTTAAAATTACAGTTGAATAGGTTTGAAGGATAGTAGTGAGAATTCCCTTACTATTAAGTACTAACCATTAAGGTATATGGTTATATAAAGTATTAGTATTATTAACCATTACTTACTAATAATTTTTATATACTCCATTCATGATTGGAAATCTCATCAAAAGAATCTCCTTAATACTATCCAATATTAAGGATATGTTTTAGGACTAAATTCAGTTTGCCCTCTTCAATTTTGGGGCAAACATTAGTTTCGTTCGTGATAGGTTTTCTTAATCACGATCATCCTTATGCTTTCAATTTTTATCACCCACGTCCAAATCTCAAAATTTCCTCCAATTGTGACGTCACAAGCTGAGTTGATCTTGACATGAGAACCCAATTTGCAAACTTTGACCCTCAATTTGGATAAAATGTCCAGACTACCCTCCTCTCCTAAATCCCACAACCCTCTCTTTAACCCTAAAAACTCATATAGCAGCTCCATTCGATCGTCACCATGAGCGCAACCCAACCCTCCTCTTCTACCTCACTTCCCGCTCTTAATTCTCTTTACCATCAAAGCCAGTGTCCGACTACCCACTCTATCTCTTCTCCCTCATCTCCCAATCTCCCCAGACCCATTGTTTCTCTACCTCCTCTCTTACATACCTCTTCACCTCCTTCAACATCCCACCCCCAACTCCCTCAAGACCCTCCAATTCTTCCACACCTATTACCTCACATACCTACTACTCATCTCCCCCATATATTCGAACCCATTTTGTCACTTCTTCCCCAAATTACCAACTCTGAAAATGCCCAAATCCACGATCTTCTCCCCCAGTGCTTCAGCTTGATTTGAAACTCCGAAGAGGTTGAACGTGGCAGTCATGTCATTAATTCGGTTGTCAATCAGATTCTAGAGCTCAATTGGTTCAAACTAGGCCTGCCACTCGGTCAGTTCGAATCGGTTATTGGCATTACCAACTTCAAAACCAAAGCTTTCGGTTTTGAAATTGACTTACCAATTACCAACCAAAACTTTCAGTTATTAATTATTTTTACCAAATTAGGTATTTCGGTTTTCGGTATTATCAAACTTTACAACAAATATATTTTCAAAATATAAATAAAAAATACGACTTAACTGAAACTGAATAACACTCTTATATCTAGAGTCTCATAACTGACATATACAAAAGATATTGTCCTTAAATACACAGCGAGAGATCTTTGTGCAAGTCTACTTTCCAAAATACAAAAGGATCAGCTTTTTTTTTCCTACTTCTATTGTTGAAATGAGGATACTAAGTTCTTTCTAAAAATGAGCATCCCTGGTTCTTTCTTATATAAAAAAAAGCTACCTCCAAGGTACAAAAATGCTAATTCAGTCTTCCAAAATAAGACCCAAGTGGGCTGGAGCTTGGGGTCTGGTTCACTTTGTGGGCCCTGCCTAAGATTTTATGTTATTTATAGTTGTTATTTACTTATGTTGCTTAGTTTGTTTGCGCTTTTTGCGAGCAATAAGTCCCTGCAATAGTTTTGTAGGGCTAGCCTAGTCGGGTCTTGTGCCTGTGTGTACACTCTAAGTGCCTTGTCTGCTCTGGGTAGGCGGCGAGTTCCTTGCTTCGTCAAATGGTCGTTATCGCCTAGTGGCAGGGTGAGACTAAGTGTCATTGCATGTATTTTCCAGTGGAACATGATGGGAAAGCTGTGAGTATGGAAATTATGCTATGCTGTAATCGAGTTGCAGATCGAGTTATCTTTCCGTTGTGTCACCGCTGTAAAGCAAATAGAGTCGCCTGTAGAGCGCGTTTTGCTAGTTGGTGCGTAATTGAATACAATTGTTTAGTAGAGGGTCATGATATTATTTCAGGATGTTCTCTAGTGCCTATTATAATCAGGGGTTTAGGCTCAATGTCCCCCCCCCCTTTGTATTCGACAGTTTCATTAATCAAGGCTTGAGGGCAACCGCACCAGCCCTTTATTCAAAAAAAAAAAGACCCAACTGAGCAGCAAAATTATCAATCTCCTGTAAATATAGAGTGCATATCAAATACTTCATGCTAATAAAAAATTTCACATGAATTAATGTAACTAAATACGTGCTTCATATATGAAAAGCTATGGGTAGTAAACTAGAAAGCTGAGTATGTTGACATCAACCAATTAAACAGCATTATAATCAAATTACATACTTAATTGATTGGTCGAAAACATATTAATATTAATTGGAATGAGACAAGTTTCAGGCTATAACATATTACATTGTCAAAAGATTAAATTGTCTTGGCAGATTTTTATTAAAAGACATATATCTAGAGCCACGAATGATAATTTGCAGCTATTTTCAATTCTATACATGGCATAATAAGAGACGTAGAGATAACAACTTTTGATTTCCTTTATATAAGAATTTGTTTAAGAAAGAAAATAAAAGTTTACAAAAGAAGTAAAAGTGATTCTGCCATTAAAATAGGTTTCACATTAAAACAGGTTTCCAATATTTACAAAAGAAATAAACAGAAGAGTTAGCAAAACTAAGAAACTAAACTTACAGAGCTGTATATGATGACCTGAATTGACTAAATTGCTTAAGCTCCAATTGATAAAGCTTCCATATCTCAAACAACAACTGTTACGCAGATGACTTCATTAGACTAGAAACTTTAATACAAAAAGACAGTAAAAGAAAAATAATAGATACCTTACTCAATTGCCTCAAGATCTTCAAGTCTTTCTTCAACAGTTATTGGTAATGCTGAACCTTTAATCCAATCTTGGGTGCACAACAAAGCCTTGGTGATAGATTGTGTCAAAGAGCTTCTAAATGTATCAAGCAGAACTAAAGGTGCATTATGAAGAAACAAAGGTTATAGGAATTGATAGTACATCACGTGCCATCAATGCAACTAAACGATAAGTTGAAACTTTTCCTTTCCACCAATCCAAGATATAAAGATTTGCAACATCATCCTCAACATCATCTTGTAAGTATCTCTCTAGATCACTCATGTCTTCCGGATGGTCTTTCCTCTTTAAAAGGTTAGCAAATCCTTCTCTCCTCCCTACACAATTGCTTGCATTTTTAGCAATTTTTGCCATATCCTAAACTAACACATTTGTGGGTGCTTCAACATTCATGGAAGAAATAAAATCTGCCTTGTATTTTTTATGAAGGCGTGACATGAAATCTACTGCTTGTCCAACCAGAGTCTTCACCTTATCATCATCGAAATATTTCTTTAGCATCCACTGTACATAATGCAATTTATTTCTAGGATCACACTAGTGCAAGTACTAAGATTTGGTTAACATCTTCAATCTTACAGTACTTCTCAAACTTCTCATTCATCAATTTAGCCATGGCCAAAACATCGGCATCCTCACTCTTCATATGCTTATCAAGAAGATCTTTTGTTTGTGTTGATTCATCCATGTATGTGATAGAAGTCATGTACCTAGAACCAGAGACATGGTTTGTGATATCATAAAATTCTTCTAGAAAGACATGTAAAGAAACCAACTTCCTCCAATCACAATCCTTGACATGATCAACATGCTTTACATAAAATGAGTCTTTATCCTCTAATCTTTCAAAGGCTGTCTTGAATGCCATCGCTGAATCTATCATGAGATAACTTGAATTCCATCTTGTTTTAACATCTAAAGACAAGTACCTCTTTGATACGATATCTTCTTCTTCAGCAATTTTTTTAAAATTCTTGTAGACGTGAAGGAGAAATTCTCACATATTTGACACTTCGACGAAGGCTCCTAATTGACAGGACCCGCCCCGGTTTTCACCCTGAAATCCGAAGAGGCCCTGCGGGGCCCACTTTAGAAGAAATTCTACCAAAAATTTGACAGAACTTCCCCTAAAAATGGACAACCCAAAACCTGTAGAAAAACATCCACACTTCTAAATCATCCATCCTTATTCTCCTGGAGCCACCCTGCTCCCTATATCACAACATCTCACATATCTCATTTCATAAACAATTCTGAATTTAAGAATATTAATCTCATAGGTTATCAGAGCAATCTAATATACAGGCGTACAAGAGAAAAGAAAACAAGATGAACGACCAATACTTTTATAATGCGGAAGCTATGACAGCTATGCCTCAACCCCAAGTACGCTCGACCTCAAGCTAAACTGGCCTGCAAACTGGGCATTTAAAACCGAAGGGCCCAGGGGAAAACATTTAAAATCCGTTAGAGTGAGTAGACGAAAAATAAGTAATTTCAAATGAATAAGTAAAACTTAATGGTTTCCCAAGTTATTCTCTAAAACCTCGCATGCAGTAACAATCTTGAAAACACTCTTAATCATCCTCTTTACTGAAATCTCAATCACGTAACAAGAACATCTTGAAACCTCTTAAAATCTCATCTTCAATCCTTATAAAAACATCCTTTTCATGAGGCTCGTTTGATGACTAGAAAGGACTGCTGTCTAGTCATCTCATGCCATCTAGGAGGGACTGCCACCCAGATGACGCATCGGAAGGGACTGCCAACCGGGATAGGAGGCGGTGGATAGATGGGACTGCCAACTAGCCACATGTAGTAGACGGGACTGCCGACTAACCACAGGTAGTAGACGGGACTGCCGACTAGCTACCTCATGTCATCTGGAAGGGACTGCCAACGAGGTGACGCATCAGATGAGACTGCCAACCGAGCTGTAGTCTGGAAGGGACTGCCAACCAAACTATTACCTAGAAGGGACTGCCAACTAGGTAAGATACGCATGCGCCAAAACTGGCCTCCTTAATAAACTGAATAGCCTCCTCAAGAACTGAACATAACCTCTTTCAATCATTTGCTTTCGGAAAGAAACTCGATATTACCTCAATAAATCAATAATAATTCACCGAAAGCATAACTCAGTAATAACTCACTAACTCAATCCTCGATATCTCAATAAATCCTCGAAAGCATAATCACATACTCTATAATTCAATAATTGCTTTCGGAAAGAAAGCTCCATCTAACCCAAGTCTGATAAGTGCGGAATTCAAAACCCAATAAATCTCGATAAATCAATCATGCTCAAATATTTGCTAAATCCCTCGCACTCGTATATCTTCATAAAAACTGATATTCGAAAACAATAATTCTCATAATATTTTTCCGAATCAGTCACTTCCCGAAAATCATTTCCCAACTCAATAACTCATGAATGACTATCTCAAAAATCTACTAAAAGCCCTCGGGAAGGAATTTCAATACTAATCTCGTAATCCATAAATAAATCTCGATAAACTAAATCTCAAATATTCAAAACATAATTAAATCTCAATTGGAAGAAATAATAATAATACTGCATGCGGAATTAATTTAAAAACAAATGTCCACTCACAGTACTATTTAGGCGACCATGCATACGAGTTCCTTCGTCGAGCAATAGCTCGGTACATCGCCCTGTACACAATTATATTCCGTGAATAGTTATTCGACAAATTAATACGATTCCTAAAATCAATTCCTCATAATTACATCTCCACTTCTCCTTGGATGCAACCCAAATTATACCACTAATACCAATTCGTTAATTTAAAGGTTCCAAGGCAGAACCGAGAGATATCCGACGGTCGGATTCTCGTAATTCGATAATCGAAACCCTAAACTTCAAAAATTCATAATTAAATCCAAGCTTTTCCAAAATTCACCAAACTTCACATACAAGCTCTATGATAATTATAGAATTTAACTAGCCAGAAATTGAAATTAAAAAGCTACCCTAGCCACCGCTACCGCCGCCCACAGTGGCGGCACCGCCGCCACCGCCACCAGCTCCGATGGCCACCAAACTTTGGCAGCATCACCTACTCAACGGACCCAATAATTCTTTCAACTGTAACCAAGTTAGAAAATGAGCGGAAGTACCTCAACAATTAAGGAGAAGCTTGAACTCAAACTGTGAATAGTGACCGTAATCTTCCAATCGTCGATTCTTCCTCTACACTGCAAATCGTGGCTCAAGGCTAGGGGCAACATGATCCTTGGGAAAAACCGCTCCTTCGACGCTGGTTTGGTGGCCGGAGACGGCCGGAAAAGGAAGATATCGGTGTTGACCACTCTGCTACAGTGAAACTTCAAGGACCCGATGCGTCATTTTCCGGCCAAGTCGCCGTGAGTTACCGCCGTGGGGAGGTTGGGTAGGGGTAGAGGAGTCGACCGGTGCTGCTTGTTCGCTCCGAGGTGGCCGGAAGAGGGAGATGGCCGGAGTTGCAGAGAGAGCCGAGGAGAGGAAGAAAATCGCGGGAGAAAGAGAGAAAAGAGAAAAAAAAGAAAACTTACCGGCCACAGTAACTTTTTCAAATTTATACTACTTACCATGAACAGTAATTTTCACATTTTCGCTTATAACTTCCACATACGAACTCCGATTTTTACGCACCACATGTGCACGCGCTCAGTTTAACATCCTCTACGACTTCCATGAAGAACATTTTCCCAAATTTTGACCCGAACAAAAAGTCAACTTTTAGGGCCCCCTAAAATGTCGAAACGGAGCCAAAAAGTAAATGTAAATGTCGTTTACCCATCGAAAAACTTGTAAACTGGTAAATTCGGGTTCGGGACGTCACACTAATAATGAATTTAGCCTCATCTAAGCTAGCTTGAACAACAAGATTCATTACATGTGCAAAGCATCTAACATGAAAGAATTCACCATCCAAGATTAATTTCCTTGTTGGTGATTGACAACATAGGATTTAATGATCCGAATAGTAGTGAGGTATAGTCCACTAGATTGACTCATTAGTTTCTCTAAAATGCATTTCCTTCCACATTCATTAGAGGTAATATAAATGTATTCGGCTTTATTCTCACAGTGGGTTTCTAAATGATAACCGTTGGCACGAATATCTTTGAAACTTAACAAGGTTTGATTAGCTTTTGGTGCATATAGAGCATTTGTGACTTTAAACATTGTGCCATTAGGCAGCAAAAATTTGGTAGTTCCTCGCCCTTTTATTACTTGTGATGATCCAATCATCGTAGCCACAAAGGAATAGGCTATTAATTCAATGAATAATTGCCTATTCCTTAATATGGTGTGGGTAGTCTCATTATCAACTAAGCACTCAAGTTCTCCTCGATTCATTCCTACAAGTAAATGGAAGGTATTATTAAATAATTCAAAAATATATATCTCATATTCTTTAGAGTATTTCAATTTAGGTAGAATGATAATCTTTTCATTCTAATAAATTTTCTTGATTTTTCAAGATGTATTGCTTTACATCTTTATAGTGCTATTTTGAACCATGTATATATGTGTAGTAAATAAAAGCGAATAAATTCAATGCTTTAGAATAAAATCTGAAATTTATTAATAAGCCAATGATAATCAAATCATGGTCTTGTTCAGAAATCTAATTCATCAAACCATTATTTAAATAGATTTTAAGACCAAACAATAGTCTAATTAAACAAAATGAGGCATTATACCTTAACAACTGTCTTCGAAAAATAAAATAAATAAATAAAGCAGATCAGTCATAATCTAGAGCATCCATTGACTGAGTAAGTTCCTTGTTGCCATTGAAGTCTGCAATTGTGAGGTTGACGTTTGGGTCATGGCCTCCTTCTTCCATATAGTGGTGAGCCTCTTATTCTTTAGACTCCCTATACCTCTTGTAAGTGGCTACTACTCTGTTGCTTGCTTGGCAGTTCTTGTACCAATGCCCAATAACTCCACACCTATAGCATGGTTCATTGCCAACTCTTTCCTTTTTGACTGAAGGGTTCTTGGGTGCCTTTTGCACCTTATTTCCATGACCACTTGGGCCAGCACCACCATCTTCGCGCCATACATTAGGAGGGCCTCCACGGCCCATACTACGACCCCCATGTCCCTTTCCACGTGGTTCATTGTTTCAATGTGGGTAGGAATTAGCACATCCAACCCCCTTTGCATTGGGGTTTTTTCCACCTTTCACCTTGTCATAATTAGCCTCAGAAATTTTCTTTGTCCCAATAGGCCTGACATTTTTGTTCAAAAGAACCTCATTATGCCTCTCAGCTACTTGCAGTAGGTTGATCAGCTTATTAAAGGTTGTGATTCTTTTGTTGTCATACTCTAGCCTACATTGGTTCGCTAGTATAAGTGCTGAAGTATGAAAAGTGGAAAGAGTCTTCTGGATCATATCATATTCTGTGAGTTCCTTTCCACAGAAATTGAGACGTTTCTTTAGGCGCAACATGTCCATGTTGAAGTCATTGACCCTTTTGTAGTCAAGCAAGTGGATTTCATTCCAATGAACAGTCAGTTCTAGGAGCAAAGATTCGTGAATGTTCTCAAAACGCCCCTTAAGGGCATCCTATAGTTCTTTGGGTGTCTTCAATTGAAGGTACTCGCAGCGTAGGCTAAGATCAATATGTCGCCTTAGAAACATTAAGGCACTTGCTTTCACTTTGTTAGACGGTGCATCATCTTTAGGGTCGGTAGGAGTTTGGATGGTGGCAGTGTAGTCTTTTGCCACAAAGGTGACGATTGTACTCAAGTCCTTCTGAGTCCAAAATATCAAGCTCAGGTCGAGTTGGATCAACCATCTACATAAATAAGAGAGAAGATATATAAATTACGCAGTCATAAAGACATCAACGTGAATTATTTTCCAAGGATATGAATTAGATTTCAAGACCAGGATTTGTAATGGTCACATTTTTTCGATGCTATGTGAAAATACTTTATCACGATAATTATGTATTTATAATGTGCATGAATTTTCATTATCTGGGCAAAACTCAATTTATATATAACTTGCTAAATAAGACAATTATAGAAGGTAGTAACATAAAATTATAGGACATGCTCAAATTTCACAAATAATATAATACAAAATATATGAAACACATAATAATAGCAATAATATAGCATGCTCAAATTTCTACGAATAATAAAAAATAAATAAAATAACAAGGCATGCTAAAAAGATCAATATTATCTAACTATACATGCTCAAAAGCTCTAATTGTAAATAATTAAACGGAAAAATTTTAGTTTACTACCCTGTGGTTTGCACTCAACATCATGTTAGTCCCTGCTCTTTCAAATTGATCAGCAACACCCCCATGCTTTCAATTTCAATTAGTCGTTCCCAAATTTTTCTGAGACATCCAAATCAGACGTTAAGTGGTGAGCTGGTAGCGACAAAGTCAGCAAGTGGGCCCACAGAAAGGGGTAAAGTCGACATTCCACTTAATTTCCACCCAAACTCATAACATCAGGAAATTTCCAGTTTTTCACTCAAACCAAATAAAAAAAATTACAATTAACAACTATAAATTTAAGCTTGCTAATCATCTTAGACCAAACAAAAAGCTATCATTAGATCAATTATGCAACATAGTTGGTACAAGAAGAGATAGAGAAAAATGGGTGGGATTGCTATGATATATATGGGCTTTGGTAGAAAAACTCAAAGCCAAGAAGGTGCAGAAGACCAAATGGTAAAAAGTGGAGGCGTTCAAATGAAGCATACCAAGATTTCAAGTACTGTGAGAAGCATGTACACCAAGCGAATTACCTAATAGTAGACTTCTTCCCATCTTCTCCAATTGATGAGTTTTGAAACAAGACCTGTAACTTTCTTTTGAAAGAAATACCCAGATTTCAAGTACTGTGAGAGGCATATACACCAAGCAATTCTCATGAACCAACCAGGAACAAATTGAGTTTCAAAAATTTGAATTGAGGTATATGGTGAAGAACCCATATTGGGTGTAGAAGATGGCTATATCTGACAAAATTCAAACAACCCAAATCCAAATGAACAACACAGAGCATAAAAGTGTTCAATTTCCTTTCGATTGAAGGATACACATCGAGAGAAATCCTTGAACTCAATAGCAATTCACGACCAACAAAAATAACCCAATAACAATTACCCAAATCAAGCAATTACCGCCATGAAAAAACCAAAAACAAAATGATCCAAGTGGAAGTCGAAGTCGCTCAAACTTGAGTTTCTTGGTTCCGTCATCTTCACCGGAGTCAAAGTCGGAGTCGGAGTCGGCGAATGAACCATAGAGAAATCAAAGAAACAATCTTTGCTAACCCAAATCGACGACAATTGACAAATAAGGCTTTGGAAAATCTGACCAAGTTGAAAGAGTTGACTCTTCTGGAGGCAGAAAGGATATTGTGAAATGCACTAGAAAGATCTCTAATAGATTAGAAACAGACCCAAATAGAATGGAGGAGGTCTTCTTCTTCAAATCCGAGCGTGCAAGCCGAGCCGGCGCAGGCGGTGAAGAAGTTCAGCGAGATTGAAGAGGTGGAACAACCAGATGACGAGGTGACGATCGGAACTCAACATATTTGGGTCGGAGGTCCGAGCTGCAGTTCGGTCTGGGTCAAAGATAGATGTAGGGCAGGGCTTGTCGCGAAGGAGCCAAGATAAATTTGGGTTTTTTTTTTTTTTTTTTTTTGAGTTTGGGTGGAAATTAAGTGAAATGTAGAGTTTACCCCTTTCTGTGGGCCCACTCGCTGACTTTGTCGCTGCCAGCTCACAGCTTAATGTCTGATTTGGATGTCTCGGAAAAATTTGGGCACGGCTGATTGAAACTGAAAGCATAGGGGTGTTGTTGATCAAATTGAAAGAGCAGGGACTAACATAATGTTGAGTGCAAACCACAGGGTAGTAAACTAAAATTTTTCCTAATTAAATTTACCAGAGTATGAAATTATATAAATAAAAGAGAACATACTTGGTTACGAGAAAACAGAATGATCCTAGCACATGCGCGTGTTGATGCAGGCGTGCGTAGAAATGTTTTTTGGGCTTCTGTTGGGCCTGCTAATTTGGTGGGCTGAGAAGCTGCGTCGCTCGGATGCTGGTGTGGCACGCAGGGAACAAGACTGTTGCAACACGTGGGCTAGGTCAGAACGGCGTCTCAGCTTGAGCTAATGAGCCAAGGAGTCGATGCAGATCTAGTGGGTTCTGTGCTCTGAGTTAAGCCATGCAGCTTGGCTTGACGAGGAAAGACATGGTGCGGCTTGGCTTGACAGATTTGGGTTTTTTGTTTCTTCCTTTGGTGTCGAGGGGAAAAAGAAAAAAAATCTAGGTTTTTTTTCTCTTTTTTTCTTGGTTATTGGTTCTGAGCGTGCTGATAACGTGTACAAGTAAAATGGGGAAATTCGTCTACTCATTTCATTAGATAGTCCCTTTATATTGGGTGAGGATTACAATGGTAGTAGCAATTACAGTAATGACAATAATGGATGATTGAGTTGTAACCGCTAATTCTCTAATTCTCTCTTCGTCAGTTACTTTGACAAAGGCACATAACGTATTTTTCCTTTAACAAATCTATATTTTAAAATTAATTTGATGCCACATCATTTGTCCAATCATCATCTAATATGTTGTCATCATTCACAAAATTAATTTGAGCCATTGAATGCTTTTAATCTTAAACGCTTAGAAGAAATGTAAAAATTGTGTAAGCTTATATGTCCCAGGATCCAGTAGTTAGTATGTATTTGCATTGCATATTTACTTTTGAATTGAAACAATTGTCTAATTCAAGTAACAATATACATTTTGTGGGGCAAGGCTCATTATGTCTCCCCTACTAGAACTGCTTTTTCTTGCTTGTTAATCAAATGACTCACATTATTAGATATCTTTCGTTAAGAGTTCAATTATTTTTCTGATTTTTTTATGACAACCTTTTTAAACATTATATTGGTAAAGATGTAAAAATAAATCGTAAATGTGTTTTAACAAGTGTTATGCAATTGAGATATTTCATTAAAATAGAGTAGATTTTGTCAAACTTTTAATAAAAAATTTTCTTAGTTGCTAAGGTAAATTTAACCTACCTCAATTTTAATTTGTGCTGCAGTCCCTGATTTTATGTATATGCTACAACCATATAGTAGAAATTTTGAAAATATAAATACATCATCATTGCCTCAAGTAGGGGTCATCATTTGGCCCTTCGGCCCTAAGCTCGCCTGACCCATAGGGCCGAAGCCCTACCCGGCCCTTGCATTAGAGCGGGCCAGCCCGACCCTTTCTCAAATAGGGTAGGATAAGGGCCATGCAATTGAAACCTGGCCCGGCCCTCTAGGCCCGCCCGTTTAAGCCCTAATATTTTCTATTTTTAAAATAAATTTATATTTTTTCTGTAATATACAATTTATCTCTTTTTTGGTAATTGATTTCGTAAGCTTTATTTTCTTTAATTCCTGTTTCCTTTGTTAAATAAAAATTAATTTAGAGATTTAAAGAGATAGTTAATTAAATATAACCTCATTAACTAATATTTATAAATGTTATAACTTATAAGTTAATCTCAAAATATATATATATATATATATATATATTAAATATGATCAACAAAAAACAATGAGTCTTATATTGCCTATATGACCATGGAGCCACATTTTAAGGAAAAAAGAATAATGTGTTTCTTTTTGTTAAACAAATTAAAGCCCTTTTAGGCCAATTTCGGCCCTATTTGGAAGGTCGGTCCGACGCGGCCCGTTTGACCCCAGTGACTTGGGCTTTTCGGGCGGGTAAGAATTAGCATATTTAAGCCTCAGTCCTACCTTACCCAGTCCTAAATTTTGTTGACTTTAACTAGACCCGACCCGGCCCTACTCTAAGTCTTAAAATTTAGCGTAAGGCCTGTCCTAGCCCGGCCCATGATGACCCCTAGCCTCAAGTCTTTTCAATCCCACTTTAAAACCTGAAACCCAGCACCTAACACCCCACATATTCTCTCACTGCCAAAGACTCGAGCTAGGGACATGGAGAATGAGAATGGTTATTCGCATCAGAAATGGAATTTCCGAGCGAATGAAGAACTGAACACTGCCTCAATCTCCGTCCGTGGTGTTCTCAACACGTTAGCAAAGAATCTCAACTCCGACGATCGACGGTCCACCATTATGCTGGGCCGCGGAGACCCGACTGAGTTTGCATCATTCTGGACGGCTCCTCCCGCCGCTGATGCCGTCTCAGAGGCCCTCCAATCCTTCAAGTTCAACTCTTATTGTCCTACCGGCGGTGTTTTCGCAGCAAGAAGGTATGTCTTGTCAACTCTTCAACTCTGTGAGCCCTCATCATCATCTTTTTTGCACAAGCACAACCGTCTATGGTGGCTCGAACGCCGCTGAAACGGAGAGTTCGACCATGAATGAGCACTTGTTTTCTTTTCTTTTCTTTCGGGAAACAATTAAGGAATCTCCAAACCATTATGAAAAATTGAAATTAATTAAGGAATCTAATGGCATCCATTTCTTCATAACTTTGTCGTACTTGGTACTTTATTTATTACACTATATATCTGACTAACATACGTGCCTGTGGGTCTTGATTCTCATTCTATTGTTCAGTGATTATTATACTACTCGTACATTTTAACGTATGTCTCTTCCATATATATATATATATATGTAATATAAGCATATATATAACAAACATACAGATATGCATCAAATAAAAAAATTAAAAAAAATAAAAACAAACATAAAGGTAGAGGCAGTAGCCAATTTCAGTTTTGATACATATAAATGTTTATGAATATAATACAGACAACTACTCTTGAGTGAGTCGTGACTGTAGCTAGGAGCCACTAAATATGGCAAAAGACTATAGATTTTGGCACATGTATGAATTATAAAGTAGACAACACAGATTGCATTAAAAAAAAAAAACGACACATAAAGGTCGAGGCAGAAGCCAATTTCAGTTTTGTTACATATGAATGAATATGAATATAATACAGATAACTACTCGTGAGTGAGTCATGACCCACAAATGTAGGAGCCAACCGAGCTAGCTAGGAGCCACCAAATATGAATTTGCTACATGAATGAACTGCAAAGTTGACAGCACAGATTAAAAAACAAGACAAGTCTAAGCTATTTTGTATTTAGTTATCGAAAAACATTCTCTAATACTAGTTGTTGCAAGTCTTGCACGTCATTGAAATGTGACCCATATAGTAGTCTCTCGTAATTACTAGTAAGAGCGATGATTATATTGACAAGTCTAAGGTATTTTGTAAGACAAGTCTAAGGTATTTTGTATTTAGTCATCGAAATTACTAGTAAGACAAATCTAAGGTATTTTGTATTTAGTCATCGAAAAACATTCTCTAATACTAGTTGTTGCAAGTCTTGCACGTCATTGAAATGTGACCCATATAGTAGTCTCTCGTAATTACTAGTAGAGCGATGATTATATTGACAAGTCTAAGGTATTTTGTAAGACAAGTCTAAGGTATTTTGTATTTAGTCATCGAAATTACTAGTAAGACAAGTCTAAGGTATTTTGTATTGACCCATATAGTAGTCTCTCGTAATTACTAGTAAGAGCAATGATTATATTGACCCAAAAAAATATTATAGTGAGTGACTGGTAATTAATTCATATCAATAAAAAATTCAAGGGAAAATAGTTGTTAAAATTCATATCCATGAAGTAATTGTAGAATACCAGAAATAACTGCAGCAAATAGCTGCGGGAAATATGTTTGCAACAACAAAATGGAAACAAGAATAACTCACACAAATCTAACTAACCGAGAGAGAAAATTTTGGAAAAGGATTTTGATATCCCAAACACTGCTACTACTATTTTGCCGAAATACAAGAGGCACAGCCTTATATGCGTGTGCAGCAACAACAAAGGGTTTTTGAAAACAACAGTGGCTCTGAGGCCAAAGACACAGCATGCTAAAATTACTTCACGCCAAAGAGACAGCAACCTAGAAGACTCCACCTAGTCAGAGCACTCTAGACACACCATCACACTACCACACTTAACTAGGCAACTATCAGCAAGAGAGACAATTAAAATAAGCTTGGTTTATTTTCCAACAGCCTCCCTTAAACCAAGCTCATTGTACTTCATCATTCCCATCATTCTCTTAAGCTTCAGAAAGGCATCTGCTTTAAGGGACTTTGTGAAGATATCAGCAGCTTGATCTTTGGATCGACAAAAGTGAACTTCAACCTGTTTCTCATTCACCAAGTCACGAATATAGTGAAACTTCACATGAATATGCTTGGTTCTTCCATGAAACACTGGGTTCTTTGACAGTGCAATAGATGCCTTGTTGTCACAAAAGATCTTTGTAGGAAATTCTTGTTCCTGCTGTAGGAAGCTAAGCATTCGACGCAGCCATACTGCTTGAGTAGCACAACTCGTTGCTGCGGTGTATTCTGCTTCTGCAGTAGAAAGAGTCACCACTTGTTGCTTCTTTGATGACCAAGAGAAAACTCCAGAACCAATGTGAAAACAATATCCTGAAGTGCTTTTTGCATCCTCAGAATCACCACCCCAATCACTATCTGTATAACCAATAAGCTCAATTGGACAATTTGCAGAGTAAAAGATACCATCACCTTGAGTGCCTTTGATATACTTCAAGATCCTTTTTGCTGCCATCAAATGAGATTGTCGCGGTGACTCCATGAATCTACTAATAAGCCCAACACCAAATGTAATGTCTGGTCTAGTGTTAGTCAGATAACGCAGACTTCCAACCAACTGCTTGTAGTGAGTAGGATTCACAAGTTCTCCAGAGCCATCCTTTTCCAACTTTAATCTTTCTTGAACTGGAGTGAGAGCTGGATTGCAAGACTCCATCTTGAACCTTCTGAGAACATCTCTTGCATACTTCCTCTGTGAAATAAAGATTCCCTGCTCAGTTTGCAACACCTCAATACCAAGAAAGTAAGACATTAGACCCATGTCAGTCATCTCAAATTGAGAAGTCAAGGCCTCCCTGAATTCAGCTATCAAGTTTGTGTTGCTGCCGGTAATTATGAGATCATCTACGTACAAACACACAATGACAACTTCTCCCTGCGGGTTAGTTTTGACATACAAGGTGTGCTCATAAGGACACCTGAGAAAATCATGCTCCATAAAATAACAATCAATTCTAGTGTACCATGCCCGTGGTGCTTGCTTCAGGCCATATAAAGCCTTTTTCAACTTATAGACCATGTCAGCTTGGCCTTCCTTTACATATCCTGTAGGCTGGTCAACATACACCTCTTCTTCAAGATTTCCATTCAAAAAGGCAGACTTAACATCCATTTGGAATATTTTCCAAGAATTTTGAGCAGCAAGAGCAACAATCATTCTCACAGTATCAAGTCTAGCAACTGGAGCAAAAACTTCAAGATAATCAATACCTGGCTTTTGTTTGTAGCCTTTCACCACCAATCTCGCCTTGAAACGATCTACTTCTCCATCTGGCTTGTACTTTGTCTTGTATACCCACTTAACTCCAATGGGTGTTTTTCCCTCATGAAGAGAAGTCAACTCCCACGTATCATTTTTCTCAAGGGAGTGTATTTCTTCATTCATCACCTTCAACCAATGTTGATGCTGGCAGGCTTCATCAAATGTGAGGGGATCACAATCAGCATAAAGAGCAAAATTCACAATTTCTTCATCAGATGCTTCATTGTCATTACTGATGTGATAGTCTTGGAAACGTGCTGGCAATCGGTGATTACGTCGTGGGCGACCAGATTCTTCTTCATGAGATGTTTGAGCTGCGGGGATTTGAACTGAAGATTGTACTGCAGGGATTTGAACAGCAGTAACTCCTGGAGATTGAATTGCTGGGACATCTTCTTGTTGGACTTGAAATTCGTCATCGATTTGAATAAATGCTCCTGTTGTGCTTTCTTTTGAAGACCAATCCCACTTGCTCTGCTCATCAAAGATAACATCACGACTGACAATCACTTTCTCCGTCTTGGGATTATACAGCTTATATCCCTTTGTAACATTGCTGTAGCCAATGAAGATGCATTTTTCGGCCTTGTCATCAAGCTTCTTTCGAATATGATCAGGTACATGTGCATATGCAATGCATCCAAACACCCTCATATGTTGGATATTTGGCCTCCTTCCACTCCATACTTCATAAGGAGTTCTTCCATCAACACTGGTGCTGGGAGATCTGTTCAGAATATATACTGCACAAGCGACGGCTTCTGCCCACAAATACTTTGGCAAACTTTTAAGTTTCAGCATACATCTTACCATATCCATGATGGTTCTGTTCTTTCTCTCCGCTACACCATTTTGCTGCGGTGTGTACCGGGCAGTCAATTGATGCTTAATTCCATTCTTCTGCAAGAAATCGTCACACACAATATATTCCTGCCCTCTATCAGTTCTCAGCACTTTGATTTTCTCCCCACTCTGTTTTTCAACATAGGCCTTAAAGCTCTTGAATGTATCACATGCCTCCGATTTATTCTTCAATATGTACACCCAGGTCTTCCTGCTGAAATCGTCAATGAAAGTGACAAAGTACTTTCCACCACGATGAGAATGGACTTCAACACTGCACAAATCAGAATGAATAATCTCCAGCAGCACTCTTGCTCTATAGACCTTCCTTTTAGGAAAAGGATCTCTGTGCTTCTTCCCGATCACACAAGTCTCACATACTTGATTTGGAATAGAAATTGGAGGCAAACCAGAGACTAAATTCTTTCGAGCAAGCAAGTTTAGGCTATTGAAATTTAAATGCCCAAAACGCATATGCCATAACCAATTATCTCCAGCAGTAGAAGAGCTAAAGCAAGGTAAATCCTCACAGCCAACATATAAAGGAAACAGACGATTTTGGGTCATGTTTACCTTAGCTAATAGCCTTTGCTGTGGGTCTTTGATGGTGAAGACCCCTCTGTAGATCCTCATATCATATCCCTTCTCAGACAGCTGCCCCACACTTAGCAAATTGTGGCGAAGACCAGGTACATAATACACATCAGATATGCTATTGTTCTGCCCTTCTTTTAACTTGATAGACACTTTGCCTTTCCCATTCACGGGCATCTTTGCTGCATTGCCAAATGTGATTTCTGATGTTATGGACTCGTTTAGTTCAGCAAACAAGTCCTTATGGCCACACATATGGTTGCTACAACCTGTATCCAAGAACCACTTAGTTTTTTCTCGACCATTCACAGCATTAAAAGCCAGCAGCAAATTCTCTTCATTATCAGCATCATTCTCTGCAATCTTGGCATGGAACTCATGACTCTCTGACCTCCATTTCTGATTGCACTCTGTTTTGTAGTGGCCATACTCCCTGCAATTAAAACACTGAACCCTGGACTTATCACGTGGTTGGCTCCAAGTGTAGCCTCTTCCTCTTCCTCTTCTTGCTCCAAATCGGGGATTCGATCCTCTCTTGTAGCTTGAATTCTGGTTTCTTATTTCACGGCGGTAGCCTCCCTCAACGCGGTAACCTCCTTCACTGCGGTGCGTCAAGTTTCTCTCCTTCTTCAAATTCAATTGAGTCTCTAATGCTTCTTCGATTGCAACCTCTGACTTCTTGATAGGCGCATTTTAATGTGATATTTTAATAGTTAATTCCTCACATTTTGCTTAGTTAATTCCTTAACTGAATCGATTTTTAATTCAATTTCTATTTTTAGGTACATTGGAGTAAATGAAGGTGAAATGAGCGTTAGGTCCATAATTACCTGGAAATGATGGAGAAAAATGGAAATGTACTAAAAGATCAATTTTACACATATTCCTACTCCGGCTAGGAGAAACCAAGCCAAGCAAAGAAGAAGGAGCGGCCACCTGACCAAATGAACTCGAAATGAGCTGAAACTCTCCAGATCCATTCTAGACACCCAAAGGATCATTTCTTATGAAGAGTTCCAGAGAAAAATATGAGTGGAAGGCCTTCAAACAATCAGCCCAATTTTCTACAGAAGTAAAACCGGAAAACTGGACCTGTAAGAGGTCCAGCAGCATTTTCGGCCCAACCACAAGGAATAAAGCTCTGAAAATTTGTGAGGATGATATACACTCATAGTGGAACATTTTTTATGAAGAAGTTGAAGGCTCATTCTGAATTTTTGATGGAGAAATAATTGAAGGAATAAAGGGGAAGAAACTGACCTGAAAACAGCTCAACACCACATATTCATGTTTCCCACCCATATGAAGAAAGCATTTCTTTTTCCTTGGATACAATTTTTCTACCCTAAAAGATCATCATCACTTCCACATTTCTTCACCTTCATGCTTTGCTTTCATCATTACCTCATCTTTTACATATTTTACAAACCACTCTCATACTCCACTTTCATTATTTTTCTTCATCTCATCATTTCACTCTTCTTTTTATTCCCTATTTAAACACCTTCTCCTCTCACTCTCAATCACCAATTCCTTCATCCATCTCATCTTCTTTGTCTCACCATTTCCTTTCCATTTTCCTTAGGCACCATTTCCTACACACATTCCTTCATCCATTTCATCTTCTTGTCTCACCATTTCCTCTCCATTTTCCTTAGTCACCATTTCCTTTCCATTTTCCCACACCAATTCCTTCATCCATTCCATCTCCTTGTCTCACCATTTCCTCTCCATTTTCCTTAGTCACCATTTCCTATATACATTCCTTCATCCATTCCATCTTCTTTGTCTATCCATTTCCTTTCCATTTTCCCACACCAATTCCTTCATCCATCTCATCTTCTTTGTCTCACCATTTCCTCTCCATTTTCCTTAGTTACCATTTCCTACACCAATTCCTTCACCCATTCCATCTTTTTTGTCTCTCCATTTCCTTTCCATTTTTCTTTCCATTCTCTAGTTCTTAGTTCTGCATTTTTAAGCAAAGAGAAGAAGAGAAGAAGAAGCCATGAAGCCTCCTAGCAGCCATCATCCACCTTGTGCCGTGATAGTGAAGTCTTGCTTTAAAGATTCAAGATCAACGTCTCAAGCTCTTCATCATCCACTCCCTTCATGGTGTAATTCTATCTTTTTCCTTGTAATTTCTTTTGGTTTTCTTTGTTTAGATTTGTAGAACTATGAATTCTAGTTAACAAATAATGTTAAGGGCAAAGTTTAAAGCCCGTTTATATGTTTTGAGATAAAGTTGTGATTTCTATATGTTGATTTTTATGTTGCTTATGTGGGTTTGTTTAATTAAATTTGCATGATAGAAAACTTTTGTATTTTAATCTTATTTGGTTGCAAACACTTAGGGTTTTGATATGAATGGTGCTAGGTTTAAGAACATGAAATCGACTTTTCGTTTTGTGTAAACTTGAATCAAAGTAGTAAAGGTTTTGTGCAAAGACCGAATTTAATTAAAGAGGATTGCAATTAGGTGGACTTTTCCATACTAAGTTGTACACTTGAGTTGATAGCCTTTCTCTATGTCTAATGCGTTGAACATGTCATGATTGACTAGCTTTCTAGGGCTTGATTGCATGTTTGATAGGATTAATCTATGTGCTTTCGCTTAGGTTAATTAGCATTGAAAAGTAAAATATGGGAAATCATTTGCTTTCGAATGTTTCACATGATCAACTCCTCTCTCATGACATTTAAAATCAACTATAGGAATTGTAATTGGATTTCTTACATATGGATGTGGTTTTGATCTTTGTTCCTTGCGATCCACCCTTGTATATATGTTTTTACATTTTCTTTATTTTATTTATCTTAATTTTCAATTCTATAATTCTTAAACCCCCTCCCTTTTTATTTTATACAATTGTATATATTTATATTCTTTATTTTATTTTTGTAAATAATACTTTTCTTTATTTGTTTCACAATTACAAGTGTACCCTCAATCCCCGGATAGAACGATCCCTATTTGCTTATACTACTAACGATATTTCAGGGTTAAATTGCGCGCTTGCTTTCAGGCGCGTCAATTTTTGGCGCCGTTGCCGGGGATTGAAAAATCACTTGCTAAATTGTGTCATTTATTGTATATATTTGTTGTTTATAAATTGTTTAAAACTTAGTTTAAATTAACTAGGATATTATTTATATTATTGAACACGAATTTTAATTGTAGGTTGTAAATTGAGAGGAATAGGTGAAGTCTCTTTTGTTAATATTGGCCTAAACCCCTTATTGGTACCTAGCTCAGGTCTCTTAAGGTTGAGGGCGGCCTTTATTAACACTTGTTGAACTGTCTTCACACTTATGAACTTTTACATCTTAGTAAGTATAGCCTATGTGGAATGGTGTCTAGGAAGGGGACAACGTTCATGACGGGTTTTTGAATCCAGAAGTGCTTGCAAATGGGCCTAAACCACTATGTGGGAGTAGCTCATGCCAAAATGGATTTTTCCTCTCTTGTTCGTCCTCCCCCACCTGGCCATTTCAGTAAGGTTGCCCAAACGATTTAAAAGGGAGTTTGTGTCTAGGCGACTATACTTGGGCCGCACGTCCACTTGATTTGCCGCTTGGAATTTGATTCGATATCAATAATGTTTATAATAAAAGAAATACTTGTGAATACTCTATACGTGTAAATTATTTTGTTGTTTCACACTTTAAACTTGTAAAAATATTTTTCACGTTTTATACTCACTTGAGTACTTAACTTGTGTCTTATGTACAATATACTTGTTAATTATACTTGTAGTTTGTAATTAATATTTATACTTGTTTTTATTTTGTATTTCTTTGTTAATTATAGTTACTAACTTTATTTAATGTAGGTACCGTCTGGCTGCAAGACGTAAAATACAAGCGCTACTTGGGAGGCAACCCAATACAGAATATAATCAGATTTGCTTTCTCTTTCCCTATTTCTTTTTATTTTTCAATTTTTCTCTATTGTTTTTATTTTAGGATTTGTTTTCGTAAATGTCTTCTATCTATGCTTACTTATTTCATTGCATGCTTTTAATTAATTACATTGAGGATAATGCAATATTTAAGTGTGGGGGAAGGGATTTATATTTTTGTCTTTCATTTTGAGTCCTATATTATATATATATATATATATATATATATATTTTGTCTTTTATTTTTGAGTCCTATATTTAAAAAAAATATTAAAAATAAAAATAAAAAAAACTGCATTCATTCAGTCTTATTAAATTCAGCTATTTACAAAAAAAAACAAAAACAAAAAAAAAACAAAAAACAAAAAAAACAAAAATAATAATAATAATAATAATAATAATACTCTAAACTAAGCCATGTCTGCATCTTTGTAGGAGTTGAGGCTGAGCTCAAGGGAAATGCGAGAGTCACCGCCATAGCCGCTACCTCCCTCGGAAGTAGTCTTCATGTTGCCAAAGATGTCCTCACCATGCATGGGGAACAGTGGAAGGGTTTCAATCTCCTGGTGATATTCTCCTCGTTGTTCCATGATCGATCCATCAACACCATAGCCGACATGTGAGCCAAAGTTTAGATCAATGGATCTACCATCATCAGTAGAACTAGTGGATCCAAAATTGAGATTGAGAGATCCACCAACCGGAACGTTCCGAAACTCCTTCAACTTCTGCCTCTCACGAGCCTTGAGGTTCTGGAACCAAAAGAAGACGTTCTTGTCCTCGATCTGCCCATACTGTTTCAGATGAAGGCAGATCTCTTGAATCTGCTCTGGAGTTGGGTACTTAAAACCCTTATCATAGTAAAGGCCCTTGAGGATTCTTAGTTGAGGCGGTGTGGGAGCCCATCGGTTATTAGTCCCGGCTGCTTGGTTGTTTCCTCCATCCTCGATTTGTTGCTGGGTCTGTTGCTCCATTAGTTGCAGAGTTCGTGGTTCCATGTTGATGAAGAAAGAATTTGAGTTTCGAAAGAAAGGCTGAAGGGTTGAGAGAGAAAGGCTGGAACTCGGAAGAATTTTCTTTTGGAGTGAACAGTCGCTCAGAATGCACCTATTTATAGAACGAGTGAGCAGATCTCCACCGTTGGATCGACGATCTCTGAGATTAAATCTACGCGTTGGATTAAAGTCACCCGAAAACACGGAAAAGCTGTTGACGCGTGGAGGACACGAGGAGCTGTGACAGACAAGCTATAGCCGAAAGCATGCCATAAATCCAGGAAAAGAAAGGACACGTGGGGGAACCAAACAAATCTCGAGGAGCTGTGACAGACAAGCTACAGCCGAAAGCAGGTCTAATTGCCATAAATCCAGGAAAAGAAAGGAATATTTACGCGTGGGGGAGTTTTTCATGTGCATACGTGTTTCTTGGGCCGTGAACTGTCATAACTCTTCTCCTTCCCGGAGAAGCTTTGTTAAAACCGTGTGTCTGTTGAGATTTCTACCCTATTTTGTGCTTTACATATACATCCTTTTTTTGTCTCCTCCAGATTTTACTAAGGTTTGTCTAAGCGTGCAGTTTCAAATTCCTTCTACTTCCTCATGGCTCGAACCAAGGTTACTCCTCGCAGGGGCGTCAATCAACGTCGTATTCTCTCTTTGGAGGAAGAAGGTCGTCAAGCGGCCACTAGAGCTGGGCTTACTCGTCCATGGGACCATCGTCATATCCGTGAGCGTACCCGCAGTCCCCCTCCTCTACCTCGTCGCTCTCCCAGACTGCATCCCGGAAAGTCTTCTTCCTCACCAGCTGCTCGTGCTCCTCGGCCTATGGCCACCCTGGAAAGGTTGTCGGATTTGATTGATGATTTGCGTTCCTCTCTCCGCGATGGTATTATGGTGACAGATTGGAGAGTCAATTGCATGATCGATTACATCTCTGAGATGAACTGCTCTTTGATCCGCTGTCACACTGCAATAAACAAGCTTGCTCAGGAAGTCAATAACTTGCAGAGTTATCCTCCTGGGTTTCCTCGCAAGGACGCTACTGCATCACAACATGAGGACCCACCTCCGAAGGCTGAAACCAGCAAGAGGGCTGCCACTCGCCCGCATACCGCTCCTCCAAAGGAGTAAATGGAGATACAAGTCTAGGCTGAAAGACTTTAAACATTAAGCGCTGCATGGGAGGTAACCCATTTCAACTGTAGCTGTGGAGGAGACATCAAACGCAGATTTGCTTTCTTGAACTCTTCCTTCTATTTTATTTTCATGAATTTTAGGTTGTTTTAGGTTTCGTTGTGTTAACTTTCTCTTCTATGCTTGATTTATGCTTTGCATGATTTATATTTGTTTATACATTGAGGACAATGCATGAATTAAGTATGGGGGAAGGATTATTGCTTTATTGTGTTTTTAGTAGTTAGTATATATAAAAAAAAAAAAATGAAAAATAGTTGATGTTGGATTGTGTTTTTTGTGTTTTTAATTGATGTTGTGATACACTAAGGTATATTGGATTAAACATAGTCTTGAAAAAGGGTAGCTGTTTCAGTCCCATTGCACATCGAGACTCCCTGTTCCCGTACCTAAGTGTTGAAATTAAATTAAATTGTAAAAAAAAAAAACAAAAAATGTTGGTTTTAGAGTGTTTTTGTGTGTTTGAGTCTTAGGATGCTCCTAACGTCTAGGATGAACATGTCTCCGAATTCATGGCTGAAGGTTTTCACAATCAAAATAGGACTTAATTGAATTATGTGGTTAATCGACATTGTGATGCTTGTATGAAGATTTGAGATAGGATTGTAACTTGGTTCATTAAGCATGCTAGGATTAAGTCTGAATCATTTGACCCAAGTGAGCTGTTGAGCTAAAATACTTTCTTTTTGAGTGCTTACTGATAATTTCATAATTTCATGGCTGTATTTGCAAAACCTCATCTTTCTTTGAAAATCCAATGATCATGTGTCATAGATTTTAATGGACTAGAGAGTACTAGAACTCGGCTGTTGTGACTGTCAAAACTTGTATGCCATAATATGCATTGATCCTGGATAGGATAGAAGGCATTAGGGTAACCACCATAGCCAAACAAGCATGTGTCCCCAATTGTGCCCGTCGTGGGACTCCTTAGAATGAACCCCTTTGAGCCTACGTTGAAAACCTTTTTTTCATCACCCTCACTACCCTACCATGAGCTTAGTACAGATATCTCTACCCTTGTCTTAAGGACTTAGTAGAGCATGACATAGTATGTAGGGGTGACGATGAAAGACAAGTGTGGGGTGGGGAAAATCCAAGAAAAAAAGAAAAAAAAAAATTTTGCCTTGAAAAAAAAAAAAAAAAGAGAGAAAAGCGGCAAAAGAAAAGAAAAATTGAAAAGAAAACTCTTGGGAAAATGTTGAAGTGTGGTTTTGGACTTGCAAATTTGTAGAAGGCTCAAAATTGAAAATTATGCCTTTGTCCATTCCCATGTTGGTTAGAGAGAAGGTTTGGCCCAAAACAATGATATTTGGTCTATAAAAATGATGACATAAGGTGGTCCTTATATGCTTTGCTAGGTCCTTAGGATTTTTAGTATCCTTAATCTTCATTTCGAAAACCCTAGCTTAGCCCCATTACAACCTGTTTTAAGTGCTGACTTGATCCTTGAGATGGGCAGTCTTTGGTTAGTGGAGTCAGTTACGCAGTCGAGCTTATGGTTTAGGTCCATTTGTGCACTTAGTCATTTCATGAGGTCTTTAAAACTTCTTCACAAAATGTGTTTATTGATGAAATATGCAAGCTGTTTGTTGCCTTACAATTTGTTCTCTTGCATATACTTGAGTGTGAAGCTTTTAAGCATAGCCATTTCTGAGAGAAAAATCGAGAGTATGCCCTGTGAGTTTGGATTGGACTTGTTCGAAACATGCTATCATTCACTGTATAACTTAAGTTCTCCATATCTTGCTTAGTCATATGAATGTCACAGGTTTATTAACCATGGAATTATCTTTGTGATTTTGATTAAGTGTTTAACGTGAAAGCCATGAGTTTGGAGTCTCTGAGACAACAGTTAGGAGCAATAGAGTCATTTACTTGCTTTTTGTCAAGTCTTTGTTCTGTTTTGGATTTTTTTTGTTTTGTTTTGCTAAGGGACTAGCAAAAGCTAAGTGTGGGGGAATTTGATAGGCGCATTTTAATGTGATATTTTAATAGTTAATTCCTCACATTTTGCTTAGTTAATTCCTTAACTGAATCGATTTTTAATTCAATTTCTATTTTTAGGTACATTGGAGTAAATGAAGGTGAAATGAGCGTTAGGTCCATAATTACCTGGAAATGATGGAGAAAAATGGAAATGTACTAAAAGATCAATTTTACACATATTCCTACTCCGGCTAGGAGAAACCAAGCCAAGCAAAGAAGAAGGAGCGGCCACCTGACCAAATGAACTCGAAATGAGCTGAAACTCTCTAGATCCATTCTAGACACCCAAAGGATCATTTCTTATGAAGAGTTCCAGAGAAAAATATGAGTGGAAGGCCTTCAAACAATCAGCCCAATTTTCTACAGAAGTAAAACCGGAAAACTGGACCTGTAAGAGGTCCAGCAGCATTTTCGGCCCAACCACAAGGAATAAAGCTCTGAAAATTTGTGAGGATGATATACACTCATAGTGGAACATTTTTTATGAAGAAGTTGAAGGCTCATTCTGAATTTTTGATGGAGAAATAATTGAAGGAATAAAGGGGAAGAAACTGACCTGAAAACAGCTCAACACCACATATTCATGTTTCCCACCCATATGAAGAAAGCATTTCTTTTTCCTTGGATACAATTTTTCTACCCTAAAAGATCATCATCACTTCCACATTTCTTCACCTTCATGCTTTGCTTTCATCATTACCTCATCTTTTACATATTTTACAAACCACTCTCATACTCCACTTTCATTATTTTTCTTCATCTCATCATTTCACTCTTCTTTTTATTCCCTATTTAAACACCTTCTCCTCTCACTCTCAATCACCAATTCCTTCATCCATCTCATCTTCTTTGTCTCACCATTTCCTTTCCATTTTCCTTAGGCACCATTTCCTACACACATTCCTTCATCCATTTCATCTTCTTGTCTCACCATTTCCTCTCCATTTTCCTTAGTCACCATTTCCTTTCCATTTTCCCACACCAATTCCTTCATCCATTCCATCTCCTTGTCTCACCATTTCCTCTCCATTTTCCTTAGTCACCATTTCCTATATACATTCCTTCATCCATTCCATCTTCTTTGTCTATCCATTTCCTTTCCATTTTCCCACACCAATTCCTTCATCCATCTCATCTTCTTTGTCTCACCATTTCCTCTCCATTTTCCTTAGTTACCATTTCCTACACCAATTCCTTCACCCATTCCATCTTTTTTGTCTCTCCATTTCCTTTCCATTTTTCTTTCCATTCTCTAGTTCTTAGTTCTGCATTTTTAAGCAAAGAGAAGAAGAGAAGAAGAAGCCATGAAGCCTCCTAGCAGCCATCATCCACCTTGTGCCGTGATAGTGAAGTCTTGCTTTAAAGATTCAAGATCAACGTCTCAAGCTCTTCATCATCCACTCCCTTCATGGTGTAATTCTATCTTTTTCCTTGTAATTTCTTTTGGTTTTCTTTGTTTAGATTTGTAGAACTATGAATTCTAGTTAACAAATAATGTTAAGGGCAAAGTTTAAAGCCCGTTTATATGTTTTGAGATAAAGTTGTGATTTCTATATGTTGATTTTTATGTTGCTTATGTGGGTTTGTTTAATTAAATTTGCATGATAGAAAACTTTTGTATTTTAATCTTATTTGGTTGCAAACACTTAGGGTTTTGATATGAATGGTGCTAGGTTTAAGAACATGAAATCGACTTTTCGTTTTGTGTAAACTTGAATCAAAGTAGTAAAGGTTTTGTGCAAAGACCGAATTTAATTAAAGAGGATTGCAATTAGGTGGACTTTTCCATACTAAGTTGTACACTTGAGTTGATAGCCTTTCTCTATGTCTAATGCGTTGAACATGTCATGATTGACTAGCTTTCTAGGGCTTGATTGCATGTTTGATAGGATTAATCTATGTGCTTTCGCTTAGGTTAATTAGCATTGAAAAGTAAAATATGGGAAATCATTTGCTTTCGAATGTTTCACATGATCAACTCCTCTCTCATGACATTTAAAATCAACTATAGGAATTGTAATTGGATTTCTTACATATGGATGTGGTTTTGATCTTTGTTCCTTGCGATCCACCCTTGTATATATGTTTTTACATTTTCTTTATTTTATTTATCTTAATTTTCAATTCTATAATTCTTAAACCCCCCTCCCTTTTTATTTTATACAATTGTATATATTTATATTCTTTATTTTATTTTTGTAAATAATACTTTTCTTTATTTGTTTCACAATTACAAGTGTACCCTCAATCCCCGGATAGAACGATCCCTATTTGCTTATACTACTAACGATATTTCAGGGTTAAATTGCGCGCTTGCTTTTAGGCGCGTCACTTCTCATTTAGCCTCTGCTCATAGGCTTGGAGAGAACCCATAAGCTCATCCACCGTCACAGCAGTGAGATCTCTTGACTCCTCAATTGCTGTGACTTTACCTTCGAACCGTTCTGTCAAAGTCCGAAGAATTTTCTCTACGACTTGCAAATCTGCTATAATCTCTCCGTTGGCTTTCATCTGATTCACAATTGCTAAGGTGCGTGAGAAGTAATCAGAGATGCTCTCCCTTTTCTCCATCTGAAGAAGCTCAAACTGCCGCCGTAAAGTCTGGAGCCGAACCTTTTTCACCTTATCTTGTCCCACATAGCTATTAATGAGACAATCCCAAGCCTCCTTCGCTGTAGCAGCATGTGCAATCTTCTCATAAATCTCTGAATCAATGGCTCCATAGATATACATCAGGGCTCTGCTATCTTTCTTCCGATTCTTGATTAACTCCTCTCTCTGATTCTGTGTGAGATTAGCTTGATCTCCCGGATCTCTGAATCCACTGATTACAACTTCTGTGTATTCCATCACCTTGAAGAAAAGTTCCATCTGGGCTCTCCAATGTTGAAAATTGCCTTTCCCGTCAAATTTACCGACTGGGCACTGCGAGAACTCGACCCTGTTGGCCATCCTTGAACCACCACCAGCTCTTCAACCTCTGAGCTCTGATACCAGATGTAGAATACCAGAAATAACTGCAGCAAATAGCTGCGGGAAATATGTTTGCAACAACAAAATGGAAACAAGAATAACTCACACAAATCTAACTAACCGAGAGAGAAAATTTTGGAAAAGGATTTTGATATCCCAAACACTGCTACTACTATTTTGCCGAAATACAAGAGGCACAGCCTTATATGCGTGTGCAGCAACAACAAAGAGTTTTTGAAAACAACAGTGGCTCTGAGGCCAAAGACACAGCATGCTAAAATTACTTCACGCCAAAGAGACAGCAACCTAGAAGACTCCACCTAGTCAGAGCACTCTAGACACACCATCACACTACCACACTTAACTAGGCAACTATCAGCAAAAGAGACAATTAAAATAAGCTTGGTTTATTTTCCAACAGTAATAATGGAAGAAAAAAAAAACTGACTCACTCGGTTTACAATTTTGAAATGAGATGCACATTAGTTGTAAAAATGTTTCCAACTTTGGTTTGCGTTGCCTTTCATAGAAAGGCCCATAAGCTAAGAAGCAATACAAGAGGGGAAAGCCTAGTTAGATCTGGAGACAGCAGTTAATCACTTAATCTTATTAGATATGCTCAGTTGCTTTTGAACAAAATGATTTGTGATGCGATTTGTGGTTTCTCTAATTTTAATTAAAGAGCTGTAGCATGCTATTTATCTGGTGATAGTACTATGAATAAGAATATTAGCCATGTTGTATTGTGCGGTGATAGAAAGAAAAAGTTGGACAAATTTAATATTCATGTACTTATCTTCGTACTCTATCACAATAGAGCTATTGCAGAGTTTCTCTCCCGTGACCTCTCAAGCCAGTTATTGCCTGAAGATGTATATCTCACTGTTGGTTGCACACAAGCAATCGAGATCATAGTGTCTGTTCTTGCACGTCCTGGTGCCAATATTCTGCTTCCCAAGCCTGGTTACCCACAGTATGAAGCTCGAGCAGCTTTTGACCATCTTGAAGTTCGCCATTTTGATCTTATTCCTGAAAAAGGTTGGGAGGTGGATCTTGATTCTGTTGAAGCTCTTGTGGATAACAACACTGCCGCCATTGTTGTCATTAACCCTAGCAATCCTTGTGGAAATGTCTTCACATACCAGCATTTGAAGAAGGTATAGGGTCCAATGTTCATTCTTTCTTCAAGAAAAAATAAAATGTGTGAATAATATGGTTAGTAATTTACACACTTTAAATTTGCTTGTATAATTTATTGCTCAAATGATGTTATAGTGTGTGTGTGTGTGTTAGAATCTTGGAAGTTCGTTATTTATATAGTTGTCATGAATTTCTTTTATTTCTAAGTACATCTACGTTACATCTAGATTGCAGAAACAGCAAAGAAACTCGGGATCTTTGTGATTTCGGATGAAGTTTATGGCCGTTTGGCTTTTGCCAGTAACCCTTTTGTGCCTATGGGAAAGTTCAGTTCAATTGTACCAGTTCTTACACTTGGTTCTATATCAAAGACATGGATTGTTCCTGGCTGGAGACTTGGCTGGATTGTGAAAAATGATCCCGAGGGCATCCTTGAAAAGACTGGGGTATGGTACTTCTTCTTCTATGCATTTTTTTTTTCATTCACGGTGCGTTTGGATGAGAAAACTACAAAATTAAAAGGAATTTATAAATGATGGAATCTTTAACTCCATCAAATTAAAATTTCATTAATTGCAATTTCTATTGTTTGGTTGCATCTATTTAGGATTTGAAATGTGTAATAAATTAAAAAAGTTTAAAACAAATAAAAATATAAAATAAAATAAAATCTTGTTTTGGAAATAAAAATTGAATACTGCAAAGGAATTCATAAATAACACCTATTTTGGTGGAAATTGAAGTGAAGAATTTAAATAACGAATTCCTTCGTTTTTTTTCCACAGAGAAATTTAAAATTACCAATCTAATAATGCCAAACGAGGGAATTTGCTCTTAAGAATTATGAAATCCTCACTTTCAATTAAATTCCATCATTTTTTCCCTCATCCAAACACACTCTCAAGTTCTTAGGCCTTGTTTGGTTCACGGAAATGAAAGTAATTCCTTTGTCTTTCCCATGGGAAGGGAAATGAAATTTCTCAAGAACTTTCCATTCCGATGTTTGGTAACGTAAGGAAACTAATCAGGAAAGTTGTTACAAAGTTTGTAAATAATATAATAAAATAATATGTTATGAGTAGCAAATGCAAGGAAAGAATGGGGGAAACTTTGAGGTTTGGAAGGAACCACTTTCCCTCTTATTTTCCCTTCCTTCAAGAAAGGATTTCCTTTCCTTCGAGAAAGGAACAAGTTTCATTTTCTAATGCTTATTTTCTGCAAACCGAACGCGGTCTTATATTTTTGAAGTTTGGGCGATGGGTGCCATTGCTTTGAAGCCTAGAACATTGAGATTCATGCGCTGGGTTCCTAATTTTCCCCTACATGTCAGTGCAATTCAAATGCCCAAGTTTGGGTGAGGTTATGGGATCTTGGACTCGAGTACTGGGAAGCCCAAACACTCTTTGAAATCACCAATGGAATTGGTGTCCCCATCAGGATTGATGCGAACACACTTGATCGAAAGTTTGGTCTATATGCAAGGGTTTTGGTGGATATTGACCTTTCCACAGAACCCCCATTGGAAATTATGGTAGAACGTGAGGGTGGTGGAACCCTAGTTTTGGAAGTTGAATATGAACATCTGCCCTTATCATGCTCTCACTGTGGTAATGTGGGTCATGCTATTAGTTCATGTAATTGGCTTCGTCCTTCTCAAGCAAAGGAAGTGCAGGAGAATGACATTAATTCAAGGAGGGGGCGTAAATGAAGTCAACGTGTAAAGAAGAGTAATGTTTTTCAAGTCTACGTTGCTAAGAAAGTGGTGGAGGTGGTTCGACAGATTGGAGACCCCTCCTCTGCTGATCCTAATGTATCATCTGGGATTTCACGGATAGTACATAATGACATGGTCAAGACTTCACAGGTTCCAGAGACACAACTTTCTCCTTTGGCTGCACCTTCTCCAAGAGTGCATTCACCAATTCTAGTACCTCCGTCTGTGGGAGGTTTGGCAGGTATTGTAGCTGTACCTACTGCTAATGCTTTTCAGGCCCTCACAAATGAGTCTGAGACTGATAGCGAGGGAGAGACCATAGAGATACAATCTAGTGATGATGTGCAACGTGGAGCGGATGTTATCATTGAAGAGGATACTATTTCCAAAACTCCTTCCCCTAAGGAGTTACCTAAGGATATGGCCCAGTCGGAGTCAGAATATGATGTTCATAAAGCTAAGTTCTGTTGGGGTGATTTGGAAAATGAAGAACCTCTTGGTAATCATACATATGCTCAGGCTGAGTTAAGTCCTCTGTGTTCCTGGTTTGATGAGGGTGAAGCAACTGTGGAAGATGAGAATCTTCTTAAGTCTCTCCCAAAATCTCAAAATAAAAAATTGAAGTCCAAAAGAGATTCACGAGACCCTTACCCTACCCGCAATCGGACGCCTGTTGTGCGTCTTGATCTTTGATTCAACCGGCTCTGCTTAATCATGCTTATGTTTTGGTTGTTTTTCCGTTTTGTTCTTTCTTCTAAAGGGTATTGGCTTCATGTCCCCCCCTTCGGTACTATGTTTTTTATTTAATAAATTATTTTAATTGCCAAAAAAAAAAATTGTTCATTGTAACTTATTGGTATCAAGTATTGTCTTTTTGTCCAGGTCGTGGACAGCATTAAGAACTATCTTGATATCACTTGTGACCCGGCGACCTTTGTTCAGGTACCCCTTTTCACTACTAGCATATGCCTTATAGAACACTTTAATTTTTCTGTATCTTTTGCTCTAGAGAATATGGATAACCGTATCAAAAAGTCATTAGGTACGGTGCAGCCACGGAATGAAAAAGTGTATCCTCTATTGCAGGCTCCAGTAACCAAAAGCCACGCTTTTGACTTTGGTGTCTCTATTTTTTATTTTATTTTAAATGTTATATTAATGTTTTTCTTTCTCTCTCTTCGTTTTCTTTTAATTCCTATTTATATATTAATCGAAATATAAAAATACTTGTTTTATACGTATAAGATACTAAATACCTTAATATTTCATTTAATATTTTTTTTTAGAGATTTCTTTAATATTATAAATTTTTATATAATGTTAATTAAGCAAAGCTACGAATCTTCTTCAGTATCTATTATGCGTTGGATACCCTATGACAAAGGTATCATTTGAATTTTTATATTTAAAAAAATTATTGAAACCTACCATTAATATTCAGAGCAATTTTTTTTTTTTTTTTAAATCTGCTATTATGAAAATTCATATTGCTGCAATAATCTAACATCTCGTTATCAATTGTTTCATGATTACAACCATTATAACTCCCCTGCAAAGAAGAACCTCAATGAAATATTCATATTTAAAATCAAATCCACCAACATTTAAATTTTACCAGAAGTACATAAATAGTTTTGTTATTTATAAGGTCTACATAATTTGAAATAAATGCCGAATTCAAATCCTAATCTAGTACTGAATTGAAATCCTAACATGACATTGAATTGAAATCCTAATAGTCTTGAAGCAATGACCACCATCTCCACAAGATTAGCTCCCGTTCTTGTTGCATAATGGCTGATAGAGGCATGATTCCTAAACATATGGACCAAGTTAAAGACGAATTACTGATCAGAAATAGCATATGTACAAAATCATAATATGAACTGTAAAAAAGTTCCAGATCCAATAAATATAGTCAAAATGCAAAGATAAATATATACTTACTTGATTAATCAATTTGCCTATTGGGGCAATCAAATGGCATTGTAGGACGGTAGACATCATCATCTGGTGAAAAAGCAACAGTCGATGGCCTTTGAGACGTGTCACGAGCAAACTGAGACATCGTTTGCATGACATCTTCTTGTGTATCCACTGATATTCCGCATTGTTTAAACATCTCTCCCATTTTTTGGAGTGCCATCTCTACGCATCTTACTTCAACCAATTGTTCCATCCGTTTTGTTTGCTCAGCCATTTTCTTTGTAGTTCCTCCATCATGTGTGCTTCTCTCTCTTGTGCCTTTTTGGCTTGCTCTTCCAATTGCTCTCGCAACTGTTTCACTTCTCTTGATACTCCTCGCTCTTCAACATGGATTCCAGGGACTTCGTCCCAAGTAACCCCTGCTCCAACACCTCTCACTCTGTTCCCCTTCTCCTTACCAAGAACTTCAGCATACATTTCTTCACGGATTTCTGGAGCAGTGATGTCAACATTCATGCTTAGCCTCTTTTGTTCAGCCTCTTCAAAATCCGCCTACAACAAATGTAATGGATAGACCATAAGGAAAGGAGACACGAAATATCTACAAGTATAATAAAACTACAGATAAATTAGCTTACAATTGCCTTTGCAGATGCCGCATCGATTGGTTCTTGGGACCCTTTCCTTTGATGCGTTAATTTAAATAGCTCCCACCTATCTGGCTCTTTACCATGAGAAATTTCCTGTGCAATAGATTGTATATTAAAAATATGCACTAGATATACAAGAAGGTGGGCAGGTAGGAGAGAGAAGAAACAGAGATACAAAGAGTTGGAAACACATCCAAATGTCTGCAGGTAATCACATTTTTAATAATTGAACTACTAATCTGAAAATAATTCCTTGACTCGTTAATTATAGAGCTTGTTATTTAATTACAGGCAAGGCAGATGTTAACTTTTTCACCCAGATTAAACAATTACTCAGCAATGGAAGAACTTACCAAGCATGCAACAATTAATCTTGCCATACTAACTTCTCAAAAAGCATAGTTGTCTACAAAGTATATATTCTACCAATCTGGAACTCATTACAATAAATCAATGTCAAGGTCTCTTCTTCCCTTTATATGTTTGCAATTACCACATTTGGCGTTTTCTTTTTAAGAAGTGGGCAGTTAGTATATATAGGGATAGCTAAGCGAATGTCAAAGCAACAAACTGTATTAGTTGAGATACACCTATTAATTAATGTTGTTGCATTGAAAGCTCAAAGTTAGCTTTGGTCAAGAAAAAATGAGGACATACTCTAGCAAAAAATCACTTAAACTAAAGATTTTACCAACAGAAACAAAGAAAAAGGAATTATTACTGTCCATATATAGTCTTTGATATAGCCGACGACCCGACGACTTGCATACCAAACAATCCAACATCAAAGATCAAGTTCCTGAAAATTTCGTTGGGTATGTATGTATACGTACTAGTTACCTGTCAACACATATCAACTAACATCCATGCTGCGCTAGCAATGATATAAAAATCCAATTTCAATTCTGTTTGTTGAACACCATGCAGTTATACCTTCAGTTACCTAGGTTACTTTAGCTAGCTACTACTTTTTGAATAACAATATGTTTGAAATAGAAGAAATTAGATTAACAGATTTGATCCAACTTCTGTCACCAAATGTTTTGAAACTGAAAAAAGAAAAGCAGATGAATGTTAAAACTAAAATGCTAATTCAACCTAAAAAGAGTTGACAAACAGGTGGAGAGAACCGCGATGGAACTTATGTTACTTTATAAAGCTCAACCATATTAACCTCATCAAACTCGAGAACATATATTAATATATTTGTTCTAAAAAAAAGAAATTAAAGAATACAACTAGATAGAAGAAACATATATGTATGATTACTTAGAGGTCAAGTTTTAGTTGTACTTCTTTTCAAACTATAAAATCCTACACCCAAGTAAACGAACTAATTTTGAAAACAACTTACTTTTAAGTCAAGTTTTAGTTGTATTAACTTACTTTTATTGATTATATTTTTTATTTTGTCATTGTTATCGGTACCCATAAAACAAAGAATACTAAAAATATAAAAGGGTGTCATTTGCTTTACTCAAATGATACACTTAGAAAAGTGTATCCAAAATGGGTGGCCACTAGAGATTTTGCTAGTAGTGTTTGTTCATTTGCTTTGTTGTGAATTAAAATGTCATAAGATAGAATGCATGGCCTTGTTATTGCAGTGATCATTCAGGTCAGCTGCGTGTGTTAAATTGTCAATCACTAAACTAATAACTTAACATACTAGCTAGACTCTCAAGAGAAAACATGTATACAGCTTCATCTCTTTTCCCAATTCCAGTCAATAAAAACATAATAATTCTCATTTTCAGGGAGCAATACCTCAAATCATTGAGCGCACAAAAGAGAGTTTTTTCTCCAATATAATTGGCATAATGAGAGAAGCTGTGGATATATTATATGACATGATTAAGGAAATCCCATGCATTACTTGCCCACATAAACCTGAAGGTTCCATGGTTGTATTGGTTAGTAATACATTTTATTCGTTTGAAACTCTCATTGATTTGTAATATAATTAGCATATATATGAACTAAAATTAATGGCAAAAAACTTTAATTAACAGGTTAAACTAAACCTATCGGCACTTGAAGGCATTGATGATGATATACAGTTTTGTCTTAAGCTGTCCAAAGAGGAGTCTGTGATTGTTCTGCCAGGTAAAAGTTGAATTATTAACTCGTACATCTACTGATTCGTATTGCACTTGGCTAAGAATTTTCCCTTCCCTTTCCATTCGGTATAATTTCTTTCTTTTTTCTTTTGGTGGCCGATTCAGTCCCAAACACAGATAAATCAGTAGGATGCTTAGTGCAGTAGTACCACAGATTTACCTGCATGTTAAGAAATGATATTCAATAGTTATGTTTTTTGTCAATCTGACATGTTACGACGTTAAACTATCATCTTGGAGTAAATATTCAAATAAGTATGTACATGTTAATGTTTCAGATTTACCTACATGCTTGGCATGTCAATCTATCTAGTTTAGAGAACATTTCTTGATATTTAACATCCATCCGCTTCTGACAAAAAAAAATTTGTAAACATTGCATATACAAAAAGTACTTCTTTGGTTTTTCTTTTTTTAGGCATGTTTTCCTCTGTATAGAAGAAAATTTGAACTGGAAACTTTTGGATGGGTTTGCTAATTTATGTTGTCCTTTATGGGGATCAGGGGTCACTGTTGGACTGAAAAATTGGCTCCGCATTACTTTTGCTGTGGAACCTCAAGTACTTAAAGAAGGCCTTGAAAGGATCAAAGCCTTCTCCCAAAGACATGCCAAGAAGCAATAAGGTGATGAGTTTCATGTCTTAACAATCATATAAGTGAGAGATGCTGATCGGCAACTCCTCATCATTTGGACTTCAAATTGCCTGAACTTAGCAATAGATAAATTAAGATTTATCAGCATTTATAAATAAATGAAGTCGAAGTTGGACTTTTACACATGATTTTCTTGTACAATATTGAATGTAATTGTTGCTGTTGAGAATATTATGTAATTAGTTGAGAATATTATGTAATTAAGAATAGATTTCTTGTATCTTTATCTATATCCCTAGATTATAGGGTTTTCTTGTTGATCAAGGTTTGTATATCTGTATATATTGGTGATTATCAATAGAAGTAAAACAAATTCAGTCACAATTATAATTCTTTTATGGTATCAAAGCAGGCAACGTCCTGACTCTTCTTTCTTCTGCAAATTCCTTTGCAGCCTTTATCCTTCTTCGTTTCCCTAACCCTCCATGGCTGGAGACGATATATTTTCTGAAACTCCCAATGGTGGCAGCGGCACCAGCGGCACCTCCTCTGATGAATCTGCAAATCCGCTATTCCTCCATCATTCAGACCATCCCGGTCTCATCCTTGTCTCCAAGAAATTGACAGGAGACAATTACAACTCATGGTGTCGTGCCATGAGGATCTCCTTGAGTGCGAAAAATAAGACCGGATTCATTACCGGTGCAATCAAAGAACCATCTGCAATCAAGAAACCAGAGGAGCATGCTCTATGGCAGCGATGCAACGACATGGTCTTGTCCTGGATTCTCAACTCTCTTGAACCAGACCTTGCTGATTCGGTCCTCTCCTGCACAACACCTCATGCAATTTGGGAGGACCTTAGGGAACGCTTTGCCTTGGGAAACGCCCCACGTATCTTCCAGGTTCAAAGAGACATCTACAAGATTGAACAAGGCCAATTGTCAATCGCTGCTTATTATACCAAGTTGAAAGCACTTTGGGATGAACTTGCCTCATACAATACAGTGGATAATTGCACTTGTGGGGCACAGAATGACCGCACCAAACTCATGCAATTCCTCATGGGCTTGAATGAATCGTATGCAGGTACTCGTGGTCAAATTTTGCTAATGAATCCATTACCTTCTGTGAGACAGGCCTATGCTTCAGTAACTCAGGAAGAGAAGCAGCGAGAACTTGGTGTTGCTGCCCTTGCTCCATCCAATGCAGCAGCAATGGCCGTTCGTAACTATCCCAGGCCAGGATTGATACCACGTCGCAATCCTGGCAACCCAGGATTGATACCTCGTCGCAATCCTGGCAATCAAGGCAGCAGTTCTCGCAATCACACTCCAGTTCAATGCACCTATTGTGACAAATTTTATCATACTGAGGAGAATTGTCACAGGAAACATGGCTTTCCACCTGGTCATCGGCTCTATAAACGCAATCCACAACAAGGAAATCGACCTCCACCACACAATGATGCCTCTGCTAATCATGTTGATTGCACACCTTCATTTAAGGAGCTGCAAGCCACACTTCCCAACCTGACTGAAGATCAATACACTCAGGTTATCGCTGCATTGAATCCGAAGCCACCAACTCCTCAGGCTAATGCCGCTTCTGCTACAGAGTTTGCTTCAGGTTTGTCTTTGGTGGATCCTAATCGATGGATAATCGATAGTGGAGCAACTCACCACATTATTAATGCACCACATCTTTTTACTGACCACAAGAATGCATCTTTTCCTTCTGTTTCTTTGCCTAGTGGAGCCAAGGCAAACATCACTATGAAAGGGTCAATTACCATTAATAATGCAGTTTTGCGGGACGTGCTTTGTGTTCCCTCATTCGATGTCAATTTGATGTCTGTTGGACGCACTATAGATGATTTGCACTGTTCAGTAACCTTTTTTCCTTGTTGGTGTATTTTGCAGGATTTGGCTACGAGGATGATGATTGGTGTGGGTAAGCGACGTGGAAATTTATACTATCTTGTGGCGTTGTCTTCCTCCATTCCTACCACCCATCCCTTTGCCGGTCACATCACCATACCATCTGATCTCTGGCATCGCCGCTTGGGACACCCCTCTCCTGCTCGTTTACAATTTCTAGCCAAGAACTCTCTTTCTTTTGATTTTGATTCTAGTCATACCTGTGCGGTTTGTCCTTTGGCTAAACAAACCCGCCAACCTTTTCCTTCTAGTTTTATTAAAACTACTGTGTATTGCTCGAACTTTTCTGGATTAAATCATGAACGGGTCAGTCTGAGGATGATCGAATTTCATTGAATCTACAGACAGTTCTGCTTGACATATCAGCAGTAAGCTATGGGTCACATGAATACCCTTGGACTGTAGATTAAGCTAGTGGGATGTAGTCTATGACCTGCCAAAGAGAGATTGAATGCCCTTTCATAAGTACCCAGCACTCTTGGCCCTCAGTGACTTGACTTCAGAGTTTGCCGCGCTGATGCTAGAGGAGGGAAGGTAACCCGGGCTAATCTCAACTCGTTACGAAGAAGACTAGCTCCTTGAGTACCACAAAAAGGTAGGGCCTGATTCGCTGGGCTGCTCCTAGTATTATGAATACCTCCTTGTTTAAGGTGCAAGGAAGACCCTACTGAAGAAGTTTCTCCGGAATCCGAACCCGGCCAATTGGGTTACGATTCTTGCACGCAGACTGATTTGATCTCCTATCTAAAGCGAAGTAAAGTCTAAACCAAATTTACAACATTGACAACAAAATTATCACATTTATTTTACACATTTACATATAATTGAACCAAGTTACCACATTGACAACAATTTATTCATAAACTTGTAAAATTATCGTAGGTGGAGTAATTACCTCTAATAGAACTAAAATTACCCAAAAAATAACTCTATTTACCACAATGACTACAAAATTGTTGTCAAATCTGTAGATGAGTGTATCACATACTGACATACATGCAGGTACTGTAGAATAGGGTGCCTTGCGTTCCATTTTGTTTATTGAATTAATTCTTTGCTGGTATAAAGTCTAGACATCTTTGCTGGAGTTGATGACATTGGCCATGACTGCAGCATACGAGGTAATGCGGATGGTATCTTCAGTCAGCATGCTTTGATCATCACGCTGTTCGTATGCAATGAGGTTCCTCAAGAGAGACTCTACATTCTTCCAATGGAAAATGGTGAAATATCCATCACCTCATTTTTGAAGCTTTCGTACGTGGAGCGAGTTCTCTTTCTTTTGGCATGTAAATTTAACGCCAACTTCCATAAGCTCCGTCTCTGAGGCCTGAGGGAATTGGGAAGTATCCTTTCTCACTCAACGCATCCTCAGCGCCATAATGTATCTGTCAAGTGAAATCAATCCTCAAGCTAAACAAGAAAATCCTACAACTAGAGTTTTTCTATTAGGACCTCCAAATTTGCTTATTTGACCTCACATGCTCTTTACATCTCATACTTGCTTTTTAAAAAGTAAAATTTGCTATCTAAACCTCTTTCAGATATCTAACTTAACCTTACTTATAAATAGAATGTTCCGAGCATTAAAGATGAGTTTCAGTGCTCCCATAATTGTTTGTTTACCAAACAAGAAAAACTGAAGTAATTATTGAAAAAAAAAGTCATAGCTTGGTATCTAATTAAAAAAATATTAACATAATTGTTTTCAAGCCTAATGTTTCATATTTTATGGTTGCTACCCTTTTGGCTAGGTTACAAAATTAAATTTACTCATTCTATCGTTTATTTAGCTTTATCTTATATGCCACTTCACATACTTATTTGGTTTAGTTTACATGATGGCTCTCTATCCCTCGTTTCATGATCTTGTTATACTAATGAGAAAAACATTTTTCTAATTTTGTTCCTATTGCATCATAGTTTTCTTCTTGTATAATTCACCAAGTAATTTTAATGCATTTTCTTTTGAATTTTTTTTTCTTCGAAAGCTTTCATGAACAAAGAAATGAGATTTGAAAATCGAAATAAATAATAAAAGTAACGTGAATTGTGTTTCTATTATTATAAAGCTTTGGAGAGAGAACAAAAATATATACTTTCTTAATATTTTGTTGTCTGCAACAGTCTTTTTATATAAGGATATATAAGTCATTTAATAATTGAAAATGAAGGAGATCTAGTAAGTAGATTATGAGGTCCCAATAGAAACTCTCCTACAACTATATAACTCTACTTTTCTTTTCCAGATGCGACTACTTTTTCTTATTTTGGTGTTTATGAGCTTTTTCATTTACATTAATAAGATGCTCTATATAGATGTCCTCGATCGTCTCATGTACTCGATCTATAAGTTTCCATTTGTTAGTATAATATGTAATACAGAAAATCCTAGTGATGAATGGATACATGGGCGGCTTGTAGGCTAAAGTGGAACCACTGTAACCAAGATTAAACTGTATGTTTTGGAGTTGATGAGTACGACGTACATTGAGGAAGGGAGGAACTGGCGTTTGATGGGCAAGGTGTACTTGGCCAAATTCAGAAATTTCATGGATCGCTGAATGGACAAAGAATAAGTACGTACCTGATTATGCTGCTAGCTTCTTACCTAACAATGAGGAAATCATATATCTAGTATGGATAGGCATATTATCAAATTGGCTGGAAAAAAAAACATAGATAGCAGCACCATTCTAGCTACTCACAAAAGTTGCAGTAACAACCAGAATTTACAACACATTCAGCATCTCAGAAAACTTCCAATTCCAGTTTTTCATTTATCTAACAAATACTCCCTTCCAATTGTCATAAGAATTCAAGGAAGTTACAAGAACTACCTGCATGCAACAGCACGAGACGCAACAAGAAGTTGCTGATCTCCTATAAATCACCCTTACGATACAGAGGGATTTTATTCATTTTCAGTAATTGACTGACTAGTCAATATTTGATTTCCACTAATATCATAAATTTCAGTCTTAATTGAAAGTCAAAGCCAGCATTTGAGTGGAGCATGAGATCCAACTAGGAGTTGTTGATCACCGCCGGTATGTATGTACTCCATCATATTCTGAATTGCAACGTACACATGCATGTTATTGTTTCTTGGCATGCCTTCCACAGAAGCCTTTAATCCTCCCAAGGCCATCTTCAAGAATTGAATGGTCACAAGCAAATGTTATCCGCAACCAGTTCTTCAATCCAACAGTCACACCTACAAAAAAAGGTGAAATATAAATGGTTCTAACTTCAGAAACAAACTCCACCAGCATAATCAGTTTCACTTCCTAGTTATAACAGAGAAACCGTCAGTTTGACTTTTGCAATATGGTGGACTCATATCAAACAGATGAATGGTGATAATCTGGCATAAATATAGACTAGTGTCGATGCAGTATTCAAGATTTTGATGGTTGTGAATTAAGCTTGTTTGTAATTACCAGGTAGTACTATGACTGATTCCTCTTTGGCAAGTTTGAGGCTGAACTCAACATCATCACTAATGTCATCGAACAATGATAGATTCAGCTTTACCTGCATGCATATAAGAAGTAATTATTTACCATTTTCTAATTACAGATCTTCATAATGGCCTTATTTGATTATTCACGCCCTTAATTGATTACCATTACAAACATGGAACCCTCAGGTTTGCTTGGGCACGTAATGCAGGGAATCTCATTAAGTTTATCAAAACATATGTCTGCAGCACCTCGTAGCATCTCAACTATTTTAAAAAAGAAATCCTCCTTTGTATTCTCTATAATTTGAGGAATTGCTGCCTGCAGATCCATGAAAGCCACAGAAGTACAAAATTTTATCATCAGATAGAGGAAGAGCAATAGTATATAAATTCAGGGAAACAGCTTTAGCATGTCTTCATAGAGTAGCATCTCTCTGTCTTTTTTTTTTTTTTCCTTCTCTGAAATTAGTCTCTAAAACTTTCATACTCTACTTGAATTACAGAACCTGAATGAAGGTTGGAGCATCCGTTGAGACTTCGAGACATCCTGTAATGGACTTCATAATCTGAAGGAAACGGCAAGAGCATAGACACGAGCTTCAGAAAAATTTATATATGCCATAAATAGCGAAGATTGTTCTTAAATAGGGTGTGTAGAAGAAAGAGGATATATACAAGAGATACATACCCCCGACTTTTGAAGAATTGCGTTGGGGTCACAGGTAACAATCCAACCAAGTCTCCAACCAGGTACAATCCATCTCTTTGATATAGAACCAAGTGTAAGAACTGGGACAACAGATCCAAATGTCCCCATTGGCACAAATGGGGTATTTGCGAAAGTAAGATGGTCATACACTTCATCAGCAACTACAAGAATCCCAAGCTTCCTTGCCGTCTCTGCAATCTAGATTTCAGCAGACTAATGATTATATAGTACCAAACTATCCACTAGTATCAACTTCTAATGTAAATTACACTTTTATGTGTTTTAATTATCTTCTTCCTTGAGAGATTGCCATATCACTCACTAGTATCAACTTCTAATGTAAATTACATTTTTGGTTCATGTAGTTTATTAATGATTACATCAAAATAATTTAGGAATTAAATAGAGTACCAAAACTTTCCAAGTGAGAATAACATGACATTGTCACCAGTTAATTTTTTGATAAATGTAAAGTTGGACTCGGTCGCAATCGATAATACAAAGCTGAACTACAAAAAGAAGACTCAGGTCTTAACTGCAATAAGTAGATACAGGCCTGAACTACATGGAGCATTTAAAAGAAAATATCCAAATTTCACTGACTGCAGACTCATATTTGCACAAGTCTTTCTGCATCACTTGTAGATAGGATCATAGGAATCCAGTTGTATACACTATTAGCATGAAAAAGAGAGGCAGTAGTAGTTTCTTGACCAACCTTCTTCAAATGTTGAGACGTATAAACATTTCCACAAGGATTTCCAGGATTGATGATGACCATGGCAACAGTATTTTCATCTGCAAGTGCTTCAAGAGCTTCAAGATCAACCTCCCAACCCTGTTCTGGAAGCAGATCATAGCGACGAACTTCCAGATTGGAACAGGCTGCACGAGTTTCATAGTAAGGGAAGCCTGGCCTTGGAAGCAGAATGTTGGCAACAGGATTTGACAGGGATATAGCTGTCAGTACCACTTCAATTGCTTGTGTACACCCAATTGTAAGATAAACATCGTCAGGCGATAACTTGTATGGGAGATCATTTGACAGGTAATCTGCAATAGCCCTGTTTGATACAACATGTTGAGCATCATCATCTTAGACGACATATTTTACATACTATAAAATACACCAAAGAGAAAAGGATTGAAATACATTTGAAACACAAATATGACACCTCCAAACTATTACATAAGAGTAGCTAAGCTAGCTATACATACCTCCTTGCTGGTAGAATACCAACTGAGGGAGAATAGCAGTTAAACTTGCCGGACCGAACAGAATCAACGATGGCATCTTCGGCTGAAATACTAGTCCGAAAGCATGGGAAAGCGGAGGGGTCACCGTGGCCTAAAGGAATGATAGACCTTGGATCATCTTTGTTGAGATTTTGCATTATCATTGTGAGAACTCCTCGAACCGTGGTTGGTGGTTCCGGTTTGAGCTCTCCATTCCCCTGAAAATTCCACTTGTTTTCCATTTCCAGCTGTTGAGCTGACTGAGGTCTTCAATGTCGACCTTTGTTTATATAATTATGCTCAGTAGTGGCTCACCTAACCTTCATTCTGATTTAATTACACAGTTGCATCTGATCATACACAACATTAATGATTTTACAAAGACTATACTACTCTGACTTGCACATATTTTATCATTAATGAGCCACTGTCTCTTCTCCACCACAACCTGAGATTCTTTTTATCTCGGTGCATCTATTGGTGCAAAATATCTCTGGTTTAAAGCGGAATATTACCTCAAAAGTTCAGTCCGACGTAAGCTTTTATTTAGATAAAGACAAAATTCTTGAGATTAATTAACCTCTATTCTTTGGAGTTTTCCAATGACGATTTGTGCTTATTCATTCGGAGAGTACGCCTATGCAATTTGTTATTTTGTTGTTTTCTTGTCAGTCATTATTTACAGCTGATTTCATCCCTCCTCCTTGGCTAGCCTGCCTGCTCAGTTGTCCTTGACTATGTCCACGTCTGCCCTAAGGTTATGATTGGGGCGTGACCACTTACCAAATTTTAACTAAAAAATTGCCCACTTGCTCCACTAAGAGTTTTTTGACCCCATTTACCCAATATAACTTCTACTGACATAATTACCCTCATTTTAATCTCTCTCTCTCTCTCTCTCTCTCTCACACTGATGCTCAACCCAGGCCTCCAGCGACCCAGGCTTCCGACGAATCAGATCGTCGATCTTCCAGTGCCACTGGAGCATCTCCACTGGTTGTACATGTCCAGGTCCATCGGGTTGTCAGAGACCCGAACCGTCGGGACAAACTTTTTCTGGGCTGCCCTAAAGCAGCAAACCAAGGGCAGGTAGTCGTACAGGAAATCGATGCCGTCGTCGTAATCTTTGAGCTCTGAATCTGAAGATTCGGGTTCTAGTTCTATCGGGCCATTTTTCAATCTGGGCTTTTTTGGAGCGCTGGGTTTTCTTTGGTGGGGTCTTTTTCCGGCCACGGCGACCGGGCTTCTTGGGTTCTTCAATGCTTTCATTATCTTCACCGGAAGCTCTGAGTGGGTTCAACTTGTGAGGTTTGAAAGGTTTAAGCTTGCAGAAATGCTGGTTCACGGTTATACTCTAAGGTGCTCTCAGGACGAATCCCGGTGAACGTAAAATCACCGAGCAAAGCCTTAATAAGCTGTATTGATAGGAATTATGTTTATTGGAGGGGAGTAATATAATTATTGGGGGGCAGTAGACACATTATTGGCCCCCAGTAGACTTTGATACGAGGGACAGGAATCACTATAGTGTGGTGTTTTGATAAGTTACATGTTGTTTTCTGTGTATTAAAGTCAAATTATCTGTGAATCCTACAAAAAGGTGCATTTTTGGTGGTCTATTGGGAGGCAGTAGAGACATTGGACTTTATATTGGGGGGCAATAATATGATTATTGGGAGCCAATAATATGATTATAAATTGATCAATTGTGCCTGTAGTGCATTTATTTTGGTTTTGGGAGTTCATACAATTCACTTGACGGCAATAATATGATTTTTGGGAGGCAATAATATGATTACTGGATATTATTAGTGACCGGTCGCCGGATTCCGGTCACCGGTTGTCGGATTCCGGTCACCTTTCGCCGGATTCCGATCACCGGTCGCCGGTAGCAGGATTCCGGTCGCCGGCACCCTGCCACTGGTCACCGGAGGCTGGCAAGGTAGAGGATGACTTCTCCCTCTAAGTGAAAAAGAAGGTTTGGGTAAATGGGGTTAAAAAACAGTTGGTGGAGCAAGTGGGCAATTTTTAGCCTAAAATCGGGTAAATGATCATTTCCCCTATAATAAATTATGCAAAAGTTGGGATTTCAAGACAAACGGCGTCTTTTTCCGTCTATCTCATCTAGCCTCTTCTTCTTTGTCCGATTTCTTAGTCTATTTCTCTGAAAATCTCTCTCTTCTACGGTAAGTAATGGGTGTAGACACCAAAAATTTAATGAAAATAAATTCATTAAATAATTCGGTCAACACTCAAAATTATGACTGAACAAATTTAGTCTGTATGTGGGTCCCACAAAATGTCCACGTGGCTTGTGAGTCAGCAAAATCACACAGACTCAGAGAATGACATTTGGCGACACATGAAAGGCCCGACGGCAATAAATGAATTTGCTCCGGCTAAATCAATTGATATTAAAGCGGATCAATCAAATTAAATAAGTTGATTCCAAGTCAAATCAAGTATTAAATCTCGTCTGCTGATTAGATATCAATTTATAATCAAGACGACAATCAGTCATCAAATTAATTTGCTGATTCCTTAAATAGTTGTGATTAAAATCAGCTAATTAACGCTGGTTGATTTGATTATGTTATTAAGGAAAATGTGATTAAAATCAGCCATTAAATTGATTGGCTAATTCCTTAATGATCGTGATTAAATCAGTTAATTAACGCTGATTAATTTGATTACGTAATTAAGGAAAATACAATTAATTACGTGTCATCAAGGGGTTCCAAATTGAGAGAGACGTCGACACTATAAATACCCCCTCTCAAATCAAGAGAAGGACTTCAGCCAGAAAAGAGAAGGAAATACTCTCAAAATTCCTGAAGCCTCCCAAGCTCGTGTGAAGAACCCTCAAGCTGCCAAATAGCCGGTTCATCACCAACCTCAAGCCAAAGCACTTGTCACGTGTCGACTCTCGTGACTATCTTCCAACTCAAGATCAAGCGTCGAGCCCTTGAGTGAAATTCATCGTCGGAGATCGAATCAGAGGATTACCAAAGATTGTAACCCGTGATAGGACCAAAAAGTGTGACGATATTATTGAATATGTGCCCCATTTTAGCCTTGTTTCTCCCTTAAGTTTCGTGTTTTGAGTCATCGAGTCATTTTAAGAGTCTTGTAGAGTGTTTGGAGTGAAATAGGCAGAAAACGCAAAATTCATGAAGAATCCTAGCTGGATCAGGATTCCTCACCGTCATGCAAATCTGTGGGCCTTAAGATATAATTTATAGGAGTATTTTTCTGAAATTAAATTATTTTAATTCTTTTTATTTTCTCTAAAAGAATTTAATTTTCTGCCCTTTATTAAATCAGGTTGACCAAGCAATGAAGAAGGGAAATAAAGTGAAAGACGTTTTCAGTTGGAGAATAAAGGAGAAAGATGTTTCAACTTGGAAATTAAAGGAATTGCCCCATTATGAGAGGAGTTAAGGCCTTAAAGGAGAAAGATGTTTCAGCTGGAAAATTAAAGGAAATACGGTGCAATCTCATCCGTCCAATGATGAAGGGTATGATCGACAAAAGCCAACCAATGCTCCCCTATAAATAGGCAACGTCCAGAACTGAATTTGCATCACTTCCTGGCCAAAAACTTTTCCGAGACTCTGCCCAATTCACTTCTTAAACTTCCATCACCTACAAGACCGTGACACCATCCATCCATCAATCTACAAAGCTCTTAGGCGATGAGTCAAGGACGCTCCACCACCATAGCAGAGACAAGTTAATCACCGTGTTGCTAAGCCGCTGAGGAAAGCTTCAAAGTGTAACTATGACTCTACTTACAATTTTTATTTCGGTTTTGTGTGTTTCAATTTGTGAGTTGTGTAATTGGAGACACGAAATTTTCAGAATATTTTTATTAAAAATTTTGAGATTTTCAGTTTATTATTGAGTTAATTTCGAGAATTCTTTTATGATGCATGTTACAATCTTGTGCTCTTTTATGTGTTTAGGTAATTTTCAGAGTTAGGTTCATAAGTTTGCATGCTAGAATCACGCTGAGTGTTCTTGTGTGTTTGCTTAATTTGCCAAGAGCAATTGTTATTTGTTAAGACGCTGAGTTAAACAAGTAGTAATTAGTTCTAACGAGTGGTAAAAATCATGCCTTAATGATTAAATGACTCTGGAAATTACGTGTTAAATTCTATGTGTAATGGTTAATTTGCACGTGTGAGTTGATTCGAGGGTTAGATAATACTACTAGTTAAGAGAATTACGCTGAGTGTTTTCAAAAATTAGTAGTATTAGGCTTGGTAAGGACTTTTCCGATCCATGCCTACATTAGAACGAATCAGATAAATGGATTGATCCGCTGAGGCTTTTCATTTGAGCTCTTATCTAGGCATTAAAGATGGGCACATTTTTGTAGCATGTTGAAATGGATTTTCTGTTTTTACACTTAGTAATTTCCAAGTGGTATTGGTCTAGGTTAGGGAAGTCGATCATTGTATATAGGTTTATTTGTTTTATTTTTATTTTTAAGTAGATTAGGAACCAAAATTCAAAACCCCCCATTTAATTCTTTTATTTGTTAATTGACCTTTTTGTGTAGGTGTACCCTACAATCCCCGGACTGAACGATCCCTGCTTATCCTATACTGACAACTACATTTTGCAGGGTTAAATTGTGAGGCTATTTCAGCCGAACCAATTTTTGGCGCCGTTGCCGGGGATTGTTAAAATCCCTTGCACTTAAAGTGTCATCGATTTTGTTGTATATAGAATGCATGCTAATTTTTGTACTACACTTGTGGAATGGTAACAAATTACGATTTTGGTTAGGCCAAGCTTTAATTGTGATTTAGTTTAAGTTTTATGAGTGTTACAAAATTAAGCATGTCTTTTATCATTGTTGTACAATTTGTAGAAGTTGTTTCTTTAACCATATTGTAAATTGAATGTGTTTCACTTAGATTAATATACTTAAGTTGTGAATTTAACTAAATACTTAATTGTTGTAAGTGTGTAAAATCGTATGAGTAGACAAGGGCCCTTTTGTTAATATTGGCCTAAACCCTTCATTAGTACCTTGCTCAGGTCTCTTGAGGTTGAGGGCGGCCTTTATTAGCACTTGGAGAACAGTCTAACACATAAGTTAATTTCCCAGCTGAGTAAGGGGCATACGGATGGTGTCTAAGGTTGAGACCCTGGGTGATGGGTTCAATTGGATCTCAGAGATACTATAGAATGAGCGTAAACCACTATGTGGGAGTAGCCGATAGGGGCCTAAACCTCAATGAGGGAGTAGCCTCCGTAGTATCACCAAAATGAGTCCTCCCTCTCACTTACTTCTTAATCTGGCCATTCGGCCTTCTGAAACAAAGGAAAGAGACTTATGTCTGGGCGACTATCCCTAGATCGTATCTCACCAATAGTAGCGGTTTCTATTGGGCTCGACTTACAACTTGGAATCAATTGAGATATTAACTATGTTTATAATAAAAAATAAATTAATAAAAAATTAAAAAATTAAAAATTAAAAAAAAAAAAAAAAAAAAAAAAAAAACTGATGTGTGACCTACTTAAAGTATATTGGATTAAACATGACTTTGTCGAGGGTAGCTGTTCTATAGTCCCATTGCACAAACGAGGTCCTCTGTTCCAGTACCTAAGTATGTAAATGTAAAAGTAACTTAGAAAGTAGGAAAGACATAATGTTTGTATTTCGAACCTTGTATATGTTACTAACACTTGATTTGGTCTTAAAGGTCTATGAATGTCCACTGTCTCTGATAAGACTAAGGAGCTCATTGAAAAATTGGAACGTGCTAGGCAAAGGGCAGAACTCACTTTTTCAGACCGCCCTCCTCTAGAAAGGAGGGATTCTCAGGACTCTAGCTATTCAGGTTATAACTCCTCAACTAGATCAACCGAGGAGATCAACAAACCTGACCATTCTGAAGAAGGAGAAGAACAAGTCTTTGAAGAGGAAGAAGAGGAGGCCATTGAAGAGGACGTTGCAGACAGAGAAGAGGAAGAAGAGGAAGAGCACACCCGTGTTGAGCAAGTACAGGCCCCAATGGCTGAGACTATTAGGCAACTGTCTAATCCTACAGGTGGGGGTGCTGCGCCCTTATGCATTGCCTATCCAGAACCAGGAGAGGGGCTTAATGATGATTTTGAGTTAAAGAGTGGGTTTCTGCATCACCTACCCAAGTTTCATGGGATGAGTAGTGAAGACACCAACAAGCATCTCAAGGAGTTCGAGTTTGTCTGTGGGAGTATGTGCCCTAAAGGAGCTGATATCAATATCTTGAAGATGAAGGCATTCCCCTTTACTTTGGAGGACAAGGCCAAGACTTGGCTATTTGAGCTGCCTGCTGGGACTATCAACACTTGGGATAGGATGAAGGGCGAGTTCCTTACGAAGTACTTTCCTGCCTCAAAGGTCACTGTTTTGAGGAAGCAGATTAGTGGAATCACGCAAGGACATGAGGAGAATTTCTGCAATTATTGGGATAGATTTAAGAGCCTTGTAGCATCATGCCCTAACCATGGGATGAGTGAGGGGTCCCTCCTTACCTATTTTTATGAAGGACTCACCGCTAATGAGCGTGGTCTGTTAGATGCTGCTGCTGGAGGATCCTTTATGGATAAGACACCTGCTGATGCCAAGGTGCTACTTACTAATCGTGCGCTAAACTATCAACAATATGAGGGGGTACTTGCCTCTCAACGGAGGGTACATGAGGTGTCCACTAACTCTGCTCTTGAAGACAAGGTTAACAAGATGTCTACTTTGCTGTCTCAAGTCTTAAACGTTAATGGAGGAGGAGCAATGGCTCAAGTGTGTGGGATGTGCTCGACTCAAGGGCACCCCACTGATAAATGTCCCCAGCTTGCCTCTCCAGAAGGATGGGAATCTGTTAACGCCCTAGGGTATCAAGGAGGTCAAGGAGGCCCGAGGTACAACCCTTACTCAAATACTTACAATCCGGGGCTCAGAGACCACCCCAACTTTCGTTGGGCCAACAATGATAACATCTTGAGACCACCTCAAGGTCCAGGTCAGAATTCTCAGCGCCCACCAGGTTTGTTTTTGAGGCCTCAGGTACCTCAAAATTTTGGTATTCCCAATTCTGTCCCTCTACCTCCTGTTTCTAATACTTTGAATGCCCCTAATTATGATGAACTGTTGAAGTCCCTTGCTGCGGGGCAACAACAACTTAACACGGCTACTCAAGCTTTGGTTGTAGGACAGGCAACCCATTCAAAGGATATTGCAGAGCTCAAGAATCAAATGGGCCAAGTGGTGGATTTCATGGGCCGGATTGCTGAAACAGGGAAACTTCCAAGCAACACAGTGCCTAACCCAAGGAATGAGCACGCCCAAGCCATCATCACTAGGAGTGGGCGCGTACTAGTTGACCCTCCCAGAGCCCACAAGAAGGCCCAAGCGGCCCATAATGAAGAAGAAGACATTGTGGAGGTGTCTAAGAAGGATGTTGAGAAGGACCCAGCTACAACAAGGGTGGAAGTTGACTTGCCCCAAGCTGAGGCACCCGAAGGTACAATTCCTAACTCTAGTTGTTTAGTTAAGACTAACCCAGTTGTTTCTATACCTTTCCCAAGCAGGTTTGCCAAGACGAAGAAAGATAAATCTGATCAAGAGATCTTGGAAATCTTCAAGAAGGTTCAAGTGAACATGCCCTTGATCGAGTGCATCAAACAGGTGCCTAAATACGCCAAGTTCTTGAAGGAGCTATGCACCACAAGGAGGCAGACAAGAGAGAATGAGGTGGTGAAAATGAGCGAGACGGTATCAGCCGTTATCCAGAGGAAGCTACCCCAAAAGTTGAAGGACCCAGGGAGTTTTTCTGTTCCCTGTATCATTGGTGACACCAGATTTGAAAATGTGATGTTAGACTTAGGGGCATCCATAAATGTTATGCCTTATAATTTGTATGTGTCCCTAGGTCTAGGCCCTCTTAAGAGGGATAATGTTGTCATTCAACTTGCTGATAGGTCTAACAAATACCCTCAAGGGTATGTTGAGGATGTTCTTGTGCAGGTAAACCATCTGATATTCCCTGCGGATTTCTACGTATTGGACATGGAGGAATCGCCCCTAAATACCACTCCATTACTTTTAGGGCGTCCCTTTATGAGGACTGTGACGCGCTTTTGGGAAGCGCATAATTTAACCCTGAAATATCGTTAGTAGTATATGTAAGTAGGGATCGTTCTATCCGGGGATTGAGGGTACACCTGTCATTGTGAAACAAATAAAGAAAAGTATTATTTACAAAAATAAAATAAAGAATATAAATATATACAATTTTGTAACAAATAAAGAAAAGTATTATTTACAAAAATAAAATAAAGAATATAAATATATACAATTGTATAAACAAATAAAGAATTAAAATAATAAAGTATTATTTACAAAAATAAAATAAAGAATAAATATATACAAGTAAACACAAATAAGGGGGGGATTAGGATTCTTAAAATTAAAATTAAAATAAATAAAATAAAGAAAATATAAAAACATATATACAAGGGTGGAACGCAAGGAACAAAGATCAAAATCAATTCCATGTAATCAAATTCGATTCAAACCCTATAATTGTTCTTCCAAGTCATGAGAGAGGAGTTGATCATGTGAAACATTCGAAAGCAAATGATTTCCCATATTTTACTTTTCAATGCTAATTAACCTAAGCGAAAGCACCTAGATTAATCCTGACAAATTTTCAGAGCTTCAATCCATGTGGTTGGGCCGGAAATGCTGCTGGACCTCTTACAGGTCCAGTTTTCCGGTTTTGCTTCTGTAGAAAATTGGGCTGATTGTTTGAATGCCTTCCACTCATATTTTTCTCTGGCACTCTTCATAAGAAATGATCCTTTGGGTGTCTAGAATGGATCTGGAAGGTTTCAGCTCATTTGAAGTTCATTTGGTCAGGCGGCCGCTCCTTCTTCCTTGCTTGGCTCTGATTCTCCTAGCCGGAGTAAGAAAATATTCAAGGTTGACTTTTTAGTGCATTTTCATTCTTCTCCATCATTTCTAGGTAATTATGGACCTAACGTTCATTTCACCTTCATTTACTCCAATGTACCTAAAAATAGAAATTGAATTAAAATCGATTCAGTTAAGGAATTAACTAAGCAAAATGTGAGGAATTAACTATTAAAATATCACATTAAAATGCTCCTATCAAATTCCCCCACACTTAGCTTTTGCTAGTCCCTTAGCAAAACAAAACAAAAAAAATCCAAAACAGAACAAAGACTTGACAAAAGGCAAGTAAATGACTCTATTGCTCCTAACTGTTGTCTCAGAGACTCCAAACTCATGGCTTTCACGTTAAACACTTAATCAAAATCACAAAGATAATTCCATGGTTAATAAACCTGTGACATTCATATGACTAAGCAAGATATGGAGAACTTAAGTTATACAGTGAATGATAGCATGTTTCGAACAAGTCCAATCCAAACTTACAGGGCATACTCTCGATTTTTCTCTCAGAAATGGCTATGCTTAAAAGCTTCACACTCAAGTATATGCAAGAGAACAAATTGTAAGGCAACAAACAGCTTGCATATTTCATCAATAAACACATTTTGTGAAGAATTTTTAAAGACCTCATGAAATGACTAAGTGCACAAATGGACCTAAACCATAAGCTCGACTGCGTAACTGACTCCACTAACCAAAGATTGCCCATCTCAAGGATCAAGTCAGCACTTAAAACAGGTTGTAATGGGGCTAAGCTAGGGTTTTCGAAATGAAGATTAAGGATACAAAAAAAATCCTAAGGACCTAGCAGAGCATATAAGGACCACCTTATGTCATCATTTTTGTAGACCAAATATCATTGTTTTGGGCCAAACCTTCACTCTAACCAACATGGGAATGGACAAAGGCATAATTTTCAACTTTGAGCCTTCTACAAATTTGCAAGTCCAAAACCACACTTCAACATTTTCCCAAGAGTTTTCTTTTCAATTTTTCTTCTGTTTTGCCGCTTTTCTTTCTTTCTTTCTTTCTTTTTTTTTTCAAGGCAAAATTTTTTTTTTCTTGGATTTTTCCCACCCCATACTTGTCTTTCATCGTCACCCCTACATACTATGTCATGCTCTACTAAGTCCTTAAGACAAGGGTAGAGATATCCTGTACTAAGCTCATGGTAGGGTAGTGAGGGTAATGAAATAAAGGTTTTCAACGTAGGCTCAAAGGGGTTCATTCTAAGGAGTCCCACGACGGGCACAATTGGGGACACATGCTTGTTTGGCTTTGGTGGTTACCCTAATGCCTTCTATCCTATCCAGGATCAGTGCATATTATGGCATACAAGTTTTGACAGTCACAACAGTCGAGTTCTAGTATTCTCTAGTCCATTAAAATCTATGGCACATGATCATTGGATTTCCAAAGAATGATGAGGTTTTGCAAATACAGCCACGAAATTCTAGAATTATCAATAAGCACTCGAAAAGAAAGTATTTTAGCACAAAAACTCACTTGGGTCAAATGAATCAGACTTAATCCTAGCATGCTTAATGAACCAAGTTACAATCCTATCTCAAATCTTCATACAAGCATCACAATGTCGATTAACCACAGAATTCAATTAAGTCCTATTTTGATTGTGAAAACCTTCAGCCATGAATTCGGAGACATGTTCATCCTAGACGTTAGGAGCATCCTAAGACTCAAACACACAAACAAAAACACTCTAAAACCAACAATTTTTTTTTTTTTTTTTTACAATTTAATTTAATTTCAACACTTAGGTACGGGAACAGGGAGTCTCGATGTGCAATGGGACTGAAACAGCTACCCTTTTTCAAGACTATGTTTAATCCAATATACCTTAGTGTATCACAACATCAACTAAAAACACAATAAAAACACAATCCAACATCAACTATTTTTCATTTTTTTTTTATATACTAACTACTAAAAACACAATAAAGCAATAACCCTTCCCCCATACTTAATTCATGCATTGTCCTCAATGTACAAACAAATATAAATCATGCAAAGCATAAATCAAGCATAGAAGAGAAAGTTAACACAACGAAACCTAAAACAACTTAAAATTCATGAAAATAAAATAGAAGGAAGAGTTCAAGAAAGCAAATCTGCGTTTGAAGTCTCCTCCACAGATACGGTTGAAATGGGTTGCCTCCCATGCAGCGCTTAATGTTTAAAGTCTTTCAGCCTAGACTTGTACCTCCATTTACTCCTTTGGAGGAGCGGTATGCGGGCGAGTGGCAGCCCTCTTGCTGGTTTCAGCCTTCGGAGGCGGGTTCTCATGGTGTGATGCAGTAGTGTCCTTGCGAGGAAACCCAGGAGGATAACTCTGCAAGTTATTGACTTCCTGAGCAAGCTTGTTTATTGCAGTGTGACAGCGGATCAAAGAGCAGTTCATCTCAGAGATGTAATCGATCATGCAATTGACTCTCCAATCTGTCACCATAATACCATCGCGGAGAGAGGAACGCAAATCATCAATCGAATCCGACAAGCTTTCCAGGGTGGCCATAGGCCGAGGAGCACGAGCAGCTGGTGAGGAAGAAGACTCTCCGGGATGCAGTCTGGGAGAGCGACGAGGCAGAGGAGGGGGACTGCGGGTACGCTCACGAATAGGACGATGGTCCCATGGACGAGTAAGCCCAGCTCTAGTGGCCGCTTGACGACCTTCTTCCTCCAAAGAGAGAACATGGTGTTGATTGACGCCCCTGCGAGGGGTTACCTTGGTTCGAGCCATGAGGAAATAGAAGGAATTTGAAACTGCACGCTTAGACAAACCTTAGTAAAATCTGGAGGAGACAAAAAAGGATGTATATGTAAAGCACAAAATAGGGTAGAAATCTCAACAGGCACACGGTTTTAACAAAGCTTCTCCGGGAAGGAGAAGAGTTATGACAGTTCACGGCCCAAGAAACTCCCCCACGTGTAAATATTCCTTTCTTTTCCTGGATTTATGGCATGCTTTCGGCTATAGCTCCTCGAGATTCGTTTGACTCCCCCACGCGTCCTTCTTTTCCTTGATTCACGGCAATTAAACCTGCTTTCGGCTGTAGCTTGTCTGTCACAGCTCCTCGAGATTCGTTTGGTTCCCCCACGTGTCTTCCACGCGGCAACAGCTTTTCCGTGTTTGCGGGTGACTTTAATCCAACGCGTAGATTTAATCTCAGAGGTCGTCCATCCAACGGTGGAGATCTGCTCACTCGTTCTATAATTAGGTGCATTCTGAGGGAGCGACTATTCACTCCAAAAGAAAATTCTTCCGAGTTCCATCCTTTCTCTCTCAACCCTTCAGCCTTTCTTTCGAAACTCCAATCCTTTCTTCATCAACATGGAACCACGAACTCTGCAACTAATGGAGTTACAAACCCAGCAACAAATGGAATTACAAGCCCAGCAACCAACCGAGGAGGGAGGAAGCATCCAAGCAGCCGGGAGTAGTAACCGGTGGGCTCCCACACCGCCTCAACTAAGAATCCTCAAGGGCCTTTACTATGATAAGGGTTTTAAGTACCCAACTCCAGAGCAGATTCAAGAGATCTGCCTTCATCTGAAACAGTATGGGCAGATCGAGGACAAAAACGTCTTCTTTTGGTTCCAGAACCTCAAGGCTCGTGAGAGGCAGAAGTTGAAGGAATTTCGGAACGTTCCGGTTGGTGGATCTCTCGATCTCAATTTTGGTTCCACTGGTTCTACTAGTAATGACAGATCCACTGACAGATCCATTGATCTAAACTTTGGGTCACGTGTCGGCTATGGTGCTGATGGATCGATCATGGAACAACGAGGAGAATATCACCAGGAGATTGAAACCCTTCCACTATTCCCCATGCATGGTGAGGACATCTTGGGCAACATGAAGACTACTTCCGAGGGAGGTGGCGGTTATGGCGGTGGCTCTCACATTTCCCTTGAGCTCAGTCTCAACTCCTACAGAGATGCAGACATGGCTTAGTATTATTATTATTATTATTATTATTATATTTGTTTTTTTTGTTTTTTTGTTTTTTTTGTTTTTTGTAAATAGCTGAATTTAATAAGACTGAATGAATGCAGTTTTTTTTTTTTTTTTTTTTTTTTTAAATATAGGACTCAAAAATAAAAGACAAAATATATATATATATATATATAATATAGGACTCAAAATGAAAGACAAAAATATAAATCCCTTCCCCCACACTTAAATATTGCATTATCTTCAATGTAATCAATTAAAAGCATGCAATGAAATAAGTAAGCATAGATAGAAGACATTTACGAAAACAAATCCTAAAAATAAAAACAATAGAGAAAAAAAAATGAAAAATAAAAAGAAATAGGGAAAGAGAAAGCAAATCTGATTATATTCTGAATTGGGTTGCCTCCCAAGTAGCGCTTGTATTTTACGTCTTGCAGCCAGACAGTACCTACATTAAATAAAGTTAGTAACTATAATTAACAAAGAAATACAAAATAAAAACAAGTATAACTATTAATTACAAACTACAAGTATAATTAACAAGTATATTGTACACAAGACACAAGTTAAGTGCTCAAGTGAGTATAAAACGTGAAAAGTATTTTTACAAGTTTAAAGTGTGAAACAACAAAATAATTTACATGTATAGAGTATTCACAAGTATTTCTTTTATTATAAACATTAGTGATATCGAATCAAATTCCAAGCGGTAAATCAAGTGGACGTGCGGCCCAAGTATAGTCGCCTAGACACAAACTCCCTTTCAAATCGTTTGGGCAACCTTACTGAAATGGTCAGGTGGGGGAGGGCGAACACGAGAGGAAAAATCCATTTTGGCATGAGCTACTCCCACATAGTGGTTTATGCCCATTTGTAAGCACTTCTGGATTCAAAAACCCGTCATGAACGTTGTCCCCTTCCTAGACACCATTCCACATAGGCTATACTTACTAAGATGAAAAAGTTCATAAGTGTGAAGACAGTTCAACAAGTGTTAATAAAGGCCGCCCTCAACCTTAAGGGACCTGAGCTAGGTACCAATAAGGGGTTTAGGCCAATATTAACAAAAGAGACTTCACCTATTCCTCTCAATTTACAACCTACAATTAAAATTCGTGTTCAATAATATAAATAATATTTAAACTAAGTTTTAAACAATTTATATACAACAAATATATATACAATAAATGATACAATTTAGCAAGTGATTTTTCAATCCCCGGCAACGGCGCCAAAAATTGACGCGCTTTTGGGAAGCGCATAATTTAACCCTGAAATATCGTTAGTAGTATATGTAAGTAGGGATCGTTCTATCCGGGGATTGAGGGTACACCTGTCATTGTGAAACAAATAAAGAAAAGTATTATTTACAAAAATAAAATAAAGAATATAAATATATACAATTTTGTAACAAATAAAGAAAAGTATTATTTACAAAAATAAAATAAAGAATATAAATATATACAATTGTATAAACAAATAAAGAATTAAAATAATAAAGTATTATTTACAAAAATAAAATAAAGAATAAATATATACAAGTAAACACAAATAAGGGGGGATTAGGATTCTTAAAATTAAAATTAAAATAAATAAAATAAAGAAAATATAAAAACATATATACAAGGGTGGAACGCAAGGAACAAAGATCAAAATCAATTCCATGTAATCAAATTCGATTCAAACCCTATAATTGTTCTTCCAAGTCATGAGAGAGGAGTTGATCATGTGAAACATTCGAAAGCAAATGATTTCCCATATTTTACTTTTCAATGCTAATTAACCTAAGCGAAAGCACCTAGATTAATCCTGACAAATTTTCAGAGCTTCAATCCATGTGGTTGGGCCGGAAATGCTGCTGGACCTCTTACAGGTCCAGTTTTCCGGTTTTGCTTCTGTAGAAAATTGGGCTGATTGTTTGAATGCCTTCCACTCATATTTTTCTCTGGCACTCTTCATAAGAAATGATCCTTTGGGTGTCTAGAATGGATCTGGAAGGTTTCAGCTCATTTGAAGTTCATTTGGTCAGGCGGCCGCTCCTTCTTCCTTGCTTGGCTCTGATTCTCCTAGCCGGAGTAAGAAAATATTCAAGGTTGACTTTTTAGTGCATTTTCATTCTTCTCCATCATTTCTAGGTAATTATGGACCTAACGTTCATTTCACCTTCATTTACTCCAATGTACCTAAAAATAGAAATTGAATTAAAATCGATTCAGTTAAGGAATTAACTAAGCAAAATGTGAGGAATTAACTATTAAAATATCACATTAAAATGCTCCTATCAGACTGCAAGAACTAAAATTGATGTGTACAAAGGGACTCTCACCATGGAGTTTGATGGTGATGTTATACGCTTCAACATTCTTGAAGCGATGAGGTACCCTGTTTCTGATTTGAAACCTTGCTTTGCTATTGATGTAGTTGATTCACTCGCGCAGGTTTTCTCTGAAGCAATGGTTGAGGATGAATTGGCTCTGACCCTAGAGGAGGGGGTCGGGTATGATGCAAATGGGGAACCTATCCCCAAGGTTAAGTGGGACGTTGAGGAGCCTAGAGTGATCAAGACTGTGGCCTCACTAGAGGCTCAACCTATAAAGAGGTCAATTTCCTATTTGTCAATTCCGGTTTCTACTAATAAAATGCTACCCTCTGTTGTTCAGGCACCCAAGTTGGAATTGAAGGTACTCCCTGAGAATTTGAAATACGCGTACCTAGGAGAAAAGGAGACCCTCCCAGTGATCATATCATCAACGCTGGAGGCAGAGCAAGAAAGAAAGTTGGTGGACGTGTTGAAGAAGCACAAGACTGCCATTGGTTGGACTCTGGCAGATATCAAGGGGATCAGCCCAACCACGTGTGTCCACCGGATCCTATTAGAAGATGGCGCCAAGCCCACAAGAGAAGCCCAAAGACGTTTACATCCGCCCATGATGAAGGTGGTTCAAGACGAGGTGATCAAGTTGCTAGATTGTGGGGTGATCTACCCCATTTCTGATAGTAAGTGGGTCTCTCCTGTGCAAGTGGTGCCCAAGAAGTCTGGGGTGACAGTGGTGAAGAACGAGGAGAATGAGCTAGTGCCCCAGAGATTAGTCACTGGTCACAGGGTATGTATCGACTACCGGAAGCTGAATGCCACAACAAGGAAGGATCATATGCCCTTGCCTTTTATTGACCAGATGTTGGAGCGCTTAGCGGGCCATTCCTACTATTGCTTCTTGGACGGATATAGTGGGTACAACCAGATCTGCATAGCCCACGAGGATCAGGAGAAGACGACCTTCACATGCCCCTTTGGGACCTTTGCTTATAGGCGCATGCCTTTCGGCTTATGCAACGCACCAGGTACTTTCCAAAGATGTATGCTTTCCATTTTCTCAGAATACATTGAAAATATTATTGAAGTCTTTATGGACGACTTTAGTGTCTTTGGTAAAGATTTTGATACTTGTTTAGAGAATCTAGGATTGATACTTGAAAGGTGTGTAGAAACTAACCTTGTGCTGAATTGGGAGAAGTGTCACTTCATGGTGACACAAGGAATAGTGTTAGGACACATAATATCTAATAGGGGCATTGAGGTAGATAAGGCTAAGGTTGATCTTGTACGTCACTTACCCTCCCCCACAACTGTGAGGGAGGTACGCTCTTTTCTTGGTCATGCAGGATTTTACAGGCGGTTCATCAAAGACTTCTCCAAGGTGGCGAGACCTATGTGTGCCCTATTGCAAAAGGACGTGCCCTTTGTGTTCAATGAGGATTGCAAGAAGGCGTTTGAAAAGCTCAAGGAGTTGTTGACCACGGCCCCCATCATATGCCCTCCAGATTGGAGTCTACCCTTCGAGCTTATGTGTGATGCATCGGACTATGCTGTTGGAGCTGTGTTGGGCCAGAGGAAGGATAAGAAGCCCTATGCTATTTACTATGCTTCTCGGACCCTCAACGATGCCCAGCTCAACTACTCCACCACTGAAAAAGAACTCTTAGCTGTAGTCTTTGCTTTAGATAAGTTTCGTTCTTATTTATTGCACTCTAAAGTAATTGTTTACTCTGACCATGCAGCCTTGAGATATCTGATGATCAAGAAGGAGGCCAAGCCCAGATTGATTCGATGGATCTTGTTGCTTCAGGAGTTTGACCTAGAGATCAAGGACAAGAAGGGCAGCGAGAATGTGGTGGCGGACCATTTGAGTAGGATAATACATGAGGAAGACATCCAGCCCCTACAGGAAACTTTCCCAGATGAGCAGCTCTTTGGGATAGAGGTTAGTGTGCCCTGGTATGCGGACATAGTTAATTATTTAGTCACTAGGACATTTCCTGACACACTTTCCAAAGCTAGTAAGGATAAATTGAAGAAAATGGCTAGGCACTTTATTTGGGATGAGCCCTATTTATGGAAACATTGTAGTGACCAAGTCATTAGGAGATGTGTCCCAGAGTCTGAGCATAGGTCAATTCTGTCATTTTGCCATAGTGAGGCTTGTGGAGGCCACTTTGGGCCTCGTAGAACAGCCTTGAAGGTCTTAGATTGTGGATTTTATTGGCCCACTATCTTCAAGGATGCAAACTTGTTTTGTATTTCTTGTGATAGGTGCCAACGGACTGGTAATCTTGGCCCAAAAGATCAAATGCCCATGAACCCAATAATAAATGTAGAAATTTTTGATGTTTGGGGCATTGACTTTATGGGCCCATTTCCCTCGTCTAATGGTTGTTTATATATACTATTGGCTGTGGACTATGTATCAAAGTGGGTGGAAGCAAAAGCCACCAGGACTAACGATTCAAAAGTGGTTGCAGGTTTCTTGAAAACTAACATATTTTCCAGGTTTGGAGTGCCACGTGTGCTAATCAGTGATGGAGGTTCTCACTTTTGCAACCGTACAATAGAGGCTTTGCTGAAGAAGTATGGGGTAACCCATAAGGTGTCAACGCCCTACCACCCTCAGACCAGTGGCCAAGCAGAGGTATCCAACAGGGAGATCAAGAGGATACTCGAGAAGACAGTGGGCCCGACAAGGAAGGATTGGAGCCAGAGATTGGATGATGCGTTGTGGGCCTACAGAACGGCCTACAAGACACCAATTGGGATGTCTCCCTTTAGGTTGGCCTACGGAAAGGCATGCCACCTTCCAGTGGAGCTAGAGCACAAGGCCTGGTGGGCTGTCCAGAAGTTCAACATGGATTATGATGAAGCGGGCCTACATAGGAAGCTACAGCTAAATGAGCTTGAGGAAATAAGGAATGAGGCCTACGATGCTTCATGGATCTACAAGGAGAAGACAAAGGCCTACCATGACAAAATGATTCGCGGAAAAAGCTTCCAAGTGGGCCAGAAAGTTCTGTTATTCCATTCTAGACTTAAGCTATTCCCGGGTAAACTTCGTTCTCGTTGGGTTGGCCCGTTTATAGTTACAAATGTGTTTGCTCATGGTGCTGTAGAGATCAAGAGTGAGAAGACGGGGAAGGAGTTCAAGGTAAATGGGCATCGTCTCAAGCCCTACTACGAATCCTTGGTGGAGCACACATTGGAAGAGATACCCCTCCAGAAGGCACCCCATGACGTGTGAACAAGGAGAAGAGTCCAGGCTGAAGGACTATAAATATTAAAGCGCTGCATGGGAGGCAACCCATTTCAATCGAATCTGTGGAGGAGCCATCAACGAGAGTTTGAAATTTCTATCCCTTCACTTGCTTAGTTGAATTGTACTTGTGTCAGTTTGTTTGTTTATTTATTTTACCCTTTCCTTATTTTCGTAGCCCCCCATATTTAGGGTCTATATACCATATTTTTTGCCTACATTGAGGACAATGTAGATTCTAAGTGTGGGGTGGGTTTACACCTTCATTTCAGATTTTTTTTCAGTAAAAAAAAAAAAAAAAAGAAGTTAGTTTTATAGTCTTTTTGTGTGTTTGAGTCTTAGGATGCCCCTAACGTCTAGGATGAACATGTCTCTGAATTCATGGCTGAAGGTTTTCACAATCGAAATATGACTTAATTGAATTCTGTGGTTAATCGACGTTGTGATGCTTGTATGAAGATTTGAGATAGGATTGTAACTTGGTTCATTAAGCATGCTAGGATTAAGTCTGATTCATTTGACCCTAAGTGAGCTGTTGAGCTAAAATACTTTCTTTTTGAGTGCTTATTGATAAATTCAGAATTTCATGGCTGTATTTGCAAAACCTCATCATTCTTTGAAAATCCAATGATCATGTGCCATAGATTTTAATGGACTACAGAGTACTAGAACTCGGCTGTTGTGACTGTCAAAACTTGTATGCCATAATATGCACTGATCCTGGATAGGATAGAAGGCATTAGGGTAACCACCATAGCCAAACAAGCATGTGTCCCCAATTGTGCCCGTCGTGGGACTCCTTAGAATGAACCCCTTTGAGCCTACGTTGAAAACCTTTGTTTCATCACCCTCACTACCCTACCATGAGCTTAGTACAGGATATCTCTACCCTTGTCTTAGGGACTTAGTAGAGCATGACATAGTATGTAGGGGTGACGATGAAAGACAAGTGTGGGGTGGGGAAAATCCAAGAAAAAAAAATGAAAGAAAATGAAAATGAAAAAGAAAGAAAGAAAAGCGGCAAAAATAGAAGAAAAATTGAAAAGAAAACTCTTGGGAAATTATTGAAGTGTGGTTTTGGACTTTCAAATTTGTAGAAGGCTCAAAGTTGAAAATTATGCCTTTGTCCATTCCCATGTTGGTTAGAGTGAAGGTTTGGCCCAAAACAATGATATTTGGTCTACAAAAATAATGACATAAGGTGGTCCTTATATGCTCTGCTAGGTCCTTAGGATTTTTGTATCCTTAATCTTCATTTCAAAAACCCTAGCTTAGCCCCATTACAACCTGTTTTAAGTGCTGACTTGATCCTTGAGATGGGCAGTCTTTGGTTAGTGGAGTCAGGAACGCAGTCGAGCTTATGGTTTAGGTCCATTTGTGCACTTAGTCATTTCTTGAGGTCTTTAATAATTCTTCACAAAATGCGTTTATTGATGAAATATGCAAGCTGTTTGTTGCCTTACAATTTATTCTCTTGCATATACTTGAGAGTTAAGCTTTTAAGCATACCCATTTCTGAGAGAAAAGTTGAGAGTATGCCCTGTGAGTTTGGATTGGACTTGTTCGAAACATGCTATCATTCACTGTTTAACTTAAGTTCTCCATATCTTGCTTAGTCATATGAATGTCACAGGTTTATTAACCATGGAATTATCTATGCAATTTTGATTAAGTGTTTAACGTGAAAGCCATGAGTTTGGAGTCTCTGAGACAACAGTTAGGGGAAGTAGAGTCATTTACTTGTTTTTTTGTCGAGTCGTTGTTTTGTTTTGTATTTTTGTTTTGCTAAGGGACTAGCAAAAGCTAAGTGTGGGGTAGTTGATAGGACCAAAAAGTGTGACGATATTATTGAATATGTGCCCCATTTTAGCCTTGTTTCTCCCTTAAGTTTCGTGTTTTGAGTCATCGAGTCATTTTAAGAGTCTTGTAGAGTGTTTGGAGTGAAATAGGCAGAAAACGCAAAATTCATGAAGAATCCTAGCTGGATCAGGATTCCTCACCGTCATGCAAATCTGTGGGCCTTAAGATATAATTTATAGGAGTATTTTTCTGAAATTAAATTATTTTAATTCTTTTTATTTTCTCTAAAAGAATTTAATTTTCTGCCCTTTATTAAATCAGGTTGACCAAGCAATGAAGAAGGGAAATAAAGTGAAAGACGTTTTCAGTTGGAGAATAAAGGAGAAAGATGTTTCAACTTGGAAATTAAAGGAATTGCCCCATTATGAGAGGAGTTAAGGCCTTAAAGGAGAAAGATGTTTCAGCTGGAAAATTAAAGGAAATACGGTGCAATCTCATCCGTCCAATGATGAAGGGTATGATCGACAAAAGCCAACCAATGCTCCCCTATAAATAGGCAACGTCCAGAACTGAATTTGCATCACTTCCTGGCCAAAAACTTTTCCGAGACTCTGCCCAATTCACTTCTTAAACTTCCATCACCTACAAGACCGTGACACCATCCATCCATCAATCTACAAAGCTCTTAGGCGATGAGTCAAGGACGCTCCACCACCATAGCAGAGACAAGTTAATCACCGTGTTGCTAAGCCGCTGAGGAAAGCTTCAAAGTGTAACTATGACTCTACTTACAATTTTTATTTCGGTTTTGTGTGTTTCAATTTGTGAGTTGTGTAATTGGAGACACGAAATTTTCAGAATATTTTTATTAAAAATTTTGAGATTTTCAGTTTATTATTGAGTTAATTTCGAGAATTCTTTTATGATGCATGTTACAATCTTGTGCCCTTTTATGTGTTTAGGTAATTTTCAGAGTTAGGTTCATAAGTTTGCATGCTAGAATCACGCTGAGTGTTCTTGTGTGTTTGCTTAATTTGCCAAGAGCAATTGTTATTTGTTAAGACGCTGAGTTAAACAAGTAGTAATTAGTTCTAACGAGTGGTAAAAATCATGCCTTAATGATTAAATGACTCTGGAAATTACGTGTTAAATTCTATGTGTAATGGTTAATTTGCACGTGTGAGTTGATTCGAGGGTTAGATAATACTACTAGTTAAGAGAATTACGCTGAGTGTTTTCAAAAATTAGTAGTATTAGGCTTGGTAAGGACTTTTCCGATCCATGCCTACATTAGAACGAATCAGATAAATGGATTGATCCGCTGAGGCTTTTCATTTGAGCTCTTATCTAGGCATTAAAGATGGGCACATTTTTGTAGCATGTTGAAATGGATTTTCTGTTTTTACACTTAGTAATTTCCAAGTGGTATTGGTCTAGGTTAGGGAAGTCGATCATTGTATATAGGTTTATTTGTTTTGTTTTTATTTTTAAGTAGATTAGGAACCAAAATTCAAAACCCCCCATTTAATTCTTTTATTTGTTAATTGACCTTTTTGTGTAGGTGTACCCTACAATCCCCGGACTGAACGATCCCTGCTTATCCTATACTGACAACTACATTTTGCAGGGTTAAATTGTGAGGCTATTTCAGCCGATCATCATTTCAACCCGCACTTGAATTAATAAAATATATTATTTTTGTACACGTGTCTGTATCTTGTTTGCTTTCAGATTTTCGTGTTTACAAATTGGCACGCCCAGTGGGACCATCTCTGCCTCTCATCTCTTTCTCTGACAATCTCAAGTGATCATCTTCAGCATATGGCTTCAAAGATGATTCAACTCAAATCAACAAACAAGACCAATAAGGTAGCTATTCTGAAAATGAGTAAAAACCTTAAAAATCATACCGCTTGGAGTGAGTCGTCTCAACTCGCGACATTCATAACTCATCCATCTCGGTCACATCAGCCGATCATCATTTCGACAACAATGGGGGCAAACCTCACTAAGAAAAGATGGTCAGCAAGCTCAAGCGACTCAAGGGAACATTCTTCTTTGCACACTGCCAGTATTGATCAGAGTACACACCTACGCCCCAGTTCGTCTTTTGATAACCAAACGGAAGAGACATGGGAAGATTCCTCTTTTGCTATGCAAGTCATGGTAGTAGGGGTCACCACCGTGGAAGAACAGACGACTCAAATAGCCCAATTGGCTGAAGCAGTTGTGAAGCTACAGAAAACTATTGAAGAGAAGGATATGGAAATTGCTGCGCTCATGGAGAAGTTAGAAACTCAACGTGGCGATGACTCAGAAAAAGGTCTGCGTGGTCATAAGAAAGACTCATCTAGCAAATCATTTTCTGAACAAAAAGAAGAATCAAATTTCATTCTAGCTTCATGGTCAATTCAACAACTTCAAGACATGATTGCTAACACGATCAGAGCTCAATATGGTGGTCCATCTCAGGATACACTAACGTATTCCAAACCTTATACGAAACGGCTCGACAATTTGAGGATGCCAACTGGATACCAGCCTCCCAAGTTTCAACAATTCGATGGCAAAGGTAACCCCAAGCAACACATTGCACATTTCATCGAGACATGCAATAGTGCTGGCACAGATGGCGACTATCTTGTGAAACAATTCGTTCGCTCACTCCGAGGGACAGCATTCAAATGGTTTACAGAATTGGAGTCTGAATCCATTGACAGCTGGGAGCAAATTGAAAAAGAGTTCTTGAATCGCTTCTTCAGTACACGTCGCATTGTGAGCATGTTAGAGCTCACCAACACCAAACAACAGAATGACGAGTCGGCTATAGAATTCATCAACCGTTGGCGTGCACTAAGCCTCGACTGCAAGGATCGACTCTCAGAGTTGTCAGCAGTAGAAATGTGCATTCAAGGCATGCATTGGGACTTACTATACATCCTTCAAGGGATAAAGCCTCGCACCTTTGAAGAACTTGCCACTCGAGCTCATGACATGGAATTTAGCATCGCTAGTCATAGTCGAAGAAAAGATGAAATCGTTGAATCACATAATCAGAAACGTGTCATGGAGTCTTTGGCGATCACAACTCCTGTCAAGATCACTGCACGAGTCAAGTCAAATAACCAAAACAAGTTGGAGCCGACTCATGATCAAACAAGGCGGCGCACTCTTAAAGAGCTAGAAGCTAAAAGTTACCCTTTTCCAGATTCCGATGTTGCTGACATGTTGGAAGATTTGCTTCAAAAGAAAGTAATTAAATTGCCATACTGCAAACGTCCAGAAGAGATGCATCGCATCAATGAACCAAAGTATTGCAAATACCACCGTGTCATCGGTCACCCGACAGAGAAGTGCTTTGTGTTGAAAGACCTCATCATGAAGCTTGCACAACAAGGAAAAATCTGTTTAGACATTGAAGATGACATGGCTCAATCAAATCATGCTGCTATCATCTTTGATCAACTTGAAGCAGAGTCGTCATCGCCTTTGCTGGGGGCATGCTACTTGCCCAAATTGCCTTAGAGCATAGAAGAATTGCAACGCTCCTAGCCAGCAAGAGCCTAAACTGCACGTGGCGCAAAAAAGACGTTCGCCAGAAAGAGCCTAAACTGCACGTGGCGCAAAACAGACGCTCCTAGCCAGCACGAGCTTAAACTGCACATGGCACCAAAAAAAAAAATCCGTTTTAGTTGAAAACCCGAAAGGGCGGCTCAAGCAAAAAAAAAAGACCAACAAAAAAAAAATTTCACTTCATCCATAAATCCTTGAACTACGTGATGACTTGATCTCTTTCTTTGGAAGGAGTACGTAGGCAGCTCGGAAAATTACTTCGAGTCCAGTCATTCCAAAGCAAGAAGATGGGTCTGCTCAGAGATGTGTCAAGATCACAATTGGATTCAATGACTCAAGCATTTGGAGCTGTCCGCCAACTCAAAGAAGAGATGCACGTGAAGAACTCAAATATTAAATATCTACCGAGAGCATGACTCCGCACAATCTTTGGAAGTTCGCGCCTTCTTTGGTTATCGACGAATACGCAAAGCCTAACTGCTTGAAGCGGATTCTCCCATGTCCAAAAGATGGAGGAATCCAAGCATTTAGGATGTTCACGTTCTTCCTTCGATAGTTGATAAATATTCCAAGTCTAACTGCTTGAAGCGGATTCTCCCATGCCCAAAAGATGGAGGAATCCAAGCATTTAGGACGTTCACATTCTTCCTTCAGTAGCTGGCGAGGTGCCACATGGGTCCACTAGAGGATGTGAGCTGAAGGGTCATAAGGAGGGATATCGATTGCTTGAGGCCCAGTCAATGATGGATACACCTGCAGAGTAGTGCCATCACTTAGCGTGTCCTCCGGATTGTCGAGGATGGTGACTGTCCCTTTCTTGAAGCACTTGAAGAAAGCCATGGCCACAAAAGGACGGGAAGTGCGATCGCGAGTGCCTGATGACGTACGCGAAGCCTAACCGCTTTTGGTGGACCCTACCACGCACAAAGTGGAGGAATCCAAGCGTTTAGGACGTCCACGTTCTTCTCTCCGTGAGTCACCAAATACGCGAAGCCTAACCGTTTTTAGTGGACCCTACCACGCACAAAGGTGGAGGAATCCAAGCGTTTAGGACGTCCGCGTTCTTCTCTTCGTGAATCACCAAATACGTAAAGCCTAACCGCTTTTGGTGGACCCTACCACGAGCAAAGGTGAAGGAATCCAAGCGTTTAGGACGTTTACGCTCTTCTCTTTGACGTCAATAAACACGCAAAGCCTAATTGCTTTTGGCGGACCCTGCCACACACAAAAGTGGAGGAATCCAAGCGCTTAGGTCGTCTGCGTTCTTCAGTGATCACCAAAACTCTGAAAAAGAAAGAAAATATATATATATATATATATATATATATATATACATATAAAATTGTGCGCCATTAAAAAAGAAGAGGGTGACGTCACAAAAAGAGAAAGAAAAAAATGTATATATAAATATATATTTTCAGATCCGTGTAACATCTAAAAAAGAAGAAAAAGAAAGCAATTACGTCATAGCATATGAAAAGGATGTAAAAGGATGAGCCATGGAACAAATAGATCATGCTTGATTAGGTCTATATGTGCATGCATATCCATGGTCAGAAGATAGATGATTGAACAAAGCTTTATTTCGAAAGTAAAAAAGAGGACAGAAAGCCATACCTCAGCTTGAAGATTTGCGGAGCTCAAGGGAAGAAATTGACAGCAACAGGCAGTAAATAAAGAAAGCAGAGTAGGGGTTCTTCAATTATCACCAAACACCTGAAAAGAAAGAATATATATATATATATATATATATATATTTATATATTTAGAACAGCTCTGAAAAATGCATGTAAGGTGCGAGAAAAAAAAAAAAAAAAAGGGTGGCTGCGGCAGCATCATAAGGGAGTGTGGCACGTGAGAAAAAGTTCATGTTTCGAACTCAGCCAAAAAAAAAAAAAAAAAAAACAGAGAGCAAAAAGCATGATTGATTAGACTGCACGTGCACATATATATATATATATATATAAAGAATCAATCATGGAATTATGGCAGAAGGGTACGTGGATATATGTATACATGTATGCATATATATGTATAAAAAGGGATGAAATCATGGAATTGTGTCCAGAAAGGCACATGCAATCATGAGTCCCAAAGCTTTACAGAAATAAAAAAAGTGAGAGAGAGAGAGAGACCTGAAGGATTTCTCCTACCAGAGACGAGGTCGACTTTGCCTGCAATACAGTACTTGAATCCCGCCTTGCGTTGCCCCTTAATAAAGAAAATATGATGTGATGACGACTCGCGGAACCCAAGTCAAGGAAATAGTAGTGGTTCCAGTACCTGTCAGAGGATAGAGAAAGAGACGGTAAGCATAAGCTATCATTAACCCCTTGACTGAGAAATAAATAAACGGGTGAAGGCAAATCACCTTTAATTCCTTGACAGTTTGCTCTGCAACACAAGGACAAATATGGAGCAAGGCGGTTGAGAATGGGCAGCCGAGTCTAGTTCTATTGTTGAAGTCTGGAAGAAGCCAGATTGGAAAAGTATGTGTGAGGGGGCCGTCCTTTTAAATTAACCGACTAGGGTTTCTTACTTCATTAATTTCCTAGTTGAGACTAGGAAAATATGGCAGAAATCCTAAATTTTCTGCTATATATGGCAATAATATTTTGAGTGCAGAAATTTTGTGAATAAATGTTTTATTCTGAAAAAATTAAGGATTTATTATGTAAATATTCTTATATTATGGGCTTTGTCACATGCCCATTTGAAGTCTTTGCCATATTTACAAAATTAAATCCTGATTGCCAGAGAATCTCTACAAAAACATTTCGGGAGAATCTCTAAGAAATTAAATCAAGATTCCAAAAGAATCTCTACAACTTCAGAGTTCTAGAAGTGGCTACAAGTGAAGCAAAGTGCCGCGTCAAGCTATGAAAAAAAAAAAAAAAAAAGGGTCAAATTCAAACTTCAAGTCACACCTCCAACACGTGACGACATGTTTGCGGCGCACCTTGAAGTGGGGGCATTTGTAGACACCAAAAATTTAGTGAAAATAAATTCATTAAATAATTTGGTCAACACTCAAAATTATGACTGAACAAATTTAGTCTGCATGTGGGTCCCACAAAATGTCCACGTGGCTTGTGAGTCAGCAAAATCACACAGACTCAGAGAATGACATTTGGCGACACATGAAAGGCCCGACGGCAATAAATGAATTTGCTCCGGCTAAATCAATTGATATTAAAGCGGATCAATCAAATTAAATAAGTTGATTCCAAGTCAAATCAAGTATTAAATCTCGTCTGCTGATTAGATATCAATTTATAATCAAGACGACAATCAGTCATCAAATTAATTTGCTGATTCCTTAAATAGTCGTGATTAAATCAGCTAATTAACGCTGGTTGATTTGATTATGTTATTAAGGAAAATGTGATTAAAATCAGCCATTAAATTGATTGGCTAATTCCTTAATGATCGTGATTAAATCAGTTAATTAACGCTGATTAATTTGATTACGTAATTAAGGAAAATACAATTAATTACGTGTCATCAAGGGGTTCCAAATTGAGAGAGACGCCGACACTATAAATACCCCCTCTCAAATCAAGAGAAGGACTTCAGCCAGAAAAGAGAAGGAAATACTCTCAAAATTCCTGAAGCCTCCCAAGCTCGTGTGAAGAACCCTCAAGCTGCCAAATAGCCGGTTCATCACCAACCTCAAGCCAAAGCACTCGTCACGTGTCGACTCTCGTGACTATCTTCCAACTCAAGATCAAGCGTCGAGCCCTTGAGTGAAATTCATCGTCGGAGATCGAATCAGAGGATTACCAAAGATTGTAACCTGCACTTGAATTAATAAAATATATTATTTTTGTACACGTGTCTGTATCTTGTTTGCTTTCAGATTTTCGTGTTTACAATGGGTTCAAGACACAGGGACGCCTCCTCTTCTCCATTATCTCTCTTGTTCAACACTATTAACGATCTCGATGTTCTTTCTCTTTTTCATCTCTTCATCTGTTCTTCTCAGCTCTCTCTCCCTCTCTTCTATTTTCAATATCTGAAAGTTTAACCATTTCTGTCGTTGTTGATCGCTTTCCCCCCATCTGTTCAGTTCTTTTATTCTTTAATTTTTTGTTTTGTTTCAGTCATAATAGGGATCCTCCCAAATTGATGCTGACATGATTGATTCGAATAAGTTTTCCTTGTTCATGCCCGGAAGCTTGAAGCTGTGTGCAGCAATTAAGAATCCCAGACTGAGATGTCGAAGAACATTCTTCCTCCAACCAAATCTATTTCCATCTTGCTGCATGTAGTTAATTAAGCTGATGAAAATATACTTCAAATCCCATTCCTAACAAATAACCATAGAGCTCAATTGCTGAAATATGAAGAAGACATGGGGATGGGCTAGCTGCCAGAGAAGTGCAGTGTTTCTTGGTCGAAGAAGGAGCGCGCAGAGAGAGAAAGAGCCAGGGGGGTTAACGGCGGTTGGCATTGAAAAGTTATCGTAAATGAGCCTTAAAAACTTTTTTTTAGCTGACGTGTCAATATGATGGCCCTTGGATCCGGATCCATGATATGGGGACTCAAATGATCTAAGATTTAATGCCTTAATATGTCATGTAAGTAAATACAAATTTTATTTTCAATTCCACGTAGCATAACATATCTTTTTTTTATTTATTATTTTTTTTAATAGGATTTCATATTATTAGTCATCAAACCCCATAAAACAGGCATGAGTCTAATATACACTTACACAAGAAATCCGATAAAACCAGATAACTTATCTAAGCCAATACTAAACTCATTAAAATTTAAAGGGACGCTTGCTAGAAAGCAAGCCTAAAACAAGTAAGAACAACCTCACTATTCTAAGGAAAAATCATTCATCTAGTCTAATCTACCAGCACTCAATTGTGGTACAAAAACAACTAGAAACATCTTAGAATATGCTAGCTCCTTGTGATCGCATCAATAGTACTGTGAGTGGACATTTATTTTAAATTAAATGTGCATGCAGTATATTATTAATTTCCGATTGAGGTTTAATTTATTATTTGAATTATTGAGTATTATGAGTTTATGAGCTTGATTTCTTGAGATTTATTATGCTCTATGAGTCACGAGATTTTTAGTATTGAAATTCCTTCCCGAGGGCTTTTAGTAGATTTTTGAGATAGTTATTCAGGAGTTATTGAGTTGAGAAATGATTTTCGAAAAGTGACTGATTCAGAAAATATTATGAGAATTATGGATTTCGAATATCAGTTTGTATGAGGATTCACGAGTACGAATATTTCATCGAATATTTGAGTATGATTGAATTATCGAGATTTATGGAGCTTTGAGCTCCGCACTTATCAGCCTTGAAGTTAGATTGAGTTTTCTTTCCGAAAGCATTTATTGATTTACAGAGTATTTGATTTATGCTTTCGCAGATGCTTTCGAGAATTTATTGAGATATTGAGGTTTGATTTAGCGAGATAATCCTGAGTTATGCTTTCGGTGAATTTTTAATGTTTTATTGAAGTAACAGCAAGTTTCTTTCCGAAAGCAAGTAATTGAAAAAGGTTGTTTCCAGTTTATTGAGGAGGCTATCAGTCAGCACATGCATGCATTACCTAGTTGGCAGTCCCTTCTAGGTAATAGTCTGGTTGGCAGTCCCTTCCAGACTACAGTCCGGTTGGCAGTCCCTTCCGATGCGTCACCGGGTTGGCAGTCCCTCCCAGGTGACATGAGGTAGTAGTTGGCAGTCCCTTCTGACTACATGTGGTTAGTTGGCAGTCATTTCTATCCACCGCCTCCTGTTCCGGTTGGCAGTCCCTTCTGATGCGTCTTCTGGGTGGCAGTCCCTCCCAGATGGCATGAGATGACTAGATAGCAGTCCTTTCTAGTCATCAAACGAACCTCTTGAAAATGATGTTTTAAAAAGGATTGAGGATGAGATTTTAAGAGATTGCAGTAAAGATGATGATTAAAAGTATTTTCCAAGATTGTTACTGCATGCGAGATTTTAGAGAATAACTTGGGAAAGCATTGAGTTTTACTTATACATTCGAAAGTACTTATTTTTAGTCCACTCACTCTAATGGTTTTTAATGTTTTTTTCCCTGGGCCCTTCGGTTTTAAATGCCCAGTTTGCAGGCCAGTTTAGCTTGAGGTCGAGCGTACTTGGGGTTGAGACATAGCTGTCATAGCTTCCGCATTATAAAAGTATTGATCGTTTATCTTGTATTCTACCTTCTTATACGCGTAAGAAATAGATTGCTCTGATAACTCTTGAGATTAATATTCTTAAGTATCAGAATTGTTTGTGAAATGGGAGATGTTGTGATATAGGGAGCAGGGTGGCTCCAGGAGAATAAGGATGGATGATTTAGAAGTGTAAATGTTTTTCTACAGGTTTTGGGTTGTCCATTTTTATGGGAAGTTCTGTCAAATTTTTTGTAGAATTTCTTCTAAGGTGGGCCCCTCTGGGCCTCTTCGGATTTCAGGGTGAAATCTGGGGCGGGTCCTGTCACAACTAGACGGATTCCTCTCTATGCTCGGCTAAACCCTAGGACTTGTCACATCATAATCTTGAAAGACAAACTTTACCATTTATATTTCTTTTTGGATTTTTGGGATTGGATCAATGACATTAATGAATTTAATTAGGTGATAAAGAAATATTGCGTGTTAATAGCAGTAATTGATCATGTATTATTTTAAGAGATATGCATGCAGATTCTTTGACTAATATTGTCCTTCATTTAATTAAATTGTTTCCTATAATTTCTTTATATTTTTGTGGATCCGATTTAATTTTTAATTTTTTTAGCAAGAGATGATAGACTTTATTAATGTATCAAAAGAGTACATCAGATTTTGAGGAGTTCCTTAAGCTATGGAGGGATGTTCCTACTCCAAGAAATATGCAAACCTCACCATAGAGCATAGTTAGCTAAATTATGAGCATCTGTATTTGCTTCACTACACATGAGTGAAAAAACAGCTTTGTAAGGATGAGAGAGAATGAGAGATGTCATTTACCAATCTTCACAACTCCGAAGTGTCTTCAACCACTACTTGAACTGCTTGAATTAGTTGAAGGCAATTTGATTTGAAAACCACATAAACCAAGTAAAACTGCTCCACAAGTTGACAGGCAAAATATATACCTGCAAAGGCTTGGCCTCCTCCAATACAGGAGACATAACCACCTCCAAACGCCTAGCTATAAGCCCTGGCAACAACCCGATCAGATTCATCCAGGACTACCACACCTAATGCCCCTCTATGTGTCACAGCATCAAATGCTCCATCCACATAGGCCTCATCAAAAAGCCCGCGGATCAAGTGAGCCGATGGAGGCCCGCCGGCCCTGAGGGCTTTTAGCCCAGCCCGGCCCGTCAAAAAACCCGCAAAAGCCGGCCTCGGTGGGCCGAGGGCGGCCGGCCAAAAGCCCGCAAAAACCCCGCCCGGCCAGTAGGCCCTGCCAGCCAAAGGCCCGCTAGGCCCGGCCCGTAAAAGCCCGTAAAATATTATATATATATATATATATATCTGTGTGTGTGTGTGTAGATATGTGTGTGTGTGTTTATAAATATATATATACACACACTCACACATAGATATATATTTGTGTGTGTGTTTATATATATGTGTGTGTGTGTGTGTGTGTGTGTGTTATATATATATATAGAAAAGATATATATGCATTACCGCATAATAAATATATATATATAGATATATATTATATGTGTGTGTGTGTTTATATATATGTATATATATTTTTATATGTGTGTGTGTGTGTTTATATATATATAATTATATATATGTGTGTGTGTGTGTGTGTGTTTATATATATATATATATATATATATATGTGTGTGTGTGTGTGTGTGTGTGTTTATATATATAATATATATATATATATATATATATATGTGTGTGTGTGTGTGTGTGTGTGTGTGTGTGTGTGTGTTTATATATATATGTGTGTGTGTGTGTGTGTGTGTGTTTATATATATAATATATATATATATATATATATATATGTGTGTGTGTGTGTGTGCGCGTGTGTGTGTGTGTGTGTTTATATATATATATGTGTGTGTGTGAGTGTGTGGAAGTTCCTATACTTCTATTATTCTATATAGAATATGTGCATATATATATTCTACATATCGGTTGACCAATTCGATCGGATTCGAAAATATGGTGAAATTGGCTAAATGTTTTACCACACTCATAATTTATTGTAATAAACTCATCCAACGGTCGGTTTTTCCATTTTCTTTGAATTGATATGGGTTGCTCTTTGGAGTATATGATATATAAATATAGGTTTATACTCTACTAAGTTTGACCTAGTTGATCGAATTCGAAACGATAACCAAATTGGCTGGATTTTCTACAACCACCATAAAACATTACAATCTCTCAATTGAGCGGTTGGTTTCTCTGAATTCATTTTCCACTCCATGATTGCTTTAGAATGAACCTAAACAATTTAAATACAATGAATATGTCATACAACTTTAGGAGAAAAATTGGTATAGACCAATGTGTTTGTAATTAAAATTAATTTTTTTTATCTTATGTCCACGCATATCCATTGATGGAATATATACAAACGTGATGTGAAAAAATAAGCACGTTTTGAGGTTGTCACGGCATCGGTCAACCAATAAAACATATAAGTGTCTACGGTTGACTAATCCGATCGGATTCGAAAATATGGTGAAATTGGCTAAATTTTTTACCACACTAATAATTTATTGTAATAAACTCATCAAACGGTCTGTTTTTTCATTTTATTTGAATTGATAGGGGTTGCTCTTTGGAGTGTATGATATATAAATAAAAGTTTATAAGAGTAACTACGTTTGACCTAGTTGATCGAATTCGAAACGAGAACCAAATTGGTTGGATTTTCTAAAACCACCATAAAACATTACAATCTCTTCATCGAGCGGTTGGTTTCTCCGAATACATTTTCCACTTCATGGTTGCTTTAGAATGAACCTAAACAATTTAAATGTATAAGTCATATAACTTTAGGAATAAAATTGGTATAGTCCATTGTGTTTGTAATTAAAATTAATTTTTTTTTATCTTATGTCCACGCACATCCATCAATGGAATATATACAAACGTGATGTGAAAAAATAAGCACGTTTCGCCGTTGCCACGCTATCGGTCAACCAATAAAACATATAAGTGACTACGGTTGACCAATCCGACTGGATTCGAAAATATGGTGAAATTGGCTAAATTTTTTACCACACTCATAATTTATTGTAATAAACCCATCCAACGGTCGGTTTCTCATTTTCTTTGAATTGCTATATGTAGCTCTTTGGAGTGTATGATGTATAAATATAGATTTATAAAAAATTAGTGTCTTTAAAAATTTATTTATCAATAAATTAGTATCTATATATAAATATAGATTTTTTGGGTACAATATAGTTATATAGATATGTTATCTTTGGTTGTATTTGATCATTATTCATTGAATTTCCAAAGCTTGATTAAAAAAAAAAACTTGTGTCTTTAAATATTTATTTATAAATAAAGCCGGCAAGGCCCGGCCCAAAAAAAGCCCGCAAGGCCAAGCCCGGCTCGGCCCGAAAAAGCCCGCAAGGCCCGCTTTATATGGACGGGCTTGGATCATTTGATTTTTAATAAAGCCCGGCCCTGCCCGGCCCGCAATTATTTAAAAATATAACAAGGCCCGGCCCGGCCCGTTGACGACCCCTACATCCACATTAGCCTTGAGCCAACCAGTTGGAGGAGGGTACCATGCTTGGATCTATAACTAGCTTTCAGTAACATACAGAGGGGGTTGTGCCTACTTGATACCTAAAGCTCTTATCCCAACCTAAATGTATCTATACTATTATTAAGAGAAGAGACTTTGTTAGCCAGAGTGGACGTGAAAAGACGACTAAATCCTTAAACCATGGAGTATCTAAAAATATCTTTTAATAAATAGAGGACATAATCGTAATAAGCAAAATAATAAAATAAAATTTAAATTTATTTTTCCCTAAAATCTCTCTCTGTAACTGCCTAATTCCACAGCAAAAAGGTAAAAAAAAACAAAAAAAAAATTCCGAAACTCCCCACATCTTCTCTAATGATTATTTATTTATTTTTTATTTTTCAAAATTAAACTCACACACGGAGCGTGTGTTTTGGTCTAGTATACATAAAGTCACCGACGACGTCAACCCCTTAATTTTTTAAGGGTAAAGTCGTCATTTCTCCACTTGTCTTGAACCCGGCCTATCCATTTTCCCCAATTTTCAGAGTAGAAGAGAATTTTGTAGGTGAAGACCTCAATTGACAGCTAGCTCAGTTTTCTGGTGCTGATTAATTTCTTAGTGTTAATTTTTTTGGGATTGTGATCTCAATTTGGTGGCCATGGCGATGGAGCTGTACACAGTGAAGGCTTTAATTAATTACAGGGAGGGTTTTGAGATCGATGGGGGGAGATGCCGATGCAAACCAGAGGATTGAGCAGCCAAGACTTGGACGACAAAAAGATCCCACACTATCAGAGTTGCCGCTGAAGAAGACTAGCTTTCAATCAATAAAGAATCACTAAAGATTAAAGCAGAGAGGGTTTGAAGCGAATGAGGGGAGAGCGGAGGCGGCGGAGAATGATGATGCCCTTGCAGCCGCTGTAGTGACCTTGGAGGAGGATGGGGATCGGAGGAGATGTTCAGAATGAGTTGACCGGAGTGAAGACGGTGAGCGACGGCGACTGGTAGAAGGAGAGGAGAGACAGAAGAGTCTGAAATAGATTTACTATGGAGGAAGAGTTAAACTAGATTTACCAATTGGAATTAGATTACCAAATAGTCCCTGCCGTTACCAAATATTCAAATTGCGGCTGGGAAAAAATATGGATAACTGCAGTAACAACCAGAATTCACAACACGTTTACCATCTCAGAAAACTTCCAATTAATCCAGTTATTCATTTATCTAACAGCTGTTTGCTCCCTTTTGATTGTCATAAAAATTCAATGGAGTTGCATGCAAGAACTATATGTACCTGCATGGAATAGCAAGAGACAACCTGAAGTGGCTGGTCTCCTATAAATCACCCTTAGGATACAGAGGGATTTTATTCATTTTGAGTACGTAATTGACTGATTAGTCAATATTTATTTTCCACTAAAATTATAAATTCTTAATTAAAAATCAAAGCCAGCATTTGAGAGGAGCATGAAATCCAACCAGGAGTTGTTGATCACCACCAGTATGAATGTACTCCATCTTATTATGAATTGCAACACATGCATGTTATTTTTTCTTGGCATGCCTTTCACAGAAGCCTTTAATCCTCCCAAGGCCATCTTCAAGACTTGAATGGTCACAAGCGAACGTTATCCGCAACCAGTTCTTCAACCCAACAGCCATACCTACAAGAAAAAGTGAAATATAAATGGTTCTAACTTGGGAAACAAACTCGAGCAGCATAATCAGTTTCACTTCCTAGTTATAACAGAGAAACCGTCAGTTTGACTTTTTGCAATATGGTGGACTCATAGCAAACAGATAAAGTTTATGCAGTACTGAATATTTTGATGGTTGGGATTAAGAGTGTTTGTAATTACCAGGTAGTACTATGACAGATTCCTCTTTGGCAAGTTTGAGGCTGAACTCAACATCATCACTAATTTCATCCAACAATGAGAGATTCAGCTTTGCCTGCAAGCATATGTAAGAATTATTTACCATTTACTAATTATAGATCTTCATAATGACTCAGAAACACATACAAACATGGAAATTGATTACCATTACAAACATGGAACCCTCAGGTTTGCTTGGGCACGTAATGCAGGGAATCTCATTAAGTTTATCAAAACATATGACTGCAGCACCTCTTAGCATCTCAACTATTTTCAAAAAGAAATCCTCCTTTGTGTGCTCTATAATTTGAGGAATTGCTGCCTGGAGATCCATGAAAGCCACAGAAGTACAAAATTTGATCATCAGAGGAAGAGTAATGGTATATAAATTTCAGGGAAAGAGCAATAGTATGTTTTCACAGAGCGGCATTTTTCTCTCTGCCTATTTTTTCTTCTCTGAAATTTCTAAAATTTGCATCTTCTACTTGAATTACAGAACCTGAATGAAGGTTGGAGCATCCGATGAGACTTCGAGACATCCTGTAATGGACTTTATAATCTGAGGGGTAAAAAGACAAGAGCAAATACATGAGAAGATTCAAAAAAAAAATTACATACGCCATAAATAGCGAAGATTTTTCTTAAATGGCTTTTGTAGAAGAAAGAGAATATGGGAGATATGTACCCCCGAATTTTGAAGAATTGCATTGGGGTCACAGATGGCAATCCAACCAAGTCTCCAACCAGGTACAATCCATCTCTTTGATATAGAACCAAGTGTAAGAACTGGGACAATAGATCCAAATGTCCCCATTGGCACAAATGGAGTACTTCCGAAAGTAAGATGGTTATACACTTCATCAGCAATTACAAGAATCCCAAGCTTCCTCGCTGTCTCTGCAATCTAGAATTCAGCAGACTAATAATTATGTAGTAGCAAACTATCCACTAATAAGCACAATTTGCCCTTCACCTCTATAATTAATTTCCTTCTTCCTTGAGAGATTGCAACGTCACTCACTAGTATCAACTTGTAATGTAAATTAAATTTTAGGTTCATGTAGTTGACTAATGTTTCTATCAAAATAATTTAATTTGGAAATAGAGTACTATAACCTTCCAAGTGAGAATAACATGGCATTATTACCAGTTAATTTTTGGATAAATGTAAAGTTAGACTCGGTTGCAATCATTAATGAATAGATGAGCTACAATAAGTAGAATCTGGTCTGAACTCCAATAAGTAGATACAGATCTGAACTACATGGAGCATTTAAAAGTACCAAATTTCACTGATCGCAGACTCACATTTGCACAAGTCTTCTTGCATCACTTATAGATAAAAACCCTGTTGTATACACTATTAGCATGAAAAAGAGAGGGAGTAGTAGTTTTGAACAACCTTCTTCAAATGTTGAGACGTATAAACACTTCCACAAGGATTTCCAGGATTGATGATGACCATGGCAACAGTATATTCATCTGCCAGTGCCTCAAGAGCTTCAAGATCAACCTCCCAACCCTTTTCTGGAAGCAGATCATATCGGCGAACTTCCAGATTGGAATAGGCTGCCCGAGTGTCATAGAAAGTGAAGCCTGGCCTTGGAAGCAGAATGTTGGCAACAGGACTTGACCGAGATATAGCTGTCAGAACCATTTCAATTGCATGCGTACATCCACTTGTAACATAAACATCGTCAGGCGATAACTTGTATGGGAGATCATTTGACAGATAATCTGCAATTGCCCTGTTTCATAATCATGTTACACTACATATTTTTCAAACTATAAATAAACACCGAAGAGAAGAAGAACGGAAATACATTTCAAACACAAACATGACACCTCCAAGCTATTACATAAGACTAGCTAAGCTAGCTATACATACCTCCTTGCTGGTAGAATACCAATTGAGGGAGAATAGCAGTTAAACTTGCCCGACCGAACAGATTCAACGATGGCATCTTCGGCTGAAATGCTAGTCCGAAAGCATGGGAAAGCGGAAGGGTCACCGATGCCTAAAGGAATGGTAGTCCTTTGGTCATCTTTGTTGAGATTTTGCATTATCATGCTGAGAACTCCTCGAATCCTGGGTGCCGGTACCAGCTTGAGCTCTCCATTCCCCTGAAAATTCCACTTGTTTTCCATTTCCCTTTGTGAAGCCGAGTGAGGTCTTTAATGTCGACCTTGTTCACCTTGTTTATATAATCATGCTCTAGACAGATACTAACAGTTGCATCTGATCATACACAACCATTAATGATTTTACAAAGACCGTAGAAATTGCTACAAATACGCTGGTTTCATGATCCACATGTTAAATTGGTTTGACTGATGTAAATTAATACGACATAATTTCAGAACTGTTGAGCCGCTGCCTCTTCTCCACCAGAACCTGAGATTCTTTTTCTCCTCGTGCAAAATCTCTCTGGTATGTCCACCATTTCGTCCCTACATTGGAGATTTTTTTTTTCTTGGGGCACACAATTAAATTGAAGCTCTCAATTATGGAAAATGATTGAGATATCAAATTTCTATTCCACATTTACCGTTAAATTTTATCCTTTGAACTTCTAAATTTATTTTTCTCTAAAAAAATATTTTAGGGTATAGAAATTTCTCATTCTCTGCATCTGTTCTGTCTGGTTAAGAACATGAAAAAAACCTCAACAGCTCGATACCAGAATTTTTTTCTCAAAACTTAATCCAAGTTCAAAACCATTATTGCAGTTTGAATTTTACATTGTACGTACAACTTGGGTTTATATTGATCTCAGGGCATGTATGTATATGATGTTTACCCACAGAACATGCTTTGTATGAGAAGGTTACTCTCCATGATAAAAGGTGCGTTTTCTGCAAAAGCAGTAGGATCTGGTACTTTACAAGACTGGGTCAAAGACGTGATTGACCGCCTTAGTGCTCAGGAGCTGAATGCGTTCTTCTTATACTTGTGGACCTTGTGAACCGAGAGAGATAATATTTTGTGGAAGGAGGGCTTGTTTAATGCATACAAAACTGCTGCCTGGCCTTTGAAATTTTTGGAAGACTACAGCAAGCACATCCGGCTGGGAGCAGTAAGTCACAGAGGGTGAAAGCTCGCTGGGAAACCTCCTAGTGGAAGACTGAAGGTAAATGTTGATGGTAGTTTTCGGAGTGAGCTTGGGGACAGTGGTGTCAGGGTAGTATATCAGAAATGAGCATGAACAGCGCCTACCTGCTATAGCACGTTATTTCCCACTTGCGCCTCATGCAATAACTGCAGATCTGCAGTGTCCTTTTTTTTTCCCACATTTCTTCCGTCTTCTTTTCACATTAATTGAAGCTGAAGCTTCCAGAGGTGGCCTACTTTGGGCCATCAATGTCAATTGGGAAGTGACTACTCACCACAAGTTTTACAATAAGATTGGGAGACAAATATGCAATAGGACGTATTACTGATAATTGTAAGTCATATTGGATGTAGTTACATTCTAATCGATCAGGTTACTCATATTTTTTGTAAAGCTAATGGTGTAGCCTCCTTCCCACTGGAGTTTCCTTATGCTCCGACTTCCGGTATCTTTCGCAGGAGAACTGGTGATACAGAGGTAAATTCAAACTTGAATTCTGGTAGAAAGGGCCTGATCGGTGATGACAGAAGTGAGAAGGCACATCTTGCAGCTCTTGATGGCGACAGCTCCTCCCATGCCAGCAAGAGAAAATGGGATAGCACACTGACAATTGTTGTAGTACCTAAACCAAGGTATTAATGTGGGGGCCCTAGCATCTTCGACCCAGATGCACATGGGGCAATGTACATGAACGGTAGTGTCACAAGGGCCTTTAATGAGCTGAAGTACTACTTACACCAGAGACCCTGGGCTGACCCGGAGGTAATACCCCCCTGGGCTTTTAAAAAGAAGGAAGACTACTTGTTTGCCAACCTCTCCGATCCCTGCTACAATGGACAACTTTGAAGGCCCAGCAAAATCCACATCAACAGTTAAATTGGTAGAGATCTCACCACCTGTAGTCACTACAAAGAATCCTACCAGTCAAGACTCATAGCAGAGTGATGTTACAAGTAAGAAAAAACAGAAAGTTATAACAAATGTAACTGCTACAAACTGGGGTAGCCAAAGGAAGACAAAAATAGTGCATAGCCCTGGCCTCCGTTTATCAAATGGGAGGGGTAGGGGTAGAGGGAGGGGCAGGGGTAGAAGAGATAGACAAAGAGAGTAAAGAAAGTGACCCCCCTGCTCCGGAAAGCTACTGTGCCTTTGATGATCTTTTGACAGGTTCCCTGTGGAAAGTCTTGGTGTCTCCAAAGTTGTTAGTAAGAAACATAAGGTGGTCAGATCAGAAAAGGAAGGCTTAGGTATGGAGGATTTAACCCACCTCCAGGGTTGTGGCGGCTGGCCCAGCGTAGCTGCAAGCCCACAATGAATTGCATAACTTGGAACTGTCAAGGCCTGGGCAAGCCTTTGACAGTACAATCTTTGAGGGAGATAGCCCACTCCCACACACCTGATTTTATTTTTCTCTCAGAAACTCATAAGAGTAGTAGCTATGTTGACTCTATACGTTCACAGATGGGTTATACCCACAGTTATAGTGTCGATCCTTTGAACACAGCTGGAGGACTAAGTTTATGGTCGAAAGATGACCACATGGTGAATGCGAAAGACTTCTCCAAATATTTCATTGACTCAGAAATTACTCTACCAGAGTTGGGATCCTTGATCCGAGTCACGTGGATGTACGGCCCACCATATCATGGGGAGAAGGAGGAAAAAGTCAACAATCATTATCTTTCCTCTCTCCGGCAAGGTCTCCGACCGACCTCCGGAAACCTCCAGTGGTTCTCCAGCCGACTCCCGACCAACTCCGACGATGTCATAAAAGCCACTGTCACCAACAACAAATGTTACTGTCACCAACAAAAGTTACGCTCTCTAAAACCAAAAGCTATTATCCTCACCAACAAAAGTTACTGTCACAACACTAAAAACTACTCTTACTAGCAACAGACGCTACTGTCACCAATGCCAAAAAGCTATTCTCACCAGTAACAAAAGTTACTCTCACAATCACCAAAACTTACTCTCATCAACACCAAAAACAATAACCAAGTAGAACAAAAACTACTACCAACCAAAACAAAAGCTATTCCTAGAGACTAAGAAAACTATTCTCAGAGACTAATAAAGCTATGAGATTGTAAAAGATAAAACCAAAATAAAAATGCTACTACAATCAAGAAAAGAAAACATATTCAATTATATAAGAAGTATACAAGGTTCAACAATGATATAATTATGTAATAAGCCACTACCATAGTTGTGAAAATTGATTACAATAGTTGAATAAAGCTACTATCAAAGTTATAGTGTTATTGTGACATAATTTTGCCACCTTTAGCATGAGACTTCATTTCAACTTTTCCTGGTTGGTTGAATGATCTCTTGGTCAATGGAGGCTTAAATATCCAAATTCACTTGATTTTTGAAATCTACTACTACAAACGCAAAGAAGACTAATCCTGCAAAAACAAAGATACAACAAAATATTAGTATTTGAAATGAAAACTAAAAACAGCAATGCACCGCTGCGGTGCAAACATGGCACTCTTTACCAACTTGATAATAAAAAATAAGCAATCTAGAAAACTATTAACATAGGTACAAAAAGCTACCATAGTTGTGAAAATTGATTACAATAGTTGAATAAAGCTACTATCAAAGTTATAGTGTTATTGTGACATAATTTTGCCACCTTTAGCATGAGACTTCATTTCAACTTTTCCTGGTTGGTTGAATGATCTCTTGGTCAATGGAGGCTTAAATATCCAAATTCACTTGATTTTTGAAATCTACTACTACAAACGCAAAGAAGACTAATCCTGCAAAAACAAAGATACAACAAAATATTAGTATTTGAAATGAAAACTAAAAACAGCAATGCACCGCTGCGGTGCAAACATGGCACTCTTTACCAACTTGATAATAAAAAATAAGCAATCTAGAAAACTATTAACATAGGTACAAAAAGCTACTATAACACACATACAAAACTACTGGACTAGTAATAAAAAGCTACTGACATATGTATATAAAGCTACTATAAAACATGTACAAAACTACTGGACCAGTAATAAAAAGCTACTGATATAGCTATATAAAGTTACAATAACACATGTACCTTTACTAGATGAAAAATAAAAAGCTATTGACATAGGTACAGAAAACTACTATAACACATGTACAAAACTACTGGACAAGTAATAAAAAACTACTGACATAGATACTGATTAAACAAAACCAACTGATTATACATGTTGATAGTGTAACACAAATTCCAACAACAAATGCTGCAGATACGAAATCACAACACGAAGAAAATTGAACTTCATTCGGAATCATGTTTTTCCAATTTGATAAGTTATTGACAAAAGACCACTTGAAAAGTTGAAATCAATCAAAATGGAAACAAAAGCTATTGACATCAGCTTGAAAAGATACTAACATAGACATAGACATCAACTATCACCGTGTTGAAAAGCCACTATAACAATTATAGAGAGCTACTAACTTGAAATCAATCAAAATAAAAACAGAAAAGCTATGGCTTGATACACATTTACGTAAGCGTACGTATCATTGTCAAGATAGGGAAATATTATGCCCATAGTTTATCGTACCACAGGGATTAGTGGCTAACCCACAATCCTTGGGTAGTTGGAAATAAAGCACTTAGCAAACAAAGGAAAGAAAAAGAAATAAAAATGTTAATCTAAGGCGCCAAGCCTTAGCAATGCTAGGTTTTGATTTTCACCAAAACCTAATCAAAACTAAGAGCCTAGTGGTGGATATGCACAAATGAGTGGAAGAGTTTAATGTTTGGGGGTTGATTCTAACTTAACAAATAATAATGAAATGTAAACTAATAAAAATAAAAATGAAATGTAAACAATAAAAATGAGAATGTCGGGTGTTAGGGAGGTTCCTTCACCCAAATCTCATGTGTCGGAAGCTAATCTAATATAGATGCAAAAGGGAGGACAAAGCAATTGGGTCAGCGTGGAAAAGGAAACGGTCAAGGTTAATTGAACATATATGCCATGTGTTAAGCCTGGATTGGTGGCTATCAAATAAACCAAACTGCACGTGCATGGTCTTATACTCTTATTAATTAACCAATAGTTAGGTTAATTGATTTAGGCAATTAAATCAATTAAGCCCCTTGATTAATGAATTAAGCTCCCTTTCATTCCATATTTCGTTGACCATAGTTGACTAATGCTCTACTATTTTGTCCTTTTGTCGGAATACTCCAATTTACTTCATTTTCGTGTCACTTCTTCCGAAATTCACAGCTCCGCTTATTTTCTACAAAATAAATAAAAATAGATTAATTATATATTAATTGACATGAGGATTTGCTTATTTCTAGTATTTTATATATAATTACACGCATATAAATGCATATAATCACACCCCCACACTTGAACTTTGCTTGTCCCTAAGCAAACTAAATGTAAAATAATAATCGAAAATCTATTAACTCAAACACAAATGCTCAACCTAAAGAAAGTGTGGTATTAGCCTTTCCAACCATAATTCTCGGAGAACTAATTATGTACATGACCATGAAGAAGATGTAAGCACAACATAAGATTTTTGAATTTGTGAGGCAATTAAGAAACACATGTGAGAAATGCTCAAGTATATGCATGCATTGATCTTATGTCAAATCAATCCACTATAATCAAATATGCATAAAGAAGACCCGACATAACCCACTAAACTCACATAGGTTCACTAAATATTACGGCTCAAGTGTTTAGGGACTATATGTGTTTCACTCAAAAGTAATTTCACAACATGCGTCGCCATATGCTTGCTCTTCGATCTCATCTCTGCTCGGTAACCCACAACATTCAAGATCAAGAGGTCTTTTATTTAGTTGTAATGAGGCTAAGGGCAAGTGGCTAATAGAAATGAAGGATATGGAAAAACAAAGTTCATAAAAATCGGTGAAGCAACTCTCTCTTGTAGAGATTTAAGACTTTTGCTTTCGAATGCTAAGTCACTCACTCTAATCTCGATGTACAACCCACACTATACTATACCATAAACAAAAATAATACTAGCTTCTTTTTTTTTCTTTTTCTTTTTTTCAACACTTTTTTTTTGTTTACCTTTTTCTTTTTCTATTTTTCTTTTGAACAACTTTTTTTTTTTTTTTTAACTTTCTTTTCCAAACACACACACTCACCCCCACACTTAGTATTTTGTAACCTCATACTTTTGACTTTTTCTTTATTTTGAAGCACTCAAACATAAAGTCATTATCTCGAATCGCTTCACTAACTACCATGGAAGGGTAGGATAAAAGTGTTTAGGCTAGATAGGGATTTGTGGTGCAAATGAACAAAGAGGCTAAATATATAAATAGGCTCAAAGTGGCAATCTAGTGGTAAGTATCTTTGGGCACATGCTTATTTGACCATGGTGGTATTATGCCTAATGCCTCAATCCTTTCTATTCCATCATAAGCTAACATATAGCCTCGATAGGTCTCAAGCAAGTTCTAGATACGCAATGTCATGAAATTGTACACACATGAAGAAAAAGTGAATGAACAATGCATACACTATGGATATTAGGCTCAAAAGCTCACAAATAAGACATGCAAGTTAATCGAATAATCTATATGCTTCTCTAACTATGATGAACGAAACCTAACATAGGCTATGTGCACACATATAATCAAGCATAGATCACATATACACTCAATCACAAAACAAATTCAAAGTCCTAAATCATGCTTAATCTATCTACAATCATAACAAGTTAAGTCCATGTCTCATCATTGGGGTTGGAAAATGCATTAACCACTAAAATATAATTACATAAAGCTAATCTAATTTTTTTTTCATAGGCGCCCGAGCCCCCACCCCCACACTTAAAATCAACATTGTCCTCAATATTGTAAAGTGAGCTCAAAAGCTAAATCCGTGTTGGAGTTAGGCATGAGAGTGAAGTCCGGTTGAAAACACAAAAATTAACTACGAAAATAAAACTCTAAATGCAGAGTAAAGTTACGGAAACACCTTTGTCGACACCTCAATTGCTCACGACCTTTGGAGAAGACTAATATGAGACACCACTTCAAGGCACAAATGCCTTGACTTCCTTAACATATGCTCCATAATAGCTCAAGGTGGTCATAAAAAGATCGACTCCATTTTGAACATAGAATGTCCTAGAGCAATGCTTTACACAATAGGCAAGGATTAAGGACAAGGGTCTCCATTAAGCTCATAGCCATGATCACCTCCAACACATCTCACAACAACCCTATAATGGCCTCCAAAGATGAAATGAAAGTGCAAAGAAGTCCAATCAACCCGAGTGAACAAAACTAGTGACTGTAGAAAACTTCCAGCAATGAGGTCTATGTCTTCAAATGTCCATATCTCATACTCAGAAAAAGATAAAGAAGTGAGACCACTTGGAATGGAAATTAGACTCAGAGACCTTTCTATTCATATAAACTAAGCCACCTATCTCCAAATTAGATGAAAGCTAAAGCTAGTCAAAGTTTCCAGGTTGTAATGAAGTCTGCTGCTGATCCTCAGTCACTAATACTGCAATTTCTGAAGCTCCAGAGGTGCAAAGAGGGTGAGACCAACTGAAAATGAAAGTAGACTCATAAAGCTACCTGATGGTAAAGTTACACTGGAAAATAAATTCTGATTCAAAAATAGTTGCCCTCCAAACTCACTGATCTGTCCTGCTATTTCTGTTGTGCCCTGTTTCTGGCCCCTGTTTCTTGGAACACCATATCTGAAGGTAGAGAGGCTCAAATAGAAAAATTTTCTACCAGAATATATAGAACATGTGAAGATATATCTCTGAAAAATTTGAGCTCCAAATAACTTGATATGTAGAGGATGTAGCTTCCCAAAGTCACTCTATAGTAGCTGTTTCTGTTCTGACCCTCATGCATTGACCATTAAATAACAGGATCTCCAATGACTGAAAGTGTCTCAAATTTTGATACAAGACAGTAGACATATAAGAGAATAGCTCCAGAAATTTCATCTCAAAATATCATGTAGAATAGAAGATATAGTCACCCAAATTCAATTAAACTTTCTGGACAGAACTGCTCACTGCCACACTCTTGCTTTATTCACACTTCCAACTCCAAACACCTTCCATCCTCCTAAAAATGGCCAAAAAGCTTTATTCACCACAAAATTAAACTACTAAAGAAATAAATACTACCAATGATGTGCTAGGATTGCCTCCCTAGCGAGCGCTTTGTTTAAGGACTTCATTGCTGGTCCATAGATTGTAATATTTGTTAAGGTGGATACTTCTCAAGTGCGACCACCCTATTTTGTAGCGCTAAGGGACTCCTTGATATGTCATAGAGGCAAGACCAAGAGTTATCCATGAATATCACAACCGGTGACCAAAAGTGGAGCTTCTTAATCTTCCTCTTCTTCTCAATTTTTCTTTTAGGAGCTATCCTTGCCTTCTCCTTCAAAATTAGTGTAGAAATGATGCTCATAGGAACAATAGGTGGTAGAATCTCTTGAGGATAGCAAATGCTCCTTTCCAATCCATCACCTTATTGTAGAAACATTGATCACTTAATGCTAGATTGGGAGGTAAAAGTACCTTGATCCCAATCCTCTCATTAAGAATATAAGTGCTCAATGTTTTAGTCTCTACCTTGGGACGCTCATGATGGATCACTTTGGATGTGGGAGGAGACAAATTCTTTGGCTCTTCAATTTCTTCATCATCACAAGCTAGTGAAGGACTCTCTTCCTCCATGGGAATATCGGCCTCAATGAATAAGGGATTATGGTGTATGACTTCAAGCTCCGCATCCTCCTCAATGACCAAAGGATTATAGTGTATGACTTTGAACTCCGCATCCTTCGACGCTCCGATGAGAGAAGACCAAGTGTGCCGGCCTTCGACGCTCCGATGCTTAAGTCAATATCATTATTAGATAAAGATAATGGAAAGCCATAGTAAACAGTTACATTTTCGGGGTGTTAGAGATGATCCATTTGTAGAGGATTTGGGGAGATGCAATTTCTTTGCGCCCAATGTGAGACGATTGAGTTCCCGATACCGACCGGAGGGGTATCGGCCTATCGGGAACCCTGCTCAAAGGTACTTTGCTGTTCTTTTGTGGCTAGACGAGTTTTGTGCTTCCGATATTTGTACCCGGGAGGTATATATATACCAACATACACAATTAAGAATTTAGGGTATAAGGTACCAATGACATGCAACAACTAAAATGAAAATAAATTTTATCACACAATTTTTCACGTGTACATAACCAAAAATATTTGTAATTATTACATAGTGACTCTTTTTCAGAGTAGGGAAACTGCTGGATTCTAGTTTCAACATCGGCTTGTCATCCCAAAAGGATCCCTATCGAATTACTTCAGATGGCATTCTAATTAGCAACTCGTCTTTGTACGAACCATGATATGAAGAATTTTATTTGTCGGCGTTGTCCTTGTCATCCAGTCAAGAACCTTAAGTTTATATTTTGTTTTCTCTTTTTCATATTTTGTGATCAACGATTGGAACCTCAGCACGATGAAGTGCCAACCCGAGTTGGCATTGAATACAATCGTGGACTATACAACAAGGGTGTTGTTTTCCCGATTATTGTCTCGCTCGGGTAAACAACATCAAAACCGCTTAGGTAGATATGGGCCGTACATATGTACAACCACATTTTGGGTCTATAAATGCTTACATGCATCCCGCTTAGGTAGAAAGGAAAGTAAAGAGCATTTACCGCTTAGGTAGATATGGGCGCACTGACACCATCTTGGGTCTATAAATGCTTACATGCCTTGGACCGCATGACAACAAGCCCATTGGTAATCTGGCCTAAGGGCAACTCCAACCATAGGGTTCAAAACTAGATTTTGTTGAATTATAAGACTTTTCATCTCCAACAATGCTTTTTAGGGGGAGTTGGTCCTAAAATTATAGGACTTGGGCTCATCCCAAGTCTCATATTTGAGACTTTTCCAAGACCAAGACTCGGATACTGTTCATGGGGCCCAGCAAATGGGTTATTATTTGCTTTTACTCAAATTGACCTTATTTAATCTGATGGCTCAGATTTGAGGAAAAAAAGTTATCAATGGCTCTTATTAAATCAAGGGCTATTATTTCTATTTTGTTCCAAAAAATTTAAAAAATTACCAGAAAATTGAGGGAAAAAATATATACCTATTGGAACAGTAAATTGCGGGAAATTCTATAAATATCAACCCATTCTTTTCTATTTCCTCACACCAAATATCCTCCATCTCCTTCACAATTGTTTACCTTATTTAACTATATTAACATACTTTTAATATAATATTCATCAACATTACACTCATATTATATTTAATCAAGAATAGTGAAAATAGCACCCATATAGCACCTCATTGTTGGAGATGAGAATTAAGTCATATATGAATAGTGCAACAAGGGGGTGCTAAAATGAGAATAGCACCCTCAAATAGAGCCTATGGTTGGAGTTGCCCTAATATACTTAAAATAGTATGACATATACCAGATAATTATAGTGACATATCCGAAATAGTATACTCAACATAGTATGACACATACCGGGTGCCTAAATTCACAATGGGCATCTTTTTTTTTTTCATTTTTGAAATACCAGATATGACATCCAAAATACGAGTATGAGAGTAGTGCATGTTGTGAATTTGTGATGTGCCTTTAGTTTGGCGCATGATTCGCAACTTAATGGAAGTCGTTTGTGATTTGTTCAAAAACAAAGGACTAACAGTGTTTTAGTAGTATGCAAGGAAAGAGCTAACAATATATACAGAGACTAGAGAGATAGAGAGTTAGAGACATTCTGTAACATTTGGAAAAGTAGAAAGAGCAAATCATACTTGTCTCTCATTCATTTAGGCACCGTTTTAGGCAAGAAAGGCTTTAGCTAGCTAGAACAATATATGGCTGTGGGTGCTTTTACCATAGAGGGTGGGGGGTAGGAGTTATGAAGGATCACCCTCTTTGTGGTCTTCACCTGCATAGGGTGGCGGCCTCAGGCAGTCTCCTCTTCGGATATGATATTGGTATCTCAGGAGGAGTGACTTCGATGGAGCTTTTGTTGAGCAAGTTCTTCCGATCTGTGGCAAAAAAGATAAAGAATGAGTCTGGTGATGGTAACAATATGTATTGCAAATTTGAGTGCCAGATCCTCACCTTGTTCACCTCTTCCCTCTACCTTGAAGCTTTGGTGGCTTTCTTCTTTGCTTCATTAGTAACTAGGAGATTCGTCGAAAAGTCTTCATGTTTGTGGCAGGCCTTGTTTTTCTCTTAGGTTCTGTTCTAAATGGTATTGCCAACAGCATTGTGCTACTAATTATTGGTCGTCACTTACTCGGTTTTGGTGTTGGATTTGCTAATCAAGTAGCATGCATATATGCATCATCTTTTTTATTTTTTTTTCTCTTATGAAGGCTTGTTCGGGACTCCATTAAAACTACAAAATCATGCTCTTTCTACAGTGTTTAAATGGTTTTTGAGTTTACTAAAAGTAAAAAGAAAAGAAAACTTTTCGAAGAAGCATATGATATGTAGATTCTTTTCTAGTTACCGCTTTCGATTGAATACGAAAGAAGTGTTTGGCTAATTGATTAAATATTTTATGTGCTTCTAATAGAATTGCTTTACCAAAAGAAAAAAAAGAAAAAAAGGCTTGAAGAAATAACCCCAATACATGCAATTATACTCCATATAAAATTATACATATAAATGCTAGGCTGCTAGCTAATTTGAAACCATACTTGGGATGAAGGCTGTTCTTGTTTATCTAGCAGAGATGGCACCAGCAAAGATTAAAGGGGAACTTAACATTGGCTTTGCCATAGTCGTCACGCTTGGTATTCTAGTGGCCAATTAATTAATCTTGTTAACTATAGCAATTCGAAGATCAAGGGCGGACATGCATGGGTGGAGAGTTTCTTTAGCTCTTGTAGCCATCCCGACACTGGTGATGAGCGTAGTAGCACTTTTTTTTTTACCTGACACTCCAAATTCAATTCTACAGAAAGGTTATCCTGAGAAGGCCAAAACAATGTTACAAAAAGGTTCGTGGCACAAAAAACGTAGACGATGAGTTCCAAGACCTTATTAATCCAAGTGATGCTGCTGCGAAGAAAGTGGAGAATCCATGGAGAAACTTAGCATAGCCCAAATATAGGCCTCAACTTGTTATTAGCTGTCTCATTCTTTTCTTCCAACAACTTACCGGCATCAATGTGATCATGTTTTATGCACCTGTTCTTTCAAGACTTTAGGTATGGGAGTTGATGCTTCCCTCATTTCTGCAGTCATCACTGGCACCGTTAATACCATCGCTACCTTGGTTTCAATCGCCACAGTTGATACGATTGGAAGAAGAGAACTGTTCCTCGAAGGTGGTGTGCAAATGATCATTTGTCAGATCGCTGTTGCCATCATGATTGCATTGAAGTTTGGCTTCCGTGGAGAAGGATCATTGGCAAAAGGCAAAGCCGATTTTCTCCTGTTCTTGATCTGTGCATACGTAGCGGGATTTGCATGGTCTTGGGGTCTGTTGGGGTGGTTGGTGCCTAGTGAGATATGTCCTCTGGAAATCCGATCAGCTGGACAGGCCATCAATGTCTCGGTTAACATGTTATTCACTTTTATTATTGGCCAAGGCTTCCTCACCATGCTCTGCAAAATGAAGTTTGTGTTTAAGGAAAAGAGATTCGAGAGAGAATTGTAGAGAGAATTGTCTAATTTTATTATTGAGAATAGGAGCCCTATATATAAGGATTACAAAGTACATGTTCTAATGTTACAAGGAATACTAATCCGAGTATGATTAGGAATTCTAGAACCTTCTTTCCTATTGCTATTCCTAGTTTGATAAGGCACACTAAGTTGATTTTCCTTCAACACTCCCCCTTGTGCCGCTCAAACTTGGTGGTGATGCTTCATGATCTGTTGCCTCGTTAAAAACCTTGCCAGATAACAAAAATCCTGTGGGACAAAAATAACCCTGGTCGAAGGACAAAAAGAGCACAACACATCCTTCACTTTTCGAGATTGAACATGTAGACATCATAACTCCCCTGATGTCGATATCTCCCCCTGATTACTACAATCATGGGAGTTCGGATAGCTTTCTCAATCCGATGCTCTTTACATGTTTCTCGAAGGTGGATTTAGGTAACGACTAAGTGAATAAGTCCGCTACATTATCCTCTTATCGGATTTGATTCACTTCAATCTTTAGAAGTGATTGTTGTTGCTGATTATAGAAGAACTTAGGCGATATATGTTTGGTGTTGTCGCTTTTGATGAAACCTAACTTCATTTGTTCAATACAAGCTCCATTATCCCCATAAATGCATGTAGGTTCATCCGTGGTAGACTTCAAACCACAACTTCCTTGAATATGTCTAATTACAGACCTTAGCCATATGCATTCACGCACAGCTTCATGTAGAGCAATAATCTCTACATGATTTGAGGAAGTAGCAACAAGGGTCTGCTTTGTAGACCTCCAAGATATCGCAGTGCTTCCCATGGTAAAGACATAACTTGTTTGGGAGCGACCTTTATGAGAGTCAGAGAGGTACCCTGCATCAGCAAAACCCATCAAAACATCATTGTCGTTTTGATGGAGGGGGATAGGGTGAGGCCGGCCACCCTTGGTGGTGGTGGCAGCGTTGGCGGCAATATGGCCGGCCACTTTGTCATGGTGGATAGTGGCTCCATTCCTAATGGGGTCCGATCCCATTCTTCCGTCATTCCTCTTCTCTCTGTAGGGATAAAATAGGCTCATATCAATCATACCTCTTAGGTATCGAAAGATTGTCTTTACACCAATCCAATGGCGGCTTGTTGACGCAGAGCTATGTCTAGCTAACAAGTTCACTGCGAATGGGATATTCGGTCTTGTGCATTGAGATAAGTACAATAATGCGCCTATTACACTTAAATAGGGCACTTCGGCCTCTAATGGTTCTTCGTCCTCATCCTTTGGACGAAACGGATCTTTTCCGGGCTCAAGACTACGGCCGATCATGGGAGTACTCATAGGCTTTGCTTTATCTTCATTAAAGCGCCTTAGGATTTTCTGAGTATATGCAGACTGATGGATCAAAATCTCATCACTACGGTGCTCGAGTTCTGAACAGAGACAAAACCGTGTTTTTCCAAAATCTTTCATCTCAAATTCTGATTTCAAATATGTAGCAGTTTCCTTTAACTCATCTAGAGTTCCAATTAGGTTCATGTCATCGACATAAACTGCTAGGATTGCAAATCCGGAACTTGTTCTTTTTATGAACACGCATGGACATATTTCGTTATTAATATATCCCTTCCCAATCAAGATCAAGTAGTCACTTAGACAGTTACACCACATCCGTCCGGATTGTTTTAATCCACATAGTGAGCGTTTTAATCTTATTGAAAACGCGCTCCGTCTTTTAGAGCCACTTGATTTGGGTAATTGAAGTCCATCTGGAACCTTCATATATATCTCTGAACCTAGATCCCCATAGAGATATGCTGTAACCACATTCATAAGCTGCATGTTAAGTTTTTCGGAAACTACCAAACTGACAAGGTAGTGGAACGTTATAACATCCATTACGGGATAATATGTCTCCTCGTAGTCGATTCCAGGGCGTTGTGAGAAACCCTGCACCACGAGGCGGGCTTTATATCTAATCACCTCATTTTTCTCATTACGCTTTCTAACAAAGACCCATTTATGACCAACATGTTTTACATCTGGGGGTGTCTGCGTTATAGGCCCAAATATCTGTCTCTTTGCTAGTGAATCTAATTCAGCTTGGATCGCATCTTTCCATTTAGGCCAATCCGCTCTTCGTTGACATTCTTCGACAGAGCGAGGTTCGATATCATCATATTCTATGATTCCTTTTGCAACATGATATGCAAATGCATCATCAATTGCCATAGAATTCCTATCCATCATCTCATGTACACTAGTGTAATTCATGGAGATCTTTCTATTATCTGGAATTGGTTCTGACATTGGAGCGTCCCCCAATGATGTCTCTTGGACATAACCATAATCCAGAATATTCTCATGAGATGAATCATTTACATCGATGATTAATGGATTATTTTATGCCAAACTCACTTTCTTTCTTGAGCGAGAATCCATCGAACCGATAGGCCTCCCGCGCTTCCTGGCAGGAGCCGTAGGCCTAGCCACAATGTCACCAAGGGTGGGGACGTTGGCGCCATACTCATGTACTCTTGAGGTGGCGTTATGTCCTTTAATTTTAGGGACATCAATCCTTGCAGGCACTTTTGCAGCAGGTATATGTGATCTCGTCACTTTAGCGATATCAGAAAACTCATCAGGCATCGATTCTGCTACGTTTTGAAGATCGAGAATTCTCCGCACTTCAAATTCGGACTGTGCGGTTCGGGGATCAAGATGAGACAGAGTGGGGACAGACCACGACAATTCCTGTCGTTCCTGTTGAACATTGATGTTCTTATCTCCCCCTAACGACGGGAAGACTGTCTCATCGAAGTGGCAATCCTCAAATCTAGCGGTAAAGTGATCGCTTGTCAAGGGTTCTAAATAGCGGACAATTGTTGGAGAATCATATCCAACGTAAATGCCTAATCGTCGTTAAGGACCCATTTTGGTGCGCTGTGGGGTGGCAATTGGCACATAAACTGCACACCCAAATATGCGTAAGTGTGAGACATTAGGCTCATACCCAGTCACCATCTGGGACGCAGAAAAGGGTTGAGTGGAAGTGGGCCTCAGACGAATAAGGACAGCTACAGGCAATATTGCATAGCCCTAAGCAGAAATAGGGAGATTGGTGCGCATTACCAATGCCCTAGCGACCATTTGTAATCGTTTAATGGTGGCTTCTGCGAGACCATTTTGGGTGTGAACATGAGGAACTGGATGTTCAACTTCTATCCCAATGGGCATGCAATAATCATCAACAGTTTTTGATGTAAACTCCCCAGCATTGTCTAACCTTATAGACTTCATAGGATGATCACGGTGGTGAGCCCTTAGCTTAATTATTTGGGCTAGGAGTTTAGCAAATGCAGCGTCCCTAGTGGACAATAGCATGATATGTGACCAGCGTGTCGATGCATCAACCAACACCATAAAATATCTAAATGGTCCGCATGGTGGTTGAATAGGTCCACAAATATCACCTTGGATTCGTTGTAAGAATGGTATATTTTCTTTAGTGTCCTTTGCATAGGATGGTCTCGATCCTAATTTTGCTAAAGAGCAGGCTTTGCAGAACGAATGATGGGCTTTAGAAACAACCAATGAGGCTTTTGGTTGAGCCACAAAGTCACAATTGACTTTAGAAGTAGAAATTGGAGTCAGGGGAGCAGTGGTGGCATCAAAGCCACCCTTGGCCAGCAGCGGGATGGTGGCGCCAGCTTGTGATGGCCGGACTTGAAGGGGAAAGGCGCCGTGAGGCTCAGGTGCTCCTCCTTGATCCAAATTTCGAGTTTTACTTCTTTTCGTTCTTAAAAATAGATGTCCGTGTGAAGTCTTTAATATACGGATCATCATATCACGACCAGGGTATCCCAAACGGTCATGCTAAAGCCTATATATGTCAGAATCCCATAAATCATCTCTCATGACATGGATGGATTCAATGACTCGAATAGTGGTTGCATACAACCCACTAGAGCGACACATAAGTTTCTCTAATACTAGTTTATGTCCGTAGTCATTAGAGGTGATGCAAAGGAACTCTTGTCCATTCTCACAATGTGTTTCCACTTGAAAACCATTGGCTCTTATATCTTTGAAGTAATAAAGTTCGAAACATATGTCCATGACATGAGATAAAATAAATCGAGACTTTATTAATAATAGCCAATGATTACATCAAAGTTTCGTGACCATAATCTAATCCAAAATAAAAATCAAATCGTAGACAAACCGTAGTCACTCTTTCAGTTTGGTAACTCTAATCAAATATGACCAGGGAAGTAAAGAGAGATGTCGGTGGAGCAAGGCTCTCTTAAGTACCACTAATCTCAATTACTTTTCTAGACATCATATTTAATTCGATGCGCCACATAAGATAGAATTAATACAAAATGTCATTCATTGACTAATGCATATTGCCATTACATAATTCTCGGAAAATAAAAGACTATTCTAGATAAAAATCTGCGGCATTTTGTCTACATCGCCAGATTTAAAGTCTTCTATAGCTCAATATCTTGATCATCATTGATCAGGTACTCCATAAAATACCATGAAGAGGATGCTCTCTTGATTGAGATGTATTGACACAATACATATGGTCCCTAGGACCAATGGCGTTGGAATAGTGTTACCATGGCCAAAAGTGGCGCCATGGATTCCAATCCTTATACCCTCAACGTCATGACCCCTATGGTCATGTTAGGGTTTTCTCAATCAATTGTTCTTTTGTGATTTTTCACAGTCATGCATCAATAATCAGAAGCGGAGAGCTTCCGAACAATATTTCGTAACTCATTCAGAGTTTAGAGAAGCGGATATTATTCCATCATGCTTCTAAGTTCGGAAAATCATGAACATCACTAAAATGTTTTACGAGGAGCAACCCCAAAGGTTCTTAGTGGTATCCTCATTGATGTACTCAAACTGGAGAGCCATCTCCATGTGTTGCTTCATCAGGGTAAATGCCCTGGAATTATCTATCTCAGTTTGAGGGCCTTGAGTGGTTCTTTTAGAACAAGACTCCTGGATTGTAGGCAATAAATCAAGGGCAATTAGGTGGAACTCAACAACATGAGCCCACAGGAAAATATCCGTGCCCGTAGAATCTAATGGAGTAAAATCGAGCTTGTTCAAGTCTGACATCCTGAAAAGGAAAGCAAGAACGTATTAGTTTCAGAGTCAATGCTTCCACGAAAACTAATATAAGATTTCTGAGCCTTAATGCTACCAAGAAATCGATTTCCAAGAATATTTGGATTAAACCGAAACAATGATGTTTGAATGGTCAAAATCGATGCTCACGAATGCTCTTAGTCCGTAGCTTACGAATGCTCTTAGTTCGTTAAATCGATGCTTATGGATGCTCTTAGTTCGAAGTCTTACGAACGCTCTTAGTTCGTTAATTGCGTGAATCCCCACGATTCCGCTTTCTCAAATAATCGAACCCACGTTATAAGAAAGGTGGGATGAAGAAGAAGAGAGGTTGCAAGTCCCCGAAGAAAAAGAAAGAGAAATTAAAATTTCAAAAGCGGGAACTTTAATTTAAAACTTACTTGTTGAAATTAGGAGCAGAATTTCTTCTGAACAGCTCTCACTTCGATTTATGTGCTGGTCCTCAAAATGACTCCAAAAGGGTTGAAATTCTGAGGTCGGATAGAAGACACAGAGACGAACAACTTTGATAAAGAAAATATTTTGATCTGAGGTTCCGAACTAGATGTTTCGAGGCTTGCAAGTAGACAGACTTGCGCAGGAAAGGAAAAAGGATGTAGTTGGTGTGCGTTGGTGCTGCAGGGGCAGCAGGGATACATGCGCAGGGGCGCGTAGGTGCTGCAGGGGCAGGCGCGCAGGTGAGGCTAGCGTGGGCTAGGAGCTGTGGTGATGAAGAATATTTTTGGGTTTTTGGTTAAAGCTCGTGCTGATAACGTGTTTAAGGAAAAGAGATTCGAGAGAAAATTGTAGAGAGAATTGTCTAATTTTATTATTGAGAATAGGAGCCCTATATATAGGGATTACAAAGTACATGTTCTAATGTTACAAGGAATACTAATCCGAGTATGATTAGGAATTCTACAACCTTCTCTCCTATTACTACTCCTAGTTTGATAAGGCACACTAAGTCGATTTGCCTTCAACAGTTTGTTCTCTTCTTCTTCTTTGCTAGCTTTGTGATTATTATGACCATTTTCGTTGCGCTTCTTATGCTTGAGACAAAGAATGTTCCCGGATGATGTTGTTATTGATGGCAGACATACCAAAACTATAGTTCAGTGAGATAAGTTTGATGTACATGTACGTACATTATTTGTTTTGTTGATGACAAGAAATGATCGAGTTTTATCAAATCTTTTCTTCGCAGTTGAAGACAAAGTAGAAAACCCCTTAAACCATCGTACTACTGCAACACTCGATCAAGTAATAAACCATGAATATTCATAACAGCAAGGATTAATAGTACTAAACCATCTCGAATGAGAGCGATTTTGGGTTCGTCATATTTAATTCTCCCTCTGTTCACGCACTTTAGGCTTACCATCGATGAGATTACTAGGCCTAGAAGAACTGGGAATGCCCAGAATAAGTAGTTTTTTTGCTTTTTCTGTTTTCAGTTTATTAGGCTTCTTTGTGACCAAAAAACAAAAACAAAAAACAAAAAAAGAAAGAAGAAGAAGAAAGAAAGAAAGAAGAAATAGTACTAAACCTTAATTCATCGAACATGCGTCATGCCTCAAAAGTCTACTGGTATCCCCACTTCACTCTGAGCAATTCTAACAATGCAGGGCATCCTATAAAGAAACCCAAGTTATGGACATATCATTTTTAATGCTACCAAAAAAGGTCCAGATTGACTTCCAACTCCACCTGCAAAGAGAACAAGATGCATGCTGTGCCACTCCCCTACATGCTAAACAAGTTCATCATTATTGAGCGAGACCTTGTTCAGCTCCTCTAAAAAGTAATTATAAGATTCGACCATCAATTTAAGGAACCTGATCAGTGGCTTGGACAGAAATATAGGTTTCAACCTCTAAGGTGGATGCTGCACTATATTGGGAATGCATGAGACATTAACCTTCATCATCATGAACTAAGATCACCACATGCACATGCACTGTACCTGGCTACAATACTACACATTGAATTTGAACATTTCACGTGGTGGAGGCTTCTACTGAGAAAGCGGGCGTTGTATCGAACAATAAAGTGCAGGAGATGCAATCATTTTGTCACACCCCGAATTTTGAATAAAGGAATTCAAATCCGAAACGCGAGAACAAACAATCATAAGAAGACTCTTAGAAAAATTTTCAAATAAATTAAGCAACTACACGAATTGAGCTCGCAATGTCAATACCGACTCGTTCTTTAGAATCACATATTACATTACAGATAGTTTACAAATCAAACTGAATGACAATTCAATAAGTAAACACACCTACCACAACTCAGTACACAGCGGAAGACTAAAACCAAAGCACCATACTACGTCCAAGCTACAGTAGCAACATCACCTCAGCTTCGACGACAATTAATCAATAATCTATCCTGCACAAAAACCCCTACACCATAGAAATAGTGCACCAGGAATGAACAAAACAAACCCGGTAAGCTTTTCAGCCCGTATGAGTAAACTCAATTAAAGTGACTCACGTCACTCATGCTTATAATTCCTCAATTCGTGAGACAATTAAAGCATTAACATTTAATTCCACAAAAACATGCTTTCACTATCTCAGTCTAACAAAATCAATAAGCAATCATCACAACACAAACGTCAAGTGCATAATAATCAATATCATGCTCAATCATTTCAACTCACTATCACCCACATACTTTGTCTCTCAAATCATTTTATCACTTTTCCCACAAACTTCAATCACACAATTAACTCCAAATATCTTAAACACTCTATGTCCCCACAATTTATCAGATCACCAATCATTTGCCTCAACAGCATGACCACAAAATCACACTCACTCCCCTCAACATAAAGCGTTTGCCAAAATCATGACATCTCAACTCATTTCACGATCGCTACGGATCACAACCCACAACCGTACACACAATAAGAATTAAACAAAATCAGTAATCCCTGCATAGAAACTTAGTTTAGGAGATCACATTAAACAAATAAACGAAATCATAGTACTTCCTGCATATAGTTTAGTTCAGGAGATTACATTAAAATTAAACAAAAGAAATCATAGTAATCCTTGCATATAATTTAGTTCAGGAGATTACATTAAAATCAAACAAAAGAAATCATAGTAATCCCTGCATAGAAACTTAGTTCAGGAGATTACATTAAAACGAACAAAAGAAATCATAAAGAGAATAGATAAAGAAATCAAACTATAGAAATGAAAAATGAAATAAATTAACTAACCAACAACTCACACGAAACATACTTTTACAAACATGTACTCAAGAGCACGATAACACAAAGTTATCCCCCAAGCAGTACAACGTACTCAAGAGCACGATAACACGAGGTTATCCCCCAAGCAGTACAACGGCGGACAGACTAAAGCTCTAACTGTTTCGTAACCTGTCACCTTGGCCGAGGTTCAGCCTTACGATAATACTTCCCTCAGTAACATGTACCCAAGAGCGCGATAACACAAAGTTATCCCCCAAGCCGCACAATGTACTCATATCATCACACAGATCCTCAAACATGCCATCACACAAGCACTCACACATATCATCACACATGCCACCACGCAGGCACTCACATAGATCATCACAAAATATTGCTTCCTCATCTCCCACAAGCTCAACAATATCAAAACCAATTCCAAATAATATGTTCTCATCTCCATGCCATTCTCAAAATCGAATTCCACATGCTTAATAATTTCCCAAATCAAATCATGAATCAATCAAGTCAATACTTCACCCAATGCCATATCATCCAATATATATATATATATATATTCCACGTAAATATATATATATATATATATATATATATACGTAGTCACCCACACATGAATGACTACTAATACCAATTATAGTTCACACGTAGTAAAAACCGAGAAATTCATTTTCTTATATACTTTAAATCTCATTTTCTTAAAATTCATTTTCAAACATAACAACTAAATGTAATTAAAGAAATTCCATTCGTAAATGAACCATGTGAGATTTACTCACCTCTAATCCCGCTGCGTCTTCTTAACAGCTCGAAATATGAATCACAAATCGTCTGCCAAATCAAACCGTCAAACACCTAATCAAATGTGACTTGAATTTAGCCAACAACTCATAACAAAAATAAACGATGATCTAATGGTCGGATCCTCACAGATCGCCCTTAGGATCATCCTACTAAATTATCACGAAGATCCAACGGTCGGATCTTCCTGAATCGCCTTTACTAACATCTCCACAAATTTATATGAAAATCCGACGGTCGGATTCTCATTAATCGCCTTCCAAATCACTATTTCACAATTATACGAAGATCCAACGGTCGGATCTTCGCCCGTGACCACAAAAAGTCATCAGGACAGTCATACGATCAACATAATAAAACTACAAGTCCATCAGACGGTCTGGTCTTCACAGTCACAAATCGAACGATCGAAATCGATCGAAATGTAAAAATTCATAACTTAATCATACGATCTCCAAAATTCACATGCTATATATCGTAATGATTGTATAAACATGTAGAACATAAAAATGGGCGGAAACTGCCCTTGGGACCCCCGGAGGTGGCCGGAAAAGGTCACCAAAATTAGAGGCAGAGCCACCGTCGACCACCGCCAACAGCTTCGGGGCCAGGCTACCCCTCTTCGTTTCATCGATCTGAGAAACTTTCATAACTAGCACGAAGTCAGAAAATGAGTGGAAGTGGTCGAATTACCTAAAACAGTCCGGTTTGGCCGGAATTTCTCCAGTTTTCCGATGAGGCTCCGTTCAATGTGAAATCGATCACTTCAGGTCCGGTCCTTCTTGGTGCTTGTTCAGAAAGTTGAGGCGAGTTCAACAAGCGAAGAACCTCGAGTTTTAATGGCCGGAGCTTGGAGAAATCGTAGCTGGTTCGTTTTCGGGCTCGGATCGGTTTCGAGCTCCACCGCTGCGTAGCCGCCTCGAGAAGGAAAACGGTGACCACCAGTCGACTCACAGGGAGGAGTCGATCTGGGCTTGGTTTCACCTCAAACGATGGTCGGAGATGTGAGAAAATGGCCGGAGAAGTTATGCTCTGTTTTCGGTTTCGGGGGAGAGCGGAGAGAGAGATTAGGGCCGGCTGCCAAAAATGGAAACTGACACTTTTGGAAAATTTCCAAAAATAGTTAGGTATTTATACCCGAAATGGAAACTTTTCCAAACACGATAACTTCTTCATACGAACTCTGATTCTTGTGTTCTGCATATGCCCGAACTCGTATCGATGAGCTCTACAACTTTTGTGAAGGAAGTTTCCTCAAATTCCGTACGTACAAAAAGTCGATTTCGCAACCCCCCCTAAACTATGCATTTCGAATAATTAATCGCCCGAAAATAATTTCACTCCACCCTTGAACTATGAAATCATCCCAAAAATCAACTTAATAAATTTTGGAAAATCATCATAAATTTAATAATGAATTTCCAGGGTATTACACATTTATATCTTGAATAGCAAACCAATAATAATTTTAGTATCTATCAAACAAATTATTTGGAAGACATTGATTACACAAACTAAAAGCACATGGATTCTCTCTTAATTAGACGTTTTCTGTGCTTTGGATAAATCAATTTTAATTTAAGATATATGAATCATTTTGCTGACACTCTTAAGTTTTAGTTTTAAATTACAAGTACAAGTACATTCATGCATAAAAGTTTGAAGTATAGAATCCATGCTCTCTTCTTGAAATTCACCTACAGGAACGGTTGCCGTTCCCTACCATTTTTGATCCGCATGTCGGGAAAAACCTGTATCATGACTATCATCTAGGATCAAGTGTCCTATAACAGCCCGCTTGCTATGCTTAACAGAGCCATCAGTAAATTATAAGGGGAGCAACTTTTGGACACTATCTTGAGACCAGTAGCTAGAGCCATATGCAGCAGCAACATAGATAACTATTGCTGGATGAGGCTGTATGCCTAAAAATCAATCATACATCGCATTCCATAACTGCGAACAAATTAGGTGAGTTTTAGCATACAATAAACTGAGCTTTTGCCATTGGATCATGTTGTCACTAGTCTTTGGATGGTAAAAAAGAGCAGATAACTTCCAAACATTCTAAGCAAAAGTAAAGGAAACCAAAAAATGTTTAACTAATTTTCTATCAATGAGCGGAAGGAGCAAATTGGATCAAGAATGGTGTTAGTTTGGATCCAAAAGTCCTCACTCTTTAAAAATATATCTATATAAATATATAAGATAAAATAGTAAAATTGTTAATAACTATCCCTGCATTTTTTTTTTTGGGGAGTGCATATGATTCTTCTTAATTATAAGAAATCTCTCATTCTTCTGAAAAAGAGGAATTGTCACTAACAATCCTCTGCAATCACGAGCTAAGTGCAGAGGAGCTACGGTATATTATCACTTACAGATAATTTGCTTGTTGTCCGACTACATACTGAAAAATATCTAGTACTTTCGGGAGCAACTTAAGTAATATCTTGCCCCTGGTGGGGAAGTACTCTTGACAAAAGAAAGATCCATTGGAAGACATGGAAGGCTCTTTGTAATCCTAAAGAGGAAGGAGGGTTAGGGTTTCGAAATTTATCTGAGTTCAATGCAGCCATGTTAGCAAAACAAGCATGGCGTGTGATTAATAATCCGCAGTCTTTGTGTGCACGGATATTTAAAGCTAAATATTTTCCACATGATTCTTTTTGGAATGTTGAACCTCATCCTTCTCCTTCATACTCTTGGAGAAGTATTTTTGGCACACACGAGTTATTAAGGAAAGGCACATACTGGCAGATTGGTTCCGGCACTAATGTGAAGATATGGACTGATTCTTGGATTCCAGGAGTGCTGAATTGTATGCCTCAAGAAGGAAACAGTGCAGCTAGTAATATTACTTGGGTGAGTGAGCTGATGAGTCAAACTGGTGTATGGAATGACATATTAATCCATGGCACTTTCCCAATGGTAGAAGCCGAAGCAATACTCTCAATCCCTTTGTCTACTAGGGATGTGCATGATAGAGTGACGTGGAGACTAGAGAAGAATGGTAAGTTTACAGTAAAAACTGCTTAACAATTTTCTTTTTCTACATCTTCTTCTCGAAGGCCATTTGATCTGTCTGTGGGTGTAATGTTTTGGAAGAAATTGTGGAGGGTGGATATACCTAACTCGGCCAAGGTACACATTTGGAGAGTGTGTCATGATATTTTACCTTCAAGGGAGAGACTAGTTTTGAAAAGGGTTGAGTTAGAAACAGTGATCTGTCCTTTGTGTTCTATGGCAGTGGAATCTACTCTTCATATTTGTCGGGACTGTTCCTTCACGAGGCAGCTGCTGCAATCCAACGCTGTGGTGTTTCAGGTTTGCTACAATCCCCATTTTGCTAACCATAATATGTTGGAGTGGTTGTGTGCTTGTACAAGTGAACTTTCTTTGAAAAGTTTGGGTGAGTTAGTGTATTTGCTATGGGGTGTCTGGAAAGAACGAAACTGTCGAGTTTGGGATGGTAAAATTAGTCAGGTTAATGATGTTTTGATCAAGACGGTTTCTAGGCTACAGGATTTCAGGTTTCATGCCTTGAAACCAAGTGGAGTGAGAACTAGGGATATGAGGGTGACTCGTTGGTCAGCACCTCCAATTGGTTGGTTCAAGATTAATGTTGATGGTTCCTATCACCATGTCACTAAGAAAGGAAGTGGGGGCTTTGTTGTAAGGGATTGGCAAGGCACTATGCATGCTGGTGGTGGTAAGCCACTGTTTGGCATGCTTTCTCCAGAGCATGCTGAGGTAGAGGCCTGCAAGCAGGCTGTGAACTTTGCAGTAGAGCAAGCTTTCCTGCCTGCTATTGTCGAAACTGACTCACTGTTAGTGCAGCAGCAGTTGGTTAATCAGGATGGAGCTAATATGGCAATCTTGGGACGTATATATGAAGATTTGGGTGTATTGTTGGATGCTAACCCAAATCTACGAGTTGTTCACACCAAAAGGGATGCAAATAGGGTCGCTCATCTTATGGTAGCATCTTGTATCTCAATTCCAAATGAGGTTTTTTATCTTTCTGCACCTTCTTTTTTACAGACTGCATTAGCAGCAGAAACTTGTAATCTGTAAGTTTTCTACATCTCAATAACAGCTGACCTCCTTTCTCTCAAGAAAAAAAAGTAATATCTTGCCCCTCCCAGGTAGAACTCATGTGCATTATGCCAAATATTCTGATAAGTATGATAACTTTTGTGACAATATATATGTATACGTAAGTATAACTCAAATTTATTCAGTCTAGTATAACTCAAATTTGCTTTTCTGTCAGGATTTCTATATTTGAACCGGAGTTTTACAAAGTTACATGGTTCAGTAAAATGTATATGTTTAGGGTAATTCTCGTTTTGGGTTTCTCGATAGCTTCTTTCACAAATGATAATTAAGACCTTTTCTCATCTGTTCATATGCAACTAGGTCCTGTGTTATGATAGATTGGCTTGTTGTCTGCTAATTATGTTCTATCCCTGAACAACTTAAGCATCCTGCATGTTAGGATATAGCTCAAGTTTATTCGGTCCGGCTTTCTTTGTTTTGGAGTTCTATGTTTAGTAAAAAATTTACAAGTATTTTATGGAAATCTTCCACAACCTAACTGGTTTTGGGGTTTCCTTGGTTTATGCGAACAACATTTAAAATGTTACTACAGTAAAACTGATTTTTTACGACACACAATGTGCGCCGTAAAAGACAACTTTACAGCACAAAGAGACTTCCAGTTGAACTAACTTGAAGACAACTTTTAACAGCAGCACGGCAGCAAAAGGCTTGTTCTAACTCCCCATGACCATACATAGGATAAAGAAAAGCTCCATTGGCATCTGGAATCTTGAGAATAAGAAACAATATATAACTTATGAGGGTACACTGATTCTTATCCAAAAATATTATATTAAATAGCTTAACTATTGAGTCAACAGAGATATTCAATCATTTGGTTCAACTGTCTACTACATCGTAGAAGACAATGTCTCTATTCTGAAACACTTCTAATTTCAATCAATTGACAGCATTCCAACTATATCTACTTCCTTTGTTTCCCATTCTACATAAGTGCACTTAGTTTCCATAATCATAGCCATCAAACAATGAACAATTTCTTCAGAGATAACATTTATTACCATCTATACTATTAGGTACTTCCTTACCAGATCAAGCATCAGTCCAATATGACTACAAAGAATCTCAAACATCATAGAACAACTGTGAAAAAACAGAAAGAACAAAACTATTACTACAAACATTGACAGAAAGGGATCGTATATATCATGAAACAGTAGCCCACCATCATTCACATGCATAAAGCAGTATAATTTCAAAAGATCAGAAGGTGGCAATCAAGAAAAAGATAACTATTACTACAAACATTGCAAAATTATTGCCAGAGGTATGGTTACGAGAAATTTTAAATATTAATCAAACTTTGCCCATAATCAGAGGCTCATGGTTATGATGAGATCATGTTGCAAAATTACACAACTAGTTCGCAGAAAAAGAATAAAGACTATCCTTGCAGTTATACTACTGTAAATGTGAGTTTTATGAGGATCAGGATGAGAAGATAATATGTTATCTTCTCATTTGCGATGGCTGGATTACATACCATATACACACAACCATTGCACAGATGAAAAAGAGTCTCGAGTATATGTTCATAGCTTTCACTATTCTTAAGATTGGTAGTACCTGGCATCCCTCCCTATAGCATGAAAAGCCAAAAGTCAAGTTCAATTACAATAAGCAACCAATAACGCACAGTTGAGAAACTTCTAAGATAGAACGATGCAAGTACAGATAGATAAAAGGCTTCCTCCATTCTTATACTTTATAGATTATATCAAACTATATGCATAGTTCTATCAAAAGACATGGGCTCATCTGAGAAAAATAACGATAAAGAAACAGTTGGTTGCTTAAGAATGATACAAATCAATTTCCTCAGACAGTTCCATACAAGGTATCCAATCGATGCCTTGAATTTCCCCGATGGCAGCTTTCCATTTAGTTGATTATTAACTTTTAACCACAAGCAGACTACGAACCAAATGACCCTTGTCACTCATTTGGATGACATGAACAACCACAAGCCTAAATTCAACAAAGCTAAATACAGCTGCTTCAAATAAGCATACTTCTCCAGTAACAACTTCAACAATTCCTACTATTCTCTTGGTTTAATTGTTAATTTTCGCTTTCGTCTTTCTTTTTTATCAAGTGTTTAAGCAATCAAACAAAAGCTGCCAAATTAAAAGTTGTAATACACACATAAGAACACATACATTCATCGATTCAGGACACATATATAGAGGGACTGAGTACTCACAGGTAGAGTAATGAGATCGAAGGAGCTCTGGCCACAGTGCGAAACCAAAGCATCAGCGATGATCTTAACCCCATGACAAGCCTCAACCCTCAGTTGCTTCTCCACAGAAGCCACAGTGACATCAGCTCCGGCTCGGCGCAGAACATCGACGGCGATCACCGCGTCCACCGGCTCCTTGCCATTCGCAATCGGAACCAGAACCTGAAAAAATTCAGAGTCACTCTCACTCTCACAAAACACAAAACCACAGACGAGCAGTAGTGCTATTACCTTCTTGGCGGGAGAAGCAGAAGCCATGGCGGTGGAGGAGAGAGAGTGAAGGAATGGTTTTGGTAGTGAGAGAAGGGCGAAGGATTGTTGTAGGGGTTATATGGAGCTTGAATCGGACCCCGATCTTTCACGGACGGAGAGAGGTTTCAGAGAGAACAGAGGTCGCCGGAAAAAGAGAGGCGGTGAGGGAGTGAACGGTGAACCACCACTGAGTCGGCGAGTCGGAGTCCATGGACACTCTGAGATGAAATCAATTAGATCTCGGAAGAAGGAAGATTGAAATCAGAGAATTTCTTGTTTCAATCGCAACAAAAGAAAAAAAAAATTATATTTTATAACTCATTCTCGAAAAGAGTAGTGCTAGAGACACCAAATATTTATACCAAATTCATATACCGAATAATGTGGGGCAGGTGCGGACTCATTAAAGAAATTGCTAACATAGACTATCTCTATTAATTTTTTCTTTATCAAAAAATTAAAAATCAAGAAAACCTAAAACCATTGCAAAGTCCCATAAATGGCCGCCATCCTGATCGAGAGGAGATCATCTACCATCAGACGTAGATCTAGTTGATTGGGTGAGGATTTTTTCTCCATTTTCAATGTTTCACTCATTTCACTCACCTTATTCACCTGTCTTGCATGATATTTTTGGAGGACCTTTTTCTTCCAATAAGACTATTGGGGCCTATTAATCAACATTTCTTGGGTACCTCCAGACTCTAGATGACAAAGCAACAAGGATCTTCCATCAACAAATATGGTCAGGCCAATAGCCAATAAGTCACAATTAACTGCAGACATAACACGATCCCCAATTGTTGGCACTGAATATAGCCCAATCTCCAATTGATTTTTTAATTCAAATTTTTAAATTTCAAATGTCTCGAGAAAATCATGAAAAGAGAGGGAGTAAAAGAAGGAGAAATGAACTTTGGTAAGTTTGGATGGATTTTAATTAATTCATTAATTCATCTGACAACAAAGGCAAAAGTTCTAGCACTTTTTCATGCTCCGGTTAGGAAGGGTGAAGCAAGAGTGGATGCAAGAACAACGAAGCATGAGTGGATGCTCAAATGTATAAGGAAGAAGATAATTAATGGTCTAGGTTTAATCTTATCTTGTTTTTTTTTTTTTTTTTTTTTTTTTTTTTTTTTTTTAAGGAGAAGCATAAAATTGTATTATTTCCATATCATCACCATCTTAGAACCAAAATTGATGACATAGCAGGTGCCACATCATTTGGTAATCAGTTTTGGTATAATTTTTTGGGATCTCAAGCATTTTCCTCTCGGAAAAATAAGTCGTAAAAAATTAATAAAATCACTCATTTATGACATACATATTTGCACGCTATTAAAAGATAACTAAATTTAATGCATGCTGTGAATGACCCAAATAAAGATACACCGTTGGCACACATGAGATGTGCGCTGTAAATGAGAGTCTTTTTACGGCACAATTTAAATGTGCGTTGTAAAATACCAATTTTACTATAGTGTGTGTTTAATATTGTCTAAAATTGTGAGGGGTCAAAGAATAGGTTGGAATAGAGTTGAGTGTTAGGACATGTTGGGACTCAGATACATAACATTCATGATAGAAACTAATTGCTGGTAGCCTTTGTGAACTTTTATACAGATGAGATGCACTAAAAGAAGGAAAAAAAAAGTTTTGTCTTTTCCCGGTGAAACTAGACCAACACATATATTACATGTAGAAAAGCAAGTAAATGCAAGCTAGCTAGTTAGTAATCTGCAACGTTAACCAAACTAAGAAGATTAGGGACACTCTATGGCCGTTTTTTTTTTTTTTTAGAATAAGAAACCTTTATTGATAATTAAAATTACATAACATGGGAATGACCGGTGGTGGACAAGAACACCCCACTCTCCTTCTTAAAACCTAAACCAGTTACGGGTCCGTCATCCAGAATGACCTCCTTGAGCCGAAAGAGCCCAACCCCTAACCACCTATATCGCCCAACCCCTCAGGCTATAGAGAATCCCGAGAATCTCGATACCATACCACCTCATAGACAACCATCATAAAAACCAACGCCCTCTTCCACACCGTGTCCCAATGATACCAGACCACGTGCAAGGATCGTTTGTCAGCACATTGACCATAAGATAAAACCGAAACTAAACCAACTCGTCCCCAGGAATGACACCATATCCATGGCACCTCAATTTGACTCAACCCTAGCTCAAAAGAGTAGGGACATACTAATGACCAGAAAAGACTAACCAAAAGCCTAACCAAAAATAAAACTCTAAACAAGACCGACCCAAAGCTAGTACAATCAAATTCCCTCTCTCCAATTTCCCGGCCGGCAGACCACCTCCACAAATCGTGATGATAACGTGTTTAAGGAAAATATGATTTGTAGAGAGATTGATGAGAGAATTGTGTGTGTTCTATTATTGATAATAGGAGTCCTTTATATAGGGATTTACAAAATACATAATCTTATCATACAAGGAAATAGAATCCGAATATAATTAGGAAATCTAGAACCTTCTCTCCTATTACAACTCTAGAAGTAAACCCTAGTTTGAAGAGGCACGCTCAATGTTGATATCCTTCAACACTCCCCCTTGTGCCGCTCAAACTTGCCAACACAAAATAAAATAAATAAATAAAATGCAGATTGGCCCTTGGGCATCTGTTAATTTCTAGGAAGCAGAGACCACTTATTTAATCAACTCACACCAACTCTTCGCTTCTTGCATCAAACTATATTCCTTCTTGACGATACTTCCTTGGCCAACATTCAATATAAAAGACACCTTGTAGCAATTTTTCCAAACCCTCAAGCATTGCATAATAAAATAGAGACCCACTTATTTAATCAACTCACACCAACTCTTCGGCTACCTCCAATAGAAGGTTCAAAGTCCATATTTTAGACCATGGTTGAGCAAAAACCATCTCCAATCATGGATTAGGTCTATTACAAAAATGCTCCATGGAGGTCTAAAGTCCATTTCTTGGTCTAAATATAGACCACCAAAGTTGGCCCACTTCAAGCTTCAAGTTGCATGATTGCATAATTAATCCAAAATTTTTTTTGAATAAATTTGATTTTATGAAATCTTTAATTTTATGAAATAAATTTGACATAGTTTATTATAATTATTATTATTATTTATTAGTGGTATGATACATCAACTAAATATAATTATGAAGTATAATACAAAATGAGCCGTTACAATAATACTTTACTGCATTTATTCATTACAATAATTGAAAGAAAAAAAATAGCGGTAAAAACGAAGACAATGCAAAAAGACAGATTCAAACATGACAATAAATTGTCAATTATTACAACCACAAATATATAAACTGAAGGGTTTTTTACTTCAACAGTGTCTGAACTCTTCGAGGACTTTTGAAATGATACCTGAACTTTCAAAGTTATCAATGTGATACCTGGACTCATTTTTTCGTATCAACGTCGTACCTGCGATCGATTTCCGTCACAGAACCGTTAACTATGACCACGTGCCCAACACGTGAGGCACAAAATAAGGGTAAAAGACTAATTTACCCTCAAAAGTATATACTTCAACAGTGTCTGAACTCTTCGAGGACTTTTGAAATGATACCTGAACTTTCAAAGTTATCAATGTGATACCTAAACTAATTTTTTCATAACAACGTCGTACCTGCGATCGATTTTCGTCACAGAACCGTTAACTATGACCACGTGCCCAGCACGTGAGGCACAAAAAAAGGGTAAAAATGACCTTTCCCAATTCCTTTAGTTCTTCACTTGTCCCGTCGTACCTTCTGTTCTTCTTCTCCATTTCTATTTCCTTTTTCATCTACAAAATGCAATCAGATGGGATGATGACATTTCCTAGCAAATTGCAAAACCCAAAGCAAAACTTGAATCCAATTCTCTAATGAAAGGACACCGCCGGGGACTCCATCTCGTCGGAGTTCTCCAAGCACAACTTGCTCGACAGCTTTGCTTCTCTGAATTTATTGCAGGCCGAAGCGGTGTAGACGGTTTCACGACTCTTGGCCTCCATATCTGAGACTTGGAATTTACCTGAGATTTCAGACAGAGGGATCAGAGAGAGAGAGAGAGAATATGGCCAGCGGCAATCCAGACCTTCTTGTGCAGCTTGCCGGAAAAATGACGAAGGCGGGCCACGCCATCGTGGCACTCGGCTTCCTCACTGCAACTAATATCACAGCATAAGTTCATGAATTTCAAAAATAGTCTGTGTCATTGTAATTGAATCAAAATCTGCAAAAGTGAAGGAGACTGAGAGTCCCTCTCTTTCTCTCTCTGCAACTCGCTTTCTCTCTCTCAACAGCGGCGAAAAGGCGAAGGATGGTGATGATGGGAGAAAATCCAAAACTGATTTTTCCGTGACTGCGTGTCTGTGTATAACTATATCTATATGTATATGATTTATCGAACAATGGGCCAAGGATCATTTCACTGATTCCAGCTTCTAGTCAATTTGTCCAAAAAAGAACCGGTCTTTGGTTATTTGCTGCTGTAATATAAGTACTTAGTGGGAGCATGAGACGAGGTACTTCAGAGAGGCAATCGATGGCGGAGGTGGATGACGGGGCTAGCGGATGGGCTGCGCGTGGGGCTTCAGGCAATGACGGGGCATTGAGTGGCGAGGAGCTTGAATTTTTGCAAGGTAGCCATATCGATCTAGCTGAGTTCAATGTGATTGTAGTCAGGTAGTGCTTGGAAAGGGTTGGGTGGTTGAGAGAGAATGTGAGATCTGATTTGCGACCATAGCTTCCAATCGGAGGGGACAAATTAGAGGGAAGAAGATGTCGAAAAAGAAAAACAAGAAAGAAAAAAAGAAAGAAAGAAAGCAAAAAACAAAAAACAAAAAAAACAATACTTTTGAGGGTAAATTAGTCTTTTAACCTCATTAAGTGCCTCACGTGCTGGACACGTGGTCATAGCTAACTGTTCTGTGACGAAAATTGACCGCAGGTACGACATTGATACGAAAAAAATGAGTCCAGGTATCACATTGATAACTTTGAAAGTTCAGGTATCATTTCAAAAGTCCTCAAAGAGTTCAGACACTGTTGAAGTAAAAAACCCGCTGAAGAACTAAAGGAAGTGGGAAATGTCATTTTTACCCTTATTTTGTGCTTCACGTGTTGGGCAGTGGTCATTGTTAACGGTTCTATGACGGAAATCGATCGCAGGTACGACGTTGATACGAAAAAATGAGTTCAGGTATCACATTGATAACTTTGAAAGTTCAGGTATCATTTCAAAAGTCCTCGAAGAGTTCAGACACTGTTGAAGTAAAAAACCCTAAACTGAAAACAAGCCACATCCATATCACCGGGGTCTTCTTTGTCCTCGTCTTGACCAAACATGTTTGATAAGGTCCTGTTGCAAATCATTGTTTGCGTAACTTGAGCGAATCATCCTATAACGAAGCATGTATTCCTCCATTGAGATTTGGCCACTTATAATTTTGAAGTATACAAATTAAAAATAATAAAATATATTAAAGACTATAATTTAGACCTTGAACGATTGGAGTTGGAAAAATTATAGACCTTACTATTTGGATGAATAGTGCCTTTGAAGGTCTAAAATTTTAGACCCTGGTCTATTTTAGACCTTTACGATTGGAGATAGCCTTCGCTTCTTGCATCAAATTATATTCCTTCTTGGCAATACTTCTGTAATTACAGAATGGATATGTATTTCCCAACTAACGGAACTTATCAATATGTCAACTTAGGAATCTGTTAGGAGAGCAGGCCAGTTAGCATCCTAATACAGGATAGAAACACAACTTGAATCCTAAACGAAACTGCAGATCAATCTTAATAAGTCTGACGATGTTATGCTTTACTCAATTAGCCAAATCATTCAAAGTAAACTCATCACACATAACACAAGATCTGTTGACGCAGTAAAACCCTCCAAAGAGGTAAACAACTGCAGGCACTATGCCGGTGAACAATCCACTATATGAATATGAAAGTACATAAAGATCTTACACAACTCATCTACTAGAACCAATCTAGTGGGCAGCGGTGTCTCCTCGTCTTTGCTACTTCCAAATCAGCGACCTTGTTCTCCTTTGTCAATCTTGAGATGGCACAACTCTCACCTCGGTTGTCAATCACCTCAAGGCACAAATCATAGATGAATTACCAACACAGATGAAGCATAAAACCAGAAAACTTTTTGACAGAAAAAGTTTGAGATTTGATAATCCTTCAAGAGCTAAACAAGGAACAGCTCATGAAGAATTCTCAACAACAATTTTGGCTCAATACTTTCTGAGGATGAAATATCAGAGCGCTCTTTATAACGTAGCAGTAATATGTATTCTGTTCTGGTGCACCAGCCCTAGCAATGTGGAAAAAAAAAACACACACACACACACAGATATATATATATATATATATATATAAGATATAAATGAACTAGGGTCTCCTAGGGTTTCTACTATGGAAAGGCTTTTCAAAAGAGGTTTTTATCCATGGATTAAAATCAGACGTTTGAAAGGAAAAGCCCATAAACCAAATGAATAAAGTTTGAATGCTTTGGATAAAACCTTCCAAAAATTCTCATATCATTACATTAGGATTGAAAAGATTTTCGCATCCTATAATAGGATTCAAAGGTAAGTTCAGTCCTAACCACTTTACAAGTATGCACACGTATGCAAGACATACCTGATTGATGAGAGTGGTACATGAAGCTTGAAGCATTCCATTCTTTCAAGGATCGAAGAGTAGAAAGCTATTACAAGAAACATGACTCTTGGTTGTTGCGCTTAGGAAATGCCAATCAAAATAAACATTGCACTAACAATCTCCCCCTTTGGCATTTCCTAGGCAAAACAACATATACATTTAATCATACACAATAGTTGATCCTATACTACCTTTACCCAAGAAATATGAACTTCCAAGTTGTAATCTGTACACAAGAAACATAACACCCGTGAAGAACAAGTATGGTTGAAGTAATGTAAGCATAAGCATATGGAACATTAAGAACATTAAACTTCCAATCTCTCCCCCTTTTTGCCTGGAAAGGACAAAGGTACCAAAGCATATTGTGCATAAGATTTCACTCCCCCTAAATTCAATACTCATGTATTGGTAGCAGCGGAAACAAACATTAATCAGGGGGCTAGGAATAAAATGTCAAACTGATCCTGCAATAGAATTGAACCTTCAAAAACTCTTGAATATCAATATGTTATGACAACTTTCAAAAGATCAAGAAGAATAGGGTATATGTTTGAACCAAGGTAACCTGCACATTGTAGCAGACACAATTAAGAAGAACCAAGCAGAGATGATGCATGAGATAGACCATTACCACACACAGAACAATCAAGCAGAGCTTTTCTAAGATAACATCAACATGACCACTTCTCATGTCACGCCCCGGATTTTGAATGACAAATTCAAATCCGAAACATGAATTAAACAACTTAATCAAATAAACGTTATGAATTTTTTTTTCATAAATAACCACACCACACGCCACTCAATATTCCAAATCTCAAAAACCTCGATTTAATTAATACAACTCACTTGTACAAAGTAAATTGGTAAAGCTCCAATTGAGCATCACTCACCTCACAATTTACAAAGCTGTAAAACTAAAAAAAATACTCTAACCCGCACGATTTCCGCCATGATCCTCCTGACCTACAGGAATACCCTCTACACAATTTGAATAGTGTACCAGGATTGCAACAACACCAAACCCGGTAAGCTTTTGACAGCTCGTATGAGTAAACAAGAAGGAACTGTTGATTTGTTAAATTACAATTCTTACAATTCAAGTAAAATTCAACAATCCTCAAATCACAATACACCACACTTGTCCTACAAACACCCAACCCCACATAACACCACTTTGGTCCATCTTGACCATACGTTAGAGCTCTAACTACATCGCTACAGTCACCTTGGCCTAGGTGCAAGTAAACGACATATCGCCAGGTTTAATAACCCTTGAACTTCCGACACCCCCCGTCCTCAGAACACAAACACTGCGGTTATCCTTAACCGTCGAACTTCGGACATCTGTCCTCAAAACCCTATATTCTCCACTCTATACCTCCTCCAATATAAATCATGAATATCAACAAGAACTCATCAATCATGTTCATCACATATAAATATGGTACGTCACATCTTAATCCAAAATAAATAAATCATCATCATTTCACACTCTTCAATGTCACACCAATTCGTATATAATCACGTAAATATATATATATATATATATATATATATATACGTAATCACCCACTCAGGAGTGACCACTAATACCAACTATAGTTCACACAAGAAAATCGGGAAATTCATTTTGTATAATTAAATCATTTTACTTACTTATGGACCGTAGTTGTTCAAGTCCATATGATTTAAAACAAATATTTATTCCATAAATATTTTCACACAATTACCACAGAAAATAAAGTAATTAAAGATACTTGGTTCGTAATATGAACCACGTGAGGTTTACTCACCTCTAAATTCCCGTTGCGTCTTCAATTTAACACAATACACACCGAAACCGCTCACCCAAGGAAGACCGTCAATCACCTAATCAAACATGACCTTAACTTAGCCAATAACTCAAAAACATACTCAAACGACAATCCAACGGTCGGATCGAAATTAAATGATGATCCAACGGTCAGATCCTCACGGATCGCCTTTAAGATCATCCTCTAAAAATCATCACAAAGATCCAACGGTTGGATCTTCCTGAATTGTCCTTACTAACATCTTCACAAATTTATAAGAAAATCCGACAGTCGGATTCTCACAAATCGCCTTCCGAATCCAATTTTTTTTACAATTATACAAAGATCCAACGGTCGGATCTTCGCCCATGAACACACAAAGTCACTGGGACAGTCATACGATCAACATATCAAAACTACAAGTCCATCGGACGGTCAGATCTTCACAGATCATCAATCGAACGATCGAAATAGATCGAAAACGTAAAAATTCATAACTTAATCATACGATATCCAAAAATTGCGTATAATATATCGAAATGATCGTCTTAACATGTAGAACATAAAAATGGGCAGAAAATGCCCTTAACGTCCCTGAAGGTGGCCGGAAAAGGCCGGCGGAGTTAGTGGCAGAGCCGCCGCCGACCACCGCCGACCACAGCCAATGGTGTCGGGGTCGGGCTGCTCCTCTTCATCTCATCAAGCTTAATAACTTTCCTAACTAGCATGTAAGCTGGAAATGACCGGAAGGGGTCGAAATTACCTAGAACAGTCGAGGTGGCCGGAATTTTTCCAGAATCCGGCGAGCTTGAGTTCGACGTAAAAACTTCCACCAATGGCTTCGATTCCTTTTGGAGATTTGTTCAGCAACTCAAGGCGATCTCCCCAGTTGAAGAATCACTCAAAACGAATCTCTACAGCTCGAGATATCCGGATCGAAAGTTTCGTTCGATCTAGGTCGGGGTTGACTTGCAGCCGCCGCTACAGACCACTCCGCCATGCAAGGTTGCTTCTGGGAGCTTCAGGAGGTTGAGACGAGCTCGTGGATGAAGTTTGGTGAGTATTGGTGACCGGAAGCACGAGTTATCAAGCTTGGAACTAAAACGGGTTTTTAAAACAAACCGGCTTCCTCCGTCGTTTCCGGTTGTTCTGCAGCGCAAGGCTGCCACCTGCAGCTGCGCAAGATCGAGTTGAAGCTGTGGGAGGTGGTTTGGTACAGATTGGTGGCCGATGGAGCGAGAGAGAGAATTGAGAGCTTTTGCTATGTTTTTCGGACGTGAAACAGAGGAAATGAGAGAGAGTTGTCTGTTTGCTAGCTATTGATCTGTTCTTCAATCATGCACAATCATGAAAGAGATAAAGCACCGGTTTCTACTTCCTAAAACAAGGAAAGGTGTCTGCCACAATTTCACTTTGATTAAAGAAGACAAAAATCGGTTATTACATCTCAAGAGCATCAACCAGCAGATTTGAAAGAGAGCAGGTCTCAGTAACGAAACACTATTTATTTCAAAACCAAATTGAGTTAGGGTACTAAATGTGCAATGCTGAAAAGTGAACCCAGATCATCAGAGGCTTTAGAGAGAGTATCACGAAGAGGCACAATATACATATAAATGGAGACATGATCTATGAGGGCGCATTGAGCGTTGAGCAACAAATATACTTTTTTTTTTTTTTTTTTTTTGCGACCCCCGCTTTCCTTTTTATTTGTTTTTATTTTAATAGAAAGATCATGAGTCAAACCATCCCCGTTTCGACTTGAAACACACTAGCTTTACAAGGCAGGTGTCCCATCTACATTTGGAGATAGCCTGACTTGCCTAGACCACCACCGTTTCGACCTGAAACACTCTAGCTTTACAAGGCAGGTGTCCCATCTACATTTGGTGGTAGACTGGATGTCTCCTTAAAGAACAACTGGTGCCATTACAAGAGTGATAACTCGATTTGCATACCCCACTCAACATCTTAGGTGTGCAAGTGCAAGAGACAAAGCAAGGCTTTAGTTGCCGTAAACACAAGAAGGGGTGGAAAAGAATAGGGTTTAATTATGGACCTTTAAACACTCAAAAAGCAAGAACAAATCACTGCAGGAGAAGGCCAAGTGATGTAACTAAATCTCAGTTCATGAGTTTCTCTTGAGGTGATAATGTACTACAATGCACATGTAGGATTGCAACAGAACACACATCCTAAACTAGGATTGAAATAAACCTGGAATCCTAAATGTAGAAAATGCAACAAATATGCAGATAGTCAAGTAACTCGAAACTAAATGAGGACAACAGTAATCAAATCTATTGTGATGCCCCAGAAATTCGTATTATTTTCCGAGGAATTTCTGGAATCTAATTTATGGTTGTTGGACTGTTTCGTGGCTCGTGGACGGAGCGGAAGTGTTTTGGAGGAATTAATTATTGAAAAGTATGACTTTAGGGGGGGGGGGGGGGGGGGGTTCAAGGTTGACTTTTGATATGTTGGGATTCTCCGAAACCTTCCTTCACGAAAGTTGTAGAGCGCGTCGATACGAGTTCGTGGACATGCGGAACGCGTAAATCGGAGTTCGTATGAGGAAGTTATGGCTATTGGAAAAAGTTTCCGTTTTAGTATATAAAGGGAAAATCAGAATTTTATTTCATTTTCCTCATTTCCTTTTTCGGAAACCATCCTCTCTCCCTCTTCTCTCTCGTCCGCGTCTTCAGAGTCGAAGTTTTTCGACTGACCCGACCCGGACCCGGTCGATCCGACCCGACTTTTCCTGCGAGCTCCGGCCATCTCCAGCGACGAAACTTTCCAGACAGGATCGTCTCCGCCGTCTGGTGGTTCCTCTGGTGTTCTCTAGCGCCGATTCTCCTCCACAGCGGCGCTGCAAGGCGGTACAGTTAGCGTTTTCGGACCCGGCCGGAAAACACAACTCCGGCGACTTCATGGCTTCAATGATTCCTTGGTTGAGCTCAGAATAGCCTCGCCGATCGATCCTTGATGGTTGTTTGGATCGATTCACGTGAAACTTCGATCAACTCAGTTGGGATTACTGTTCACGGCTTGTGAGGTTGTTTTCGATCCCTTAAGCTTGTTTTCTGACTTCGATCCAGTTATGAAAGTTCACAAGCATGCTTAGATGAAGCTTTTTGATGTTGGGAGTTTTGTGAAATATTAAGTTTTGGCCGGCGGCGGTGCGCCACCGCCTGTGGCGGCGTTCGATATATAATATGCAAATTTTGGAGTTCGAATGGATTTGTTATGATTTTTGCCGTTTCATATCGGTGAATTTATTCGATCCGTGAGGATTCGAGCCTCCGATCGACTTGTGGATTGGTCACATTGATCGTGGACGTATTCCAGAGACTTTGGGAAGTCTCGGATGTGGTTTTGCCTCGATTGACACCACTTTGGGGATTTTAGTTCAAAACAGGGGTTTCGAACTTAAATCAAATGTGAATAGTTACTAAGTTGGAACCGTATGTGATTAGGTACTTGACGAAGTATTTGGACGAGTTGTTGGTGATAGTTTTGGTTCGGTTCTGTATTAAAGACGCAGCAGGAGTTCGAGGTGAGTAATCTCACGAAGTTCATATCACGAACGGGTTCACCATACTGTTTTGAGAGTTATTTAGTTAACTGCAAACTATAGTTGGTATTAGGCCTGGGCTCGGGTCGGGCCGGGCCCGAAAATCAGTAAGACAGAGACTGAGAACGAGAATATCGGTTCGGGCCGGTTCGGTCTTTTTTCGAAATGAAAACTGACAGAAACCGAACCGGTTCGGGCTTTTCGGGCTTTTTCGGGCCCAATTTCCAGTTCAAGATTTTTTGCCTGTTTTCCCTGTTTTCCAAATACAATTCTGCACCTTGTCATTTGGCACTGATTTTGGTACCTGGAAGACTAGAATACATATTCAATTATCTCATTAACATTACAGCAGTCATGCATTATTACAAATTTATATAGTTTACAACACAAACTCACAAATACATTGTCCATTGTCCAACAGAAAACAATCCAAATTATTCAATCATTTCAACTATGTGTTCAATCATTTGAAATTCAAAGTTTGAATGGTACTACAACTGCAACAGAAACATGAACACAATCCTCCCGTTTTGCACAAATTGCTGCTCATCAGGGCAAACTTCTACCCATTCCCATTTGGCAACTCTCCACTCTTTGCAGCTCTTTTCTGTAAGTCTGCTTCATAATGCTGAAAAGCAGCATCTAGAGCCTGCACCAAAATGATATTTCCGTGAGTTCCCTTCATGATTAAGATTTTTCGTTTTCTATTCCTCTGAAAAACACATAACCTAAACCTGCTTTCTCAGCAACCACAATAGCAATACCAGGAAAGAATTAGTACACTTGCCAAAAAGAGCTAGAAGCAACCAAGTCACCAAAAACCAAGCAGTATTTAAGCCATTTGCACTGGACAGAACAAAACGGCAACAACACATAAATCAAGCAAAGTCAAGGTATACCTACCTTCATACAAGCACAAAATCAACACTTTTTAACATCAACCACCATTAGAGCCTGACATTTCTTATCAAAGTCTAATGGCAACATGATCTCGGAATCGACACATGCATAACCTTTTAGCTAATAAAATCAATGTACAACTTGATCCCCACATAACGTAACAAGCAAGACTAAAGCTTTTCAACACCAGAAGCCAGAAATGCGGATCAATCAGCTGAACAATACAATGTGTACCATACAGAACAGCTCAGTAACCAATCAAAGTTCAATTCATTTCAACTACTAAAGCCCTAAAATTTCTTAATGGCAAGCATGTCCTAACCAGTAATCTAATGGAAACCACCTCAAATTACATAAATCAAATATAATCTGGATAAGAGTTAGTGAGTTACTTGTTCTCTTCAAGTTGAGACAAACACGGCAAAAATCTGGAGAATCGACGGCGACGACTGGAGATCGAGACTGGAGAGAGAGGTTGAGATTGGAGATCGAGATCGAGACCGAGACAGGAGAGAGTGGTTGAGACTGGAGAGAGAGGTTAAGACTGGAGATCGAGATCGAGAGATCGACGGCAAAGACTGGAGATCGAGATCGAGAGATCAACGGCGACGACTGGAGATCGAGACTGGAGAGAGAGGAGACTGGAGATCGAGACTGGAGAGAGCTTGAGACTGGGGATCGAGACTGGAGACTGGAGACTGGAGAGTGGAGAAAGAGGTTGAGGCTGAGATATGGGGCTAACCGGCTGAGACTGAATGGAGATTTGGGGCTGAGAATTTGAGAATTGAGATTGAGAATCAGAACTTTGGTATCGAACTATCGAGTATCGATGGCATCGATGGTATCGGCTGAGAGGGAGGCTGAGGACCTGAGGTCGAGCCGTCGAGTAGACGAGTACTCTCTACTCTCTAATCTCTAGGGTTGGACTAAATGAGTGAACCCCCTTTACGGCTTTACATTTAGTTTTTTTTTTTTAAATATTTAACTTAATATTTAACACCCAATCATGGACTGACATGTGGCAATGCTACAGTATTCGGGTCGGTTCGGGCTTTCGGTCCCTGAAAATATCCAACCCGAGACCGAACCGAAAATTTCAATTCGGGTCGGGCTTTGGACCGAACCGAAAATTTATATTTTAAAACCGAACCGATTCGGGCTTTTTTACTCGGTTCGGGTCGGGCCCTCGGTCTTTCGGGTCCGGACGCCCAGCCCTAGTTGGTATTAGTAGGCATTCCTGAGCGGATGACTACGTATATATATATTTACGTAAAATATATATGTTTTGGTGGTTTGTGGATTTTGAAACAATATGCATGAAATGATGCTTTTTATTGTTTTGGGTTGTGGCTTTTGGAAGATAAATGATTGTGGAAATGTTGATTTTGATTTGTTTTGAAAAGCGTGTGATTTGTGTATTTGAGGAACATTTTAGTTCGCGGGTGGTTTATTTAAATATGGGTTTTTATCGGGAGTAATTGATAGGGATCAATTACGGGGAATCTTTCATTTTAGATTCGTGTAACATTTTGGGTCCATTGTGACTCCTTTAATGTTTTGGAATTTATACTGCGGGTCCAAAAACTTACGAGTTGAGGATCGTGGGTGGAAAAATCGGGACTTCATGCCTTTGGCCGGGTTAGTGAATACGATCAGTTAGAGCTCTAGTCTGTCCGCCATGCTTGTTTATTGATTTAAACGTGATTTGAGTGGGTTTATCCCGTGCTTGTTTATTGATTTAAACGTGATTTGAGTGGGTTTATCCCGTGTTTGTTTATTGATTTAAAAGTGATTTGAGTGGGTTTATCCCGTGTTTGTTTATTGATTTAAACGTGATTTGAGTGGGTTTATCCCGTGTTTTGTTTATTGATTTAAACGTGATTTGAGTGGGTTTATCCCGTGCTTGTTTATTGATTTAAACGTAATTTGAGTGGGTTTATCCCGTGCTTGTTTATTGATTTAAACGTAATTTGAGTGGGTTTATCCCGTGTTTGTTTATTGATTTAAACGTGATTTGAGTGAGTTTATCTCGTGCTTTGTTTATTTATTTAAACGTTATTTGAGTGAGTTTATCTCGTGCTTTGTTTATTTATTTAAACGTGATTTGTGTGAGTTATTCTCGTGATTGGCGTGAGTTGTGTGTGGTTTGAGTTACTCATACGGGCTTGGAAAAGCTTACTGGGTTTGTTGTGTGACAACCCGGTACACTATTCAAACGGTGTAGGGGTTAATCCTGCAGGTCAGGAAAATCGTGGCTGAGGTGGGGGTTGCATACTTGCAGCTAAATGGTAGGAAGCAAATTTTGTGACTTTACCATTATTTGGACTTCCGTTGTAGTAAGCTCTGAGGAGCATTTACGTTTTATCTTGTTGTTGACAATTTAATTCGTAAGCTTGTGTAATATATAACTCTATGGTGCGAGTGTATATTAACTTTGAGGGTTCAGGGCATCAGTATGTACTTGTTTAAAGGGAAAAAGATTTCAAGTATTTTGTATTGATGACTGAATGTTCACGCATATATAATTATGGGATTATATATATCGATTTTCATGTGTGTAAAATCAGGGGCGTGACATCTATACTACATGCAAACACATAGCTGCTACAAGCACAAGTTAAAAACTGGGAACCAACTTAGATCACAAATTCTAATGAATCGCTTGAGATTGTCAATAAATACTTAATCCAAGGGCATTAAAAGTTGGCATTCATTTAACATGAACTCAAGTACAAGAGAACTTCTTTCAGCACCATTTAAAATACCACATGATATGTTCATATTATTAACCTTACTTGTCAACTTACCACAAGATAGATCAGATTAACCTGATTCACACATTCAGTAACACCATTGTGAAATTTTTCAAGGCATTGAGTTGTTGATGCCAAAGTTCCAGACCAATTTTTTTTTTGTTTTAAACCTCGGCAACCTAGCTTTCTTTGGAAATTGAGCATCCAAACATCCATTCATTAATCCTGCAACTTAACACTCTCAAACAGAAATACCCGTGAGGCATGGTATGGTATGATATAAAATCAAAGCATACACTTCAGATTTTCCCTTTTTTTTATTATAATTTTTTTATATTTTGAATAAAGACCAAACAAAAACAAACCTAAAAAGAGAAAATAACATCTTATAGAGAAATGCAAAAATAAACACATAGCTACTAGAACCTTAGGATTGAAAAGAACATTTAGTCCTAACAAACCAGAGCACTCTAATGATAAGAAAAACTAATGTAAACAGAAAGGCACTACTCCCCCTATATATGTGCTTATGATGGAAAAATCATGCTATTGGCAGCCAAGAATATATTTTTCACAAGCACATATTGGAGGAGTTCACTTACCTGTATGTGGAAGCTTAGAAAGATGAGGCTCTTTTCGTATCCAGACTTGCTTCATCTTGGACATAGGTGAGAATGGAACTGAAACAAATCTTGCTATCTTGTTTACTTCTTTCAAAAGAAATTCCATCTTTTCTTGAAGATATTCTTTCTTTTTGTTCATGAGTGGCTTCTTGTCACTCCAAGAATTTTTTCTTAGTTGATTGCACCTCGGTCTTATATGTCCTCGCTTTCCACAATGATGACACACAGGCACAAAATTCTTCAACATTGGTCTTGGTTCTTCAAGCACAGGGAAAGTAGATTGTGATGAGGAATGATCAGAGCTTTTTACAAACTTGGTAACATGCTCTCCTTTGGATGAACTTTCAGCATCATATCCCAGGCCATGTTTATCTCCAAATTTTTTACCAATCATTAGAATATTTTCCAACTTTTCACCACTTGAAGAATCACATCCAGCCTTGGTTTTCATTTGCTCAAGCTCATATAACAGACAAGCCTTTTCAGTTTTAAGCTCCTCAACTTTGTCACATCTCTCTTGGTACTTTTGTTAAAGGGACTAAAAGTCTTCCACAAGAGACTTTCTTACTGCATCACCTGCCTCCAATTGGGATTGAAATCCAGCTTCAGTCCTACTGACATCAGTCTTCAAGTTCTCAACTTCATTACTCAACTCTAAATTTCTTTTCTTCAATTCTTTTGAAGCCTTAGACAACATGATATAGTGTTGCATTACTTCCTCAAGATCAAATTCTTCAACTTCAGACTCATCACCAATAGTCGTTAATCCTACCAAGGCCACCACTTCAGAATCACTATCAAGCATAGAGTCATCTTCACTGTCACTCCAAGTAACATTCATTGCTTTATTTCGTTTATTCTTGGACTTCTTCAAGGTATTTGCACACTCAGATGCAATGTGACCAAACCCTTCACATGCAAAACACTTTGGAGCATTGTTGTTTCTTTTTTCATGTGCTCTTTCAAACCTTAAAACCTTATTACCTGGCTTTTCTTTTATTCTTGTATTCTTGGAGCTTGAGACAAACCTTGATTCACTTCTTTTGGATTTCCTATCCTTGAGAAATTTTCTGAATTTTCTTGTGACAGGATCAATTTCATCTTCATCAGCATCCTCTTCATCTGCTGACTCATCTTCAATGACTTTCGTCACTTTAAGAGCTATGCTTTTGCTCTTCATTTCATCAGGGAGTTCCATCTCATATGTGGTTAAGTTTCCAATCAATTCTTGCAGATTATAGGTATTCAGGTCCTTCGACTCTTGAATGGCTATCTTCTTGGAATGATATTTCATAGGAAGAGACCTGAGTATTTTCTTGACTATTCTATGTTGAGGTATGGGATCTCCTAAGTTGAAACAACAATTCACAACAACACTGAGCCTAGCATAGAAGTCAGTAAACTTGTCATCATCACCTATCTTCATATTTTCAAATTGCTAGATAAGTTGCTGAAGCTTGGATTCTTGAACAACGGTAGTGCCTTCATGAGTAACTTGGAGAATATCCCATGCTTGCTTTGCAGAGTAACAATGAGAAATAAGCTGAAATTTATCTGAGGATACCGCTGTGAAGATAGAGTTTAATGCTTTCTGATTATTTGTACACTTGGTGTTCTCATCTATAGTCCATTCACTCATCAGCTTCTTAACTTTGGCTTCAATAGTAGAACTGCCCTCTCCAATCTCTTTTGTGTCAACTTTTTCAGTCTTAGTTGGATGCTCCCAACCACTTTCAATAACAGCCCATACAGCTACATCCTTTGCCCACAAAAAAGCTTTCTTCTTAGCCTTCCATGCTGCATAGTTTGTTTTGTCATCAAGAAACGGAGGGTGACTTGTTGACCCAGCTGCACGATCACTTATACCTTCCATTCTGTTTCCTTTGAGGATCTCACTAAGTCCGTCTAGTGACCTGCTCTAGTACCAATTGTAATTACAGAATAGATATGTATTTCCCAACTAACGGAACTTATCAATATGTCAACTTAGGAATCAGTTAGGAGAGCAGGCCAGTTCGCATCCTAATACAGGATAGCAACACAACTTGAATCCTAAATGAAACTGCAGATCAATCTTAATAAGTCTGACGATGTTATGCTTTACTCAATTAGCCAAATCATTCAAAGTAAACTCATCACACATAACACAAGATCTGTTGACGCAGTAAAACCCTCCAAAGAGGTAAACAACTGCAGGCACTATGCCGGTGAACAATCCACTATATGAATGTGAAAGTACATAAAGATCTTACACAACTCATCTACTAGAACCAATCTAGTGGGCAGCGGTGTCTCCTCGTCTTTGCCACTTCCAAATCAGCGACCTTGTTCTCCTTTGTCAATCTTGAGATGGCACAACTCTCACCTCGGTTGTCAATCACCTCAAGGCACAAATCATGCATGAACTACCAACACACATGAAGCATAAACCCAGAAAATTTTTTGATAGAAAAAGTTTGAGATTTGATAATCCTTCAAGAGCTAAACAAGGAACAGCTCATGAAGAATTCTCAACAACAATTTTGGTTCAATACTTTCTGAGGATGAAAGATCAGAAAGCTCTTTATAACATAGCAGTAATATGTTTTCTGTTCTGGTGCACCAGCCCTAGCAATGTGAAAAAAAAAAAAAAACACACACACACACACACACACACACACACACACACATATATAAGATATGAATGAACTAGGATCTCCTAGGGTTTCTACTACGGAAAGGCTTTTCAAAAGAGGTTTTTATCCATGGGTTAAAATCAGACGTTTGAAAGGAAAAGCCGATAAACCAAATGAAGAAAGTTTGAATGCTTTGGATAAAACCTTCCAAAAATTCTCATATCAGTACATTAGGATTGAAAAGATTTTTGCATCCTATAATAGGATTCAAAGGTAAGTTCAGTTCTAACCACTTTACAAGCATGCACACGTATGCAAGACATACCTGATTGATGAGAGTGGTACATGAAGCTTGAAGAATTCCATTCTTTCAAGGATCCAAAAGTAGAAAGCTATTACAAGAAACATGACTCTTGGTTGTTGCGCTTAGGAAATGCCAATCAAAATAAACATTGCACTAACAACTTCCTTGGCCAACACTCATATAAAAGACACCTTGTAGCAATTTTTCCAAACCCTCAAGCACTGCATAATAAAATAGAGACCACTTATTTAATCAACTCACACCAGCTCTTCACTTCTTGCATCAAACTATATTCCTACTTGACAAAATTCCTTGGCCAGCACTCAATATAAAAGACACCTTGTAGCAATTTTTCTAAACCCTCAAGCACTGCATAATAAAATAGAATTCCTAAGTTCTCTCTATATATCAAGACTAAAACACTTCATATGCCAAACCGCCAAAAAAAAAAGACCAAAATTTTTTTAATGCTAAATGCAAGACCTTTATGTTCCAAGTAAAGGACACGTATCTATTGTACTTTTCCATGCACTTTCCTTTCATATTACACTAGAGGAGCTTAATTAAATGAATCTCTTGACAAAATTCAACACAATGTAAATTAATACAACAGTCAATGTCCTGAACAGAGTAAATTAATATAGATCAAAATTTATAAAAGGCATCCCTGGCATGTCTTCTCTGGCATGACCTCAATCATGGTGTTTATTATCCAAAACTTTGTCTTGGTTGGGTTTCTATGCCTAGTCATTACCTTTTCTTTATGTTGTTCATCAACTACTTGGAATTCCAATATTACCTACATAGAGAGACAAAGAGATGCTCTTCTTCAATTTAAAAAAAGCCTGGTGGATGAGTCCAATGTTCTTGCGACCTGGGGAAGTAAGAACAATTGCTGCGAATGGACAGGAATTACATCCAACAACTGAACAGGTCATGTTATCATGCTTGATCTCTATCACCCTAATTCTGACAATGTTGAGACTCCCTTGACAGGTGAAATTAGTCCTTCACTACTTGAATTGCGATATCTAAGTTATTTGGACCTCAGTTATAATTATTTTGGAGGAATGATCATGCTCAAGCAGTTATTTTGATGAGACGCCATATGGACAAGGCACTCAAATTGGAGTATATGTCGATCAAGGATTTAAGAGAGCTATGGGTAGTGCTAGAAGAGCGCTTTGGTAATGTCCAAGATTCCCTCCTCCCCGACTTGAAGGTTCAATGGAATAATCTGCGCTTTGCTGATTTCAAGTCTGTTATTGAATATAATTCAGAAACTCTTCGCCTACAGTCCATGTTTAGGTTTTGTGGACAACCTGTCACAGAGCAAGAGCTAATTGAGAAAACTCTTTCCACCTTCCCCGTTTCAGCCATTGTGGTATCAAAGCAATACCGCACTGAAGTCAATGCTGGATGGATCACAAGGTTTCATCAGCTAATCAATCTCATATCTGTAGCTGAGAAACATGATAACATACTCGTGAGGAATTATAATTCAAGGTCCATTGGAACTAAAAGCATTCATGAGGCGAATTACAATGCACCTAAAAGAGGACGCAAGGAGCGGAACCCTAAGAATAAGGGATATGAGGGACGTATGGTCCATATAACCGCCCTAACAAGCAAGGAAACCACAGATTTAGTGCGGATACACGTGGTGGCAATGCCACATGTGGGAGAGGTGGTCGTGGTATCCCTGGTAGTAGTGGTGGCGGCATGGCTTGTGGGGGAGGCGCCATGGCTCTTGGTGGTGGCACCAACCCTCCTAGGGAACGCCCACAACATGCACAACGTGCACCTCAGTTAAAGGGAGGCAACCACAATGACATGTGTCATCGATGTGGATCAAGTGAGCATTGGTTCAAGCAATGTAAGGCAAGCGAGCAACTAGCTTCAAGATACATGGCATATAGGGACCTGAGGGAGCAAGAAATGTACCTTGCAGAAGAAGAAGATGGTGGAGATGTCAATCTCACCATAAAGGACTTCAAAGCTGAAGATGAAGTGCACAAGGATGCTGCAGACTTTGATTAGAATAGTCTTTTTATTTTCCAAGAATTTTTGTAATGGCAATATGCCTTAGTCAATAAATGACAATTGTATTAAACTCTTTCTTATGTGGTGCACCCAATGAAATATGATGTCTAGGAAAGTCATTGAGATTAATGGTACTTAAGAGAGTCTTGCTCCACCAACATCTCTCTCTACTTTCCTGGTCATATTTGATTGGAGTTACTAAACGGATAAAATGACTACAATGTGTCTTAGTTTGATTTTATTTTGGATTAGACTTTTTGGGACCTTTGATGTAATCATTGGCTATCTTTATCAATAAAGTATCGTATTATTATTCGATATCATGGACATGTTTTAATTCCGAACTTTATTATTTTTCAGTATGTTTCCTGGAGAGTTGGAATGCCTTCTTGATAGTGGCACCACACATACTATATTGCGACATAGGCAACTATTTCTATGGATGACGCCTAGTCGATCTTCTGTGACTACGATGGCTGGACCATCACAATTGATTCATGGTCGAGGACCAGCTCAATTTATGTTGCCAAATGACACAAGTATTAATGTCACCGAAGATCTATATGCTCCTAGGGCTGGAAGGACCCTATTGAGTTTTAAAGATATAAGAGCCAATGGTTTTCATGTGGAAACACATTGTGAGAATGGACAAGAGTTCCTTTGCATCACCTCTAATGACTACGGACATAAACGAGTATTAGAGAAACTTATGTGTTGATCTAGTGGGTTGTATGGAACCACTATTCGAATTATTGTATCCAACCATGTCATGAGAGATGACTTATGGGATTCTGACACATATAGGCTTTGGCATGATCGTTTGAGACACCCAGGTCGTGATATGATGATCCGTATATTAAAAACTTCACACGAACATCCATTTTTCAAAACGAAAAGAAGTCAGAACCAAAATTTGATCCAAGGTAGGGCTGGCACCGCCTACTACCTGGGGCCCAAAAGTGGTATTGACACCACCAATACCTCCTTGGTTCCTTTTTCTACTTCTAAAGTCAATTGTGACTTCGTGGCCCAACCATATACTTCCCTGGTTGCTTCTAAAACCCATCTTTCGTTTTGCAAAGCCTACTCTTTAGCAAAAGTAGGATCGAGACCATCCTATGCAAAGGACACTAAAGAGAATATTCCATTCTTACAAAGAATCCAAGGTGATATTTGTGGAACTATTCAACCAACTTGTGGACCATTTAGATATTTTATGGTGTTGGTTTATGCATCGACACAATGGTCACATGTCATGCTATTGTCCACAAGAAATGCTGCATTTGCTAAAATCCTAGCATAAATCATTAAATTAAGGGCTCACAACCCTGATCATCCCATTAAGTCAATTCGTCTTGACAATACTAGAGAGTTTACATCAAAAACATTTGATGACTATTGCATGTCCATTGAGATTGAGGTTGAACACCTTGTTCCTCATGTCTACACCCAAAATGGTCTCGCAGAAGCTGCCATTAAAAGACTTCAAATGGTCGCTAGAGCATTGGTTATGCGCACCAATCTCCCAGTTTCTGCTTGGGGCTATGCAATATTGCATGCAACTGTGCTCATTCGTCTAAGGCCTACCGCCACTCAACCCTTTTCTGCATCCCAGATGGTTACTGGTTATGAGCCTGATATCTCACACTTGTGCATATTTAGGTGTACAGTTATGTGCCAATTGCGCCGCCACAGCGCACCAAAATGGGTCCTCAAAGACGATTATGTATTTATGTTGGATATGACTCTTCAACCATTATCCGCTACTTAAAATCCTTGACAGGCGATCTATTTACCGCTAGATTTGCGGATTGTCACTTTGATGAGACAATCTTCCCTTCATTAGGGGGATATAGGAACAATAATGTTCAACAGGAACGACAAGAATTGTCGTGGCATGGTCTGTCTCCACTTTGTCTCATCTTGATCCCTGAACCGCACAATCCGAAATTAAAGTGCGGAGAATTCTCGATTTTCAGAACATAGCAGACTCTATGACTGATGTGTGTTCTGATATTGCTAAAGTGACAAAATCACATATACTTGCTGCAAACGTGACTGCAAGGATTGATGTCCCTAAACATCAAGGACATGGCGCCACCCCTAGGGGTATTGGGCATGACGCCTCCACCACTAATAGTGATGGCAATGTGCCAGGCCGGGCTCCTAGCAAGGAAACGTGGGAGGCCCAAAGGTTTGATGGATTCTCGCCCGAGAAAGAAAGCGAGTTTGGCATAGAAAGATCCATTAATCATCGACATAAATAACCCGTCTCATGAAGATATTCCGGATTATGGTTATGTCCAAGAGACATCATTGGGGGATGCTCCAATATTAGGACCAATTCCAGGGAATATGGAAATCTCTATGAATTACACTAGTGTACATGAGACGTTAACGAGATTCTATTTTTCTTGATGATGTGTTTGCATATTCTATTGCTCAAGGAATTATAAAACACACTGATATCGAACCTGGCTCCGTTGAGGAATGTCAACGAAGAGCAAACTGGCCTAAATGGAAAGATGTGATCCAAGTTGAATTGGATTCACTAACAAAGAGACAGGTATTTGGGCCTATAACGCTAACACCCCAAGTATAAAGCTTGTTGGCTATAAATGGGTCTTTATTAAAAAGTGTAATGAGAAAAATGAGGTTGTCAGATACAAAGCCCGCCTTGTGGAGCAAGGTTTCTCACAACTCCCTGGAATCGACTACAAGGAGACATATTCTCCCGTAATGGACGTTATAACGTTCCGCTACGTTGTCAGTTTGGTAGTTTCTGAAAAATTTGACATGCAGCTTATGGATGTTGTTACAGCATATCTCTATGGGGATCTAGATTCAGAGATATATATGAAGGTTCCAGATGGACTTCAATTACCCAAGTCAAGTGGCTTTAAACCACGGAGCGCGTTTTCAATACGATTGAGACGCTCACTATATGGATTGAAACAATCCGGACGGATGTGGTATAACCGGCTAAGTGACTACTTGATTGGGAAGGGATATGTCAACAATGAAATATGCCCACGCTTGTTTATAAAGAGGACAAGTTTCGGATTTGCAATTGTAGCAGTTTATGTCGATGACATGAACCTAATTGGAACTCTAGATGAGTTAAAGGAAACTGCTAAGTACTTGAAATCCGGTCATAGTCTTGAGCCTGAAAAAGATCCGTTTCGTCGAAGGGATGAGGACGAAGACTTATTAGAGGCTAAAGTGCCTTATCTAAGTGCAATAGGCGCATTATTGTACTTAGCTCAATGCGCACAAGACCAAAAATCTCATTCGCAGTGAACTTATTAGCTCGATACAATTCTACGCTAACACGCCACCATTGGATTGGCATAAAGAAAATCTTTCGATACTTGAGAGGTACGATTGATATGGGCTTCTTCTATCCCTACAGAGAGAAAGAAATAACGAAAGTGTGAGATCGGACTCCACAAGGCAAAACGCCACCTTCCGTGCTCCTCCTCCCTTCCATCAAATGACAACGATGTCTTGATGGGTTTTGCTGATGCAGGGTATCTCTCTGACCCTCACAAAGGTCGCTCCCAAAGGGGTTATGTCTTTACCATGGGAAGTACTGCGATATCTTGGAGGACTACAAAGCAGACCCTTGTTGCTACTTCCTCAAATCATGTTGAGATTATCACTCTACATGAAGCCGTGCGAGAATGCATATGGCTAAGGTCTGTAGTTAGACACATTCGAGGAACTTGTGGTTTGAAGTCTACCACAGATGAACCTACATGCATTTATGAAGATAATGCAGCTTTTATTGAGCAAATGAAGTTAGCTTTCAACAAGGGCGACAACACCAAGCATATATCGCCTAAGTTCTTTTACAATCAGCAACAACAAACACTTCTAAATATTGAAATGAATCAAATTCGTTCAGAAGATAATGTAGCGGACTTGTTTACCAAGTCGTTACCTAAATCCACCTTCAAGAAACATGTGAAGAGCATTGGATTAAGAAAGTTATCTGAACTCCCATAATTGTAGAAATTAGGGGGAGACCTTGACATTAGGGGGAGGTATGATGTCTATATGATCTCGAAGAGTGAAGGACGTGTTGTGCTCTTTTTGCCCTTCGACCAGAGTTATTTTTGTCCCACAGGGTTTTTGTTACCTGACAAGATTTTTAGTGAGGCAACGATCAAAATGTCATCACTTAGTTTGAGCGGCATAAGGGGGAGTGTGGAAGGATGTCGACTACTCCACATTCACGCGCGTTGTGCTCTTTTTCTCCTTCGACCAAGGTTATTTTTTCCCACAGGGTTTTTATTACTTGGCAAGGTTTTTGATGAGACAACTTAGAACTGCATAGCAGAGGCAACATTATTGACATGGAATATCCAAGGGGGAGTGTTGTAAATGATAATGACTATTCATGCAATTGGTATTGCTTAATGAATGTTATTGACAGACTCGTAATGTATTCGATTGACAGACTAGTAATGTATGCGATTGATATACTCATAATGTGCGATTGATTAGTATAGCTATTATGTATTGCATTTTGTATACATGATGTAACCCTATATAAACCTCATGGTGAGATGAATACAATACAATTATCCAATTCTCTACAACAAAATAAAAGAAAAATGCAAAAAGTAAAAAAAACCCACACCTATCCAACCCTAAATCAAAGCAACCAACTTGACAAGTGTTGATGCCTAAGACCTTCATTGGTGTACATCACCACTCATCAATCAGCAAACAGCAACAATCAATAGCAGAATAGGGTAAGAGCCGAGCAAAGCTCAATTATTCAAAAGAAACAAAATAGGGCTCTGGCACTCCCTCAAAAACCCACAACAGGCTTATCCAGAAGAGAAAAGAGAGAGGAAAAAGACTGGCCCAGCCAGGCCACAAACAGCAACCCAGGCAGGCGAGGCCCAAACGGCCAAGCCCATCTCCTACACCTCGCCTCTCTATAACAACCTGCAATGAACCACCATGGAGCAGCTTCCCTCTACCATTCTGGTGGCAGGCCTCTATCCTCTACCATCGTCGAAACAAGAAAGAAAACCTTGAGCCCCGACCTGGAAATCAAACGGTTAAAACACTCACCTCAAAATCACCGCCCACAAATCCGATCGCACCTTAAGAGAACCGTTGACGCACTACCACCATCGACGTCTCACAATCTGATATGCAACCACCCAGATGGAGCCCAGATTGAAGCAAAACTTGGAACCAAACCTCCACCACCGAACAACACCGTCGTCGTCAATGCACGATGCTCAAAGGTTGGGTGGAACCCAAAAAAAGACGATTAGAGAGGCCTCCAGACCTGCCGCAATCCACGATTAATGCTGAGACCCTCCTCGCACCGCCGCCATACCTCGCCACTCCACGATCGCCGCCTTGCCAAAGAAAAGAATGTTGCCGCCAGTCAAAACCTAAGTTTCAAATCTAAGGTCACTCCCAGAAGCTCGGAGACGCCTCAGCCCTTCTATCCCATTGTGTTAGTTTCCTTTTATAGAATTATTTTAGTCATACAAATAGTGTAACAAATGTTGGGACACTGTAATTAATGTTGAAAATGAGAAAGGAAAATGGGTTTTTAGGAGAATGAAAGGATTCATCGTCATCCCTATTTTTCCTTGCAAGGAGAACTATTTTCCGAACCTTGTACTTACCAAACATAAACATAGGAAAGGTAGCACTTTCCTTTTCCCAAGCTTAAAATCCACGAAACAAACAAGGTAAGAGAGATCAAACCCTAACTCTGTTAATGTTGCTAATTGTCACGCGGCGGGTTTTGACGATCTAGCACCGTTTTTCAGTGATGAGCTTATGGTTTCAAGAGTCGTGGTTGGAGTGTGCCGCTGTCCTAAGGGCACGGTCTTCAACTTCAAAAGTTTGATTTTGTGGCTGGTTGAGAACATTGCCCCTCCCTAACCCTATCATATTTTCTCTTTATTCGATCATAAAAGTGTTTCATTTCCTTTTTGCATCACAAGCACCGAAAACGAATTGAGTTTTTTTATTCAACCTTAATTCCGCACACCAAAACAAGAATTAAGGATCGAAATTGAGATACCATACTTAATTAAATAATAATCTAAATCACTTCTAGACGTCGTTTTCCATAAACAGCTTTCATATGCTTTTTAAACATGTTTTGTATTCCCCTAACTCAACAACGCCACCCTAAATGGATTGAAATCCAGATCACAAGTTTTCTCTGTCGAATCATAAGATTCACCATAAACCATGTTTGGAAACAAAGAGCAATTTTTTTATTTTTCTAAGAAAACAAAACAGAAAATAACGATATGCATTGTCCCTACTCCCACCTAATATGTAGCCATTCACAGATGTCAACCATACCTTACATTATAGGGGATAATAAACTGTGTCACGAGCATTTACAAGAAGATGATGGGTCTTTTTGTCCCAAAGTTCAGCTTTGCATTTCTTTAATTAATTGAAAATTGAAAATGTGACCCCAATTAAGGTGAAGGCATGCCTATAGCGTCATTTGAGCATGGGCTGCTGCTCCCCTTTCCCCACACCGTTTATTGGTGATTTGTGAATATGTAACAATCATGATCACCTAACCCAGCATTGCACCTAGCCAACAAACCCTACCAGTTAAAGAAAAAGGTCATATTCCAAACAAACCCTCATGGGCTATTTCCATACCATTCTAGCTGTCTTTCAGATAAGTTTCCCTCCTAGGAAACAGATAGTATGCATAATTGATCAAGGGTACGTGGTCCTTGTAGGCAGTAGTGGTACTGTGAATTTTACCTTCATATTCTATCTATGATCGATCTGCCAAAGAGTTTTCTAGGGTGAGATCTCCTGGAAATATTTCGCCAAATAGACACTGGAAAACCAAAGTAGCAAACACGATACAAGATGTTTCCTCGCATCTCCCTCTCACACCGTTCGCTTACCCTTTCATGTTTCTCCTGGTGTCTAGGTCAATCAGGACTTTTGATTAAACCAAACCAAACAGTCAACGAAACTGTGGTTTCTATAACTTGCACGATTTTGTGTGACCGATCGACGGTCGCCTCACGCTAGATCGGGTTGTGAAAGATAATGACTCATCTTGGGTGACTAGTCACCATGTTATAATGCATCAGCACTCATCTTGGGCAATCACTGGACCTGGCACGGCCCCAAGATTGTATTTTGTTTTTTTTTTTTTTTTTTTTTAATTATATATAAAGAAAGGAACATTATTACAACTGCCCTCAACGCAAAGCTAGCAGCAAGTGCTAATCAGTGATCCCTAGCCTTGCCATCTGCACAAGTATGATACTGCCAGCAACTTCATTTCAACAACAAATCCCATCCAAATCAGGCCAAAAACCAACAGTGCATGCTCGCCACCTAGCCTCTAAAGATATGCATTGCCCCCTCCCACATACAGTTCATCGTCAGCGCCATGAAACTATTAAACTAAACCAAAGAAAGAAAATTCCGGAACTAACATCCTGGTCATTTAATTATAATTAGGTTCAACACGCAAAAAATAAGTTTGCATATGTAATTTCTGCACCAAAATACATGAAATATTAAGTTCACACTCTCGAAATTAATCAGTTCAATCACAAAAAAGAATACATGAAATTAACAATAACAGATCCGGTTCTCTATACAAGCATAGAGAACTCCTAATTAATTACTCTCTCGAATTTAAAAGCAAATTACATAAACAAATGATCATCATGATCGAATCAAAACAGACAACAATATTACATTCCAAAATAGTTGACAATAATTTACACCAAATCACATATATATAGCAACATATATATACGACTGGTGCAGTAAGTATATGTACACTTCCTGATGGATCACCCACCATCTTTATTTCGTCATATATCTTCATGGATTAGTTATGCAATGGTCAGAATCCTCAAATTACATCAAGAGATCGTTAACCCATCCAAGATCCGGGTCGGGGCCACATCCTCCATTAATTTCAGTGGCATTGTTCTGCTCATCGAAGACCAAGCTTTTCCTCGAGCAATTTCCAGTACTACTACCGCGACTGAAAAAATTAATTCCTGCTGATGAAGGGCTTGGAGTAGATGGTGAAAGAATGAACTGTTGCTGCTGATCTTCAGCAGCAGCAGCAAAAGCATTGTATGAAGAAACGTCAACCAACGGGGTATTCTGGTAATTAGCCGCAGCAGAACTGATTGGTGATGAAACAGGTGAAGAAGTTGCTTCCATGTTATTGAACTTCATGGCCTCCAAAGAGGTCATGAGCTCTGAAAGCACATCTTTGTAGCTCAGCATCCCAGCTGCGCTAGCATGCCTCTGATCCAATCCGCTAGAGAAGTGACACTTGGATTCGCCGTAGGGAGACATAGGCGACAACGGCGGCGACAGATGCGACATACCGAGCAGAGTAGAAGTCGGGGAAGAAGTCACAGAACGGCAGAACAAACAGCAGTGAGTCGAACTCGGCGAGTTGGCCGAGTTCAGGTACTTGATACTCTTCTTGCAAGAACCCGAGCTAGGAGAGATCACTTCATCAGGTGAAGAGCTCCGTGAGTGATTCACAGGCAAGATGCGGAGCTGACGTGGCGTGTGAGCAAAGAAACAAACCTTCCTCTTACAGTTCTTGCCGTCTTTGCATGCCTCGGTTCTGTACCTTGCCGGATGCAGCCAGCACTCGAAAACACCGTGTGCGAACTCACAGCTGTCGCCACGGCTACACCCTCCGCGGCGATAGTCGGCACAGACTGTGCCGGAGTAGTGATAGCGGCGGGGATCACGGCGCCTGGCCTTTTCCCCGGGATGGGCAAAAGGGCAGTCGGTCCAGTCGTGGCTGCGGCTGCGGGTGCAGCGGCGGACCTTGAACTCGAACATCCGGAAGTGGTCAGAGGAGTAGGGGTCGTCGGAGGCGTCGTCTTCGTCGTCGTCAGAGGCACCGGTGTTGTAGGGGAGGAACTTGCGAAGGAGGGCCTCGTCGGAAGCAGAGAAGCGGGGAGAGTCGGTGGTGCCGTACATGTCGTGGGAGAAGGATAAGTCTTGGTGGGCGGCGGTGCGGCGGGTGAGGAGTTTCCTCGGTGGGATGTCTACTTCTCTGAGGAGGTTGTGGGTTTTCTTGGATGAAAGGAGGTGGTGGGAGGTGTGAAACTTGTGCTGCTCGGCGCACACACTGCTCATGTTTTGATGGTAACGTCGATGAGAATATCAAATTGGAGATGAGAAACAATGAAAGAGTGATGGAAATTGACGCTGAGAAAATTAAATGTTGATGAAGAGGGAACAAAGGGGTGGGTTATATAGGTGATTGAGGGAGAGAAGTTTAGCGTGAGAGAGGTGAGAGAAATGGCTAGAATGGTGACAAGGATGCGGAAGAGGGTATGGGCACAGAGATGCGTGTCTGCACAGTATTTGGGATCAGCATGCAAAGGGGGTTATGTGGCGGCTTCACAGTTCATGGCACGCAACACCTTTGGCTATGTGTTTGCTAATTGGAGCTCTGTCAGAAGTCTTGGACTGTTGCTTGCTCATAGTGTATGGCTGTATCACTACTAGCTATTTGGCCTATAGCCACCACCACTATTTCATGGCTATTGACACTATTGGGGAGAGAAGTCTGTGGCTATTGGCCTTTAGCCTCCAATACCATGTCCGACTCTAATTGTACCAACTCCATTTGGGGTTTGTGTCCCTTAGCCACGGATAAATCTGTCCGTCCCATCTTAGGTACCATAGCCAAAACAAATTTCACGCGCCTTACTTTTCCTCTCTGACAATCAATAGTAACCAATGTTTTCTATATATTATTATAACATCACTCACACCCTCTGCTACTCTGAAATCAGTCCCCATATTGAGACATCAATTGTTTAATTTATCAAACTCATCAGTGGCCAATTGGTACAAAATTATCAAAAAAAAAATTATTTGGAAATTTTAATAAAATATCAATCTGGTTTTGCAGACTATTCCGGTTTTACTATTGGGCCCCATTGTAGATGCTTTATGGTAATAAAAGTGTGACCTGGTAATTTTTAGAAAGATAAAATTTACTGAATGAATCACTACAGCTATACTTGCAGATTGACAAATTATATTCTCTAGTCTAAAAATAAATAAATAAAAAATAAATTTCTCAAAGATACAGTTATAGTTTGAATGAAAAAAATTGTAGTATATTTTTCCAACACACCTGATAAAAAATCAAATAAAATAACACAACCTGCAGCAGCATAAACTTAACTATTAACACATTTTCATTTAATATACCATGCTAGGAATTCTAGCAGACTTTACAAGTTCTACATATCAAACACTAGATCTAAAAAGCTACCATCACAACTTCCATTTACCAAAAGCAAATCTCATTCTAAGCCACATTGAAATTGGATAGAATGAAATTTGTTTCTATCAAAATATCCACCCTAACTAAGATTGGATCTAGAAGCTGGTAATCTAAGTAGATCTAAGTCTACTTTTACATATTTCCAAAAAACAGTCACTAGTTAATATTTTCAAAAGGGCAGAAAGTTCTAACCATTACCTAACAAGTCGTGCAACTTTGATTGATATTGTGACCCATTTGCACATTTGAAGTAGATATTGCTTGAGGATTGTCCGGTTTCTTTAGAAAATGTATGAGACGGCCAAGATCCAATGATTCCATAGAATTTATCCCTGCTGCAGCAAAGATCTGAGTCAAGGGATTAGCACCCACTTGTGTTTCCAATGATTCCAACTTCTTGTTCAGCTGTGCATAAGAAGCTCGCAGTGCCTCTTCCCTCTCAGCCGATTCTTTCAATTGTTGGGCCAAAGCTGCTTCCCTTCTTTCATTTGCTACCTGTTGTGCTTCATATGCCGCACTCAAGGCTATTAGTTTATGTTTCATCCCATTCTTTTGGGTAATAATCCCTGGAACATCTGCCCATTTTGCACCAATTCCGTATCCACGCACCCGATTACGCGTCTCAGGGCCCATTACCTTGTTAAATATTTCATTCCGAACCTCAGAAGTTACTTCGCGACCTTCATTTCGAACATCATTCTCAAGCTCTTGTAATTCATCCTGCAACAACTCAAAAGCTACATCACTCAAAACCTGCAAATTTAATCGTCAAAATTTTACTTGTTTACTGCTATTGACTCTATTTTTTTACAACCCTATCACAATGCCAACCAATCATATCCAGAAAATTAATAACAACCTATATTGAATTAAAGTTTTTCTGATGCTCTATGTGACCTGCTCTATAATTGAACAAGAGCATTTATGAAACCATGGTATATTGTAGAATTTATTACTTACAAAGTACAATAATTTAACCACATATACAGTTAATAACCGTCTTCTGGATAATATTCTTCAATATCAATACAATATGTTTCTTTATATACTTGATCAATACACCTATCATCAGCATACTTTATGAATTGATAGTAAATAAGCTAGCTATTTGCATTGACATGTAATAGCACAATAATGAAAACTGATTGCAAAACTGAAATTTGAAACACCATAGCCCTTACAGCACTCACAAATTTTTTCTTAGCTTCCTCATTACTAGGCTGAGGGTTAGTTGGATCTTTCTTGCTTGATGAGTATACAAGGCCAAAGAATGTCACCCTATCAAGTACTTCTTCAGGATGTTTACGTTCCTACAAACAAAATTATTATCATGAGTTGTGTCGATAACACGAAACAATGAAGGAATCAATTGACAAAGTTGAAGACAAATAATGGGGCAGAAACTGAAGCAACTACAATTAGCAAATATAAGAAATCATACATGTCCATCAACATTAATAAATGCATTCTCATAATAAAAACAGAAGAAGAGATATTAGTATACTCATCAAGCTCCTTTGCTGCAGCGGCATGACTGTATTTATTAAAACAAATTACTGTCAAGTGAATAAATCTAAGAGATAATTAAAATTTTTTACTCATCCCTACCACACGTTTGCAGATAATGAAGCTAATACTAAATATGATATACATCAATTACAACAACTTAACTTTGGTGAATATCAATTACCTATTTAATATCATCAACCTGCTGAATATAAAACTGACCATTAGTGGTTGAATGTTGGTGGAGTAGTTGTATATGCTTTAGGAAATCATTACCCATTGATATCGCATTTGAGCATAGGTTTTTGTTCCCGTTGTCTGGTGCAACTTTAATTGTTGTCGATTTGTTATATTTGTCTCTGCAACCTCCTACATTGAAGTGAACTATTATTACATGCAGTCCTTAGAGTACAGCTTATGTACTCAAACACCATTACATTAACATTCAAAACAAGAGAAACAATGTACCTGATTTTTGGTTTCGTCCCACCTACTCACCAAAGCACGCCATTGCCCTGCGTGAATGTGCTTATTCCCACATATAAACCTCCTTTCCATTCCCTTGAATGGTGTATACCATTTTTTTTTCATCTTGTATTTGAAGGACTTCCATCGCTCATGTAATTTATCCACAATCACATCTTTGATATCAGATGCCAAAGCTAGAGTTTCAGGATCCGACCAATCTAATGCATCCTAAGTATATAATGCATTTAAAGTAAATACCTCAAGCACAATATTTATTGTATCTACAACAACAGTGCATTTAAGGTAATTGCTTACTTGAATAGTCAGCCATGCCTCCTCTACTTTCCCATTCCTACAAAGCTCAGCCCAATTTTTAGCATTGAGAGGAAAATTGGAGCATTCAGCTGCAAGTTGTCCAATGAACCGACCTAATTGTGCTACCTTATCATCTGGGGCAACAGGCTGCCCAATGGCATTAAATTGTAATTTTTCTCGACCTTGCAATCCAAACTTGGGCTTGTTCTTTCCTCGAGTCTTTCGCGTCTTTCGCTTACGCTTCTTACTTAATCTACTTTGTGCACCGCTCTCATCGATATTTACTCCAAGTTCAGTTGGCACCTCATTGCCAACACTTGGAATGTTAAGCGGTCTACTTTGTGCACCGCTCTCATCGTCATTTACTCCAGGTTCAGTTGGCACCTCATTGCCAACATTTGGATTGTCGGATGAGCTTAACGTCTCATTCATGTTGATAGGTGGGGATGATTCTAGCCTTCCAATGTTGGTATTATTTGCAGTGGGAATATTCATCATCCTCATGAATTCATCATCATCTGAAAGACCTCCACCTTCTCGGACTTGTGTCTCATAGTCTTCAGTCAAGTTCACAAACAAGCCTTCAGTTTGAGGAATCATCTGCACATTTGATTATAGCACTTTATTATGAGAAACATATAAGCTTGTTCCGATTTCATCATATACCTGATTAACCTCATCGAATCACATAATCTATAACATAAGTTGGACTCCGATTTACTTGAGACAAATAGTAATATGAATCTGGAGCATGCATGTAGTGTATGATATTGTATAAAAATATGAGTTTAACAATATGTTAATCTTACTTGTGAAATGATCTGATGACTACCGAGGTCTGATCAGAACCTCGTAGTCGTAGAACTGGGGAGTGTGGATTTTGTTCGGCAAGACAGAGCACGATTGATTTGGGAATTTTGTTCTCGTAGTCGTAGAACTGGGGAGTAGTCGTAGAACTGGGGAGTGTGGATTTTGTTCGGCAAGACAGAGCACGATTGATTTGGGAATTTTGTTCTCGTAGTCGTAGAACTGGGGAGTGTGGATTTTGTTCGGCAAGACAGAGCACGATTGATTTGGGAATTTTGGTGGATTAGGGATTTCTATATGATTGGGAAGTGATCTAATCTTATCTCTAATATTATATTACAATTAATTAATTAGAATATAATCTTTTTCTGCTTTTGCCGCTAAGTTTGATCCATTCCCCATTTCCCCCTAAGTTTTGCCGCTTTAGATTTATAGCTTTAGTTTTCAACTTTCAGTTTTCAAGTGGTATGAATTGGCCACGGCCATTTTAATTTTTAATTTTTAATTTTCAAGTTGTTACCAATTGGCCACGGCCATATTGGTTATAATGTTATTTAAATTTCATTTTGGTATATTCCAATTTCCTATCAATCACTGTTGCAGCTCTAAAAATGCAATTGATTCTTGTTCATTTCTGATCAGTGATGATGATTCCAACTTGCTAGCATGTGAGATTCCTTCTGCTTCTATTCTGCTGTGTTCAAAAGTTTCGTTCTAGTTATGATTCAACACCAATAATTTACCAAGTTTTCATTATTCTAAATTTGACAATGGTCTTGTTTGACATTGTTGTTGTTACTTTTTGTGTACTATATAACTCTGATACTAGCATTACATTTTCATCCATTTCACTCACTATTTTCAGGTTCACAGAATGAAGAGAGGTTCTGCATCCAAGAGTGCTAAGGTTTTATTCAAGGAGGGTCCATCTCCTGAAAATCAACCTCCTCATTCACCAGCATCCTCATCTAATACACCGCCTAACCCAAATACTCGATTATCCAAAGAGATACTAGGCATCTATCTTGGCAAGTACGCCGAATGCAGGGATGTACCAGAAAATCTCTCCACTCGACCGAACCCAAACAACGGCGGCTACCAATTCACAACACCACCGCGTGTCAATAGGAGTCGACGAAACTCAGGCCCTCATTTGTCACCTACAGCCCATCTACCAACTGATAGCCTTGAGTTAACCGAGGATTCAAATGCCGATTACGAAAGCACTGCACATTTTCCTGGAAACCGAACACCTGAGAGCTGTGCGGATTCATTTGTGGGGGTTGTTTCATCTCCAGTTACAGAGGTTGGTACATCTATTGCATCCCCACAATATAAACCCAAGTTAACAAAAGAATGGTTGGACAGGAGCATAGCTAAAACTCTCGAGCCAAAGAAGGAAAAGTTTCCAAAAAATGAATCATTTTGAGTTTATCTTTGGTAGCCTAAATTTACTTTCAATGTTGGTCGACATTTGAGTTGTTAAGGTCGTTCTATGCTGATTATGTCCTAGTTTTCTTCGTATACTATGTTAGTTTGTTCTAGAGTGCAAGTTATGTAAGCAAGGGATGTGTATATATGTTAGAACTGTTTCTTTCCATTTGCAAAACCCAATGAGGTCTATGTGCAGCTTCCCATTCTAGTCATTAAGCTATTCTAAAATTGAGGATGTACTCCATTTATGGTTCCAAAAAGAGTTAAAAAATAAAAACTAACAGGTATTTACTCAGAATATGGGACTCCACCAATAGAAGGTTTCAAGAAATCATAGATATACATAAATCTACTGCTAGTCGCAGCAGTATAAATCTTCTCCTCAAACCAAACAGTAATTTATCCACTCATCAATGTAATCATAAGCTTCATACTAACTGTTCTGACCCTCTAATTGCTTTCTACCATTTGTGTACAGATCGCATTCATGACTTGAACGCAATAGCAAAACATCGTATCACTTTTGATAGTTCATACATAGTTGGAGAAGGAAAAAAAGTTACCTTACAGAAGCATACAATGCCCAAGAGTTGAGCAATCTTTACAATCCAGCAGTTCTAGAAGCTTTGTATCGCAACTTCCTATTATGAACTTGCTGCAAAGCACACAATTGACAATAGCAACCATTGAAAATCAAAAACACTGCCTTAATCAAACCCAACTAAATTCCAAAAGAGTTGAATTAATCGTTATCAAGGTAATGACACAAACCGTAAAAATTTATTCCCAAGACAGTACAGAAATTCAAATTAAAAAAGATCAGTGGCTGTGATGTTTGATTTCTCAACAGGATATCTTGAAATAAAAGAAAAACGAAAAACCCCAAAAAGGATTTGTATTGCAGAGTTACTGGGATAAAAAGAAAATGGGTTGAAAAGCTTTGGAATGGGGCTTGCAATTTCATTTTGGTACACAGAGAAGCAATTTCATTTTGGAATCAAACAACAGTCCACATCTTGAATGGCAAGTGTAGCATACATGGCTATGAAATCTGTATCAGGAATTCCAGTTCAAGATGAAAGCTGTATAAGGAATCGGAACATAACTATTACAAAGATTAAGCATCGGTTTCAGTATTTGCATACAGCTGTTGGATACGAAAATGTAGACATGAAATGAGAACTATTACCACTGTAGTGTCCCATTAGCTTCACAACACCAATACCATTTTCAATACTTTCACCTTCCACATAAGCATTCCCTTGAAAGGTTCAGTTGATAGAGTCATGCCCGCAAAAAGCAATTCCACCTCCAGATCTTGTGAGATAGTTTTCTGACATAAAAAAAAGAGCATCAGGAAGAGCAAAACAGTATAAAATACTCGGATCAAATTCTTTTATTTTCTGACCATAATCGGAATCATATAGAAAAACCAAAATTTCCTGCTGTATCATATATGGCATCCCAACCCTTTAATCAACTTGATCTTAGAGAAAGCATCAGCACTAAGTAACACAGCTTTATGATACAATTATTAAAAGAGCAAATTGTTAATATAAATGCACAAGATCTATACACCAAAATATAGCCTGATTTAATGTGGTACCTAAGGTATCAGTCAACCACAATCCCAGGCATATCAGTTCTTACTTGAACGTCTTCGTCAGCAACAAGTAACGGTTCTAAATTTTGAGGAGCTGCTATGTCATCTTTCATAATGTTACCCATATCAAATAAATCTCGTGGTCTTGTTCTTACTGCAACATGCCAATCGGGCTGCGTGGGATCCTTAACATAAAATAGTTGATTGGCATTTGACCCAAGGGTAAATGTATCTGGCCCTGGAAGCAAGTGCTTGAAGTTAACCAACACAAAACCATATTCATCAGTTTTTATATATCGATCTCTAACCCTTCCATCAATCCAGTCACAGTCGAACAACACCACTCTGCGCCCACGGTGATAGTCTAACTCAATTATGTCTTTCACTACACCGTAATAGTCAAGAAGAGCAGCCCTTGGATTATGATCTCGAGCAGAGACATAGTTATCTTCCACCGCCCTCACAAAAACACCGCTATTCTGCGTGTTCCCTTCCACATCAATTGATTTCACATGAAATCGAAAACCGTTGATAATATATGACAACAAGCGACCTGTCCAATGGTTTGGACCCCTAGCCAATGCTTGCAAGTCTTCATGTATTTCAACTCCATCATCAATCTGTGATTGAATCTACAAAAGTAAAAGCTTCCCACTTAAATCTTCTAGTTATAAATTACTACATATACACAAGTAGCATATACATATAAGTCTGTTAGATAAAGCATCTACATAACGATATGATGTTTTCTTTTATTTAATACGATTTTTATTTTTTTGCGATTAAGTTAACTGTGAGTTTGTTAGAAAGATAAATATGAAGACCCCTAATCCACATTCACAACGTCAGTCAATCAACCCTAGGAAGATTGCCAACAAATGTACATGCATTATAGATTGACTCCAACTGAAGTTACAGTGGAGCCCTCTTGCTTAGCATTTAAGTATGTACATGCAAAGACCAACAATTCAGAGTAGTAACTTTGTAAGAAAAAAAAAATTTATTCACAATGTAATACATCTACATTTCGTGCTTACATGTGTACCAAACCATCCAGGAAACTCCATATGTGCTCGTGCTTGCGCGGCCTTTCTCGTCTCACGTGGAAGTCGATTATCTATAATTAGTTTCTCATGTTGGCTGCATTTAAAGTAATAGTATATATCAGTTGTGTCTATAAGAATTGTACCCCTATAATGCAACTACATGTCATCTTTAAAGCAAATGTATAATGTGAGATAAGTTCTCCTAAAGTCTGTTAGATGATACCGGAGCTAAAACCATCAAATATATAATGTGATATGCTTAAATTTAATATGAAAAGGTATGTCATTCCAAAAGAGTTTCATCAAATTAATCATTACCAAGAACACAACAAAGGCAAATATAAACTACTACTTAGACAACATCACCTTCTCATTGCAAATTGATTCATAAATGGTATAAAACATCCTCCTCACATTACTCAACCTCAGTTTTATACCTGATATATTCTGCAACCTCTGGACAACCGAATAGAACAGCTCGATGTGCCCGTTCCCACTGTACGTGCTCAAGATGAATGAGTTGCTTACTGCCAAGTGATCGTCCATGTCCGGAAAATACAGAGAGACCATTTTGAGTTCCACCTCCAGTGAAATCAGCGTTACGACCGGGTCTATTTCTTTTGCTAACAACTTCATCACCCAAATACAATGCACAAAATCCTAGTGTTTCCTCAATAATATACCCTATAGCGATGCTGCCCTCGGGTCTATTTCGATTGCGCACATACTTTTTTAATGTATGCAAATACCTGAAAAACCAATTACCTTTAATTTTAAAGTGGCTTAACAAAGTGTATGATAATTACTTACACATGCAAAAAGTATTCGATTACAAGTACATGAACTGAAACAGAATATAATAACAAACCTCTCAATAGGATACATCCACCTATATTGGACAGGACCAGCAATCTTTGCTTCTTCGGCAAGGTGGATCGTGAGGTGTACCATCACATCAAAAAATGATGGCGGCATTAACCTCTCTAAATGACACAATGTAATGGCAATTCGTTTACTCAAATCTTCGAAATGTTCTTTGGTTCCAACTTTGGTACAGAGATTTCTGAAGAATGAGCTAAGCTCTAGCAAAACAACTTTGGCTTCTTTTGGCAGCGAATGGCGAATTGCCAGGGGAAGTAAATACTGCATAATGATGTGGCAGTCATGACTTTTCAGCCCCACGAGTTTTCGTTCTGCTTTTCGAACACATCTCGCTAGATTAGAAGAAAACCCATCCGGAAGCAGAGCAAGAGATAATATCTCGCAAAACAATGATTTTTCAGTGACCTTCAAAGTAAAAGGCATAGGGTCATAAGTACAACGGCCTCCAACTAATTTTGGGTGGTACTTAGGCTTACAATTAAGTTCCTGCAAGTCCAAGCGTGCATTTAGAGAATCCTTGTTTTTCCCATCCATACCCAATAAGGTTCCTATAACACTTTCAGTGACATTTTTCTCGATGTGCATTACATCGAGATTGTGTCGCAAAAGCAAGTCCTTCCAATATGGAAGATCATAAAATATGCTTTTCTTCTTCCACGGGCCACAGTACTTTTTCTTCTTTTTTCCCCTTTTTCGTTTTAGTCCCTTCATGTTGATAGCTCCCTTGCCATATTCAAACTTCAATCCATGTAATGAAGCCAAACACTCTAAACCTGTCATAGGAATTGGTGGTTGGTCTAGCTCAATGTTACCGTCAAAAGGTTTCTTGAACATGCGATACTTATGAGCCATTGGAAGCCATCGACGATGTCCCAAGTAGCATTCTTTTCGGCCATGTCTTAGCCGTGTAGACTTGGTGCCAAATGCACATTGTGGACATGCTAATTTGCCTTTAGTGCTCCAACCAGATAGCATAGAATATGCTGGGAAGTCGTTGATGGTCCACATAACCGCAACATGCATGTCAAAAGTCTCTTTCTTGAATGCATCATAAGTAGGTATCCCTTGGTTCCACAAATTTTTCAACTCTTCAACTAAAGGCTGCAGGAATATATCTATATCTTTTCCAGGACCTTTTGGACCAGGAATGAGCAATGAAAGCATCAAGTAAGGTTGTTTCATACAAAGCCATGGCGGAAGGTTGTAGACTGACATCACAACTGGCCACGTGCTATGGGACAGACTCATCATACCGAAAGGATTAAATCCATCACTTGCTAACCCAAGACGAACATTTCGTGGCTCTGAGGCAAAGTTTGGATACATTGTGTCAAGATGTTTCCAGGCTGGTGAGTCAGCAGGATGTCTAAGAACTTCATCATCAGGTCTCTCTTCAGAATGCCACACCATACTCTGAGCTGTGTGGCGTGACATGTAAAGACGTTGAAGTCGAGGTCCCAATGGAAAATAACGTAATACCTTATGAGCAACTCTAGTACGTCCAGACCTGCTCTTGGACTTGTATCGACTGGCGCCACACACTTTGCACTTATCAAGGTCAGCATGTTCTTTCCAAAACAACATACAGTCCTTAGGGCATACATCTATCTTTTCATAAGGCAATGCCAAATCAGTTATGAGCTTCTTCGTTTGGTAGAAATTAGTAGGAAGGTTTGCTTCAGGAAACCATACTTTTAACATGTTCAACAAGCCTGAGCAAATAGTAAATATTACATTTAGTTGGCAGTTTGCAATAGGCTACAACATGTAGTAAAGGGAACTGTAGGATAGAAGGATGGCACAGAAAATAGATAAATTTTAGGTCCTACTAAACATGTGAGTATCTGACATGTTATTTAAGCAAATAACAAACTGCCATACATATCATTTGACCAAAAAATAATGATTAATTGTATACCAGATACTATGTTTAAGCAGTTACCATTGTTAAAATTATTAATTCTTGGCACAAGTCATGCAAATTTGTCTTGTCCAGTTTCGTTCAACAAATGGAATCCTGGTTGCCCAGTTTAGTTGATTTATTAATCTTTATAGTTGTTACTCCTATATCTCATCATAACTTTAATAAACTGATAAGGAATTGCATTTCAGTTATATATAGATTTATATCGTTTTTATGTATGATGAGTCTAAGATAATGCATTTGAATGCACATTTAGTAATAGTAGTTGTCAGTAGCAAGGTTCGGTACTTGTAGATGCAGCGTTCCAATGTCATATTTCAATCTAATTAGATAGTTCGAATGAGGAAAATAAAAATTGAGACAAAAACAACTAAAGTGGATACATATTAGCTACCAAGTTTGAAAATGCACTCATAACTTGATCGCACAACAATTGAGGACACTAACCTGTGAAAGACACATCAGTCCAACAGTTTATAGCTTTGAGTTGATACAACTGCAACATGAAATCAAGTTTTGACTTCCCACAACCTGGGTACAATTCGGTTTTACCCTCTTCAATCAAACGATAGAATTTTTCAGCATCAGGAGTGAGGTTCTGCGGAGGCGCATCTTCTTCTTGAACATTGTCATCATTACTAGGACCGTGCATACCAAACGCATCGTGGAGCATAGCTGTTATATCAGCAGCCCCTAAAGGAGGTTCTCCCATGTTACTCAATTGCAATGGCTCGCCATGCCACTTCCAGCGTGAATGAAGATAGTTTGGGCACATGCCATCTACTTTAAGATGATCTTCAACCTCTTTTGGTGATCTCCAGCCACAATTGTAACATTCTATACAAGGACACTTGATTTTACCCTCAAAACTAGCAACTAACAAGGAGTGGTTGATAAATGCACGCAATGCAGCCATATACTCATCTGTTCTGCGATCAAGAAATACCCACTCTTTATCCATACCAACATAAGAAGCCTGTAGGTACAAATGACACAGCACTAACCATTAACATTCGAAACACTTCGGTGAAGCTCAATTTATCAAATAAAAGCACCTTATGTCTATAGAGCCGAGGAAACCAAAGGGTGTTCTGATATATCATCAAACAAACTTGACAAGAAGTTAAAATTGCATAGACTACAAAATTGATTAGGATATGGAGAAGCCATGTCAATCTCTAAATGCCCATTACATAGAAGAATCAAGTACCAGATAGCTTACTTTTCAATTTGCTTCAGAAAGACCCTTCCTACTTCAATGGAAAGGGGGTAAACACCGTTTGACAGCCGCCCAACTTGATCACGAACGAAGACAGAGAATTGCGTGGACAGAAGGACGAATAATACAACGTTTCATTCTCTGAAGATTGAGAAAGATTTATGGGAGAACAAATTAATCTGGTGGCAGATCGTCAGATTTTAGCCTTTCTAATGGATCCGTGTTTGCTCTGATCTTTCTACAATGAAGAGGAACAGGGGTGTTTAGCCCTTTAGCCACCGAGTTCCAATGAAAAGTATATCTTTCCAGTTTTGTTTTTATGTTATTGTTTTTTTTTACAACTAATACCTAAACTATTAGACATAATAAAGAAGTCAGATTTTATCAAAAGGCCACGGATGCAAACTTTTTAAATTGTTGTTTATCTATACTTTTATTATTAAAATGTCATTGATGGCTAGACTCTTACAAACAGTGCCTGATATTAAGAATATATGTCAAATTTGGGGACGGAAGTTGAATATCATCTGTGGCCAAGTTGTAAAAAGCTTCAGATAATGGGATTGTGGTAGAACTGGGGATAGATACCGTGACCATGTCTTAATTTGCCACAAAAAAATTCTGACCGTCCCTATTGAGTGTATAAAAGCCACCGAAAATGTGTAGTACCCAATAGTCCTGTGGCCATAGGCCAAATAGCTAGTAGTGTATGTTGTATATGTTGTACTTGGACATGAGATGAGTTTGAGTACTCCTTATGGCCGGATCCGTATCCTCTCATGAGTCTCATCCTGCCTAATACATACTGCTATTAAAATAAAATAAAATAAACATAACAAAAATAATATAGAATGAGATTGAATTTTAGATCTAGTCTAATTCTAAATCTAATTTAAATCTTTATTGTATCGAACTAAAGTATAACATGTTCAAACACGCTAAAAAGAAATTTAAGAGAGTGAAATTTATGTTCCTTAATTTACAATTCATACTTCATTTTGTTTAGTATCTTAAATTTTATCTTTTTGTAAAGAAAAATATGGGAGTGTGAATTTCATTCTAAAAGAAGAAATAATGAGTGTGGATTACAAATTTAGAAGTAGGAATTTCATTCTTTAAAATTTAATTCAATTGTAATTAAGAAGAAGTGTTGACGATTTAGTTTTTGTAGTGGAAAATGATTTGTGGCCTCAATGAGGCCAAAAATTTATGGCCATAATCTTAGGTGTCATGTCATGTCATGTCATCTACACACATCAGCTATTCGTCAAATCATGTCATGTAATTCTTGAGAAAAATATAATCTTATCATTCCAAAATCTAATAACTCTAAATTATTTTAACTTACTTCTAAATATATATATATATATATATATTATATATATATATATATTTGGCTTTCTTTAATATTTTTTTTTTCTTTTCATTACACTCATGCATAGATTTAAACAACAATTTTTTTTCTCTTCAATCAAGAGTAGAAAAAATTTCATAATTCAGTCAATAGATTTACACATACATTCGATTAATAGATTTGCATAACACATGTATATAAAGTCAACCTTTGTTGGGTTCCTGCAAATTTTGAAAATATAATGTGAAAAATACATATTCATATGATTGTATATATTATTTTGTTCATTGTTTTCTCTTTATGTAGCTAAGATTTAAACGTTAGATCTGAATTTACTATTTTTTGTATGTTTTTCCCTTATATTTAGATTGTAGATATTAATTAATGGCTGCTAACGTGAAATTTTTTCTTACCTCTTAATTTAGACATAAGTATTTCCCAAATTCAATTTATTAATGCTATTTTTTTTTTGATGAAATTAATCAATATTTGGAAAGAAAAGTTAACGTCTATTTCTTGACACATAATTCAATATGTTAATGCTATTTGGAAAGAAAAATTAAAGGAAAGAACTTAATTAAATGAAGAAAAATATTGGTCAAAGAATATGTGGACATATCTCTTAAATTAATATATAATTAATAGCTGATATTTTTTTCGTCCCCTAATTAAATTCATTAATATAATTGATTCACCCCCTAACATCTAAAAGGAAATGTAAAAGGGTAAAGTTGGTGTTGCAATAGTATGATGTGGCAAGATATATTATGTGGAATTGAAAATAAAATTTGTATTTACTTACATGGCATGACACCTAGAATTTGAGGCCACAAATCTTAGGCCTCATTGAGGCCCCATATCATTGCCCTTTTGTAGTTTAGTTATCAAAGTTCAAGACTCAACTTTTTGACTAACTATTTAATTAGGGTTGGTTCAGTTGCATATTATGATATAGTTAAATTCGGGTTGGTTCGTGGGGATGAGTCTCCCAGCTTGACAGGGTTCCAAACCCCTATTCAAAAAAATAAAAAATGATATAGTTATTACTCGATCTTCCAACCCAAAACTCTTGAAATCTTTCTTTTAGCAAAATCAAAGGGATTCTAGTCACATCAAGATTGAGAACCAACCCTCTGATTAATTTTGGTGGAGAGACCTACTTATAAGAGAGCAATATTATGTGATTTGATTCACTTTTCTACTCGCGGTTGAAGATACAGATAAAAAGTAGAGTAACAGATTGTTATATCTCATGTTCAAGGGTGTTTTGGTAAAAATAAGGAGGTCGATCTACTTAGCTTTTCAAGTATTCTAAAAAGTAAATTAGAGGTGTACCAAGTATAGGAGGTCCAAATAGCAAATTTGGAGGTTCAAGTAGCAAATTTGGAGGTCCAAGTAGAACCACCATTAACTAAAATATATGAGAAAAGAAAAGAAAAGAAAAATGATTTATTCTACTAATCTAGGCAGTGGTAAAATAGAACATTCTAGCGCTCTGCCTAGAAAGTGTGAGTTGAGCCTAGTCTTGAGTGTTTAGACCGGCGAAACCCTAGTGGATCGTAGCATACAAACGTATGTGTGGTGCATCTGTTATGGTGTCAAAAGGGTGGGAGTGGATCTCTGGTCTCGTCCGATCGATGGAAGAAGTTACTGAAGGTTTCACGAGAAAAATGGCCTTGTCTGATCCTACCGCTGTGGTGGTGGTATCAAAGGAAGCAGTCCAGAAGAAACCGAAATGGTGGTTCCTGGTGGGGGGAATGGTGGTCAGCGAAGCCTTATAGGAAAGATCTGCTGATCAACACAATGAGAGGGCTTTGGCTACAGAAGAATGGCCCGCTGGATAAGTCTCGGATCACGGCGGTTCCGTTACAGGGAAGTAATTGAATCCTGTTCTCTTTCAAGAATATGGATGATTTCAAATAGGCTGTCAGAGGTAGCCTCTGGTCATATGAGAAAGTGCTATTTGCGATTGCAGTCACTGATGGTCTTGAGGATCCGTTGAAGGTGTCTTTGTCAACCCAATATTTCTGGATCCGCATTAGGGGTCTTCCCCCGACATACATGGATGAAGAGACCGGTGAGAGTATCAGTAACGTGGTGGGTCAATACGTGTGCACAGGTAAGGATCACTTTGGCAATTGCTTGGGAAGTTACCTTAAGATCAGAGTTAGTATTGACATCTCTGTGCCTCTGAGGAAATGGATTGGTTTCGAGCCGGAAGGGGGTGTGGCCAATCTTCATGATGTAGAATATGAGCGCTTGCCACATTTTTATTTCTATTGTGGGCTCCTTTCCCACACAGAAGCAAACTGTCCAGTAAAGGAGTCAGGAGAGATACTAGAGTCGGCGTATGATGCTCTATTGAATGTCGAGAAGAAGGAGGCTTAGCTTGTTAAGCAGGAGCAAGGTCTGAACTCGCCAGAACCTAGTGCAGAAGGTGGCGGTCAGCAGTTGGGGTTGTTTACAATGGAAAAACCTGGGTGGAGTATAACTGCGCCTGAGTTTCCCGTGTCGGGTTTGGTCCGAACTAGGGCCGAGATAGAGGAAGAAGGGGTTCCCATGATAGCTGGGGCGCATCAAATGGAGGATATAGAGTAGTGGGGTCAGAGCAGATACAAGGGGATGCGAAACGGTGATGTGTTGGGGACATGAAGGTGTACCGGCGACGGCCACTGCCAGATCTGACACCGGAAGCGAAGTTGACTTTGTGTGATGTCCAATTAGGGAATGCCCAGATTTTCAGCCTCCAACTTTGATGAGCAGTAATGACAGTGGCATGGGAAGGACTATGTTATAGGAGGGAATGCAGGAAGGTATCACGGAGATGGTGCAAACTGTTATGCCGACTAGTGAGCTTCAAAAAATGGAAAGGGAGTCTTTTCAGCAGGGGATTGGGAAAGCAATAAAGAGTGGTAGTCCATCGGCTCTTATTGAGGTGACGAGGCTTAAAACACGGAGTGAAGGTTTGATAGCCTCAAATTTGAATCTAGGGATTAAGGCGAGAAGCCGGGCGGGTGGTGAAAGTGGTCCTCAAACAGTTGGGCCGGGTACTAAAGTAGCGGGTGGAAGTAAACAAAAAGATTTGAAGCTGGGAACCCGCGTGGAGGAGAAGAAGGGTTTTAAAGTGCGAAAGCATGCAATTAACGTGATCATCAAGGGACAGAAGAAGAGCTCAGTTGATGCTCCAAATCAACTCTGCGTGATGGGTCCGGACATGACCCATCATAAGAAATGATCATATTATGCTAGAACTGCCAACGGATTGGGAACCCTTGGACAGTTAGAGGGCTAAAAGGGCTTATTGCCCTAAACATTTCCAGTTTAATTTTTCTGTCAGAAACAAAGTGTATTGTAAAGGAGATGGATTCTGTTCAGAAACAGTTGGGATGGAGGAATATGTTCTCTGTAGGTTGTCATTTTGTAGTAAAAAACCATGGTAAACGAGGTCGGGGGGTTTGAGCCTAATGTGGAAGGAAGATGTCAACGTTTCTCTGAAGTCTTTTAGTAGAAATCACATTGATGTCGTGATCAGGGAAGGGGATGGTGCATATTCATGGATATTTACGGGGATCTATGGTCACCCAAAGATGGAAGAACGGCACTTGACGTGGGAGTTGCTTAAGGCTCTGGGAAAAGAGGATTTTGGTCTGTGGGTTGTTGGGAGAGACTTTAATGAAATCGTGTCATTTCTAGAGAAACATAGGGGCCCTAGAAGGGGTGAAAGGCAGATGGATGGGTTCAAGGAGGCTTTGTTGGAATATGGTTTGAAGGATTTGCACTTTGTGGGACCTGAATTCACATGGAGGGGCAACAGAAATGGGGTGGAGATTAAGGAACGACTTGACCGCTTTGTGGCTAACTCCAGCTGGTCGAGAAGGTTTTTGGCATCTAGGGTGTTTCATTTAAATCCTAGTACTTCAAACCACTTACCAATTTTATAAGAAGTAAAGAGTAAAAGGAAACGGAGACGGAGAAAGAAGAAGAAAAATTCGTTTTGAGGATCTTTGGTTGAGGGAGAGTGATTGTAAGGAAGTAGTGGAGTCGGGTTGGGGCAGTGCAACAGGTATTTGTCCTTTCTCAAAAGTCTGTAACAAAATCCATAATTCTAGGGAGTTGCTTTTGAGTTGGAGTAGGACTCGGTTCAGAAAGCTGCAAGAAGAGATCAAGGAGACACGTGATAGGTTAAGTGTTTTTTATGATAAAACTTTATCTACACCTCCTGATGATGTGAGAACGGCGTTGGAGGAGCAATTGTACGAACTGCTGCACAAAGAACAAATCTTTTGGTAGCAGAGATCTCAGGTGATGTGGCTTGCAGAAGGGGACTTGAATACAAAGTATTTTCATCAGAAGGCCAACAATAGAAAGAAGAAAAATACATTGCATGGTTTGTATGATAATCAAGGAGTCTGGTGTAGTGAACAGAATGGTTTGCAGCGAGTTGTAGTGGATTATTATCATAAGTTGTTCATGACAACACAACCTTGTTTAACAGGCCAGGAGATGGATATGCTTCCACCAGTCATTACAGCAGAAATGAATCGGCATTTGTTGCAGGAAGTCTTAGAGACAGAAGTGTTTTGTGCCCTGAAAAAGATGCATCCATCTAAGGCTCCGGGGCCAGATGGATTCTCACCTATATTTTATCAATAGTTCTGGGACATTGTTGGAAAGGACGTGGTCGAGGCAGTAAAATGTTTTTTGAACTCTGAAGAAAGAATGAAGGAGATAAATGACACTTAGGTCACTCTCATTCCTAAGGTCAAAAAGCCTGAGTATGTCCACCAGCTAAGGCCAATTAGCCTATGCAATGTCATCTACAAGATTGGTTCAAAGGTGCTTGCCAATAGATTGAAACCACTACTTGACGACCTCATCTGTCCTTACCAAAGCCCATTTGTCCTTGGTAAGTTAATCTCTGACAACTCTTTGTTGGCTTTTGAGATTTCACATTGTTTAAAGAAGAGAAGACGAGGGCATGTAGGCTATGTTGCTTTGAAAGTTAATATGAGCAAAGCATATGACAGAGTAGAATGGAGTTTTTTGGAGGCCATGATGTCCAAGCTTGGGTTCTGTGGTGAGTGGATAGTGTGGATAATGCAGCGTGTTACGACGGTTCAGTATTCATTCATCATCAATGGGGAACCCGTGGGATCCTTAATTCCAACCAGAAGTCATAGATAGGGAGATGCAATATCTCCCTATCTATTCCTTCTATGTGCAGAGTTTTTGTCCAGGCTTTTGCTATAGGCGGAGTTTAGGGAAGAGTTGCATGGGGTGAAAGTGTGTTAGACTGCACCATCTATCAGCCACTTATTTTTTGCTGATGATTCTTTCATTTTCTTCAAAGGTGATGAAAAGGAATGTGGGGGTGATAAGAGATATATTGCAGCTATATGAAAGATTATCGGGTCAACAGATAAATCTGGCCAAGAGTTGTATCTCTTTTAGCAAGAATGTGTCTAGGGCAAAACAGGATGATTTTGCAATGGTGTTAGGCGTTAACAGAGTTGATAAACATGACAAGTATCTCGGACTACCAATGGAGTTGAGCTATTCGAAGGAGGAAGCGTTCGGCTATCTCATTGAAAAGGTTAGAAAACATACTCAAGGTTGGCCAGATAAGACTCTTAGTGCTTCTGGGAAGGAAGTTCTCATCAAAGCGGTTGTTCAATCAATCCCCATGTATGTCATGAGCTGTTTTGAGCTGCCAAAGCACTTGTGTACTGAGATGCATCATTTAATGGCTAACTTCTGGTGGGGGGATATAGGGGAGAACAGGAAGATTCATTGGTCTACATGGGAGAAGTTGTGTGGTGTGGCTGAAATAGCCTCATAATTTAACCATGCAAAATGTAGTTGTCAGTATAAGATAAGCAGAGATCGTTCAGTCCGGGGATTGTAGGGTACATCTACACAAAAAGGTCAATTAACAAATAAAAGAATAAAAATGATGGTTTTGAAATTTGGTTTCTAATCTACTTAAAATAAAAATAAAATAAAAATATTATCTACAATGATCGACTTCCGTAATCTAGACCACTACCACTCGAAAATTACTAAGTGTAAAAACAGAAAATTCATTTCAAGATGCTACAAAAACGTGCCCATCTTAAATGCTAGATAAGAGCCCAAATGAAAAGCTGTCACGGTCCAATCCATTTATCTGATCCGTTCTTCGAATCAACTCACACATGCAAATTAACCATTACACATAGCAATTAACGCGTAATTTCCAGAATTGTTTAATCATTAAAGCATGATGTTTACCACTTTTTAAAACTAATTACTACTTGTTTAACTCAGCATCTTAACAATAATAATTACTCTTAGCAAATTAAGCAAACACACAAGAATACTCAGCGTGATTCTAGTATGCAAACTTATTAACTTAACTCTGAAAATTACCTAAACACGTAAAATGGCACAAGATTGTAACATGCATCATCAAAGAATTCTTGAAATTAACTCAATAATAAACTGAAAATCTCAAAAATATTAATAAAAATATTCTAAAAATCTCATGTCTCCAATTACACAACTCGTAAATCCAAACACAGAAAACCGAAACAAAAATTATAAGTAGAGTCATAGTTACACTTTGAAGTTTTCCTCAGCGGCTTAGCAATAAGGTGATGAACTCGTCTCTGCTATGGTAGTGGAGCATCCTTGACTCAGCGCCTAAGAACTTCGTAGATTGATGGAAGGATGGTGGTCACAGTCTTGTAGGTGATGGAGGTTTGAGAAGTGATTTGGGCAGAGTTATGGAATAGTTTTTGGTCAATAAATGATAGGTCAGGAAGTGATCCTCTTGGTGTTGAGAATGACTGCTATTTATAGTGGAATTCTCCTCTCTTGTGATGTAATCATGGTCATTCATCTAGAGGTGATTTCTCCTTGAAATTTCCTTGATTTGTTCATGACAGAGTCTTGATTTTTTTCTTATCTCTTTTCCCTTGATATATTCCCTAGATATCTCTAGAGTTAATCATACAATGCTCATTCTTTTCCTTGAATAGTGACCAGATACATCCCTTATTCCTCTCCTTTGAATTGCACTAATTTCTTCCAAGAATTGTACACATAATAAATTCCTACAATCAAGAAAAATCAGAATTTAATTAGTGTTATAATCAATAAAAAATAAGATAATTAGGAATAAATATTGACCATAAACACTCTATTTTATCTCCTCGAATTCTTCCTGATTTTTGCAAGTTTTCTTCTCTTTTAAGTTTTCCTTGATTTCATCAGTAAAGAGTTCTTAATGTGATGGACTCCTAAATTCTCTCTTTAAAACAAGAAAATCAGAAATAGGAAAGTCAAAAGGAAGAAAGTTTCCCTAAAACAAAATAGGAAATATTTCCTAAAATGAAAGAGGAAAGTTTCTAAAATGATTTGTCCTTCATTTATGCTCATTTATGTTCTTTTTCACCTTTTTTCTCCATTTCCGACCTAAAAACGGAAACTATGTTATAATAACTAATTTTAAGAGAATAACTTAGCCAAATGAGGAAAAATACATATTAAAAACGTCACACTTTGTGCTCTTATCATTGTGTAACCCAAAAACTGAAGGAGGGTTAGGGTTCCGGGATATAATCTTTTTTAACCAAGCTTTATTGGCAAAACAAGGTTGGAGGTTGTTGCGCAGGCCTGAGTCTTTGCTTGCTCGGGTTTTGAAGGCTGGCTACTTCCCTCACATGGACCTACTACATGCGGAGTTTAAGAAGGGTTCTTCTTTTACATGGCGCAGTATTTTATAGGGAAGAGAACTTTTACTCAAAGGTTTGAGGTATCAAGTTGGAAGTGGTGAGTTGATTTCGATCTGGGACGATCCATAGCTTCCTTTGCCATATCGTTTCAGACCCTTTTCACTCCCTATGCAGGGCTTTGAGGAGATGATGGTGTATGACCTAATTCATCATGAAAGTGGGGATTGGGACATGTGGCTTTTACAAGAGTTATTTACTGAATGGAGATAAGTTATATTGCTAAAATCTTGTTAAGTCTGAATGACGGGGATGATGTTTTGATATGGCACTTTGACAACAAGAGGGTGTATACGGTCAAAAATGGCTATCATATGGCCCGCACGACTATACAGATGGATCAGAGAGCATCTTCATCTAGCTCGCATCATGCTGGTAATCACTACTGGAAGAAGTTATGGAAGATCAACATTTCTCCTAAGATATGCATGTTTCTATGGCGTCTGGTCAAAGGTATATTACCTACTCAAGCTGCCTTATATAAGAAGGTGTTGCTCCCAAATGTGTCGTGCCCTTCTTGCTCCAGTACCAGAGAAGATGCATTACATATTTTTAAGAATTGTGGAGTTGTTAACATGTTTTGTCAATTGGGTCCTTTGAAAGTGAATCCTAGTATGCATCCGGCAGGGACGATTGGTGATTGGATCAATGACATGTTCGATCAGTTGCATGGGGAGCATCTTGAGATGTTTGTTATGTCCTTATGGGTTGTGTAGTGTGAAAGAAATAATATAATATGGAAGGGAGGTTGTTTTGTACCTGGGAACATGACGAAGTGGGTTGGTGCTTTCTTGGAAAAGTATAAGAAGTACCATGCACGTAGCTACAGAAAGGATAAACGTCCTATTACAAAATGGATAGCCCCACCAAGTGGTCGACTGAAAGTGAATATAGATGGCAGCTTTTGAGCTGAGAGTGGTAGTGGTGGTATTTGTGTTATTGTCCGAGATGAACATGGAGAATGCATGGTTGCATTGGCTCTGCCTCTTCCTTTCATTTAGTCTACCCTCCAGGCTGAGGTAGAATCCCTACGTGCAGGTCTGTTAGTGGTAATCCACCAAGAGTGGGAGGAAGTTGAGGTTGAGTCAGATTGTGCAGTGCTTGTCAATGCCCTAGCTAGGGATGAAGATGACTTGTCTTAGATAGGCCGAATTGTTAAAGATTGCAAGAGGTATGCTAGCTCTTTTAGTTTTTTTAGATTACGGCATATTTTCGGTGAAGCAAATGGTGTGCCTAACAGGTTAGCGCATCTTGCTAGTTGGAGTTCTGTGGATGAGTTATGGTTAGCGGAGACGCCTGTTATCATTCGGGACGTTCTCTATGAGGATAATTATAATCTTACTAGGGGGTCAAGCTTATTGTCCCCCCAAATGGTTTCTCTTCCTATTAATAATAATGAGGCACCCACCTAGGGTAGTGCCTCTGCCTTTTCAAAAAAAAAAAAAAAAGAACATTCTAGCTTAAATTGGGGATATCTATGATGACTTCAGCCTAGCGATTTGTCATTTGTCATTCTTGTGTTGATTCCTATGAATAGAGTAATAATTCGGTGCATATACTAGCACCTCACTTGTAATACAACACGATCATCAAGTTTAGGACAAATAAATTAAGCTCCAAGTATCGTACCAAAAGGAATAGGGAACCCCACTTGGTTATGGACAACTAAGAACAAATACAAATTATCCTAGCAACAAGTATCCGAAATTGTGATTTTTGATTGTGAAGACTTAAACTAAATATGAGAACCAAAAATAGAAAATTGCTAAAAACAAAAATGCAATGCTAAAGTAATTTGTGAAAAATTCAAGACAAGAGTGTGTTGGGTGTTAAGGAGGTTCCTTTACCCAAATCATATGTGTCGGAAGCTAATCTAATGTAGATGCAAATTTTCTACTTTGGCGGTAGTCGTATCCAAGGCAATTCAAGGCTCAATGATCGAAATTCCCTTTCATTGTATTCCTACTCATGTTCAAGGGTCGTAAGAACTCACTTGACATGAATTAAAACCGGTTCGAGGGTCCTTAATTCACATCAAGAGGCCTAGAGATCGAGGAATTAGACCACTAAGCGACCCGCCCGCGCATTCACACAACTGGTGTAAATCACCATGCTTATAACCCCTCGAATACGAAATTGAAGGTTTATAGCTTAGGAATTAGAGGGGGTCAAGCCTCTAACTCCATCCTAGACATGCTCAAAATACACACTCTAGAGTTGACTAGGCTCCTAGATATGCATTTTCACCCAACAAAAATAGATATAAGCATCCATCATATGAAAATTCATCATTACATTAAAAAAAGCGTCTTTACACAAGATTTGGACTAAGGTACACAACCCTAGCCCCCAACAACAAAACTACTCACTACCCATCACCAAACTAGCATCAAAATACATAATTGAAAGAGGAAAAACTGAAGAGAAGTAGGGAGTAATAAGAACAAGCCACAAATTGCTATAGAGATATTATGGCTAGCCTTGATTTACGGCTCCCCACTATTAACCAAATTTGATAGTGATGAAGCTCTTAATGCTTGGACTTCCCCTTTGAATCTTGTGAAATTGATGAGAAGATGGAATTTTGGTGAGGTGGTGTGGTTCTTGGTGAGGAGAAGAAAAGATGAGAAGATGGAATTTTGGTAAGGTGGTGTGGTTCTTGGTGAGGAGAGAAAAAATGAAGAGAATGGGATTTTGGTGAGGTGAGGTGGTTCTTGGCAAGAGCGAAAAAAAAATGGAGAAGGAATTGTGGTGTGGTGGTTCGGTGTTGAGGAAGAGAAAGGAATTAAGGGTGCGGTAGTGTGGTCTGGGCGTAGAAGAGGAAGAATGGGCTAATTGGAATCGATAATTGTATGTGGTGGCTGTAGAGGAAGAGAAAAGAGATAGGTGCCACGTGCCACCACAAGAGTGGAGGAGAGAAGAGAAAGGAAGAACAGCCATGCATGTACAATAATGCTACAGGCTGACGTCATGATGATGTCATAATTTTTTTTCCTTTTTCTTTTCTTCTCTCCATTTTTTTCCTTTCTACTTCTTTTCCGTCTTCTTTCTTCTCTTTTCGCCATGCACTTCTACAAATACTATCGGAGGCAATTGAATTCCGCTCCCTTGATGGCGTTGACCCGCATTGACTATTTTGTTCTTTTGTCGGAAACTCTAATTAGCTCCAATTTCACACCATTTTCTCTCGTTTCCGCACAATTCCGCTTGTTTTCTACAAAATAACAAAAATAGATTAATTACATATTAATTGACATGAGGATTGACTTATTTATAGTGTTTTAGATACGATAACATGCATAAAAATGCGTGTGATCAAGTAAACTTGTATTTTTCATATTCATACTGCTAACTCCCAATTTGGCCATCCAAGTACCAATACCTTCGTTTAAGAGAATATTTTGTAATAAAAGATACATAAGGTTCAAGGTTGAGGTAGACTCAATAGACTTGTTTTTGAATTAGAGGAATCTGCAACACCATTACTAATCCTCAATAAAAAAAAACTAAATATTGACTGTCAATAGCACTATTAGTAACTTTTAGTAAACTACTGTATCCTCAATAAACCGTTTGTTGACCTTAAATATAAACAACCAAGAAGTGTATTGACTCTCAATAAAACAACTAAATGCATTACTGAGCCTTAATAAAAACACTTGCCCTAAATAACACAATCAAATTCATCTTACCCTCAATCGACAACCAAAAGGTTTACTGACCCTTAGTAAAATAACCAAATGCATTATTGACTGTCAATAACATTATTATTGACCATTAGTAAACAATCATATCATTAATAAACTATTTATGGTAATAAACAACCAAACATTTTATTGATCCTCAATAAAAAAAATATAAAAAACTTTATTGACCCGTAAAACAACTAAATGTATTATTGAGCCTCATTAACAACATTAATGACCCTAAACAACCGTAATTTTTAATTTAAACAAAATTGACCACTTAAACAATGATTATGTGTAGTAAGTGGAAATCAAGAACAGTGTTGCTATCTCTCTCTCTCTCTCTCTCTCTCTCTCTCTCTCTCTCAAAATAGAGCTAGGGTTTTGTGCAACTATCAACTAGTTATCATGACTTCTGTTGATGCCATGGCCGCTGAAGGTAAGAAGTAGGTGGATCTTGCGTCTGTCAAATGGAAAGGGATTGAGACAATCTGATATGTTCATGGTGGGAAAATTGCTGACAACATGGAGTTTAAGGTATGTTTCGCAACGCTTGGAGGCTGAAGGGCAAGCTGCAGGTTGAAGAGGCAGAGATCCAAAGGGTTTTGTTTACCTTTTCGGATCCAAATAATAAGGTTCAGTCTGAAGGGGGCCCTGTGGGGTTCTAATGAAGCCCCGGCGGCGCTCGCAGCTTGTGATGGAGAGAGTCTAGTGGAGAAGGTACCGCTGGGGAATAAATCATACTACATCTCTCTGCATGAGATACCACTAGCGTTTTTGATCCGAGATGATTATGATGATGATTGAGTACAAGCTCGAGGATTTTTAGGAGATTGATAAGTTGGGAAGAAGAGTAGGCAAATATCGCATCCCGGTGGAGATTTCTCTACCTAAACTTTTGTCTTGAAAGAGCTGGATTAGGTTGAAGATGAAGTGGAGTTTTTATGTAGGTTTCACTATGACAAGTTATTTGGACGTGGTAGGGTGTGTGGGCTTGTCACCCACGTTGGTTTACCATGCTCGGGGTTGCCCTTGGATGAGGAGGATGAGGCAGATAAGCGCATGGTGGTGGGCAGTCCAGATGTGACTACGTTCAAATGAGTGCACAATGTAAAACCCCATCAATGTAGTAAGAGTAAGTAGGGTATCGTTCTGGCCGGGGATTAGGGATGTAAACTCCTGCATAAGACGTTAATTAAACAAATGAATCAAAGTATATACACAAGCTATTTACGAAAATAAGAGGGATTTATGAGTTTATGTCTAATTGATAGGAGCATAATTATGCGATATTAATAACGTTAACCTCTATACTTTCTTTGTTAGTTAGTGTATTTTCTCGTTATTTACGTTGTTTACTTGTTTTATAGGTATTTTGAGCAAAGAAGGAGAAAAGAAGTAAAAGAGGGATTGAAAGGCAAAATCGGCAAATCTGCCTGTGCAGATCAGTCAAGTTCGACAGATCACTGATACCAGCTCACAATGATCCAGAGGATGATCTTTATATTGATGGAAAGCTTCAGATGTCTAGTTTCCATTTCTTTTTACGGCTCGTCAATATCATTTTTCTAGAAGAAGTTATGGCCGATTTAGTACAAGAAGGTCAGGCTGCGCGTGAATCTGAGGTTGAACGGGAATTTATGTTTTGAAGCCCAAATCACACCGAAAAGCCCGAGGACGAGTTTTTGCATCATATTCTGACTTAATGGGCGATGTGAATGGTTGGAATAAGTCATCAAGTTCAAGAGCCAATAGGAAAACTCCACCTAAGCACGTGAGCCCTAATTCTTTTAGGTTTTGGATTTCCTACACAATAGAAAGATGAAGGCAACCTCTAAGTATATAAAAGGAGATAAATCTGCAGCAGCTCTGGGCTTCTCTCGCCGGCTCTCCGCTCCCTCTCTCCTGCAACTTCTTATTTTTCTCTTTAGCTTGTTTTTGTTTTTCTTTCTATGAGAAACTAACTCTTTTGTTAGGGGTTGTTGAAGCCCCAAATCATGATTGTAAACTTGTTATGACTTTCAATTAGTTTTGTTTATCTATTGGATGAGAATCTAATTTCTATCTTCACATTGATGATTCCTTTGCATGTTTTCTTTGGTGCGCAACTTAGATTGCATGTTTAGGATTCTATTGCTAAGGATGATCATTGCCTGTGCCTTGTTTCGAGGGTTCCGTTGAGAGTTCTAGAGTAGTAAATCGTCTATAAGGCGAGTGATTAGGTTCCTAGGTTAATTGAGACGCGTCGTACTCAAGATGCCTTGTGATGTCTCGTTTTTCTATTGCGTAATGATTTCTATGTGTTAAATCTAGAGTTGCGTCAACCTAGGTTGCATTTTAGAAAATAGGTTAGGTGTAGAGCGTCTCTCACCTAGCATACAAGTAAGGAAGAACAATAGGTTAATTCAGGCGTTGGGTTAACTTGAGCATCTTCATCCATAAATAAATGAAATTAAGTTGAACATGATTCGTTTACTTGATTGATTGGTGGTGGATGCAATTCCTCTAACTTGTTTTATCTTTGATTTTCAAAACCCTAAATCAAGTCTTTTTATTTTCGGAGTCGTTCAGTGTTTCGTTTTTATTTAATTAGTTCGTCAACCAAAACATTTTCAAACATTATCAAACTTTGTCAGTAGTTAGTTTATCATGTCTAGAGTCTGTCTGTAAATTTTCGTGACATTTAGAATAGTTTAGAGTCGTCTGCCAGTCAGATCTTTATAACTGGACAGTTTAGGTTTATTTTGTTTTGAGTCTTTAGATTAGTGATTGGACCACAATCTCTTGCGGGAACGATCCCTACTTACCTATACTATTTTCGACATTCTTGTAGGGTTAAGTTATAGGCATTTTTGTGCATCTATTTAGGTGTATAGAAATAGCCTATCAATTTTTGGCGCCGGTCGCCGGGGATTGTTGTTTCTAATTGCTAGTCTATTTTTTTTGGTTTATTTTTGTTCTTGATCTGTATCTATTCTAACTTTCTTTTCTTTTTATTTTTGTTTTGCAATGTGGCATCCTTCATACGAGATGTGTTCCATATGCTCCTTGGTTGGTCATTCAACGGAGACATGTCCAAACATACAATATCAAGCTTATTTCGATCAAAATAACATGTTTGGAGGATATCAAGCAAACCATGGGCATTGGAATGATCAATATGTGCCTGCGTACAATCCGGCATGGGATAATCATCCCTACTTTGCGTGGAATGGCTATCTAAACTCCCAACAAGGATCCTTCAATGTGTTTGATGCTTCTTCGTCTTCATACCATGATCATCAGTTGTCAACACCTGAAGGTAACTCTCTTGAAGATTTGGTTGCTTCTATGACTAATACTGCTTCTTCTTGCATACAGAGCATGAAATCTTATACACAAAATATTGAAGAATCTGTTGAGAAGATTGGACAACATGTGGAGATAATTTTGGCCTGCTTGAATCAAGAGTCAAGAGAGCCAGAACCCATTCAAGAGCTTTCAACAATTGATGAGGATGATTGGCCGGTAGTTAATGAGATTTGGGAGAGCGCATTACCTCAAGAGAACTCTCTTACACCTATGACAACTCTATGGGAGCCCCCTACAGCCACTGTGTTGCTTCAATCTCATGATACATCACATGACTCATTCTTAGATGTGGATGAAGACTACACCGTCAACTGCTTGACCGAACTTGAAGCGTTGGAGGAGGAAGATCCCTTTGATGATGAGGGGTTTTATAATGAAGAAAGTAAGGAGGAGCTTTATGACAATGAGTTCAATGTGCCGGAAGCAATCACAATACCTCATGAAGATCAAGAGTGTTTCAATGATGATATGGGTGATTTCTTAGAAGAGGAGACCATTAAATCACATATCATCGAGCCTTTATCTCTAGCACATGGTACACCACCTGAGTCTCCCTTGCCATATTCGAGCTCTACACATGTTTCTTCCATCCAAGAAATCATTGATTTTGTCGATCATGTGGAGATGGTCATTTGCGAGAATTTGACATCTGATAAGGAGATCCTTTTATCCATGCTTGGTGGATCTCATAGGAGATGGAGACAATGGAAGAAGAGAAAGAAAAAGAGGATCATCCAATCCCATGTTTCCATTACTCCCAAGCTACCCAAGTTGTTATTAAGAGATCATGAAACTTCACTTAAAAGGGTTAAACATTTGAGGGATCCAAGACCAAAACCTCCTGATTACTCTTGATGGAGAGTAGGTGTGTCAGGTTGAGGACATTAAACCAAGCGCTACTTAGGAGGCAATCCAATGATGGAGGAGTTGGAAGTAGCACGGATTGCTGGCCAAACAGATTTGATCTCTCTATCTCTTCCCTTTTATTTATGTTCTTTGATTATATTTGCTCTATTGTGTCTTTTTGTTGTGTTTAATCTTTTTCTTTATGCTTGGTTTGTTCATTGTTGTACTTCATAGTCAAACATTGAGGGCAATGTTTAGATCAAGTGTGGGGGGAAGGTTAAACACTTTGTTGTTTTGCTTAGAGTTTTTGTTTTAGGAGTTTTGGCTTTAATTTCATGTTTTTTTCGAAATCCACCGACCAGTCGGCGAAGTCTGCCGACCGGTCGTTGTTTGTCTATTTCAGGGTCAGAAGCTCACCGACCAGTCGGCGAAATCCGCCGACCGGTCGTCAGAAAAAAAAAAAAACTGAAAATTGAAAAAAAAATAGTTTTTGTTTTTGTTTTTGTTGAGTCTTTAGGAGTCTTCCAACACTATGATGAGCATGAACTATTGATTTGAATTATATGGTTACAAGATGATTGCAAGCATGATTTTGAATTCATAATCTTAAGTAATTGCTAATAGACTTTTATGATTATTATGCTTGATTTATGGTGCAATAGATGGTTAGGGCTTATGTGATGACTGAAAATTTGATGGAAGCATGCTAGAACAAGTTAAACTTGATTTAGTCCCTTGTGAGTTATTGAGCCTTTATATGTGCTATTTCTTTTCTGAGTGCTTAGTATAGATCATCTTATTTTCTTGACGAGGATTTTGCTTGATCTCATCTTTTATTCACCTTGGTTGAGACTCGGATTCGACATGCATATTTATATAAGGACAAATGCTAGAACTTGCCCCAAAGCCTCTTGAAGCGTATAGTTGAAGTGCATGATGGGAAGGAATGAAGGCACTAGGATTACCACCAAAGCCAAACTAACCGGTGTCCCTTTATGCACACAAGTTGTGCAACCCCCTAGTTAACCCCTTTGAGCCTACATTTAGCCTTTTCTTTCATCACCCACATAATCCTTAAACCTTAAGCCTAGTGTAATTTTTCCTTTACCCTTATTCTTAAGATTTAGTGGAGCTATATTCATGAGATATTTCCGTTCAAGGTGATTGTTGTACAAAACAAGTGTGGGGGAATCAGATTCATGATCCAAAGAAAAAAATAATTATTGCCGTGAAAAAAAAAAAGAAAAAAAAAATAAAAATTATTCGGCATTGAAAGAAAAAAATAATACAAAGTTTGGATCTGATTCTCTATGTGAAAAAGGAGATTGATTAGAAGTGAAGGCCCAACATGATGAATTTGGCCTTTGTCCTACTTCACGAATGTTGTAGACGTTATACCTTGAGAACTTTAAAGATTTTTCATCTCTTACTTCATTACTCGCTCCACTAGGTTTTTAGAATCTTTGTTATTTCCTATCCTTTCTTTCATTAAACCTCAACCCTTGGCCCCATTACAACCTTGAATAAAGACCTTCTGATCTTTGAAGTTGTGCATTCGATTTGTGGAGACTTGTGCAGAGGGGTGAGCATATGGTGTCACTGGCCTTCATCCGAGTTTTGGCATTCCAATCATGGGATCATAATGAAAAAAATATCAGAAAAAGCTTTTCTTTCTTGTTATCATATGTGAGCTATTTGTTTGCCTTATTACATCATTCCTCTCACATATAACTTGAGTGAATATTTATGCTTAGGCATCAAGTCAGAAAATCATGAGAGAAAAGAAATTGAGAGCATCCTTGTGAGAAATTAAGTTGAAGCTTGTTTGAAACATGAAGATGTTGAGTTTTCTTTTGTTGCATCGGTTTGGATTATCTCTGCATTATATTTTAAGCATGATGGTTATCAAAGTAAATTAGCTCTTAAGTCTGATTATGAGTTTGATTTCATGACTGCTTGAATCTTGTTGACTATAGTTGTGGGCATTATAAGTTCTCTAAGATGTTTGGAAGACGTTAGGTCTGTGTCTTTTGTTCCAGTGTCTAGTTGTTTGCTAGGGACTAGCAAAGCTTAAGTGTGGGGGTATTTGATAGGAGCATAATTATGCGATATTAATAACGTTAACCTCTATACTTTCTTTGTTAGTTAGTGTATTTTCTCGTTATTTACGTTGTTTACTTGTTTTATAGGTATTTTGAGCAAAGAAGGAGAAAAGAAGTAAAAGAGGGATTGAAAGGCAAAATCGGCAAATCTGCCTGTGCAGATCAGTCAAGTTCGACAGATCACTGATACCAGCTCACAATGATCCAGAGGATGATCTTTATATTGATGGAAAGCTTCAGATGTCTAGTTTCCATTTCTTTTTACGGCTCGTCAATATCATTTTTCTAGAAGAAGTTATGGCCGATTTAGTACAAGAATGTCAGGCTGCGCGTGAATCTGAGGTTGAACGGGAATTTATGTTTTGAAGCCCAAATCACACCGAAAAGCCCGAGGACGAGTTTTTGCATCATATTCTGACTTAATGGGCGATGTGAATGGTTGGAATAAGTCATCAAGTTCAAGAGCCAATAGGAAAACTCCACCTAAGCACGTGAGCCCTAATTCTTTTAGGTTTTGGATTTCCTACACAATAGAAAGATGAAGGCAACCTCTAAGTATATAAAAGGAGATAAATCTGCAGCAGCTCTGGGCTTCTCTCGCCGGCTCTCCGCTCCCTCTCTCTTGCAACTTCTTATTTTTCTCTTTAGCTTGTTTTTGTTTTTCTTTCTATGAGAAACTAACTCTTTTGTTAGGGGTTGTTGAAGCCCCAAATCATGATTGTAAACTTGTTATGACTTTCAATTAGTTTTGTTTATCTATTGGATGAGAATCTAATTTCTATCTTCACATTGATGATTCCTTTGCATGTTTTCTTTGGTGCGCAACTTAGATTGCATGTTTAGGATTCTATTGCTAAGGATGATCATTGCATGTGCCTTGTTTCGAGGGTTCCGTTGAGAGTTCTAGAGTAGTAAATCGTCTATAAGGCGAGTGATTAGGTTCCTAGGTTAATTGAGACGCGTCGTACTCAAGATGCCTTGTGATGTCTCGTTTTTCTATTGCGTAATGATTTCTATGTGTTAAATCTAGAGTTGCATCAACCTAGGTTGCATTTTAGAAAATAGGTTAGGTGTAGAGCATCTCTCACCTAGCATACAAGTAAGGAAGAACAATAGGTTAATTCAGGCGTTGGGTTAACTTGAGCATCTTCATCCATAAATAAATGAAATTAAGTTGAACATGATTCGTTTACTTGATTGATTGGTGGTGGATGCAATTCCTCTAACTTGTTTTATCTTTGATTTTCAAAACCCTAAATCAAGTCTTTTTATTTTCGGAGTCGTTCAGTGTTTCGTTTTTATTTAATTAGTTCGTCAACCAAAACATTTTCAAACATTATCAAACTTTGTCAGTAGTTAGTTTATCATGTCTAGAGTCTGTCTGTAAATTTTCGTGACATTTAGAATAGTTTAGAGTCGTCTGCCAGTCAGATCTTTATAACTGGACAGTTTAGGTTTATTTTGTTTTGAGTCTTTAGATTAGTGATTGGACCACAATCTCTTGCGGGAACGATCCCTACTTACCTATACTATTTTCGACATTCTTGTAGGGTTAAGTTATAGGCATTTTTGTGCATCTATTTAGGTGTATAGAAATAGCCTATCACTAATCTAATTACTAAATATGATACAAGTGACCAAATCAAATCACGAATCAAATAGAAATGGATGAATGGGCAGTGTAGAGACGAAATTAACTACTCACTAACACATTAACGATGCATCAAATCATCAATCACAAATCAAACATGTCATAGCAAGAAATCAATCAAGAACATAGATGAACACATACAAAGTCCTTATTACTTCACTTAATTAAATTAACTAGATGAATGCACCATAGTTAACCTATTAAGCATGAAATTATTAGTGGTAGCTAATCACTAACAAGAATAAAATTAACACATTAAGAACATATGAAAGTTTGATTGATTTAAGTAATGTATCTTCCCTCAAGTTTGTCTTCATGCAACTCATATGTAATCAGTAAACCTTTATTGATAAATATTCTCTTTTATTTTATTTTCCAGATTGCACATGAAGCAAATCTCTTCATCAATTACAATTTCCAAACAAGGAAATTTTAAATTCTTAGATTTTAATTCAAATTTGAAATTCAAATCAAAATCAAATATATAAAAATCTTCAAATTTGAAATTCAAATCAAAATCAAAATTTCTAATCCCAACGGGCTCTAAATGGCAAATATATTAATTGACCATGCATTAATTTTTAATTCGTGAATATAACCGTATATCAATTTTCAATGCAAGAGTAGTTACATAATCAAAATGTTTATTCCTAAAATGATGCAAGTAATGTGAATTTTGGAATCCACCAGCACTTTGTGACATAATGGTTATAGATGTGTTGGTACATTCCTATCCACATATTTGGTTGATATGGATTATATTTATAACTAGCACCAAACTAATGGAGGTGTTGTTGTTAACCGTTTGAATGTTCGACCAAATAAAATATAAGAATGACTAAAAAAGTCGCGTGTTAGTTGGACATATCAAACGCCCACTATTCAAATCTGTAACGTTTTTCAAATGAAAATAAATAACAATTTTTTTTTTTTCAGTTAGTTTTGAGATTTAGAAATTCTACTTTATGAAGACCTCAGATCCTTGCATACATTATTGGAAGAACTATCTCAAAAAATTTAAGTAGCCGTACCTACAATAGAGCAAATTATATCTAAAACACTCTATGGAGTTTGGAGGAAACCTTGTTCATGGAACTTTTGGCTAGTGAATAAGGTTTGGCCAGTAAGAATTGAGTGCAAAGTTACTAATATCTTAGAGAGTAGAATTTCTATTTGTAACGCCTCCATTTGCACCTCTCTAAATTGGTCACGTTACAGTGCCTCGAACCTCTAGAAGAAAAACCTAAGAAGATGTAAGCTTATGTGCTAAAGAGAAGCATGTCAATTTATCTAAAAGTCAAAAAATTTAAAATGGTAAGAGTTGGCAAAATTAAAGCGTAAAGTTTAAAATGAGGTGAAATTGAACACATTATTCTAGTTGACTAAAATGATGTTATAACTAAAAGAATGCCAAGAATGTTGGATTTGGTTCCAAGTATAACTACCTAAGTGAAACAAAATTGTATTGAATTATCAATTTAAAATAGAGAAAATAAACTCTAGTTTGGTTCCAACCATTTGAATACGAATTCAAGAGCTCAAAGGTTGAGGTTTTATTTGTTAAGTTTTTTTTGAAAACTTTCCTCGTGGAAGTCTTAGAGTACGTCGATAGTTCGTAAACATGAGTTATGTTATTTTTCAAGATTGTATAAAACAATTATAGTCAGTGGAAGATTGTTTGTTTTTGGAATTTTTCTATAAATAAAAAAATTTAAGAAAATCCAAACCTTTCCAAAAGCCTCTCTCCATTGAAGCCCTAACTCGATTTTTTTTATCACCAACTCGATTTAGATCCAAAATTTTTGTCTAGCGTCACACGGTAGCGCAGCCACCACCATTTGGTTTCGCACTGAGTTCCTGTCTATGCCTGTGTCATTCTCCTCTACCAACTTTCATTGTACTTGGCGGATCGAAGCCAAAAAACACGGCAGAATTCGACTAGACCGGTCTCCATCCTCCGGCCACTATGAGGCTTGAAATCACTTTTTGACCCAAGTGAGCTTTTGACCATGATCTAGCTCGATCTGGTCAAATTGACCATAGTTTCATGTATAAAAGTTGCTCCCCTTGTTTTCCTCTACATGTTGATCGATTTTGATCTTGTTAGTTTTCACTTTCACCTGCGGCGTGTGGCCTAAGCTTATCCACTTGTGACAACGTGTCCGGCCTACTTTCGTAAGTGTTTGCTCTTTATTTTGTGATCATTGATACAAGGATGTAAATATATTTGGTTTTCCATAACTCAATCGTTTGAACTAGTTAGATTAAATGTAATTTCGATTTGGTCGGTTTTGATTCGTGAGGATCTGACTGTTATATTGTTCTTCTGTTTTGCTAATTCAGTGCTAGAATTGTATCTGAGACCTTAGGTTGTCTCGGGTGAAGTTTCGTCTCAATTGACATAATCTTCAGTTTTTAGTTTAAGTGCACGTGTTGATTTTCAAATGTGTTCGTTACTTTGTTGTGTACTAAGTTGAGACTTTAATTTCCTTAGATACTTGAGGAGCCTTGTTGCTTGTTTTTGTTTTTGTGTTTAATCTCATTATGTGTGTGAAGACGCAGTAAAATTTAGAGATGAGTAAATCTCATGATATTCTTTTTCTGAACGGAGTTCACTATATTGCTTAATAGAATTAGTTGTTGATTATGAAAATTATTTATTGAAAAGAAATAACTATTTTGAAATATATAAACTTCATCAGCACGGTTCATGGGTAAGTGAAATCTGAGTTAAGGGTGGTGCTATTCACACACCCCTTCTATTTTTCTCTATTCACACACCCCTTCTATTTTTCTATTAATACTATAATGCAATTTTCTTTTAAAAATTACCATAACTACCCTTCCTTTTAATTATGTTTCTTTTTCTTTTTTCTATTTGGCAATTTAATCATCCCCAAATCTTAAACCCTTATTTTCCCGTAGACATAGAGAACTTCAAAACTCTTTTCGACTCCCTCTTTTCTTTTTCATCAAAAACTTCTCTAGCATAGTCATTCTATCTCTCTAATATGATGCTTTGAAGTTTAATCATGGTAGAACAAGAAACTTTAGACCCATCTTTGGAAAAAAAATTACATTTGATTTGCAATGGAGACATGGAAAAAAAAAAAGAGTTTAGTGATCATTCGAGTTCCTTTAATCCATTATTCCTGGTAAGATTCTAACTAAAATTATTTGAAGTATTTGAATCCATTGAGCAACTATAGAACTTTACAATAGCCTAATAATGATGGCCTTATGATTATAAACATGATTTATTCTACTATATTATCCTAGTATAACATAATTTTGTCCCCACACGAAAATTGCAACTCATTACATTCAATATTATGTAGAGCATCTCCAAATTTTGTGTACATCATTAGCTGTAGTGTGGAAGCTTATGGCTGAAGTGGATAAAACGCTGATTCCATTTTTTTTATTTTTTTATTTGAGGATGATACATTTGAGGATGATACACTTGGATTAAGAGTCATAAACAAACAAGCATTGAGTTTGGTACTTTGCAAAGTATGAGGACAAACTTTACAATTTGGATTCAGTTGGGTGAAGGTGATTACCTGAAAATCATATTCTTTGTCTAATATTACAGGTCATTCCACTTAATAAATGTATTATTTTTCCTTTATTTACAGGTAAAAAAAATTGATTTATTGTATAATGATGTTTGATTCATGATTGAATTGCTTTGTAATGATCATATTATTGTTTTGAGACTTGATTTCTTGTGGAATACAATATATTGCAAAAGAGAATGTTTATATTGTTTTGAGATTTATTTTGAGTTGTCAAAACAATAGTTGTAAATAGTACAATAGTGAAATCATTTTATTGATTTGATGAGACATTTTGGGTCAATGAGGCCTCCTTAAATATTTTGGTTAGAGTCGTGACCGAGGGTCAAAGTAGTGACTGCACATGGGTGGCAAGTTCAGAACTAAGCCCTTGGGTGAAAGGCGCAAAACTAGTTAGAGCTCAAGTCTGCCTGGCAATGTATCCATAGGGGTAATAGTGCGGTTATTAAGACTTATGAATACTCTTTTTAAAAGAAGTCTCAAGAGTATTCATTCTTTTATATCCAAGAGAGACGTTGATTTCATATTTAAATTGTTAAGTTAACAAATGATTTGAAATGTATGTCACAGTTGTGACTTATGCTTTCATTAAAAGAAAAGGATATTGATTTTACTTAAGTTGGGTAATTTCCTGAACTATCTTATATGCAGGAACTACAGTGTGAGTTTTGAGTCTGTCATAGAGTTAACCATTATTGAGTTTCGAAAATAATCATTGTGTTGATGATTTCCTTGAGGATTGATATTGAAGTTGTTTGTTGAAGTTGCTTAAAATGATTCTTGAGTTGAGATATTATATAAGCATGTGTTTTTACTTGGTTATTGTGATTGAACATACTCATACAAGCTTAAAAACCTTATCGATTTTGTTGTTCCAAATTTGTACACTAGTTGATGGTGTAGGGGTTAATATTGCAAGTCAAGGTAATCAGAGTTGAAGCTAAAGCTTCCTTATTGTTGCAGTTGTAGGTTTTTAAAACCTATTTTGTTGTTTCACACTTGTTAGACTTCCGTTGTGTATTAATCTCTTAGTGAGAAGTTACTTATTATTTTGATATTTCAATTTAATTTGTAAAACTTTTGTAATGATGTGACTCTAAAAATTTTCAAGTGTTTTATGTAATTTTTTGAGCCATCACATTTCGGATTTGTTTGATAGTTAATAACTCATTACTTATTTAAAATTTAAAATTTGGGGCATGACAGGGAAGGCCTATGAGATCATCATCCACAAGGTCTAACTCCTCACTTTCTTCGTCAATGTTGATTGTTTTACATATGAAGTGCTCGCAAAATCTTTCTTGAGGACAATTATTCGAAAGACCTAAATACGCATGTAAAGCGAGGTTAGGCATATATCTCTGATTAATCTCTACGGTTTCACTACCATTCTCTGTTTCGGTTATGATTTAGTGTCATTTATTTATGATAAAGTGTAATGAGCAAAGTCATTATTGTCATTCTCTATGATTATTTCTCTCTCTCTCTCTCTCTCTCTCTCTCTCTCTCTCTCTCTCTCTCTCTCTCTCTCTCTCTCTCTCTCTCTCTCTCTCTCTCCCCTCCCCTCCTCTCGTATCTCTCTTCTTTCCCAATACTGCTTTGCATCTCATCGCTCTAGACAATCTCATCTTATCATATCTCTGAACCCTTCCTCATGTTCCTCATAAACCCACAACCAATTTAACAAGCTACATCTGCTTCAGGGTTCTTTAGGTTATAAATGCATAATTGAGAAGAGAAAAAGTATAGTGTGAGAGAGTGAGGAGAGATAAAATAGATATGAGCTAGGTTTGCAATGTCTATTTCTAGCCACCCAAAGTTGACAAGAGTTTGGGAGCGATATAACTTCGATTAATTTTTGTATTGATTAATGTTCTTTGTCGTTGATGCTTGGTAGTTAGTTTAGTACATGCATTTTTGGGTTTAAGTCATGTTGTTCTTAGCTAACTCATAGAACAAAAGATAATGATATATACAAATTAGTTACAAAATACTTTTTAGTAAATTGAATAATCATCAAGGGCAAAAATAACTTCTTTGTTAGAGCACTCACTACCTAATGACGATGTGGTGTTAGCTTAGTGGTTAGAGCACCAATTACCTAATGACGAAATCAAGGGTTCAAGTCACCATGGGGGTAGGAGTGAAATCCTTTGATTCTCTCTTAAAATATATATAAAAAAAAAAAAAAAAAACTTCTTTTGTTGAAGTCCAAAAAACTTTTGACATAGTTTCATGCTTTTTTTTTCCTAAAAAAAAAAAAAAACATGATAAAATATTTTGTGTATGTAGTTGTTGGTTAGCTTGGTAGTTTACATGCATTATCAAGTTATATACATATTGGATCCGAATTTGTTGTTGTAACTTTAGTTGTGAACCTTGGACTTTTGCCCTTACTATTCTTGGTGTCTAAACATATTTGTTTTACCACTCGCTATGAAAAAGAGGTATATTTGCCTTTAAAAATAATATTTTTATTTTATATTTTTGATTTTTAGACCAATATAAGACTTATAACTTAAAACTCTTAATAATTTCACTTTTCTATTTGAAAAGTCGAAATTATTAAATTTTCAACCACATGTGAAAAGACTTGGTGCTCGAATTGTCCTCTTATATTCTTCAAAGTCAAAATTTTACCAATATGGAAAAGATCTACTTCATGTTTTGGTTTACATCATTCTTTTTACTTGTAAGAACATAAACATCCTGCTCGGACGTCAAAGCAAAGACATATCCAAAATCAAATACATGCAACACGAAGTACCGTGGTCCAAAAAAAACTAACTATCATATGATTTATACAATAATAGTAAATACAATAGAAGAAGAAATGATTCTCAGAATTTGAATTCATACATTTCCTCTGAAAATTTTACCATGTAAGTAGTTTTTTCCCTCTTTTTTTTTTTTTTTTGGCTCAGAATTTGTAGAGTTGTTCTTTCCCTATTACTGTGCTATCACAAGCGATTACTTATACTGTATTTTACCTTCCATGGTGGAATAGCAGATTTACTAATCCGTTCCTTTTTCGGTTAAGCGTCTCTGGTGTCTGCACCAGGCAGCTGCATGAACTTGCACTCCCCCTACCCCAAAATCCCGAAACAGAAACACAGCCAGAATAAAGAAACCCCAATCTCAACATTACTACGGCACCGCTATAAATACTCCAAGCTCAGTCTCTCACAGCAGAAACCAACCGACCCACCCGTTGCAATTTCGAAATGTTCAAGTCGAAGCTGCAGGAGCTGTGCCAGAAGAAGGCGTGGCCGTTACCGGAGTACAGCAGCAACAAGGAGGGCCTCGACCACGACCCTCGTTTCTCAGCCACCGTCAAAATCAACGGCCGTGAATTCAACACTGTCGACCCCTTCAGATCCTCCAAGTTGGCCCAAAACGACGCCGCTAGGCTCGCCTTCGATCACTTCTCTGCCCCCGCTACCCGCCCCATTCCTTTCGATTTCCCTCAGCCGAGTCTTGTCGCTATCGCTCCCGCTCCCACTCCCACTCCCTCAGGTAATGGATTTGAATTCTGTTACTGTTTTTGCTAGTGTTATTTTCTCTGTTTGATTCCTGCTTGGAAATCCCTTTTTCTGATTCCTGTCTACTTAATTTGATGCTGAATTTGAGAGTTCTGCAAATGTTTAATCAATTAGGTCTTTGATCATAGAGATATAACTAGTCTGAAATATCGGTATTGAGGTCTGTAGTTTCTGTACAGCTCTTGATGATTGTATTTATGGAATTGGTTTGTGAAAGCATGAGGGGTTTGGTGTTCGAAAAGTGTACATTGATGAGTGTATAGAACACCAGTGAGTTTTAAAGATATAGATAGTTTCTCTCGAGCTGTAATTTATTTCAAGTTTCGTAACATGGAGTTTCTAGGATGTATGTGGAGTATATGGAAAAAAATATAACATTGTTATTGAATGAATATGCAACGGTTATGTTTAGTGACATTAGCTTGTGCAAAGGACCAACTACGTATTGCTAAAATTCAATGATACTTATCTTACTACAGTTTACGACGTTGCAACATTTCTAATGCTTTCACGACTGTGATGATTGTGCTATTACCATTAGATCATCTAGGTTTTTATCATATCTTCTGAAGGAAATGTTTTTAATTCATATCTAATCCAGATTAAGTGTATCAATGTCATATGTTGACGTGATGGTTTCAATTCTATTTAGTTAAAGAAATTCAGTGCTAGGGTTGTGAGTTTAATTAATAGCTGAGCCTTGTTCGAGTTTTGCTGTTCTTTCTTTTGAATGGAGCTTTGGAAAGAGTTCAATGTTGGTTTGGGTCTAACATTACTATATTGGAGGGTATGGATAGTGAGTGCCAGGCAGTTGCCACACTTGACTCTGCTCAGGCCTGGCCTTGTGTACCATAGTCATCACACATTTTGGATTACTTTTTTTTATTTTTTATTTATTTTTTTCACATTTTCAAATGCTCCTTATTCTAGGACTTCCCACAGGACTGGGCACTGATTGGAGTTTTACAAACACACCACTGCAATTGCAAAAGACTCAAGAAACACATCAACCTCCTCAGGTCAGTGGTAATGCAACAGATGGTGGTTCTCAGGTCAGTGGTAATGCAACAGTTGCCGGTTCTCAGGTCAGTGGTAATGCAACAGTTGCCGGTTCTCAGGTCAGTGGTAATGCAACAAATGGTGGTTCTCAGGTCAGTGGTAATGCAACAGTTGCCGGTTCTCAGGTCAGTGCAACAGGTTCCAGTTCTCAGATCAGTGGCAGAGCATTAGGTGTTGAAGGTGATAATAGATCTAAAGGTCAGAAAACTTCTTCTGTATAAACTCTAGTGAAATATAATTTCAGTTTCTGCACCGGAGTATTTTGAATTTTTCCACATAACCTTCAAGGTTATTGGGTAGTTACAGAGGATGTGTAGTATTTAGCATGGTCTAGAATAAGGTTTTTGGGCATGTTGGAACATAGTTTGCATACAGATGATGTAACTGAAGCTTGAAATATAATTTTCATCATCCTGTTGTGGAGCTAGCATGTTAGAATCTTGGACATGAAACTTATATATAAATAATATAATGAGGGAAAGAAATGGTATATACACTATATAATCCCCAACCTTCTAGCCTCGGCACATTGTACTTATCAATTTGCCCGCTTATATGTCTTTGTTCATACCCAGTGTCAACTTTTTTGTGGTTAGTTTTCTGTGGTTTGCAACTAAGACTATTTTCATATGGGGTGTAGGTATACAACATTTGCATAAGAACCAGCTGCAGCGTTATGCTCACAAGAGGAATCTCATTTTACCTGTCTACTCTTGTGAGCGGGAAGGTCCTCCTCATGCCGCTCGTTTCAAATGTACAGTAACAATCGATGGAAAAACTTATCAGGGTCAAGAATTTCTTCCCACTGTGAAGGATGCTGAACATGCAGCTGCAGAAGTTGCTTTGATCTCCCTGTTGCCAAATGGAGTCCAAGAAGTTATTGTTCTGACAACCTGTGGCCAATTGATATCTATTCTATGCATGTTGTTATAACTCAAACGAGTCTAACATACCTGCTTTTTTTTTCTTTGCTTCCCCTTAGGATGATTCCGGTTTGTACAAGAACCTTTTACAAGAACTAATTCAAAAAGAAGGTCAACATGTACCACTCTATAGCACAAGGACATCCGGTGAACCTCACATGCTTACTTTTGTTTCAACCGTGGAGATTGGAGGAGAATCTTTTACCGGTCAAGTAGCAAGAAGCAAGAAGCTGGCAGAAGTGAGTGCAGCAAAGGCTGCCTATAATACTTTGAGAGATCGTAAGTGCAGATTTCTTGAACTTACCAGATCCAAATAATGTTAGCTCTCAGCTGCTACTAGATTCGAATAATGTGCATATTTGAGATAAGTATTGCACTCGAGTCTATAAATATTAAATCAAAGTTTGTTAGGCACTAAGAGTTTCTATTTGGAATTGTTTAAGCACTTGTAATCATTGATTGCTAGTGTTGATGTCCTTTGAAGATGATTGACTGTTAGTAACTTTACCATGTTTAAGCAACACATCCAATCTACAAATTATCCCATCTCAGTCTACAACCATTTCATATTCTTTCTATCCATGGGTTCTTCTAGGTTTCATAGTCTTATTGAGTTTGTTTATTGCCTCTTTTTTATGAATCAGTTGATTTATTTTCAGAAGACTAGCTTTTACTCTTTCATTCCAACATAAATAGTCTCTCTCGAGCAATAAATTATAAATGAGTAAAAAACTTAAATAATTTCATCAATTCATGAAATTTTTTCCTCCCCGACTCTTTTCAATTTGATTTCACTGGTAACTGCCCTACTATATTATTTTTTTCTCGAAAAATATGGTTAGTCAGACCTTACTCAATTTCAAAAATAATATCTGATAAGCTCGGTACATAACAGGTTGCCTGGCTTATATTTGCTAGGGAATGGTATTTTGCTTAATTTCATAAAATGGCTTCCTCTTCAGGTAAGTCAAGTCCGATCCCGTTGTTTCTGACCCAGGCTTCACAAGGGCAAGAAGGATTGCAGTTCTTATCTTCGAATGCTCCATCATACATGGCTCCTGATCTACAACAACAAGTGAGACCTAACGCTCCCAAGATTTCAATTCCAAATTCAGTTACTAGGGAACAAGAAAAGGAGATCAGCGGTATGTTTTCGCATGAAGCTTTATACACCTAATGAATATACTAATCACTCTGTTCATATGTTCTCTTTGTTGGGATCATGTCCTAAACACCTAATAAATAATACTAATCACTGTGAATACTATCACTGGCACCAAAATAAGTTGGAGATGTGCCATACATAATTAAACTTGAGGGGATTAAGTGAATGCCTTGACCAAGTAAATACAAAAGATGCCTAGAACATATAACTACAAAACCTGAAGAGAGTGGAATATGCTCTCTGGCTTTTTTTTTTTTTGTAAGTTTTATATGCCACATGGATTATCCAGAGGATCTCAGGGATCTGTGGGAGTTGAGGACTGATGGCCTCTCTTTGTCTCGCCAACACTGACACTGAGCACTCATGGCTCGTCAATGATTGCTCTCTTTGTTTGCATCCTAAATATCATTGTGTTATTTGTTGCTGTTCTTCTGGGCACGAAAGATAAGTGATTCCTATGATCTAGGCCATCATAGATTGAATTCATCCCTTAAATTTGAAATTTGGGTGTTCAGCGGGCTTCTGTACGCTAAGGATAAAATAAAATCGCGGAAAGATAATTTGACTCAGATCTGGAAAGGAGGAAGAGAGGGGGGGGGGGGGGGGGGGGGGAACAAAAGAAAAAAGGCTTTCATATTAATTAGAGGTAAGTTCAGAAATGAAGTTCAGTCGTCAAAGCATTAATAAATAGTGTTTAGTGAATGTAGAATCCTATGGCAACTTTTGAGTGGATTCCTCCTTATATAATTGCCTGTACAAACAACTAAAGGAAGTCGTATACAGACCCGCTGTGGGATCCAGTCATCGTAATGGATCAAGTAATAAGAGATCCACAATAAGATCTACCCACTCAGAATACTTGTGGAAGTGAACTCCCATTACATTGACACTCATCTTAAAACATGCATTTTTATCCTATCTACTGGACAAGTAGGTTGAATTGCTGTTAAACTGTGGCTTCATATTGTACGATATAGGTTCGTTTCTCTCAAGAGTACATACTGTTTTATTGCAGTGGCTGCTGTGGGAACCAGTCATCAGTCTACAACTGTATCTTCAGGAGTTGATAATCATACAGTAGGTGGAGGATCCACTTCGTCTGACACTGTACCTGGCCGTGTACTGAAGACTTCACGTTCTGCTTCCCCTCCATCCCAAAGTGGATCCTCTTCGACTTTGACTTATTTCTGTACTTCAAATATGGACTCTACTCTTCAGCCACCAGCGAAAAGAAGTACATCATACACTAACATAGTTGCTGTACATCCACGGATGTCGAATATGACACTCCCAGAAGACTGCGTTGTGTTGTCCCTTAGTGATGAAACTTGGGTTGCTGTATCACCCATGAAGACCGAAGGTATAACAAATCACTCATAATGTGGTGGTTTGCCATAGATGGTTTCTTTGTTGTAAAATAGCAGTTGCCTTTCTTTATATTGATGTACTTTGCTTGAACCTCTTGCTTGGATTATGTAGTGCTGGAAAACCATTATCATGAATTTCTGAAACTGAGGCATTTTCCTGATTGTTCAAAGTAGAATTAGTTTGAAAGATCTTGTATGCTCTCTGTTTTACTACTGGGCAAAACGATCGCTAGTTTATGGAAAGTGTTTGTATGATCTTTTGCTAGTAGCCTAGGCCATTTAGGAAGAGAAAAAACAGACTGCAAATTTACCATTCATCCTCACTTTGGTGGAGCTACAGCTCCAGGTGAACGCTGCAAATTCTAATGTGCAGTCACTACCAAAGTGTTCTCCCCTTGCAGCCAAACCTTTGATGTGCTACTAAGATCAGCGTAAGCTGGAGATGAGATATTGGAGGAAATTAAACCCATTTTGCATATGGAATTAATTTCCTCCAATTCTGATCTACAAGTTATGCACTTTGATTTCATTGGTGATATACTTGAAAAAGCAAACTACAGCAGAGAATCTGCAGGTGACATATTAGAGAAAATTAAACCCAGTATGCAGATGATGGCAATGGGATTAATTTCCTCCAATTCTCCCTGTCAGAATATGAGCAGGTCTCCCTGTCTTGTACACTAATAACAGGAGAGTGAGTGTCCAATAGTGGTTGTATGATCAAAATATCACCATGTAAACACTTGAATTAAAATTAGCATTGTTAGTCACTCATTACATAATATATTGGTTCAGATACATATGCTGCTCCAAATGACAACAGACCTTCCCCATTAATCAAATTACTGTAGCTTGCCTGTTTGTTGATCTGTTCATCTATAAGGTCTCAGCTGAGCCTGCAGAAGACAAATATTTACCCTATGTTAATTAGATGCAGTTTAAGTGTAATTACGGCATACAAGCTTTGCCATACGTGAATGTGGAACACATAGAGAGAGAGAGAGAGAGAGAGAGAGAGAGAGAGAGAGGCTAGTTACATGGTGCAGTTCATGCGATTAGAGATTGGGAAACTAAGGTGCGCATTGCATATGATGGGTAGATCTTGGATGATGGAGGCTACAAAAGGAATACCATATGTACGAGACATGTCCTCAATGCATTGACATATATCGCGAGGTCCGTTCTCACTACTTTTGGCCATCTTGTTCAATCTCCTCACCGAATCACAGCACTGCGTTGACGGTTGCGAAAATAACCCGGTGATGAACCTCATGCAGTTGCTGAACTCGTTCCAGGCTTGAGCACAGAAACTGGACGCTTGACCCATGGCCGATCCACAAATTAGTGCAAAAATCATCACATAAGCAAAAAGGAGACCCATCACAATATAATTGTTTTATTGAATGAATTCTGATGCTTTCTAGCTAATAGCTAGCTCGGGATTATCTATATATTTGTGTGTAACAAAGACGTAACAATATGGGAATCAGTTTAAACAAATCATCATCATGCTTTCTATATGAATATTTTTTTTTTTGTTACAATTATATATGAATGATTTTGATATGTAGTAAGAGAACTTCTTGAGAATACGGCATAAATTATGACATCATGAAATACTCGATAAACATTGTGTGCTATATTTAGCAGGACAAAAGAGTGTGAAAATCACTAAGATTTTTTTTTGAGTAAATGAATATTGCATTAATAATCGCAGGTAAGAACGACACTTACAAAATTCCAGAAAAACGGGAATCATGCACCATTCGCTTAAGACATTGAAGCTCACTTAAAAACAAGGAGCCTAACAAACTACAACATTTCCTACAGAGAGATAATTTTGTGTGAAAAGTTCCTTTGCCAATGCACTCAATTGCGGTGCTCCAGAAACTTCCATTATCAAGATGTAAAAGAAACATCATAATCTGCAGGCTAAAAAACCATCCAAGCGTACTTATTTAATTGGAATAATCCTCCGGAATCCCAAATATGAAACCCTAGAGCACCAGAGGCCATCAGTTGGGTCCAAACCTGGGCAAAAAATCTCATATCCATCCCAATTATTTTGGGCACCCAAAACACTCCAAACAGTGTAGACCGCCAGACTAATTTGGGCACCCAGCCAGTTTTGGGCTTCCAGTTCGAATTGGGCACCCGTCCGTGAGAGAGAAGCCTCCCATTCTCGACCACTGCACTCTCAGCTTTCATTAGGACCACCGCTGCTCCCTTCAGACTGTTTGCACCCACCGTCGAGGCCTCACCCATCATGCCACCATCAGATCAGAATTCGATCTTTGTAGATCGAAACTCCAGAGTTGCTATGCTTTGGGCCTGGGAACCTCTCTGTTGCCATGATCGATTCATCAGCATTATTGCACCTCCAGCAAACCGGACTGCCGCCGTCAGTCACCATACAGGGTCGGTGGCCACTGGCCTTATAATTGCAAGCACCATCTGCTTGGTCTTCAAGTCACTCCACACAATTCCGGCCAGATCTCCTTGGCCAGCAGACCTCCATAGTGATGGTTGCACATCACCGGCCTTGAGCCGCGCTCTATTTGGCCGGATTCTACCAGAATCACGACTAAAAACCTCTCTGGTCAATGATCTCCAACGTGAGATTCTGACAGTGGTAAAACCATCCTTCTTCCCAGCACTTGGTTGGGAGCTCGTCAAAAGAGACTAATGTTGAGTCACCGCAAGTCCGCTTGGTGGTGATGATAGGACCAAAAAGTGTGACGATATTATTGAATATGTGCCCCATTTTAGCCTTATTTCTCCCTTAGTTTAGTGTTTTGATTCATTAAGTCATTTTAAGAGTCTTGTAGAGTGTTTGGCGTGAAATAGGCAGAAAACACAAAATTCATGAAGAATCCTAGCTGGATCAGGATTCCTCACCGTCATGCAAATCTGTGGGCCTTAAGATAGAATTTATGGGAGTATTTTTATGAAATTAAATTGTTTTAATTCTTTTTATTTTCTCTAAAAGAATTTAATTTTGTGCCCTTTATTAAATCAGGTTGACCAAGCAATGAAGAAGGGAAATAAAGGAGAAAGACGTTTTCAGTTGAGGAATAAAAGAGAGATGTTTTAGCTGAAAATAAATAAGAGAAAGACGTTTCAGCTTGGAAATTAAAGGAATTGCCCCATTATGAGAGGAGTTAAGGCCATAAAGGAGACGTTTCAGTTGGGAAAACCAACCAATGCTCCCCTATAAATAGGCAATGTCCATAATAGAATTGGCATCACTTCCCAGCGAAGATAATTCATTGCCTATCACTTCATGGCCAAAAACCATTGCAAGACCGCCCAATTCACTCCTCAAACCTCCATCTCCTACAAGACCGTGACCACCATCCATCCATCAATCTACGAAGCTCTTCGGCGCTGAGTCAAGGACGCTCCACCACCATAGCAGAGACAAGTTCATCACCTTGTTGCTAGGCCGCTGAGGAAAGCTTCAAAGTGTAACTATGACTCTACTTATAATTTTTGTTTCGGTTTTGTGTGTTTCAATTTGCGAGTTGTGTAATTGGAGACATGAAATTTTCAGAATATTTTTATTAATATTTTTGAGATTTTCAGTTTATTATTGAGTTAATTTCGAGAATTCTTTTATGATGCATGTTACAATCTTGTGCCCTTTTACGTGTTTAGGTAATTTTCAGAGTTAGGTTCATAAGTTTGCATGCTAGAATAACGGTGAGAGTTCTTGTGTGTTTGCTTAATTTGCCAAGAGTAATTGTCATTTGTTAAGACGCTGAGTTAAACAAGTAGTAATTAGTTCTAACGGGTGGTAAAAATCATGCTTGAATGATTAAACGATTCTGGAAATTACGTGTTAAATTCTATGTGTAATGGTTAATTTGCACGTGTGAGTTGATTCGAGGGTTAGATAATACTACTAGTTAAGAGAATTACGCTGAGTGTTTTCAAAAATTAGTAATATTAGGCTTGGCAAGGACTTTTCCGATCCAATCCTACATTAGAATGAATCAGATAAGTGGATTGATCCGCTGAGGCTTTTCATTTGAGCTCTTATCTAGGCATTTAAGATGGGCACATTTTTGTAGCATGTTGAAATGGATTTTCTGTTTTTACACTTAGTAATTTCTGAGTGGTATTGGTCTAGGTTAGGGAAGTCGATCATTGTATATAGGTTTATTTGTTTTGTTTTTATTTTAAGTAGATTATGAACCAAAATTCAAAATCCCCCATTTTATTCTTTTATTTGTTAATTGACATTTTTTTGTAGGTGTACCCTACAATCCCCGGACTGAACGATCCCTGCTTATCCTATACTGACAACTACATTTTGCAGGGTTAAATTGTGAGGCTATTTCAGCCGAACCTGGTGACGCCAACCGACGTTGTTTAGATCCCCAGCCATGGTGGCTAGGGTTCGCTGGAATTCGGAGAAGACTGCATCGCATGTTGCTCTTCTTTAAAATTGTCAACAAATTTTGCCGTGAAAATCACTAAGATTGAAAAACTAGGTAAGATATAAAAAATTTGTGTCATGCAGAGAAATATTTCACCTCTAAAATTATTCTACCATTATTAGAAGCATATGCGTCTTCCTAATAAAAGTGCGTGTGCTACAGCCGAGCTGCTCTACAACCACGTGGATACCACAGTAACGTACTCTTATTACTACTATAGTCCTTGGTCATAGATCCAAGTTTAATGGATACCCTATTAATGAAACTAAAGTTTGTCTTAGTTGATGAGATAGTTAATTTACTGGAGCCAAGAACATAGAAGACAAGTTAATTACCTAACTCCTTAGAAAACAAGGATTTCCTAATTTTATGATTTTCAATTCTTAATCCTTAATGAACAAGGATTCTTTTAAAAAAAAAAAAAAAAACGAAGGAATTTTCAATCCCTGCCGAACAAGGATTTGTCAATCCGTAACCAACAAGGAAACAGAAAATTAACGATTATATATAGGAGTTAAAAACCACAGAAAGGCTCCATCAATCCTCAGTATCGCTAGCTAGCGCTACCAAAACCCTAAGCTTCCTTGTTCATTAGTACTTTCATGCGCACCTATACTGCAAAGCCCAGGGCAAGCAGCGAAAAAGGCCGCTGCTGGTGCTACAGCTGCCTCGGCCTCGACCCTTAAACAAAAAGAATCCTTCACCACTGCAAGTGGAAATTTTCTGGCAACTTTCCGACGATGTTGCTTTACAAGCAGAAGCCCAAGGAAACCAAAGGCGACAATATGATGCTGATCAGCATCAGTGTGGTGGGCAGTACTGGCCCGTTCCGGTTCGTCGTGAATAAGAAGGAACTAGTCGCTGCGGTCCTCCAAAGGGCCTTGAAGTCCTACGCGCGCTTAGGTCGGCTACCAGTTCTTGGCTCCGATCTCAAAGAGTTCGTCCTTTACTGCTCCACTGCCGCCGGCGTAGATGCTCTGAGTCCTTGGGAGACAATTGGATCCCGAGGGGCAGTTAATAACTTCATTCTATGCAAGAAGCCACCTACGACTCAGCCACTACCATTGGCTGCAGCTTCTGATAAGAAGAAGAGTCTGATCAAGGGGTGGATCAATAAGTCCTTCAATCTCAACATCTATTCCCATTGATCAACTTAGTTAGAATTCAATGGTAATTGATTGAGGCTAGGCTTTTACTTTGTTCTTGAAATTTTATCAAAAAAATGTTTATTATTTTTTTGTTTGAACACAACAGTTCTCGCTGGGTTTGTGCTTTTCTATGCAATTCAGTTATCGACAAAAGTTACTGATCTCTCGAAAACAAAGTTATTGACCAAAGTTAAAAAGAAAAAAATAATGTCATCACTCATCACCTGTCATTTCGATCTGTGAAATATATACATGAATTATTTCTAAGTTATAACTAGAAGCCCTTTTTTTCTAGATCTGACATCAATTACCCAACTCCTATGAGTAAGTTTAGACTAATTTCTTTAGAAAATTACACATAAGTGTCATTTTGAAACTTTAATTAATCACAAGTCCACTTACTTTTTCTTGTTCATATAACTATATAAGGCCACTTTCATCTTCCATTTATTTTTTCCTTGACGATTTTGCCCCTTTATAAACAAAACAAACAGTCTCTCTAAAATCAAAAACCTATCTCTCTCATCTCTCTAAAATCCAACTCCAATTCTCTCCCTCCGTCTCAGCCATGGCTGCCATGTACAAGTACAAATCACCCACCGGTTCGAGCCATTCCTCAAGTACCTAATACCTGAGCCCTAGCCCAAATCCAAGACTCGTGAATCAGCAACTCCAGATCTCACAGAATCAACTGGATCTCCCAGATCCTTTCGACTTGTCTGCCTCTGCCGACTCCGGTCTCCCACAGATCACTGTTTCCGCCGACGGATTCCATTGCTTCTCCCACAAATTGACAGCGACGACATCGTCTCTGCCTTTGAAGGTAAGTCGAACCTCTTCTGGAAGCTTCAACCTCGTTCCCATCCTGGGATCTGAGATTGCATATCTGAGCTTCAGTTTGAATTCGTCGTTTATGGTCAGAGAGCTCTCTGATTGGGAGGACCATCGCAATAAGAAGCTTTGCTTCTTTGTACGGCGTTGTTGACATCCTTGATTCTTTTACGTCAATGAAATCGGAACAGTTTTCTTCAATTTTATATTACTACATTTGGATGAAATCGAATCTGATTCAAATCCCTTCCCACCACCGCCTCCGTTTCGTCATCTCAATTGCCTTTAATAAGACTCCGACTATGTCTTCGATTTTTTTTATTTTAAGAATTGGTTTGTTTTGTTATCTTTTTTGTTTTTTTTTTAATGATGAATATTATTCCTCATATGAATTGGCTGTATAATGTGCGAGTAAGTGCTTGTCTAATCTGACAATTTTCGCATTTGGCATCATTGAATTTTGATATCCAATCGAGAGTGTTGTCTTGCATCATTTCAAAAAGAGAGCAAATGAAGCGGTTTTCAATGTTGGTTTTCAATGTCGGTGAGAGTAGCTTTCAGTGTTGGTGAGAGTAGCTTTATGTTGTTGGTTAGAAGATTTTTTTATGTTGATGACAGTATCTTTTGTTGTTGGTGGGAGTAACTTTTTTTTTTTTTTGGTTAACAAAAGAGGATAAGGTGGCTCCATCCCAAGTTGCCAGTTGCCACCTCCATTACTAAATGCCTTAAGCCAAGCCACCACCACGGCTAAATTGAGTAACTTTTGGTGCTGATGATTGTAGCTTTTTGCGGTGGTGATAGTAGTTTTTGACATTGGCGAGAGCAGCTTTTGTTGGTAATGAAGATAGTTTTTTGCGGTGATGATAGTAGCTTTTTGCGTTTGTGAGAATAATTTTTGTTGATGGTGAGAGTAGCTTTTGATATTGGAGTAGCTCTCTAGTGTTAGTGACAGTAGCTCGCTGGTGTTGGTGACAGTAACTTTTGCTGTTGGTTTGAGTAGCTTTTAATGTTGGTGAGAGAACCTTTTGATGTTGGTGAGAGTAGTTTTCTGATGTTCGTGAGAGTAGCGTTTGTTGCTGGTGAGAGTAACTTTTGGTGTTAGTAACAGTAACTTTTGTTGGTGGGGATAGTAGATTCTGGTTTTGGGGAGCATATGTTTTTTTAGTAAGGAATAGCTTTTGTTGTTGGTGATAGTAGTTTTTATTAGCTAGTCGGAGGTTGCCGGAAATCTCACCAGAGTAGATTTTGTTGTTAGTGACAGTAGCTTTGTTGATAATTGTAGCTTTTGTTGCTGGTGACAGTAGTTTTTGTGACCTCGCCTGAGGTTGCCTGAAATCTCACTAGAGTAGCTTTTTTTGCTAGCGACAGTAGTTTTTGGTGTTAGTGGCAGTAGATTTTATGGTCGCCAGAGTTCTCCAAAAGTTGGTCGGAGGTTGGCTGGAGACCTTGTCGGAGAGGAGAAAGATGATGATTGTTGACCTTTTACTCTAGTGGCATTGATGTAAATATGTTGGTTTTTATATCCAAAATTTAACACTCTTTTTAATCTAGTGGCCTTATGAGGGAAAAAAAAATAGTTGGTGACCTTATGACTAAAAAAACATTCAAATATGCACTTATATATAATTAACCCTAATTTCTTTTGGAGAGAAACTTGAATGCCAGGTATGGCAATTATTAATCTATACTCTCGAGTGTGTGTGTCATTTCATGATAAGTTCCTGGATAACAAGCCCAAAAATTTTCTTGTTGATGATAGGGATGATATTGATAATAATAACCATATTTGCTCTTGATACAGAGCGCTACCTATGGATAAAAACAGACCGATTTTATATCACCTTTTGATTCAAATTAGCAAAAGTAACGTCTCTCTTCTTAATATGGCCGGATTCTAATCATTCATGATCATATGTAGTTAATATGGATATACTCATTTTATATTTTATGCTGCTGCTATTTAATTCATACTGCTAGCACAGAAAAATGATGCAACAAACACTTGTTCATCAATGTTCTCAAAGCGTAAATCTCAAGAAAAATGTGCGGTTATCATGTGTTTAATTTGTTTGGAGTCGATGGCAAGACTATTCTCCATTTTTGTGTTTTTTTGGTCGAAAGGTAAAATCAACCAACAAAAATTGGGTAGATTGCTGTCAAAAAATATCTAAATATGAGGTTTGCTCACATGAGAGACAGTTTTTAAGCGACTGTGAGAGACAAGTAAATCTGACTGCTGAAAACAAATGCATAGTTTTAAGTTATTATAATTTCATTTTTTTAATTTAATATATGTGGTTGAGATGTGTTTGTCCCTCACAATCCCTTAAAACTATCATTTAGGTGAGCAAGACTTCTCTAAATACAATAGGCAAGTTTTCCTATTATATCCTTTTTGTTTAATTAAACCTGGCAAAATTCATACAGTTGTTACTCGTTTGGGTGTGCGGTTCTTAATTTCTGGTAGAGTGATCCTCTCTATATTCTAGGAAGGGTCTCAGTGTAATCACACTGTGAATACCATAATTGTGTACCTTGGCGAGCAGTATATTGAAAGCTGGGACGAGTCTAGAGTGGATTGGTCTGCTGATTTTTGCATTCCCAAAATGCAGATTCTGATAGTTTGATTTACAAATCTCAATGTCGTGAAAATAGTTTTATTGTTGGTAATTACCTTGAGGAGACTAAAAATCTACCGTCAGTTTTTGCTAGTTTTTCTATAAGTATTTCAGAGCAGTGTTATATTGTACAAGGATAATTTGTTGGTGTAGTACATCTTCCAAGTTGTTCTAGCTTAACTCTAGGATTTGTCGTAGCTCCCAAATTGAGAAGGGATACCATTTGAAAGGATTGTAATTCTTAACTGATTCAATGAACTTATTTTTCAAAAAAAAAATAAGTCCATCTACCCTCCTTCTATCACTACTATAATATATGAATAACACAACAACAAGTTACGGAAAACAATGATAATGACACTTCTCCTTGAAAAAAAATATATATAAAAAAGAGTTGATTACTGCTTACTCCCTATACTTATAGGATTTCGTCGTTTCAGTCCCTGACGTTCGAATTTCACCTAAAAACTCCTCAAACTCTCAATTTCCTCCCAATTGGTCCCTGCCGTCAAGCCCTGTCTAAATTGTCTGTTAAATTGCTGACGTGGCATCCATTTCACGCTGAAATGTCTATTTTACCCTCAATTATTATTATTTTTTTTTTCTCTTTTCTCTCTTGTGTTTTTTTTCCTTTCCTTTTTCCTTTTTACCTCTTCTTCTTCCACGCTCTCTCTCCTCCTCTGTTTGTCTCCGTCTTCTTCTTCCAAACACAGCAATCTTAGACATAGAGTGAAGTAGAGAGCACGGTGACAATGTGACGAAGAAGAAGAACAAGACACTTATCATGCAGGGCCTGCAAAGTTGGCTTCTGTCCAGTTAGGAGGGTCCATCACAATACAAGGATCAGACTTTTCAAATTTAGCAACCTAACAATAAATCACAACCCATCAATCTTCAATTTCTAGCCAAAAATAATGGGTACTTATAACTTATGCCAGAGACAGTTCATGGAACGCAAAAGAATGCAGAACCCAAAACCACAACACATCAAACACCCCACAACAGATGCTAGACTCGACTTTGATCTGATTTTTTTCAAACCACAAATCGCATCAGAAATTAAATCTCAACCATCGATCACATCAAAAATTTCTGAACTCGGAATTAAACCTCACGTTGGTGAGTCCAGTGTCGCCGCAGTAAAGGCAGTTGAAAGGAGCAGAAGAGTCTCTGCAGATGGTGTGTTGAAGCAGAACTCTTCTGGGGTCGCCATAAACTTACCCAACCATCGATCACAATCTGCACAACCATAGATCACAATCTGCAAAAGCCACCGTCTTTCCACCACCACCTCCTCGTCCTCAGCCGCGACTCGGACCGCTCCGACCACCTCCCCTGCAAAGACATATGGGAAATCGGGATCGGGCTGGACCGATTCGTGAAGGTAAGAGAAGAGGAGTGGTAAAGATTTGGATTTTGTTGGATTTGATCAGTTTGGTTTAGGTTGAGGTTGGTATTGCTAGGGATTTGGTTTGGTTTTGGGGAAGGAAAGAATCTGAGGATGGTTTGGTTAGTGATTTGGTTTGGATTTTCGCTGATTCAGAATTGTCGGTGATGAGGAAGAAGAAGACGGGGAGAAACAAAGGAGGAGAGAGAGCGTGGAAGGAGAAAATGTCAAAAGGAAAAAGGGAAAAAAAAAAACGAGAGAGAAAAGAGAAAAAAAAAAAAAGTAATTGAGGGTAAAATAGACATTTCAGCGTGAAATGGATGCCACGTCAGCAATTTAATATACAATTTAGACGGGGCTTTACGGCAGGGACCAATTGGGAGGAAATTGAGAGTTCGAGGAGTTTTTAGGTAAAATTCGAACGTCAGGGACTGAAACGACGAAACCCTACAAGTATATGGAGTAAACAGTAATTAACTCTATAAAATATATTTTAAAATAATATCGTACTAGAAACTGAATCATGAACTTTTAATTTCGTATCGAGTATAAATGATAAATATTTGATTGATGGCAATATTATATAAAAAAATAACATATTTGCCCCTCTATTGTGGAGCCTCTAGTGCCACATCAGCAATTAACATAGTTTTTTAACAGCAAGGTATGGAGTTGTTAAGGATAGCAAATTTGAGGTACTGAAACCAACAAAAATTTGAGAGTTGGTCGGGTATTAAATTTATAATTTGAGGAATTATAAAATTCTAGTGTTACCCGACGGTGAAACCAACCCAGATCGACTCACCTCATCCATCCGGTCCTCCTTATATGGAAAGGCTAGGTAAGAAAAGAGCTCTTGTGCTTAATGATGTGGACAATCTAGACCGGCCAAATTGAAACATTAATCGGAAAGAAACCTTCATTTGGTGGTGGAAGTAGAATCATTATCACAACCAAAGATAAACACTTACTAGGTAGAAGTTTGATATACAAGCCTCAGTCACTTACTCATGAGAAAGCTGTTGAACTCTTTAGGCAGTATGCTTTCAGAACAAACAAACCCTGAACCCACTCGAGAGTATGATGATCTGTCAAGGCATGTCATAAAATATATATGCTCGATCATGGTCTGCCCTTAGCACTTAAAAGTTTTGGGAGCTTTTCTTGATAACAAATTAAAGTGTGCATAAGTGGGAAGATGAGTCCCACACACAGGAATTTAACGTTTGATGGACTGGATGATTCACAGAAGAACATTTTCTAGGTGTTGCATGCATGTTTCCATATAGGAAGATGAGGCAGAGACCATGTAACAAAACTTGTAGAGAATTGTGGCTTATTTCCGCATGGTGGGCTAAGATTCTAGTTGATAGAGCTTTTCATAACCATCACATCATGTCCTGACTGCACACTCGAGATGCATGATTTACTACAAGAAATCGGCCAGCAAATAGCATTCAGTAAGGAGCTAGTGGGGTTATGAAGGTGTTGATCGTGTATTTACTCAAAAGAAAGGTCCTAGACATTTGCAGTAAAACCCACATACTTCTATTGTTGGTCATCCAGGCTTCAGAAGCAGTTGAAGGCTAGGCATAGTCCTAGACTTGTCCCAGACTTACTGAAGCGCATGACAAAACTGCGACTACTTGAGATTTATTATAATTGCTAAGCGATCAGTTTGGTTTGGGATCTTTTCAGTTTAGTTTGGAAAATGATGATGATGACCTTAAACAACACCTGAAAGTTTCGTTCTCATGAGCTGAGGGTTCTTCAGTTCTTGTCTGAAGTGTTTGTCATTATGTTTTCACCCGAAGAATCTTGTGTACCACATACTACCATTATTCAAGTTGAAGATATCTAAACAATAATAGTCTTAGTCATTTTATTTTCACTCGAAATGATTTATCGAAATGCTGGTGTTACAAAATGGTGTGATCCTTTTCACACCATAGAGGGCAAAGCCAAATTGCTGGTGGCATAATGTGCTTGCGATCATTGGAACCAATTGCAGTAATTCCTTCTATTCTTGTGTTTTCCAAGTTGAAGATACACATGTCATGGGGCCCTTGAAGTGTATGAAAAGTGATCTCTAAACAATCATCAATCATGAATATGAAATTTAAATGACACTCCGGAAAATCTTAAGTAGAATTAATGCATGGAATTTGTTGTCAATTATAAGTAATGATGCAAATTAATTAATTTTTTTTGTCAAAATTCATTGATCCTAGCAAGTCAATGGCAAAATGTATTTTTGAGTTATGCAAAGGGTGGATCAGTTGCTTAACATATTTAACATCTTCCTAAGCAATTAATTCCATTTTGTTACAAGATTTATCGAAATGATCGATTTTGTAACAGATAGATATTTTGTTGTTGTTGTCAGGTAAAGAAGCTCAGCCATTCCATTTGAGCTTTTGGCAAAAGATTGGTGGAGACCAGGTTGTGCATGTTTGGCTCATTTATTTTGCATTCAAGATTAGTCTTACATAGTGACTACAAGTTGAGATCATTATTCGTCTATTAAGCTTGCTAACAAATAGTAACTGTCTCGGAGTACTCACGGCGGTTTTATTTGTTTTTCCTCCTACAACATAAGCCTGTTTTCTTCTGTGTACTTTCTAACTATAGATCGTGACATTATGTTTGTACCACAATTATATGGTTAAAACACTAGTATTGTAAGATTGCTTCAGTAGAGTGAGAATTTTCCTAGTACATGATATATTTGCTTAATAGTGAGTAACATTGTATCGATACAACATATATTATAGGGCCAGGGATTTTGCATGTCATTACGTGTTTGTTTTTCTTTTTCCCCCAAGTAGCTTATCATCTTTACATTTTTTGAACCTTATAATCTTGTCAATTAAGCCTGCAGAAACATATGAACTTCAGTCAATTTCTAATCAACATTTAACAGAGAGAGAGAGAGAGAGTAGTATCTTTACTTGGAGCAATCCATGCTATTAGAAATGGGGAAACTAAGATGGAGTTGGCATGATGTAGGGAGCTCCTGAATTCGGGAGGCACTGAAAGGGATTCTGGTCCAATAAGACGAGCTCTCAATGCATTCACATATCATCCTCGGACCACTATCCTCTTGTTGTGCTAACGAATTCAAACTTGTCAGGGAATCACAGCAAGCCGCCGTCGGTTCAGGAGATAACTCCCCGAGAAAACCCAGGCAAGAGCTAAATTCCTCGAACACATTCGTGCAGTACTCCGTCGTCTGAGCCTTCCCTAATGATGAACAAAGCAGCAGCACAGGAACAAGCACAAGAAGACTTGTTACACAGGCAAAACAAAAAGGACGAGCAGCCATGATCGAATGATATGAAGCTGGCTACCAGCTATACATATGTATTATATACTCTCGTTACTTGTGTGGAGGTAAGAACCGAGAGTTACTGTCACGATATATGCACTCGAGAGAAATTTCAGCACTGAAAATTAGTCATTTCTAAATATTAAAGTATCATGCTTCGTGAATGACTGTTAAGTGAAATTAGTAGTAAATTCGTCGGAACCTCACAGCCTGCAGCCTGCTGCTTTTCGTGGGACTAATATATATATACCTGTGGGACTATATTGTAGGACTCTCTGTCTCTCTCTCTGTCTCTCTCTCTCTCTCTCTCTCTCTCTCTCTCAAATTTTCGTCTTTTAGATTATCAATCATCATAAACACAAATATAGCCGGATGACAAAACCCCAAGCCAAAATAGTTAAAAGAAAATATTTTACAAATGGTACCTCAATTAAAAAACCATTCATCATTTTGGTATATTAATTTTAAAAACTATCATATTGGTACTCTAACATTAAAATTCAAACTACTTTTAGCACATGTGGTCTATGACAGCGTCAAATCTTTATTTTTCTTGAGGTATTTTCGTCTTTTATTATGTTGTCATTTAATAGGTGTAAATTTTGAGACGTGGTTACTTGGCTAGCTAATTTTCTATTTCTTTGGTTTGGCTATTTTGCTTTCTAGGTTTTTGGTATGGCACGAATGAAAGAATGAGAGAATGAGAGAGGCATGGCACGAATGAGAGAGTGAGAGATTGATGGGAAGCATTTGGTAATTTGAAGAATCCATTCTAGATTTCTAGATGGACACCAAAATGGGTTCCATGGATTGCAAGTTGGCCAAGCCCAAAAGGTTGATCATTTCCATGTCAAACTCTTCTGGATGGATACTCGCTTGTACGAACTATTTTGGATTAGGAGGGGAAGAAGAGGAAAAGGGGTATAAAAAATAAAATAAAATAAAATAAAACTAAGAAATGAAAAGACAAAATTGCCCATGAAATATAAACGGAGGGTATGAAAATTGTGTTGGATTTAAATGTTGAGTTATCAATGAGATAGTTTTGGGGAGTGAAATCTACAGTCCCCATTTTACAATCTCCATCCCTTCTTTTCATTTTTGATTCAAATTCTTATAAAAAGACAAAACTAAGTTACTAAAAAAAGAAATATGGAGTGTGAATTGTAAAATGAGGAGTGTAATTCACATTTCGCATAATTTTTCAATGTGATGTACCAAAGTGATGAATGAAATTTATTTGGAGTACTGTTTGTAAAATTTTCTTTAGTTAAAAACACAATAAGTCACCGAGAGGCAACAGTAAATAGACATCAAATAACTTCATCTTTGAATAATTGTCTATGTTTTAACGCATGTTGAACACAATCAACACTTTGTTAAAATTCGGATTAAATCGTGACAAATCTAAGAGATTTTGATTATAATTTATTTTCTTTCATAAAAATAAATAAATAAAAGATTTGGTCGGGTGAAGAAATACTATTGGACCATCCCACCTGGAAATTAAATAGTAATAAAAAGAAGATCGAAAAACGGCGTCGTTGGGTGTTGAAAAGGCAAGAAAAATATAGCCGTTAGAGAACAACTCACTGGGAGCGGTCCGGTTGTAGGCCGTTGGCCCCATTTCAAAAATATTAGACCGTTAGAGAACCTCCTCCCCGAAACGTTATACTCCTCTCTCCACTTTCTCTCTCTCTTTAATCCCCCCCCAATTCTCTTCTCTCACTCTCTGCTTTTCTCTCTTTCTCTCTCTAATTCCAGTCCCCTCTCTCTCTCATTAAGACCGGAAGGATTTCTGAGACACCAAATGCCGCCGGCGACCGAGGAACCTAACACGACGGCGTCCTCGACGACGATGATGATCGACGAGATTTATGAGTTCTCGGCCCCGCGCTTCTTCGATTTCATCAAGGACGAGACCGACGATGACAAGATCAACGCCGAGCTCTGGTTCGACTCCGCCACAGCCTACGCCCCTTCCCGTATGATTCCCTATCCCTGTACCGCTTCTCTTCTCTCTGTCGCTTTTTCTCAGATCTGTTTATGTACTGGATTCCATTTTCTTTGCAATTTAGGGATTTAGGTTTTCTTCTTTTAGTTCGATTACCTCTATTGGAGTTGCTAGGGTTTCAATTGCTTTGTCTGCGATCTAGTTTTCTTGAAATTTACAACCGCGATTTGTATGTGGATGCTTGCTCTGTATCCGTGTCTTTGTTTGAGAGCAGAAAATTAGTTAGGTTGTGCTTATTAGGTTCTGGAAATTTAATTTTGTGGTTTCTTTTGACTGAATCGTGAACTCATTCAATCAAGCGTTTAGGAATTGTTGAAAGCAAGAGTTCATTGTTACAGTTTCAATCTTTCACGAAATTGGACTACTTGATATGAACAAGTGAGAGTAAGGTAGGTGGATGTGTAAGTATGCATAAGAATTTGGCGGTTTTCTGTTGATTTTGTTCAGAAGAGAAATTAATCCATCTAATACCAAGACAAGTTTAATAGGATAAGTTTTTTCCTGGGGATTTAAAGAAATTGTGGATAAGAGATAACAGAAATTTTAAAACAAATTAAAGGAAAGAGAGGATTACTGGCATCTTATGTTCAATGAGGAGTGATGATTGATAGTTTGGTTTGATTTTACTTATTTTAATATGCTTTCTTGTTTTCTTTGGTCCATAAGGACACTGACAAGGTTTTGATTATTTTTTGCCACATTGTGTTTGTGCAGCCTTCATGCCTAGAATCAAGACTGGTAGATCCTTTACAGTAGAGAGCATGTGCGACTTTACTGAAGCGGAAAATATGCAGAAGGTGGTGTGATCTTGTACATTTTTCTCTTTACTCACCTTGAAACTTGAAACTTCTGGCTAATAGTTTCAGATGATTCACCTTTTGCAGAACCTTGAATCATCCTCAGCTGATGATGATTCTACGGAAACCAAGACTGAGTCGAAGATCACTCCTGAATTGAAGGAAGAAACAATTCCCACGGAGGCTAAAGAAGAAAACAGTACAAGACAAGCCAATATGGTAAATTTGACTTTGCTCTTCTGAAAATCCCATTTTCCTGATTGCCTTTTGGCCCCTAATCTTAATGTATTCCTTTCAGATTTCTGCTGATAAAGTCGAGGAAAAATGTACTATAGATGATGGAAGGTTAGTTTCCTCTTACTAAAAGCTCTGTGTTGGGTCTTCTTTTAGTGGATAGAATGGTGAACTTTCAGCTCCACGGTTTCTCATTTTGTTTCTTCTCTGCAGTGTTTTGGCCACTGCGGTATCTTTGAATAAGGGAACTGATATGACAAATGAGAAGGAGAATAGTAATTCCGTAGCTTGTACTCCAAAACCACCCATGAATTATTCCAAGAAGGGAGATCTTCTGAGTGATTCCAAAAAGCACCAGGGAGCTAAAAAGATATCAAGTATGGTTAGAAACCCATCAGGGCTAAGGGGAAAAAGTCACTTGCACTCTTCACAAACTAAGAATGTCAAACCGTATACTATGAAAAGGTTGGTTTACTTCACTTTGTTCTGGCATGTTTTGAATTGGGTTACACGGCTCCTATGTCCTGATTGTACACTGAACTGAAATGCAGAGAAGAAAATGTGAAAAATACAACTGGCACACCCATGTTAGCTCAGGAGAATCAGGCAATTAAGCGGCAGAAGTTGGATGGTGGGAGATCTAGACAGGTTACTATTATTTCTATAATTTGTGTTGACTGTAACTTCTAGACTCTTTGTTGTTTTTTAGTGAACATTATTTCTAGACATTCCATTAACTGGTTTTACTTGTGTCCCCTGACTACAGATTCTTAATCCCAAACCCCAAACATTGCCCCACAAGTCAAAATTGGGTTATACCAGTGGCATGCATTCTTCATCAACTGCTGTTAAAACTCAAAAAGAGGACAGAAAGGTTTGTGCATTTCATCCCTCTTTTGCAATCCATGTTGTTATGCCATATCAGAATTGAGTAGTTGATACTCTCCCAATTACAGATGTATGTTCGGGAACCAGCAGCACCCTTTGTTTCAATGGCAGAAATGATGAACAGGTTCCAATCAAGTACCAGAGACTTGTCACTGCCACACAGTTCTCTTTCTCATGTAAAGGAACTTCACCTTGCTTATTTCTCTCTTCTTTACACTTTATTTATTTATTTAGTTTTTCAGGTTTCATTTACTTGCTATAGAGTTTGATGTTGTTTCTATTATCCAGATGAAGCCCAAACTCACCTTAACAAGGCCAAAGGAGCCTGAATTTGAAACATCCCAGCGTGTCCGCTCAGTAAGAGTAAAGAGTACTGCCGAGCTTGAAGAAGAGATGATGGCCAAAATTCCAAAGTTTAAGGCTCGACCTGTAAACAAAAAGGTACTTGCGTAATATTTTAGTATCAAGTTATGGCCTGAAACTTTCAGTAACCATCTATATCTGTTGATTCACTGGACTGTGTTTGTCGTTACAGATTCTTGAAGCGCCATCCTTACCTGCAAAGCCAAGAAGTACACCACAGCCACCTGAGTTTCAGGTAAAGCTACAGTGAATTGTATGATGACAGGAAGCAATTTGAAGATTGTTTAAAATGTTAATAGTTCTGTTCTGTCATATTGCTCTGATACAGGAATTCCATTTAGAGACTATGGCAAGGGCCAATCAAAACGCAGAAACATCCTCAGTAGCTTCAACTGATGTGCCACGACAGGTAATCATGTTTTCTTGATATTGTTACTAATTACTAAACCAGTTTAAGGTCGCATACTGATGGTATTCTCCTTATATTTTATGACAGAACAAACAATCGAAGCCCCATCATCTTACTGAACCGAAAACTCCAACGTTACATACATTATTGAGGGCCCGTCCACCCAGGGTGAAAACTTCACTGGAAATTGAGCAGGAAGAACTTGAAAAGATCCCAAAATTCAAAGCGAAGCCTCTTAATAAGAAGGTATCCTCCAACTTTCAGTTACTTTTAAAAATGATGCTTAAGGTAAGGAGAATCTCTGATTGTTTTGTTTTCCTGTAACAAATTGTGTAGATATTTGAAAGTAAAGGAGATCTTGGGATGTTCTGTAATGCCAAGAAACAAGTGACTAAACCTCAGGAATTTCACTTTGCAACAAATGAAAGAATACCACCACCACCACCACCATCAGCCATTCATGATCTATTTGATAAGGTAGTGAAAATAAATTTTCTTGATCATTCTGAATCTCTAAAGACGGAAAAGAATCCTCACTGGGTTTCATATCTAACTTTTTGTCTTTCCAGTTGTCTTTGAACTCAGAGCCCCACCAGAATCCAATTCCAAGAAACACAATGCCAAATCCTTTCCATCTCCATACAGAGGTATGAAAATCCCTTCTTTACTACAAAAGAAGTTTGGAATTCAGGACACAATTTATTCATAGCATCTTTTATAAATACCTTTGTGTCCTCAGTACAAAAGAAGTTTGGAATTCAGGACATTCATAGCCTCTTTGTTTACCTTTCTGTCCTCAGGAAAGAGGAGCTGAGAAAGAAAGGAAATTTTTTACTGAAGTTATGCAGAAGCAACTGGAAGAAGAAAGAGCTAGGGTTCCCAAAGCTAATCCATATCCTTATACCACTGATTACCCTGTGGTACATATCTTTATTTATTTCTGTCTCATTTTAAAGATTAGAAATTGCAATGGAGATGGTACTATGAATCTTTTGTTAAATGCAGATCCCACCAAAGCCAGAGCCCAAGGAATGCACAAAACCGGAACCTTTCCAACTAGAGAGCTTAGCGAGGCATGAGGAGGAAATGCAAAGGGAAATGGAAGAAAGACGGAGGATAGAGATGGAAGAAGCTCAGATGAGGGTTTTCAAGGCACAACCAATCTTGAAAGAGTGAGCAAACTGGTTTAGTTTATGTATTTATGTTTTCCTAGTTAAAAAGAGATGAACAACTCTCATGAATCTTCCATTATAATGCAGGGACCCAATTCCAGTTCCCGAGAGAGTTCGCAAGCCTCTAACAGAAGTTCAAGAATTCAATCTGAATGTTAATAATCGGGCAGTGCACAGAGCAGAATTTGATCACAAGGTAGGTGATCCACATTATGGGAATATCATTATCCATTACTTTTTTGTCAAAAGTATGGTTTTCTTTTTCCATTACTAAACAAGTTAAATTTTGCAGGTTAAGGAGAAAGAGATAATATATAAGAGATATAGAGAAGAGAGTGAAGCAGCAAGGATGGTATGCATGCTTTTTCAAAATTTTGTTTAGTTTGTTACTTGCTTACATATATACAAGCTGAAAATAGTTCAAACTGACCCCTAATGTTTGCAGTTAGAGGAAGAGAAAGCATTGAAACAACTGAGAAGGACGCTGGTACCCCATGCAAGGCCAGTGCCTAATTTTGAGCATCCATTCTGCCCCCAGAAGTAAGGAAAATGCAAGGATGATTATATACTACTACTGGAATTATATTTTCATTGCTGCAATATTAATCGATTGGTGCCATCATATGGTAATATAGGTGTCCAAGGGAAACAACAAAAGCAAAGTCACCAAATCTGCGAGTTCTACAGCGGCAAGAAAGGCGAAGGATGATGATCAAATCCGCCACTTCCAGCGCTGCTGCCCAGATGAGGTGAGATGAGATGATTGCTGGAGTTGACAAATTCTTTCAAGGCAGTTTAGTTTGTTCAAGAACCTTTGAACCCTGTACAAGGGCATACAAGTTCATAGTTGTACCCGTCTTCATCACTGCCAACTGAACAAAATTACTGTAAAGTTTCAGTTGTAATGAACCTGAATGTAATTCTTTGAACAGTTCTTTCACTTAGAAATTAGAATGGAATAACAGTTGTTGTGTATTGGAATTTTTAAGGATGTGCCAAAGAATACTTCCTCAATGTGTTATGCTTTTGACGTCACTCTTTTTTTTTTTTTTTTTGAGATGAACTTTTGACGTCACTCTGAAAGTGAATATGGAGGCTTTATGGCTCATGCATGAGCCCATGCCACCCATAGAAAACGGTACTGGCTTGTTCAGGAAACTAAATTTCTGGTCAGTGCCATGCTCCCATAAAAAAGATTTCTCCCGTAGTTAATACAAGTCTTTGTTTTTATTTATTCAATTTCATATAAGTTGATTAGTTAACATAAAAATAAAAATAAAAGAAAATGAGTGAATGGAAAAAATATTCTATAGAAAATGAGTATTACAAGGAAAAGCCTGTTTGTTATGCAGCTGTAAGAAAAACAAGAAAAATGTCTCTTATACAAGGAAACAGCCTGTTATGTGCTACAACAAATACTAGAAACAGATGTTTTACTCTCTTATACAACAAGAAAAATGCCTCTCAAATGGGATCAATGCATCCCGTGAGAGATATCTTTGACTACATTTACAACAACTCTATCAACAGTTAACCCAACAATCTTCTCATCCAAATCAATTTCCTAACTAGATCTCCTTCCGCCTGTATGCTAGAATCTGAAAACAGCAGAAGATACCAACTCAGTATATTTTTACTACTGTTGCCAGCAATCACGATTTTCCAATTTTGCAACACAACATGGCAAACTATTTGGAAGAGAAACTCACTCAAAAGGATGCAGAAACAGTGACATATAGGATGCATTTACTGTTCACTCTAAAGGAAGGTGAACAAGCATTTAAATAATTTACAGCAGAAACAGTGACATATAGGATGCAGAAACCCAAAAGGAAGGTGAACAAGCTTGCATTCTTCTTGTGGAAACTAACTCATTATGGCACAAGGATCTGTGCACACATATGGATGCAGAAACTAATACTGCCATATGGACACGGCTACCATAAACATTCTATCTTTTAGACAAAGTTTTTGCCAGTCTCAGCATAAATTCTGTTCTCACACTTTAAGCTCAAAACACTCAAATCCACAGCATAATGTTATGCCACAACATTCCCTCTATCAAATCAGAGACAAAACTCCAACCATAAAAATTTTTATTTGGTCGATTGAATTTTCTATAAAGCTCTAACTGAAAGTCTTTAGCATACAAAAAAGTAAAGATAAACAAACATATAGACCCATGCACTAGACCTTTTCTATGGATACTCACCAAGCGGTCCCTACTGGAAGTGCAATTGGCTTTAATCCCTGCCAAAGTTTCTTCTGCTTGCAGAATTTGCAAATCATATCTGCATGGATCAACCAAAAGGGGAACTGAATCCAGATCATTCATTAACACTGATGGGTGATCAGTCAATTTTTCGTCATTGGAATTGTGGTGTCCATTAACTGAGAACAACTCAACTTCTTCGGCTTGCAAAGGTGTTTGACGAGCAACATACTGTAAAAAATATACATGATAAAATTAAACAAACAAAGAAGTTTAATACCAAGAGAAAAACATCATCCAGAAAGAAACTAAACTCCCAGGAAATCTAAGCTAGCTCTCTATCAATATTATGCACACGACTAATTTTGTAAAGGATGAGGTACAGGGGATGAGTAGTGAGTTTCACAGTCAAAGAGTCATGCTCAGATCCATATGGCACAGATCTGTGCACACATAGTGAGTCCAAAAGTCACATGACGAAATTTTAACTTTATCCATAGTCAAAGCAAGTTTCAAAACAAATTTTACTCTTACATTAGTAACATCAGGAAAAAAAATCTTACTTCACAAAGGTGCTTGACTGACAAACTCGGCCTACAGCAAAGGTGAGGCTGCTGCAAGTTTGGTGTGCATCTTTTATCCAAAGAAATAAGCATGAGATGAACATCTAACTGCAGAGAGAGAAAGACTTCATCAAAGAGGAGATGCAACCACAAAAAAAAAAAAAAAAACATAGTAATTCTAATCAAAGTGGTGCTCAGTAAAAGCCAAAGTAGTTAGAATATCTTTTTCCATCTGCTGAACAGCATGTCCCTATACCTCATCATTGTTTTCCTTGAGGTTCCGAAGGTAATCGACCAACTTTGATAAGCGAGTGCTTCGAGAACTCTTATTGCTGCAACCGCTTGCAATGCCATGCCGAGTGTGACTCCGAGCACCACCCCGGCCCCAAGCAAGCATTTCAGAGCTCCACACAAGACCCGGTGAAATTCCCCTGTTCTCTCGGCTCACTTCTACATCATTTTCAGTGCATCCTCCATTTGAATTGGTCACAGATGATGAAGGCTGAGATGATCGAAATCCTGTCCGTCTTCTTAGCCGTCTTGGCCTCACTTCAGTATGTCTCTCTTCAGCTGAAGGCGATTTTGTGCCCAAGTTACTAGTGTCAGTTTCATCCTCATTGTCTTCAAACCCTTGGAGTTCAGTGGCTTGAGAGTTTCTTCTCCTTCGGAGACCACTCCGATTATTGCGCAGGGATCTCATATTATATGCATCTTGGGTATCTTTGCCAAGTGAGCGTCTCTTGATTAAAGCTTCTGATTGTCGTTGGAATATTTGGGCAATTGATGCTTGTATCTGTATTTGAAGCAACAAAACAGAACACCAGGAATAAACCTGTCAGTATGCAATACCTATTCGGGGAAAAACATATAGATATATAATAGGATCTGTTGCACTTGCTCCATTGCTTTCTTCCTTGGGTTGGGGGTCATGTCAGGTCCCATATTCAGATCTTTTGTATATATTGGAATTCTGAGGTAAGAAGACAGCACCATCCAAATCTTAACTAATAGATCCTCAATTATGAACCTAACCTGCTCATTTCGAGTCCTCTCCTCTTCATGGAAAGCCAATTCCTGAAACCATACAATGAATAAATAGCTGATCTGCAAAAACATAACTTTTTTTTTCTGGCCAGATTACTTTCTAAGAAAAGTGACGTTTTGAGGAATTTATTGTTCCGTTTACCATTATCTCTTTCAGCACTCTTGCCATCTCTTTCATGATTTAAGCTCTCTCTTTCTATCACTTTTCCTTTTAACATTGTTTCCATCTTCTTGATTGAAAGTAATTTTCGCGTTGAATTCAAATTATTTATACTTTAAGTTAATAAAAGCATATATCTATGAATCATCTAATAAAAAAATCCCATCTGTTATGCTTCATTTAAATATGTATAGTTTAAGAAACTCTGACGGTCTTCTTACTCAGTCTTTCTATAGAAAATCTATTTTATTAATAATTAATTCTATGAAACTAATTTGAAGTATTTATCCTTTGATAATCAGGGCTTTAGTATACTTATAAACCTGGAACTTATGTCAAAATGTTACACAAGCTTTCTTTTCTTATAAAAAATAAAAATAAAAAAGTATACAAAAGCTAATCAACTTATACCTCCTTCTCATATTTCTCAATATCTGGATATAATGTTGCAATTATGGCATCATAATTTGGATCATCTCTCAAAGACCGTCGACTGGCACAGTGTGTGCGGCAAGCAGGGCACTCATTGTTCCTGAAATTATGTAGGAAGCTAGACAAATAAAAATCCTGATTGGTTCTCAAAATATGTATAGTAAATCATATCTTATTTTTTCTCCGGTGTGGAGAAAGATGGACAGTGTTTAGTACTAAACAATCCGATAAACAAAATTAACCATCAAGATGAGCAGAAATGAAATAATGCAACAGTCCACATTTTTTTATACCTCATTGAAAACTACATGATGTGGCAGTGGATGTGGCATATAAACATTGGTGTAAACTGAACAATGCTGAAGAGACCACAGATGTTAGTCCAATGTTTAAAGCCACATCAACAGCCACATGAAAATGTGGTCTAGTTAGCACCTCAGTTGTCCGATCAAAAACTCAAGAAAAGCACTATTACAAAAAATCAGAAAAAGTTAGTGTAACAGTTTTCAATACCCCATTCGCATTGACTTGTCGATGCATTCCCTGCAAAACCTGTGTAGGCATTCCATTACAGTCCGTGTCTTCTTAATAATCCCTGTCCATGCAAAAGAAATTGATCAATGTCTGGCTTATCAGAATTCATAACTCATTATGAATCAAGATAAAAGGTAAATGAATATGCAACGACGAATAAAAGGAGAAGCAGAATCAGCTTTGGTTTTCAAATATATCACCAGACCATAATAACAGTACTACTACTAGTACCACTAGCAATATCACATCAAATGGCTCGTGGAGTCGTGGTGTTTGATGAGAACCTCTACAGAAAACATGTAGTTTCTAAAGCTGACAAATTTAGAGTCTTGGAAGGTCAATACAATTCAATTTGTATTTAAAACTAAACAGTGTCAATTTTAGAAAAGGATCCAATCAATACAATACCGCTCATCTTCTTAAACTTTCAATATACTAAAAGATCACCTAATTTTTATGTTCTGAGTTCAATAAATATTTATATGTCCTAAAGAAGAAGATGGCACTATATAACTTGTGATTTAATAAAAGGTAAACCTAAAACCCACATTTCTGCTGGCAATAGAAACCAGGAAGGTAATATCTGTGCAAGCTCTATGCACTGAAGGTGAGGATACTTCAGATTTTGGCAGAATTATTGATGATTTTTCTTCTTTATTATCTTCTCTAGCAGGATCATTCTTTTCTCATGTTTATAGGGAATCGAATAACTAGCACAGAAGGTGGCTAAGTATGCTTTGTTGTCTGGTGCACAAGCTTCATGGAGCGAGCATGTCCCTCCAGAACTTGATGGACTATTTTCTACTTCTTGTACAAGTTAATTCATCAATAAAATTTGTCGTCCTTTGCTTCAAAAAAAAAAAAAGGAAGGCTATATCTGAACATATGAACCAAGCTGAGGTGATCTTTGGCTCTGTTTATATTCTCGCTGGCCAGGAAGTACTTCAGGAGATCTCTGCTAGATACTCTCAATGGACCCACGGAACATGCTACCATTTGGCAAGGAAATAGAGTTCTTTTCTTTTTATATTTTATAAGTATAGTTCTAAGGAGCTTCTAATTTTGTTTCAGCAACCACACTTCAAAGTTACCAAAAACAAAGAGACCACTTAAAAACAAAAAGAAACTTTACTTTATCAACTACACAAAACATGAAGAACTTAACCTTAAGTTGAGTATTGCAAACTTGCAGTTTATTACTGCTTGAACTTCCACACATTTCTATTTCTGACTTTAGGTCCTTCAAACCTAAAGTATCTAGTCTTTTGATCAAACAATAAAGTTTTGTTTTTTGTTTTTTGTTTTGTTTTTTTTTTTCAACTGAGGGGAAGGGAGGGATGAGAGTCGAGGGGACTAGGTCCTCCACCATGCAAGCAATAACCACCCTAGAACTCAAATTGAATTTGACTTCTCCCGATTGACTTTGCTTCATGCTTAAACATTATCCTTCGAAAGTGGGTTTGTATATCTAATATGGGCAGTATTTAAAGTTCAATAAATACATTTTTATGAGAAACAAACTTCTATCAACACAAGGGCAGAAATCTTAAACAGGTGACAATGCATCCACAGAAATCTCTAGCAAACTTAAAAATTAAAATTAAAAAAAAAATCATACAATAAAACTACAGAAAACAGAAATAGTATCAAAGTTCTACTTCATCAAAGTTTTCAAATTCAACAAATAGATTTTAGTCTAATGAAAAACGTGAAATGCTTCCAAACCGTGAGTGATGTTTTAGACAACAGTGCCAAAGAACTTGCCCTTGATTTCAATTTCATTTTGAAAATAGTAGTTAACAAGTAAAAATGAAAAGTATAATTTCTTCAGAAATAAGCACATGACTTGAAAAATTACTCTTGAAGGTTAAACTATAACAATAACATAAATAAAGTTAAATGACATGTTTTATGACAATTACACATGACAACTAGCTCTTACTCCCTTCTGCACTCAATGTTCATCACAGTCTGAAGATTAACAAGTCCTCACTTCCCTAATGTACTGCAAAGACGAATGTACTTGAAACCAGTATTTGCTGATATGGAGTATCCATCACACCCAAGCACTCTTAGATTTTGGGTAATCTAATAATTAATAAAGACTTTTTCCCAGAACTACTACAATCCCTTGTAGAGAAAGGTGGGTTAACTAACGAAAGAAAGATGGAACCAGATGCATTCTTAAAGGAAAGCGCTTTGCCTTACATATGATGCAAATAAGATTGAGGGGCCCCACAGCAAGCACTCATTGTGTGGGCTATCATCCTCGGTGACCGGGAAAACCACTAGAAGAAATTAAAAACAGTAGTGACTTTATCTGATCTAAAGAGGGTCATAGTTGACTTGCAGTCAATTAGGCTATATTATCTTTGCTTGCAGCATCCCATCCAAAATAACGAGAGATATGTAAAAAGCAGGTCAGATCACAACCTATCACAGATCCACAACTGACTATTCTTCAAAACTTCACAATCCCTCATAGAGTAGCTAGATAGACAGTTTTACTCTACCCTATGGATTTTTGTATTTCTGTTTGTCAATAGAGAATTGTCAAATCACCAAACATTCTATCCACTTTTGTTACAAATCTTAACATCTTTATATTATGACAGTTGGAGTAGTTAATATCCAGCATGTTGACTATCAACATTGAAGATGGTATATGGAAGGTAGTGTCCAAAAAGCATTGAAATCAGCACAAGTATCCACCTATAACCCTGTCTTACGTAAATCATTTGGAATTCTTTCAAAGTTTCAAGCTGTGTGTGCAGCTAAATACACCCTTGAGTGTCTCTTTTGTTATTTACGCCCATAATCAGGAATCAAGAATTACAAGGAAAACTAGAAATGATTTCTTCTCAAAGTAAACCATTACTGATTATAGCAGGTATATAAACCCAGTAAAAGGAGCGCAGTTCAAGGAGGCACATATCCTGCCCCATTCTGCTAACAGCATATTGTTTGCTAACCATAGAAAACAGCTTTTCTCAGTACTTGAACTGATGTCCCACCTTCCCTTTGTTCATGTATAGAACATATCAATATTATCTTTTTCTCAAATTCTAAGTTTGTTTTGGTTTTAGGATACAATACACTTGTATTTGTCTTGCAAACGTTGTGATCAGATCCAGATTATTCCTGCTCTGGAAAAGATTTGGCTTACAATATCCAGTTCAAGTAACACCCATATGTACAGCAGTAACCAAAATCATATGAATTATGAGTAAATATGTATATGAATTATTAGGTAAACAGTAAATATGCAGAATTACTGAATTAGACTTCTTATTTTCTACTCTATCAGTTATGATTTCTGAAAAGCAAAAGAAAAATAAAGACCTGTCCATCTTATGAGTTGCGACCAGACGACACATATATGATAAATCTCTATTTTTAAAGCATGGTATGTTTCCATTCAAAAGGTTCAGAAGCAGAACTTACCGAGACATATTGGGCAGTGTACATCTTTACGAATATCTGCCAGTTGTACAAGTACAAATCTGAAAGGGAAACACGAAGTTGGCAGGATCAATTATTACTTTGCACTATCTTCATCCATAAAAAGTTTAATTTAGATAAACTAGTTGGAGGACCTAATATTGTCCAATACCACCAACTCATACACAACCACGCCATCAATAACAGTGTACAAGAAAACTAATAAAACCGGAACTGTGCAGGAGAATAGAAAAATCAGAAACCAGTCAAAATTCTAATGCAATGATTCAAAAAAGCACTAGAAGCATAAGATCAGAAGTTGAAATCCGATCAGCATTCAAGGCATCGAGCTCTGAGAAGCTGCTCGCAAATGGTGGCGAAATCCGAAATTGTACAACTATGCTCAGTAGCCTCCGAAAACAATGAAGTAGCAAAAGAGGCTTAAGCAACAACTATTTGCAAAATGTAGGCGCGGTGCGAAACTAGAGAGAGAGAGAGAGAGAGAGTACTCGGGGTTTTGTTGAGAGGTAGAGGATGGGCTTCCGTCATAATCTGCAAAATGAAAGCTAAGTAAGTTGTCAAATCAATCAATCTAAGTAAGGGAAGGAGGACGAGGATGAAGAAATGAGAGAGATGATACGTAACCGTCAACTTCATCTCGATCGTATTCCTCATCTTCTTCTTCTTCTTCTTCGACGTCGTCGTTTTCTTCTTCATCTTCCTCCTCCTCCTCTTGTTGTTGTTGTTTTTCTACTACTACGTCTCCTTGCTGCTCTTGTTGTTGTTGTTGTAGGAGTTCATCTTGGGGTCGAGATTGCTTGGGGCGGTGGCGGTGGTGAGGTGTGGGGTCGTCGTCGTCATCGTCGGTGAGGTTGTCCGGCAAGGAACGCTTCTGGGCAGGCATTGAGAGATCGATGGATGTATCACACTCTCCCTCTGTAACACGATACAAGATTGGACGAGAGAGGAAGAAGAAGAAGAAGCGGCTTTCGCTGGCTCTATTATAGTAGTCGTCTACTCGCTTTTTTCTTTTTTTCTTTTCTTTTCTTTTTTAAATGATAATGAAAATTAATATTTTGGTATTAAATAAATGGTTTTGGGACGATACTCACATTCCGAGGAAAGAGAGAGAATGGAGAAAAGGCAGGCACATGTTCCCTTCTTGGACGGCCCTCTCTCTCTGCTGACTCTTTCCATCTCCCTATCATCTTTTTCTTTTTCCTTTCTTTTTTTTTTCTTTTTTTTTACTGTTTGGGAAAAATTACTTAAGGTTAGTTTTAAAATAAATAAAAAATTAACATTAAGGAAAAATAGTACTTTTGTCTTGACCCCCTCACAGATCAATTATCATCTTAATTGAGATAATTAGTCACTGATTAGTAACTAAAAATTAAAAATTAGAAAAGAATCAAGTATAAATAGTACTAGTATATATAAAAGTAAGCATTAAGCGCAGAGACTCTTCGCGAACGTGAGGAAGCGCGCCCCAAGCGCGAAGAAGGGAAGGTAAACTCGGAGTCTACTCGTTCTCTCCCGGCCGAACACCATCGACGATCTCGCCATTGCGTTCCGGCCCGGGAGGGGATGTCGTTGATGGTTAGTGGCGGGTCCTCAAGGCAGAGACGTGGTCCAAGGGAGGAGGGTGGGTTCTCGATCTCGGGTTGGGCAGATCGATCTCGATATGTCCCTCTCGGATCGGGAGCGACAGCGGTTCTGGGGTTGTGGCAGATTCTTTCTTCCCAGCAGTGGGTTATGGTGTCATCGACCAGGCGATTGGGGTTATGGCGGATGCGGTCAAATCGCGGCAGATGGGATCCCTGTTGGGATCTGTTTCTGTTATGGTTTTGGATCTGGATGAGGTCGTCAACTGGGTGTAGACTTTGCTTGCTTTTTGGCAAGGTAGAGAGGCGATATCAAGATGCAGTGAGGCCACAAGGTGGTGGTGATGGTGCTCGCCGGCGGCGGGAACGGTTTGCGGCATTGTTGGATTACTGTTGGGGGAAGTGGGGGTTGGGTTGGGCCTCTGTTTTTGGGTCTTGTTGGTGCTGCATGGTTTTAATTTGTTTTGGTTTTAGTTGTTTTTTCATTAGGGTTTTTGGTTCGGCTGAAATAGCCTCACAATTTAACCCTGCAAAATGTTGTTGTCAGTATAGGATAAGCAGGGATCGTTCAGTCCGGGGATTGTAGGGTACACCTACACAAAAAGGTCAATTAACAAATAAAATAATAAAATGGGGGGTTTTGAATTTTGGTTCCTAATCTACTTAAAATAAAAACAAAACAAATAAAACTATATACAATGATCGACTTCCCTAACCTAGACCAATACCACTCCGAAATTACTAAGTGTAAAAACAGAAAATTCATTTCAACATGCTACAAAAATGTGCCCACCTAAATGCCTAGATAAGAGCCAAAATGAAAAGCCTCAGCGGATCAATCCATTTATCTGATTCGTTCTAATGTAGGCTTGGATCGGAAAAGTCCTTACCAAGCCTAATACTACTAATTTTCGAAAACACTCAGCGTAATTCTCTTAACTAGTAGTATTATCTAACCGTCGAATCAACTCACACGTGCAAATTAACCATTACACATAGAATTTAAAACGTAATTTCCAGAATCGTTTAACCATTGAACATAGTTTTTACCACCCATTAGAACTAATTGCTACTTGTTTAACTCAGCGTCTTAACAAATAACAATTACTCTTGGTAAATTAAGAAAACACACAAGAACTCTCACCGTTATTCTAGCATGCAAACTTATTAACCTAACTCTGAAAATTACCTAAACACGTAAAAGGGCACAAGATTGTAACATGCATCATAAAAGAATTCTCGAAATTAACTCAATAATAAACTGAAAATCTCAAAAATATTAATAAAAATATTCTGAAAATTTCGTGTCTCCAATTACACAACTCGCAAATTGAAACACACAAAACCGAAACAAAAATTATAAGTAGAGTCATAGTTACACTTTGAAGCTTTCCTCAGCGGCTTAGCAACAAGGTGATGAACTTGTCTCTGCTATGGTGGTGGAGCGTCCTTGACTCAGCGCCGAAGAGCTTCGTAGATTGATGGATGGATGGTGGTTACGGTCTTGTAGGAGATGGAGGTTTGAGGAGTGAATTGGGCAGAGTCTCGAAAAAGTTTTTGGCCAGGAAGTGATCTTGGCTGGGAAGTGATGCAAATTATGTTCTGGATGTTGCCTATTTATAGGGGAGTATTGGTTGGCTTTTCCAGCTGAAACGTCTCCTTTATGGCCTTAAATCCTCTCATAATGGGGTAATTCTTTTAATTTCCAAGCTGAAACGTCTTTCTCTTATTTATTTTCCAGCTGAAACATCTTTCTCTTTTATTCCTCAACTGAAACGTCTTTTCTGCTTTATTTCTCTTCTTCATTGCTTGGTCAACCTGATTTAATAAAGGGCAGAAAATTAAATTCTTTTAGAGAAAATAAAAAGAATTAAAACAATTTAATTTCAGAAAAATACTCCCATAAATTCTATCTTAAGGCCCACAGATTTGCATGACGGTGAGGAATCCTGATCCAGCTAGGATTCTTCATGAATTTTGCGTTTTCTGCCTATTTCACTCTAAACACTCTACAAGACTCTTAAAATGACTCGATGACTCAAAACACAAAACTTAAGGGAGAAACAAGGCTAAAATGGGGCACATATTCAATAATATCGTCACACTTTTTTGTCCTATCAGTTTTCTGTTTGGTTTGTTTAGGTTTAATAAGTCCCTACTCTTCTGAGCTATGGTGGGTCTCTTACTCTGTTGAGATAGGATTTGGTCTAGGTGTTATGCCATGTAAATGGTGTCATTCCCGAGGATGAGGACGATTTTGTTCAACTCTGGTTTACTTTTGCTGTCGATTTGCTGGTAAGCGATCCTTTACACGTGGTCTAGTACCTTCGGACACAGTGTTGAAGAGGACGTTGCCTTCTATGCGGTTGATTACGAGATTTTACTGGAATTTTCGGGTTCATATGTTCAAAGTAGCATTGGGAATGGGCGTCTAGTGGTTAGAGTTTAGGGCCTTTGGCCTGATAGTCTCTGTAACCGCGATTTCTTGGGGTTTTGGTTCATGTCCCCCCCATTGTAAGCTTTGTTGATTAATGGTTATTTTCTGTTATCAAAAAAAAAAATAGTACTAGTATATGCAAAATGAGAAGTAATTAGGGTAATTACTAATTAACTAACCTAAGAGAGGGAAAGATGGAAATGCCCTAAACAAAAATGAAAAGTCGACAGTGTTATTAATGGATAGTACTAAATGTATATCAGAGATTAATTTTAAGATACCAATATGATAATTTTATAATGTTAGAAATCAAAATGTCGAATCACCTAAATTTTGGGAACTTTTTGTAATAATATATATATATATATATATATCTTTCATAATTGTATATATTTGCCGAAAGAATTTTACCTTATTGTTTAACTTTGATGTTCCTCCTGTCAATTGGTTTAAACTTACGACACATTTCGAAGTAATTGAGTTACTCATGAATCAGAGTTGATTTTGAAGGAATTGATTCCTAAAGTCAACCCTCTCCCTCCTTGGGTTTTGAACTCCAGAGTGTTAAGGAATGAGTTCCTGATTTTAAGGTGAGACTTAACTTCATTTCAATTCCCTTTCGTGTTAGTAAACGTCGGAATTGATTCCCTTCTTTCAAGGGGAGTGTATTAAATGAGGACTAAATATTAATTACTACTTTGAACTCTACGGTAAAATTTCTTCAGTCCTTGATGCTCTTCTAATTTCATCAAAAACATCCTTGAAATTTCACTTTTGATTCAATAGGTCCAATCTGAATCTGTTCACTTGCTTACTTGTCACCATCTAATTGAATGAGTAGATTTCACTATTTGAAAAAGTTTCCCAACCATTGCTCAAACTCATGACCTCATGATTATGAGTTGAAAACCACCATGCTAACCTCATATTATTGTATCATGTCAATTTTTTTTTTAAGGAGAAAAGGAAATTATAATGAAAAGCCCACTGGCAACCAAAGTTGAGAAAATCTAGGTCCAGAGCAGGGATCGCAGCAACTAGCATACGCTTGAGCCAAACAATAAGAGAGGAGAGGCAGTGGCTGATAGAGGTGATAGCTCTGCTAAGAAATTAACTTCTTAGAGTGAGAAAAGGAAATTTCTTCGAATGGGGAAGCTAGTACAGATAAGGGACCTGAGTTTCCAAGGGATTTCACATGCATTATTGATACAGTTAACAATGAGCTTGGAGTCACCTTCAATTAGAATGTTCTTGTAGTTGAACCGAAAAGCTAATTGGAGACAGTCTTTTAGAGTCGAACACTCAGCAAGGGGAACATTAGAAATCCCAAGGTTACAAGCTCCAGCAACAACAGGTTGACCATTAGAGTCTCGGATGACGAAGCCCACAACTGCTTTATTCTTAGAAGAAACTGACCATCAAAGTTGAGCTTCATATAATGGATAGAGGGAGGGGACTGCTTGATCACATCAAGAAGGGCAGAGTGGTGATACGTTAAAGACAAGCACACAATATAGTTGTCAGTATAGAATAAGTAGGGATCATTCAAGCTGGGGATTGATGGTACACCTGTAATTGCATAAAAAAATAAAGAATTAATAAAATGTATAAAGTATTATTTACAAAAATAAAATAAAGAATAAAAATATATACAAGTTAATGTAAAAAGAAGAAGAAGGGGGTTTTAGGTTTGAAATTACAAATAAAAATGTAAAATACATATACAAGATAGGGTGGACATCAGGTACAAAGATTAAAACCAAATTCATATGATCAAATTCAATCACAATTCCTATAGTTGATTTTCTATGTCATGAGAAAGAAGTTAACCATGTGAAATGTTAATAAGCAAAAGATTTCCCATATTTTACTTTCCTTGAATAATTGATCTAAGTGAAAGCACCTAAATCAATCCTATTGAACAAGCAATCATAGTCTAGAAAGCTAGCTAGTCAAGAGCACATTCAACTCATGAAGAACAAAGAAAGGATGTCAACCAAAGTGCACAACCTAGTATGAAAAAGTTCATCTATTTGCAATCTTCCTTAATTGATTTCGACTTTTGTCCGAAGCCTTTACTACTTATGAAATAGGTTTACAAAACTATTAGGTGAATTGTTTACCTAAATCTAGCTCCAATTACATGCATATATCCTAAGTTGGCCACCAAAAAACACATACATATAAAAGTTTTCTATATAATCCAAAATCAATTAAGCAATCTCACGTAAGTAACATAAAAATCAACATATAAAAATCACAACTTTATTTCAAAACATATAAACAGGCTTTAAACTTTGCCATTAACGTCATGTTAACTAGAATTCATAACTCTACCAATTAAACAAAGGAAAACAAAAGAAAGTATGAAATACACCGTGAAAGATGAATGACAAAGCCTTGAGACGAAGAACTTGAAGATCCTTGAAAGCAAGCAATCTTCTAGGGACGACACAAGGGTGGATGGCGGCTAGGATCTTGATGTATTGCATGACTTCTTCTCCTCCTTGCTTGAAGATGCAGAGCTTCTGAAGACTAGAGATTGGAGAGAATTTTTTTTATGTTGAAAAGAATATGAAAGAATTGGTGTGTGAAGTTGTGTTGAGAATGGCTGCTATTTATAGAGAAATCTTCATCTCTTGTGATGCAATCATGGCCAATCATCTAGAGGTGATTTCTTCTCCAAATTTTTTTTTTTTTTTCTAATCTATTTCCCCTTGAATAGTGACCAAATACATCCCTTATTCCTCTCTAGTATTTTCTGATTTTATTCCTTCCTCTTAACTTCCCTAGAATTTTGTACTAATTTCTTCTTCCAAGAGTTGTGCACACAACGAACTCCTATAATCAAGAAAAATCAGAAATTAATTACAGTTATAATCAATAGGAAATAAGATAGTTAGGATAAATATTGAATATAAACACTCCCCTTTTATCTCCATGAAATAAGAAAAATTTATGTGAATGAAAACTCCTGTTCTTCCATGAGTTGTGCACACAATGAACTCCTATAATCAAGAAAAATCAGAAATTAATTAGAGTTATAATCAATAGGAAATAAGATAATTAGGATAAATATTGAATATAACTCCCCTTTTAGCTCCATGAAATAAGAAGAATTTATGTAAATGAAAACTCCTTGAATTCCTCCTTATTTATGTAAGTTTTCTTGTCCTTCAAGTTTCCTTGATTTCATCACTCAAGAGTTCTCAATGGGATGGACTCCTAAATTCCTTCTTTAAAACAAGAAAATCAGAAATAGGAAAGTTCAAAGGAAGAAAGTTCCCTAAAACAAAATAGGAAATATTTCTTAAAATGAAAGAGGAAAGTTTCTAAAACGACTTATCCTTCATTTACGCTCATTTATGCACTTTTTTACCTCTTTTCTCCGATATACCTAGAAAATAGAAACTAAATTAAAAATGATTAAGTAAAGGAAATAACTAAGCAAAATATGGGGAGTTAAATATTAAAACGTCGCATTAGAATGCTCCTATCAAGTGGTGCTATAACAGGAAAAAAATTATGCTCTCTATAGCTAGCACCAATTGTGATACCCCGGAAATTCGTAATAATTTTCCAAGGATTTTCCGGAATTAATTTTATGGTTGTTAGATGGTTTCGTGGGTCGTGGACGGAGCGGAAGTGTTTCGGACGAGTTTTGATTCGAAAAGTGTGGATTTAGGGGGGTTCAAGGTTGACTTTTGATACGTTGAGATTCTCTAAAAACTTCCTTCACTAAAGTCGTAGAATACGTCGATACGAGTTCATGGACATGTGGAACGCGAAAATCAGAGTTCGTATGTAAAAGTTATGAGCATTTGAAGTTTTGGGAAAGTTTTATAAATAAAAACTTCCATTTTCGGAAACTTACTATTTTCATTTTTTCACTTTTTCTTTTCCGGAAATTAGAAGCTCTATTCTCTCTCTTCTTTGCGTGTGACTCGACCTGGACCCAACAACTCGACCCGACCAACATTTCTGATTCCGACAACCTCTACCAGTGAAACTCTCCAAATAGGCTCGTCTCCACCGTGCCCTCCTCTCTGTGGTGTCCTCTAGCATCGATTCACAGCTGCGACGGTGCAGCAAGACGGCGAACTTTGGTGCAATTGGACCCAATCGGTTCTCCGATCTCCGACGACTGCGGGGCTTCAAGTTTCCTTGGGTGAGTTCAGATGAGCCTCCTTCATCGATCTGTGGTGGTTGTTTGGATCGATTCACGTGAAACTTGGTTCAACTCGGATTGAACAGTAATCCACGGGTTGTGAGGTAGTTTTAGACCTTTTATGCTTGTTTTCTGACTTAGATGAATAGCTTTGATGTAGGAAGTTTTGTGAAATATTGAGCTTTGGCCTGTGGCAGTGCGCCACAACCTGTGGCAGCGTTCCGGCGGTGTTCTGGCCATCTAGGGGACTGTTTCTGGTATTATATATGTTCTACTAGTTGATACGAGCGTTTCATTATATAATATGCAAATTTTGGAGTTCGAATGGATTTGTTATGATTTTTACAGTTTCATACTAGTTGATTTATTCGATATGTGAAGATCTGAGCATCCGATCGACTTGTGGTTTGGACACATCGATCGTGGAAGTGTTCCGGAGACTTTAGGAGGTCTCGGAAGTGGTTTCGCCTAAATTTGGCTTTACCTTGAGATTTTGGTTCTATTTGGGGATTCAAACTTTATTAAATTGTGATTTGTTAACTGAATCAGACCTGTAATTCCTTAGGTACGTGATGAGGTATTCTTTGGATAGCTATTTTGGGTGGTTTGGCTGCTTTGTTCTGTATTGAAGACATAACGGGAGTTTCGAGGTGAGTAATCTTACAAGGGTCATTAATGAACGGAATACCTTATCGTTTTTAGAGTTATTTATTAACTGTAAACTATACTAGAGCGGATGACTATGTATATATATATTTACGTGAAATATATATGTTTTGATGATTTGTGTGAGTTTTTTTTCTTGATTGAAACATGTGAGTTTATCTCGTGATTCTTGTGGGTTTATCCAGTGATTTATGTGAGTTATTTTCTTGATTGAAACATGTGAGTTTATCTCGTGATTCGTGTGGGTTTATCCCGTGATTTCTGTGGGTTGTTTTCTTGATTGAAACGTGTGAGTTTATCTCATGATTCGTGTGGGTTTATCCCATGATTTGTGTGAGTTGTTTTCCTGATTGAATCGCGTGAGTTTATCTCGTGCTTTGTTTCTTGATTGAAACATGTGAGTTTATCTCGTGATTCGTGTAGGTTTATCCCGTGATTTCTGTGAGTTGCTTTCTATGTTATATTGATAGAATTCAAGTGTGGGTTGTTTTGTATGGTACAATTTTGGTACAATTGATAGGAAACAAGGTGTGAGTTACTTTTTTTTATCTCGATTTGAAAGGAAATTAAAGTGTGAGTTATTCTTCTTTATTTCGTGTTTTAAGGAATCAAAGCGTGAGTTGTTTTCCTTATTTCTGGTGTGAGTTGTGTTAACTGTTTTGAGTTACTCATACTGGTTTGCAAAAGCTTACTGGGTTTGTTGTGCGACAACCCGGTATACTATTCAAACAGTGTAGGGGTTAATCCTGCAAGTTAGGATAATCGGGGCTAAAGCTAAGATAGCGTCTTTGCAGCTTTACTGTAGGAAGCCATTTTTGTGACTTTACAGTTGATAAGGACTTCCGTTGTGTAGTTAGCTCTGAGGAGCATTTATGTTTTATTTTGTTGTTGACAATTTAATTTGTAAGCATTGTAATTTATGACTCTATGGAGCGGGTCAATATTGACATAGTGGGTTCAGGGCATCAATATGTACTTGGGTTAAAAGGGAAAAAGTTTCTAGGTATTTTGTATTGATGGCTGAACGTTCACGCATATATAATTATGGGATTGTATATCGATTTTTATTTGTGTTAAAAATCAAGGTCGTGACACCAATGGAAACAACAACATAAATCACTTAAGGAGGGTCGAGATGAGACAATATTGTTTCGAGTCTTCCAAATCTGCCAGCAAATAAGAATGCAATCTTTAATGGCTAATTAGTCCTCTTTTAGAACGCTCCAAATATTAGTAGTAATTGGACAGCCATAGGAGAGGTCATTTGAATCCTTCACACCTGAACCACACAGGGCACAAGAAGAGTCAATATTGTTGATATAAAGAGCTAGCCTAGCCCTAGTCTTCAATCTATCCCTTACCAAAAGCCAGGAAATGATTTTGGCTTTTGGAGGGATATTCAAATGCCAAAATTTATTAAAATTTTTGGTCTGAGGGTGAATAGAAGAGTCACATTGAAGCAGGTTGCAAACTTAATGGAAAATTTTCCATTAGGCACTGGCCCCTAAACATAGTCATCACCAACATCAAAACAATGGATAGGATTATTTAAAAAAAAAACAATGGATAGGAATACTCGTAATAGTCTTACCACATCATTATCAAGATAAGAAGAAAATTTATAAACATTTTGATGTCCATTACCAATATAGTTAGCAACATATTCATTTAAATCCACATAATCTTTAGTATTTTAATGAGCTAAATACTATTTAGTCCCTGAACTTTTGCTGAAAAAACACTTCAGTCCCTCGCTTTTTAATTTGACATGTTTACTCCTTGTTCTTTCAGTTTTACACCTAATAGGTCCATTCCGTTAGACTCTGTTAAATTGTACCGTTAACTCCATATTTTAAGGATAAAATTACTATTATAGCCCTGACTTTCTCTTTCTTTAATTTTTTTAATTGTTTTTATTCTTCTCTCTTATTTTTTTTTTCTTGTGATTCGCACCAATAAAATTACTAATTTTTTTAATAATTTTTATTCTTCGCTTTTATTTTTGCTTTCTATAATTTTTTTTTCTCTTTCATTTTTTTCTTTTGATCCGCACCAATAAATTAGTAATTTTTTTAATTGTTTTTATTCTTCTCTTTTATTTTTTCTTCTCTTTTAGGATAAAAATTACTATTACATTCCACCCCTTGTTTCTTCTGTTATGACTAATTTTATTGGGTGTTTGCGTGAGCCGGAGAAGAAAAAAATAATAATAACTAATAGGTCCAATCCGTTACACTCCGTTAACTTGTGCCATTAACTCTCTATTTTAAGGATAAAATTACTATTATAGCCCTGTCTTTCTTTTTCTTTAATTATTTTAAATTATTTTTATTCTTCTCTTTTATTTTTTTCTTCTGATTCACGCCAATTCTTTTATAAAAGGCATATTAAAAGTTATGACTATTTTTTTCTACTCTGTCTCACCTAAATTAACACCCAATAAAATTAGTCATAGCAAAAAAAATAAGGGAGGGACTGTAATAGTAATTTTTGTCCTTAAAAGAGAAGAATAAAAATAATTTAAAAAATTAAAGAGAAGAATAAAAACAATTAAAAAATTAGTAATTTTATTGGTGTGAATCAGAAGAAAAAAAAAGAGAAGAATAAAAACAATTTAAATATTTTAGTAATTTTATTGGTGCGAACTAGAAGAAAAAACTATATAAGAGAAGAATAAAAAAATTAAAAAATTAAAAAAACCAAAAATAAAAGAGAAGAATAAAAAAAAATTAGTAATTTTATCGGTGTGAATCAGAAAAAAGAAAAAGAAAAGAGAAGAACAAAAAAAAATTAAAGAAAGAGAAAGTCAGGGCTATAATAGTAATTTTATCCTAAAAATAGGGAATTAACAGCACAATTTAACGGAGTGTAACGGAATGGACCTATTGGGTGCAAAACTGAAAGAACAGGGAGTAAACATGTCAAATTAAAAGGCGAGGGACTGAAGTGTTTTTTTCAGCAAAAGTTTAAACTATTTTAATTCACCAGATTGATCAAATAAAACCAAAGATTCAATTAAAAGTATATAAGTTGATATCTTTACCATTACCAATAATCCAATGCATTCCTTTAATGATTAGATCTCTAGTATCTAAGATGCATTTCCAAGCCAACGAATGATTGAATTGCTTTCTAAGTTTAAAAGTGTTTCCTCAAGTATTTTCTTTTAATAATGTCAACCCACCAATTTTCTTTATTTGTTAAAATGTTCTAGCCAAGTTTAGCCATAACAACATTATTAAAAAAAGAGGCTAAGAGTAAGTTCATTCGTTGGGTCAGGATCACTGTTCACTGTCACTGGACATGTGTTTCTACTGGTTCTGTTTCTTGACCGGTCAGTTACTGTTCATTAAAAAAATTTATTAATTTTTTATTGTAAAATTGAAATATATTTGATGTAAACAGATGGTAGTGATGAACTGACAAGACCTGCCTCGAAATCTCACCCTGAAATCCGAGGTCTGCGGGGCCCACTTTTCAAGAAAATTCTACGGAACAAGTGGACAACGCAAAACCTGTTAAAACAATATACACTTTCAAAACAATCACCCTTAAACCCCTGGAGCCACCCTGCTCCCAAAACCGAACTACTCCACAATTTAGAGTATCAAAATTATCCAACTACCTCAAGTTTACAATCAACTCAAAGTTTACAATATTAATACAAAAGTCTCATGGTTATCAGAGCAGTCTAAAGACAAAAGAAAAACGATATACAAAGTAGGTTAGCAAGTAACCTATGAAGGATAGATGGCAACGGTGGTGGTAAGCCTCAACTCCTAAAGACGAATAGCTATACTGCGAACTGGGTATTTGAAAACAAAGGGCCCAGGGGGAAAGCACATAAAGACATTAGCATGAGTGGACAAAAAAAATAAGTAATTGTAAAGAAAAAGGGATTTCATTCTTTCCCATATTTATTCCTTTAAAAACCTGATGCATGCGACATTTAGACAAACATAATCTGATTGCAGCTGAACTCAAGAAAACCAACTAACCCCACTAGTCACAAATCAAGAAATGAGAAAGAATAGAAAATCTAATACTTAAAACAAGACCAGCCCGCTGGTTAAACATAAAGGTGTGGGGAAGATAATATCACCATACAACATGGAGTCTCCCAGACTTGGGTCGGAGCCTCCCAGACTCTACCCTCGACTTCAACCCACAAACACAAAGTAAGTGAGGAGGCTCACTGGACTGCAACTCATGTGAGGAGGAGAACTAAACGAACAACTTGTATCAACCCAAGTATGGTGAAGAAAATCATTTAAAAACCAATAAATCCATAAAACTTCCCCAAATCTCGCAATAGAAAATAGGAGTACGATCCCAACCATACTCAGTAAATCTCAAGAGAAAAATAAAGTAAATCAACGACGTGTCCCACACGTCAAACTAATCTCAAATCGACAACCAAATAGTCGAGATTAAAGTAAATTCATAAACAATAACTCAAAACCGAAAGCCGATAAATAATCAAGAAATAAGCGAGACCAAATTACAAATCATAAATAAAAAACAAACCAAAACTGAAATCATCGCTACGGCATTCCCAATGCCAAGATTGAAAGTCGATAAGTAAACAAGAAAAATACAATACCGTCGAAATCCTATTTCGAAAATCTTTCAGAAATCACAAATCAACAAATAGAAATATATTTAATTCCGGAAACCACCTTGGAAAGTAATTCATTGAAAATTATTATAATTGTAAATCTAAGTTCGAGCATAGAAAACTCAGATTCAAAAATCATGACGGAAAAACCAATCAATAAACCAAATTATAATCCAAAACTAAAATATATGCTCAATAATTCAAAATCAATTCAGTCTCTGGACTTCTGATTTCATCAAAAACACCCATGCATTTTCAATTTTGATATAATAGGTCCAATTAATTAATATTCTGTTATGCGTTCAAGTTATAGTTGGATTATTTGTTGAAAAACTATTTATTTTTAATAGTAGAACTCACTCCTAAATTGATTATGCAGACCACCTCGACACCACATCATAAAAGATAGGCCATATATGAGCCACATTAACAAGTTAAATAACTCAATTGTCGAAAAACTAACAAATTGGACATATTAGATCAAAATTGAAAGTGCAGAGGTGTTTTTGATGAAATTAGAAGTTCAGGGACTGAATTAATTTTGGACATAAACCACAGGGTAGTAATTTGTATTTAGCCCTTGAAAAAATCAATAATTCAGAAAATATTTGCATGCATCATTTAAATCAAAGGTCCACTCACAGTATATGGGTAACGTGGCACCCCAAGCGTAAGGATCCTCCTCGTCGAGCGATGGGTCGGTACCTCGTCCTGTTCAAAATTATATTTCGTAAACAACAATCCGACAATTAAATACGAATCTAAAACGAAATCCGAAATCTCCTCGTAACCCAACATCTCCATTTCTTCTCGAATTCAACCCAAACTTCACCACTAAGACCAATTCATCGATTAAGCATTCCATAGCGGAAATAAGGGAAATCCAAAGGTCGAATTCCTATTAATCGACATCTGAAACTCCAAACTTCAAAAATTCACAATTGATATCAAACTTCTGCAATTTCCACCAAAAACACATTTACAAAACCTACAACGCAAACATGATTTAACTAGCTAAAATCATAAATTTATCTTTGCCCTACGTGTCATTCACAGTGCCCTACGCGCCGCCGGTCAACTCCACCTCCGGTCACCAAATTTCACTAGCAGGTGCAACTCTACAAGCCCAACAACTTTCTCAACTACATCGAAGTAAAATACCTGGATTTGGTCGGAAATTAAGTTGACCGAAAGTACCCGATTTGAATAGTGAAAATCGCTGATTCATCTTCCATGCTTCGATTCGCTGCAAGAGACTTGGAGAGCTCCAAGGGTGTCTCAAGACGCTTCCATCAAGCCTAGTTTTGTTGCCAGAGATGGTTGGATTTGGAAGAAATCGGTGAAAAACCCTGATTGCTACAGTAACCTTCTCGGCTCAAATTCTCTCTTCTTCAGCCAAATCACGATGACCATTGCTATGGGCGTGTGGAGGAGGAAGAGACGGTTCCAAAAAGTCTGGTGGCACTCCGATTGGTCGGATGACAACGAATGAAAGGAAAGAATGAAGGAGGTCGACGTGAGGGAGGGAGAGAGTCACCCCGGGGGGGGGGGGGGGTAGGTTTCCCGAAATGGAATCTTACCTCAGTAAAAATCCTATATATATATATATATATATAGAAAGTTGTCATGAACAATAACTTTTACATTTTAGGCCATAATTTTCGCATACAAACTCTGATTTCTACGTACAACATATGCACGGACTCGGTTTAACGTCCTCTACGGCTTTCATGAAGGAAATTTCCTCAAAATATGATCTGAATAAAAAATCAACTTTTAGGGCCACTAAACGTGTCAAGCAAAGGTGAAAGTAATGTAATTGTCGTTTACTGTCCAAATGACTAGTAAACCAGTAAATTTAAGTTTGTGACGTAACATGAACATTATGGATAACCTACCAACAAAATCATTAATTATTTTTGGTGAAAAAAAACACATATAATTTTTTTTTAGGTGGATAAATGATGAGCCACCGACAGTTACTAACAATTTTTTTTGAAACGAGTGAATCAACCATCAACAATATTTTTGAGAAGAGTGAAGTGACCACTGACAACTTTGAATGAACCAGATCATTTGCATACCATTCAATCTAACGGTTATTGTCAATGTAGTCTTAATTATCTAAGATTTTGAATAAGATTACGAAGAACCAAGTATTGACACATGTCTGTATCAATAGATCATGTTTGGTGTGAAAAATGTCAATAATAGAGGAAAATTGTTCACTTCTTTCACACACAATCTGATCTTGGCAAATCTTCTTCTTTTTCATGTCTCTAGAATTACACACTTTCCTCTCTTTAAATCATTTCAGTGATGAGGTTGTGGACAAAGGTTCGACAATCTAGGGATGAAGATGATGAAGAGATGATGATGACTAATGTCGTTGTGATCGCAGCAGTTATTGAAACTGCTAACAAACTCAATGGCAGGGTTCTCGAATAGGTCGTGCACCAAACGATGAGAGATTTGGTGAAGAAAGAGGCAAAAATATGATAGAAAATTACTTTGTTTAACGTCCAGTGCTCAAGGAATGGGAATTGCAAACACGCTACAGGATGAGTCACAGTGTCTTCAACCGCATCTCTCATGACTTATGCCGCTATGACCGATACTTGATTTTTTTCATCATCCCGACATGCCGCAATTTATATGCTTCTTCAAGCTATGTTATTTAAAAAGAATAAAAAAATCAATCAGTACAAATATCAACAGCATTATAATTTTTTTAAACCCTTAGCCCAACCCACCCTTACACCTCACCCTTACATATGTCAGTGAGAATCAAACTCATGACTTTTACAACGTTGGTATTATAACTTAGCAACAGGTCTCAGCTCACCAACTACATTATAATTAACTAAGTAATAATTTTAATTACAATAAAAATCAATTAGTAAAAATATAAACAGCATTAAAACTACTTAATTATTCATCAAGTAATAATTTTAATTACAATGTATCAAGAAACTAAATTATTTATCAACAAATTCATACCTCATCAGCCGTATTCGAATCGCTCTTGTATCAATAACAAGCTTGCCTTAATACACAATGTCACTCATAGAGTTCTATCTTCAAATTTTTCAATCTCGACACAAAAGCTGAAGTTGATTTGACAGTTCCACTCTAATTTGTGGCATAGTGTTGCTTCACACCCTCCCATAGATCGTTTTCCCTTTGATCTTTACCTAAAATCGGATTGTGGCCGACATATTTCCAAGACTTGCACAATTGAATTTCTTCCACATTCATCCATCTCATCCCGGATTCAGCACTTTGATCTATGTCTTCTACACCTTGTGCGGCCATATTAGAATAAAAGAAATTTTGGAAGACAAATACTATATATAGGAGAAGAAGGAAGAAAAACTTTGTATAAATATGAAAGATAATTTTTTGGGGGTGAGAGGTAAAATAAATTGTAGGTATTTATAGATGTTAAAGTAAAAATGATAGTTAGAATTGGTCTACTCATTTCATTTCATAACCCCTTTATATAGGGAGAGAATTACAATGGAAAAAACAATTACAATGATGACATTAACTACTGATTGGTCCGTAATCCATGCTGATTGATGGTAATTGCTAATTGCTTGATTCTCTCTCCGTCAATCACTTTGACGAAGGCACATAATGTGTTTTTCCTTTAACACTCCCCCTTGTGCCAAGTCAAAGATGAAATGGTGCATGAGTTATTGCCTCATTAAAAACCTTGCCAAGTAACAATAAAAACCCTGTGGGACAAAAAATACACCTTGGTCGAAGGAAAAGAGCACAACGCACATTTTACATTTGAGTATGACGTGTGTGTGTTAGACTCCCCTTGACGTCTACACCTCCCCTGATACTTACATTAATCTAGGGAGCTTGGAAAGTCTTCGCATTCCTATGCTTTTCACATGTTTCTCAAATGTGTCCTTAGGCAGTGATTTGGTGAACAAATCTGCCACATTCTCCTCAGACCTTACTTGATTTATTTGAATCTTGAGGAGACCCTATTGTTGCTGATTGTAGGAAAACTTTGGCGATATGTGTTTTGTATTATCACCCTTGATATATCCTAGCTTTCATTTGTTCGATGCAAGCTGCATTATTTTCATAAATGCAAGTAGGCTTTTTAGTGGTAGAACTCAAACCACTAGTCCCTTGAATATGTGTAATGATAGCTTTTAACCATACACACTCATGAACCGCCTCATGTAGAGCAATGATCTCTGAGTGGTTCGAGGAGGTAGCCACAAGGGTTTGCTTGGTTGATCTCCAAGATATCACCGTGTTCCCAATGGTAAATACATAACCAGTTTGGGAACGATCTTTATGTGGGTCAGAGAGATACCCAGTATCAGCAAAACCAACCAAAACGTCATTTGGCGTTTCGGTGTAGGGAGTGGCGCTTTTGCCATCAACATTTGTTTTAGGGATTGTAGTTCTATCTACGGTCCCTCTTGTCTCTCTGTAGGGAAAGAACAGTCCCAAGTCAATGGTTCCTTTTAGAATCGAAAATGTTCTTGATACCATTCCAGTGACGCTGCGTTGGCGCTGAGCTAAATCTAGCTAACAAGTTCACTGAGAATGCAATGTCTGGTCGAGTAAATTGGGCTATGTACAATAATGCGCCTATTGCACTTAGATAGGGAATTTCAGCTCCCAAAACCTTTTCATCATCTTCCTTTGGACGAAATGGATCTTTCCTTGCATTCAAACTTCGACCGATCATGGGAGTGCTAGCAGGATGTGTTTTGTCTATGTTATATCACCTGACTTTTGGACATATGCAGACTGGTGGATTAGTATTCCACAAACTCGGTGTTCTAGTTCAAGGCCTAGACAGAATCGAGTTTTCCCAAGATCCTTCATCTCAAATTCTGATTTCAAGTAGCTCACGGTTTCTCTTATTTCATCAAGAGTACCTATCATGTTCATATCATCTACATATACTGCTACAATTGCAATTTCGGAACTTGTTTTCTTTATGAATACGCAGGGGCATAATTCATCGTTCTTATATCCCTTCCCAATCAAGTAGTCACTTAGACGGGTATACCACATCCGCCCAGATTGTTTCAATATGTAAAGTGAGCGTTTCAACTTAATTGCAAACGCACTATGTGGTTTAGAGTCACTTGACTTGGGTAATGTAAGGCCATCAAGCACTTTTCATATATATCACTGAATCTATATCCCCATAGAGGTATGCAGTAACACATCCATGAGCTACATTTCCAGTCCTTCAGAAATTACTAAGCTAACTAAGTAGCGGAACGTTATAACGTCCATTACGGGAGAGTATGTCTCCTCGTAGTCAATTCCAGGGCGTTGTGAGAAACCTTGCGCCACAAGACGAGCCTTGTACCTCAGGACTTCATTCTTCTCATTACGCTTTCTGACAAAGACTCATTTATGTCCTACATGCTTTACACTTGGTGGAGTTAGCACTACCAGACCAAATACCTGTCTCTGTGTCACGCCCCTGATTTTACACACAAGAAAATCGATATATATAACCCCATAATTATATATGCGTGAACGTCCAGTCATCAATACAAAATACCTGAAATCTTTTTTCCTTAAACTTACTCACATATTGATGCCCTGAACCCTCAAAGTTAATATACACTCGCTCCAAAGAGTTATATATTACACAAGCTTACGAATTAAATTGTCAACAACAAGATAAACGTAAATGCTCCTCAGAGCTCACTACAACGGAAGTCCAAATAACGGTAAAGTCACAAAATTTGCTTCCTACTGTAAAGCTGCAAAGGCGCTACCTCAGCTTCAGCACGATTATCCTAACCTGCAGGATTAACCCCTACACCGTTTGAATGGTGCACCGAGTTGCCACACAACAAACCCGGTAATCTTTTGCAATCCCGTATGAGTAACTCAAAATCACACATGCACAACTCGTCTAACGAGGAAACCCATCAACTCGTAAAAGAAACACACACCCTGTTTTCCCAAAACAGCACATTCTTTTCCCAAAAGAAACGAATACAAGTCACCCTGTGACAAAGCCATATTAATTGAAAACTCTGACAATTTAATATGCATTTCCCAAAAATCACAATAAGGGTCACATCGTGACCAAATCATATAAATTGAAACTCTGACAATTAAATATGTTACACAAGTCCTCCCAGGACATTTAAAAGAAAGAATCCCCGAAACTCCCTTTTAAAAACACATTTCCAAATCAACACAAGTCACCCCGTGACAAAATCATAATAATTGAAACTCTGACAATTAAATATGATAAACAAGTCCTCCCAGGACATTTAAAGGAAAGAATCCCTGAAACTCCCTTTTAAAACACATTCTCAAATCAACACAAGTCACCCCGTGACAAAATCATAATAATTGAAACTCTGACAATTAAATATGATAAACAAGTCCTCCCAGGACATTTAAAGGAAAGAATCCCCGAAACTCCCTTTTAAAACACATTCTCAAATCAACACAAGTCACCCCGTGACAAAATCATAATAATTGAAACTCTGACAATTAAATATGATAAACAAGTCCTCCCAGGACATTTAAAAGAAAGAATCCCCGAAACTCCCTTTTAAAAACACGTACTCATGAGCATCAGATAGCTCCCCGCTACCCCCATGATGTACTATGGCAACAGACTAGAGCTCTAACTGATCGTATCCACAAACCCGGCCAAAGGTGTGAAGTCCCGATATATATGCCTGAGGTTACTCCCAGCAACCCCAAATCCTCAGACCTCCCCGGTCGTCAGATCAAAACCTTTCAAAATGGTCACTCAGGACCCAAAAGTTACTCAACTCACACAAAAGGAGATGTCACCCCGTGACCTCCAATCATCAGACCTCCCCGGTCATCAGATCAAAACATTAACTCAAACCAAAAGGAGAAATCACAACCTGTGACTCTCAGATCTTCTGACCCCTGGTCGTTAGATCAAAACATTCAAATCACATCAAAGCAACTCACACCAAATCTTGACACTTTTCAAAACAATAGAAATTCTCAATTCCCACAAAATGTTTCCCGAAAAGTCAAGCCCCAAAACAATAGAATGAAACCCATCAATACCTATTGCTTCAATTCACTCATCAACCCACAAGAATATGTGGTCATCCACTCAAGAATGCCACTAATACTAACTATAGTTTGCAGTTAACTAAATAACTCATAAAACAATAGGGTCAACCCGTTCGTGAATGAACTTCGTGAGATTACTCACCTCGAACTCCTGCTGCTTCTTCAATACAGAACCGAACCAAAACTATCACCAACAACTCGTCCAAATACTTCGTCAAGTACCTAATCACATACGGTTCCAACTTACTAACGATTCACATTTGATTTAAGTTCGAAACCCCTGTTTTGAACTAAAATCCCCAAAGTGGCGCCAATCGAGGCAAAACCACATCCGAGACCTCCCAAAGTCTCCAGAATACGCCCACGATCGATGTGACCCAACCACAAGTCGATCGGACGCTCGAATCCTCAAGGATTGAATAAATTCACCGATATGAAACGGCAAAAATCATAACAAATCCATTCGAACTCCAAAATTTGTATATTATATATCGAAACGCTCATATCGACGAGTAGAAGACATATAATACCAGAAACAGTCCCATACATGGATGGAACACCGCCGGAACGCCGCCACAGGCGGAGGCGCACCGCCGCCGGCCAAAACTCATTATTTCACAAAACTCCCAACATCAAAAAGCTTCATCTAAGCATGCTTGTGAACTTTCATAACTAGCTCGAAGTCTGAAAACGAAAGGAAGTGGTCTGAAATTACCTAGAACAATTGGGTTTGGCCGGAAAATTTCCAGAAATCGGCGAAGCTCCGATCAACGTAAAAACTTCAACAACTTGGCCTAATCCTTCGTAAGGTTTGTTCAGCAGCTCAAGGCGAGTTGAACAAGCCAGGAATCCCGAAGATTGGTGGCCTGAAACTTGAGATATCGGCGTTGACTTGATTTTGGAAACAAATCGGGTCGGGCTTCCCACGGTGGCTACAGGCCACGAGATGGCACAAGGCTGCCACTGGCAGCTGCGCAAGGTCGAGGCGAAGCCGAGAGAAGAAGTCTCGTGAGTATTGGTGGCCGGAGGTGGAAGAAATCGCCGGTTGAAGCTTTGAGGCGATTTCCGGTCGGGAGAGAAAGAAGGAAATCAGTTTCCGGAAATGGAAACAAATGAAAATAGTAAGTTTCTCCTTCGGGAAACTTCTATTTATACCAAAATGGAAATTCCTTCCAATTGCCATAACTTTCTCATACGAACTCCGATTTACATATTCCACATATCCACGAACTCGTATCGACGCGCTCTACAACTTTTGTGAAGGAAGTTTTCGGAGAATCCCAACGAATAAAAAGTCAACCTTTGTGCCACCCCTAAAGTCACACTTTTCAAATAGAAATTCGTCCGAAACACTTCTGCTCCATCCACGAGCCACGAAACCGTCCAATAAACATAAAATTAATTCCGGAAAATCCTCGGAAAATAATACGAATTTCCGGGGCATCATACTCTGTGTCAGAGAATCTAATTCGGCCTGGATTGTTTCATTTCATTTAGACCAATCTGCTCTTTGTTGACATTTTTCAACTGAGCGTGGTTCGATATCATCGTGCTCTATGATTCCTTGAGCAACAGTATATATCATCAATGTGTATGGAAGATATTTCTATCAACTCATACACACTCTCATAATCCTTTGAGATTTCTTTGTTTTCTGGAATCATTTTTAACATTAGAGCGTCCTCCAGTATTGATTCATGGACATAACTATAATCAGAGACAATCTCATGAGAGGGATTCTATACATTGATGATTGGTTTGTGCCTTACTCACCCTCTTCTTCCTTGGGTGAGTGTCAATCGAACCAAGTGGCCTCCCCTTCTTCCTTGGGGAGCCACGGCCTCAACCACACCTCCACTAAGTGCAGTTGCAGTGCCTCTATCTGCAGCACCATGCCCCTTGTTGGGGACTTCTAACCTTGCAGGCACATTTGCAGTTGGTATATGTGATCTCGTCACTTTTGCGATATCAGTAAACACATCAGGCATTGAATCTGCTACATTCTGAAGATCGATTATTCGTTTCACTTCACTTTCACTTTGTGAAGTGCGGGGATCAAAATGAGATAGAGTGGGGACAAACCACGACAATTCCTATCCTTCCCTTGGAAAATCCTTTTTCCTATCTCCCCCTAACGACGGGAAAACTGTCTCATCAAAATGACAGTCCGCAAATTTAGCGGTAAATAGATCGCCTGTCAAGGTTTCCAAATAGCGGATAATTGTTGGGGATTCGTATCCAACATAAATACTTAATCATCTCTAACGACCCATTTTGGTGCACTGTGGGGGCGCAATAGGCACATATACTGCTCAACCAAATATGCGTAAGTGTGAAATGTCAGGCTCATATCCAGTTACCAACTAGTACGCAGAAAATGGTTGGCTAGCTGTGGGTCTGAAACGAATAAGTAAAGCTGCGTGCAATATTGCATAACCCCAGGTAGATATAGGCAGGTTGGTGCGCATAACCAATGTCCTAGCCACCATCTGTAGCCTTTTGATGGTGGCTTCTTGATATGAGCATTTTAATGCAGTATTTTAATAGTTAATTCCTCACATTTTGCTTAGTTAATTCCTTAACGAATCGATTTTTAACTCAATTTCTATTTTTTAGGTACATTGGAGTAGATGATGATGAAATGAGCTGTTTGGCCCTAAAATGAGCATTTTGGCCTGAGAAAGCGAGCTAGACAAGAAATGAGGAGTGGAAGACTAACCATCCGAACTTCAAATGAGTTGAAACTTTCCAGATCCATTCTAGACACCCAAAGGATCATTTCTTATGAAGAGTGCCAGAGAAAAATATGAGTGGAAGGCCTTCAAACAATCAGCCCAATTCTCTACAGAAGCAAAACCGGAAAACTGGACCTGTAAGAGGTCCAGCAGCATTTCCGGCCCAACCACATGGCAAGAAATTCTGAAATTTTACCACAGTAATCTACACTCATAGAGGAAAATTTCATATGAAGAAGTCGAAGGCATATAATGAAGTCTTGTTGGAGAAATAATTGAAGGAATAAAGGGGCAGAAACTGACTTGAAAACAGCTCAACACCACATATTCATGTTTCCCACCCACATGAAGAAAGCATTTCTTTCTCCTTGGATACATTTTTCTACTCTAAAAGATCATCATCACTTCCACATTTCTTCACCTTCATGCTTTGCTTTCATCATTACCTCATCTTTTACATATTTTACAAACCACTCTCATACTCCACTTTCATTATTTTTCTTCATCTCATCATTTCACTCTTCTTTTTCCTCCCTATAAATACACTTCTCCTCTCACTCTCAAATCATATTCCTTCATCCATCTCATCTTCTTTGTCTCTCCATTTCCTTTCCATTTTTCTCTCCATTCTCTAGTTTTCTTGTTCTTCATTTTCAAGCCAAGAGAAAGAGAAGCCATGCAATACATCAATTTCCCAACCGCCATCCACCCTTGTGTCGTCCCTAGAAGATTGCTTGCTTTCAAGGATCTTCAAGTTCTTCGTCTCAAGGCTTTATCATTCATCTTTCAAGGTGTATTATATCCTTTCTCTTGTTTTCTTTGTTTGATTTTGTAAAACTATGAATTCTAGTTAACAAATAATGTTAAGGGCAAAGTTTAAAGCCCGTTTATATGTTTTGAGATAAAGTTGTGATTTCTATATGTTGATTTTTATGTTGCTTATGTGGGTTTGTTTAATTAAATTTGCATGATAGAAAACTTTTGTATTTTAATCTTATGTGGTTGCAAACACTTAGGGTTTTGATATAATTGGTGCTAGGTTTAAGAACATGAAATCGACTTTTCGTTTTGTGTAAACTTGAATCAAAGTAGTAAAGGTTTTGTGCAAAGACCGAATTTAATTAAAGAGGATTGCAATTAGGTGGACTTTTCCATACTAAGTTGTACACTTGAGTTGATAGCCTTTCTCTATGTCTAATGCGTTGAACATGTCATGATTGACTAGCTTTCTAGGGCTTGATTGCATGTTTGATAGGATTAATCTAGGTGCTTTCGCTTAGGTTAATTAGCATTGAAAAGTAAAATATGGGAAATCATTTGCTTTCGAATGTTTCACATGATCAACTCCTCTCTCATGACATTTAAAATCAACTATAGGAATTGTAATTGGATTTCTTACATATGGATGTGGTTTTGATCTTTGTTCCTTGCGATCCACCCTTGTATATATGTTTTTACATTTTCTTTATTTTATTTATCTTAATTTTCAATTCTATAATTCTTAAACCCCCCTCCCTTTTTATTTTGTTACTTGTATATATTTCTATTCTTTATTTTATTTTTGTAAATAATACTTTATTATTTTAATTCTTTATTTGTTTATACAATTGTATATATTTATATTCTTTATTTTATTTTTGTAAATAATACTTTTCTTTATTTGTTTCACAATTACAAGTGTACCCTCAATCCCCGGATAGAACGATCCCTATTTGCTTATACTACTAACGATATTTCAGGGTTAAATTATGCGCTTGCCAAAAGCGACATCACTTCTGCGAGACCGTTTTGTGTATGCACATGGGGTACAGGATACTCTACATCAATCCCAATAGGCATGCAATATTCATCAAATGCTTTTGATGTAAAGTCTCCAGCTTTATCAAGCCTTATAGACTTGATAGGGTTATTAGGGTGGTGAGACCTTAAACATATAATCTGTGCTAGGAGTTTTGCAGCATTTCTTGTGGACAACAAAGCAACATGTGACCAGTGTGTCAAAGTATCCACCAGCACCATAAAGTACTTAAATTGGTCCGCATTCTGGATGGATAGGTCCACAGATATCTCCTTGTATCCTTTGTAAGAATGGAATGTTTTATTTTATATCTTTAGCATAGGAAGGTCTCGATTCTGTTTTTGCTAAAGAGCAGGCTTTGCAAAATGAGTGATGTGCCTTTGAAATAGTCAATGAGGCATAATAAGAGAGTGGTAGTGCTTTGGTACTTCAGAAGGCAATGACTGCATTTGAGCAGTACTAGAACCGACACCGTGCAGTGTGAGGATTTTTGTCCCATTTTATTTTTCACTCGAAAAAAGGGATGTCCATATGAGTTTGTTAAAATACGAATCATCATGTCATGATCGGGGTGCCCTAGGCGGTCATGCCAAAGCCTATATGAGTCAGTGTCCCACATTTCACTGTTGGTGACAGTATAAGATTCAATGATCCGAATCGTAGTGAGGTACAGTCCACTAGATTGACTCATAAGTTTTTCTAATATGCGTTTCCTTCCACATTCATTAGAGGTAATATAAATGTATTCAGTTCCATTCTCACAGTGTGTTTTTACATGATAACCGTTGGCACGAATATCTTTGAAACTTAACAAGTTTGATTAGCTCTTGGTGCATACAGAGCATCTTTGACTTTAAATATATCTCAAATTCTTTAGAGTATTTCTATTTTAGTAGAATGATAATCTTAATTTTCATTCTAATAATAATTTTTTCTCTAGATGTATTATTTTACATCTTTATATTGCAATTTCGAACCATGTAAATATGTGTAGTAAATAAATTTGAATAAATTCAGTGCTTGAGAATAAAATTCAAAATTTATTAATGAGCCAACGATAATCAAATCAAGGTTTTGTTCTAATTCATCAAGGTATTATTGAAATAAACTCTAAGACCAAGTAATAGTCTAATTAAAAATGAGGCATTATGCCTTCACAACTGTTTTTGGAAAATAAATAAAGTAGATCATTCAAGATTTAGAGCATCCATTGACTTAGCAAGTTCCTCTTTGCCATTGAAGTCTGCAATTGTAAGGTTGACGTATAGGTCATGACCTCTTTCTTCCATATAGTGAGCCTCTTATTCTTTAGACTCTCTATACCTCTTGTAATTGGCTGCTACTCTGTTGTTTGCTTGGCAGTTCTTGTACCAATGCCCAATGAATCCACACCTATAGCATGGTTCATTGTCAACTATTTCCTTTTGCATCTTGTTTCCATGATCCCCATGTCACTTTCCATGTGGTGCATGGTTGCCACGTGGGTAGGGATCAGCACATCTAAACCCCTTTGCATTGGAGTTCTTTTCACCTTTCATTTTTCCATAATTAGTCTCGGAAATTTTCTTTGTCCTAGTGGGCTGCCATTGTTATTCAAGAGAATCTCATTATGTCTCTCAGCCACTTGCAGTAGACTTATCAACTTATTGAAGGTTGTGATTCTTTTGTTGTCATACTCCAACTGATACTGGTTCGCTAGTATAAAAGCTGAAGTAGGAAAGTTGGTAAGAGTCTTGTAGATCATATCATCTTCTGTGATTTCCCTTCCACAGAAATTGAGACGTGCCTTTAAGCGTAACATGTCCTTGTTGAATTCATTGACCTTTTTATAGTCAAGCAAGCGGATTCCATTCCACTGAACAACCAGTCCTGGGAGCAAAATATCGTGAATGTTCCCAAAACGTCTTTTAAGGGCATCCCACAGTTCTTTGGGTGTCTTCAACTAAAGGTACTCCCAGCGTAGGCTAGGATCAATATATAGCCTCAGAAACATTAAGGCATCTGCTTTCACCTTATTAGATAGTTCATCATCTTTGGGGTCAGTAATGGTGGCAGTGTAGTCTTTTGCCACAAAGACAGTTTCCATATCGGAAAACCCAATGATGGTACTCAAGTCCTTCTGAGTCCAAAATGTCAAACTCAGGTCGAGTTAGGTCAGACATCTACATCAAACAAGAGGGAAGATATAAATTACGCAGTCATAAAGACATCCACGTGAATTATTTTCCAAAAATATGAATTAGATTTCAAGACCAAGATTCGTAATGGTCACATTTTTTTCGATGCTATGTGACAATACTTTATCACAGTAAGTGTGTATTTATAATGCGCATAAACTTTCATTATCATGGTAAAACGCAATTCTTTTTGTATAGCATTCTAAACAAGTAATAATCATAGCACGTAATAAACAATAAAAACATAGCATATATTAAAATAAATTACATGGCATGCTCAAATTTCACAAATGTATACTAAAATATATGTTACACATAATAATAACAATAATATATCATGCATAAAATAAAATATAAATAATAGCATAATATAAAGGCATGCTTAGGAATAACTATATAAGCGTAAATAAAATTCACAAAACATGCTCAGAATTGCATAAATAATATATAACAAAATATATATGGCATGTTCAAAATAAAGTATAAACTATAGCATAATTAAAACATGCTTAAACATAATTATTTAAAACATAAATAACAAGGCATGCTGTAAGAGAATCAATATTATCTAACGAAACATGTTCAATAACAAAATATAATAAAAGCATAAACAATAAAGTATAAAGCATGCTTAAAAATAGAAAAGATAAATAAAATTCACATGCTTGATTAAAATCATAAAAATAAAATAAAGAAAACTTACTTGATGTCTGGAAAATAAAACGATCCTAGCGCACGCGTGTGTTGGTGCAGGCGTGCGTAGCGATGTTTTTGGGCTTGAGAAAACTGGACTGCTTCGTCTTTCTTTTCAGCAATGAGCTTTGTTTTTTTTTTTTTTTTTCTGGGCCTTTTTTCACTTTTTTTTTTCTCTGTGGCCTCAGGGCCTCTTTTTTTTTCTTGGGCCACAGGCCTGCTTCTTTGTTTTTTTTTTTTTTTTTTTGCTTTTTCTTCTTTCTCTTTTTTTTTCTTTCTCTCTTCCGCCTCTTCTTTCTTTTGGTTTTCTGGTGTGGAGGCAGCGATGCGCTGGGCAAGAGGCCGGTCTGTTGCAAGGGCGCGGAGCGCGGGGGTTGGGTTGCAACGTCGGTGCAGGTGGATTAGGCTGGTGCTGCAAGTGTGCTGGGTTGCTGCTGCAGGCGGTTGAGCAGACACTGATGGCGAGGGCTGCGCAGGTGCGTGGTGGGTGGGGCTCCGATGTGGGCTGTGATGGCGCGATGGAGGATCAAGGTGGGGGCGCCGAGACGCAGGTCGGCGAGGATGCGTGGTTGGCCGCGCAGCTACTGGGATCTCACACACGGGCCCATCGCTGCAGGTGCCTTGGGCTACGCAGGCGGGTTGTGAGGTCGGGTTCCAGATCGGGTCGGCGCTGGAGGCCCTTGTACTGGGCTATGCACTGTGGTGCTTGGCCGGAGAGACAGAGATGAGGCCCGTGAGACTTGCAGTCGGGCTGTTCTGTGGAGGGTTGCAAGGATGAGGCCGGTCTGAGGCAAAGCCGATCTGTTTTTTTTTTTTTTTGGTGGCGGCAGAAAAGGAAGAAAATGGTTTTTTTTTTCTTCTAGGGTTTTGATTTTTTTTTTCAACTGAAATAAACTAGTTTCTAGTGTTTTTTTCTTGGCTATTAGCTCTGAGAGTGCTGATAACGTGTTAAAGTAAAAATGACAGTTGGAATTGGTCTACTCATTTCATTTCATAACCCCTTTATATAGGGAGAGAATTACAATGGAAAGAACAATTTCAATGATGACATTAACTACTGATTAGTCCGTAATCCATGCTGATTGATGGTAATTGCTAATTTCTTGATTCCCTCTCCGTCAATCACTTTGACGAAGGCACATAATGTGTTTTTCCTTTAACAATAGAGAAAGTTTTAGAATTTTTTACAATTCTTTTTGTTACCATTTTATATATAGAGGGCCCTTCCACTAAGGGATCCTGAGTAGTTATGAATGCCTTAACAACTATGAATTTGACTGAAAATTTGCAGAGATGATATACTCATGTGGACCTAAAAACTGCCTAAAAACTGAATGGTGAAGATGTGGATACGTGATTGAAAAGTTGGTCTAAGAAGTGATCCCTTAAAATGATGGAAATTATTCTCTGCACCGACGGTGCAAGTGACCCAACCCTTATAAAATAATCTCAACCCTTGATATTTATTATTAACTTTATTTTTAATAAACAAAAAGTGTATTTAATGCAATCTAACTATTTATTTATGTTGGTGCAAGTACACGGCGGTGCTCTAAATCCTCCCCCTTAAAATGATCATAAAAAGGGATCCCTACTAGAAAAGCCTTGCGCGCGCACACACATATACATACATATATTAATTGCAAAATCGTTAGATCTAACCATTAATTGACACCAACGGTCATTAAATCTGGACCGTTGGTTTCAAATTGAGAAACAAGCCAACGACTATGTTCCACATGCATGGCTGGTTGTGGAAATCAATTTCGCTAAGCGACAAAAAAGGGGCGGCAACCAACTTCTATGGGTCAGTTTCTGGGTCCATTTTTGGCCTCCTATGACTTTTTTTATGACCTGTTACTTTATGATTGAATGAATGGTCTCAATATTAGAAATCAATCAAAAATAAAGTTGTCTGACAAATGACTTAACCATTACTCGAATCCATGGCCTCTTGCATACAAGTTGCACAAGTAACCACCACACTAAGCTTATGTTGTTCTCAATTATCCTCAATTTTTAAATTTATACCATGTGCTTTAAATTTTCTCTTGGTCAAACTATATCTCTTCAAATTTCAAACGAAAATTTATTAACTATTTTTTATTTTATGAGAAATAAAATATTTATTGTTTTAGCAATAGAAAATATTCATTAACTTGACTTTGATTTCAGCTCAATTAAAACCAAAGTATTGATTCATCTTCATCAAAGGGACTTAGAAACAAAAAAAAAAATAAAAAACTTAATGATGAAATTTTCCAAGTATTTGAGTTTTGTCATGGGATTTAGTATTTATATAAAAAGTAAGATTAATAAATATCATAAATAAATATTTTTGTTTGAAACTCTAAGGATTCTAGTATAAAAAAAAATTGAGGATAGTGTGGTGGTTTGTTGTGTGATTTGTATTTAAGAAGTTGTGGGTTTGAGTTATGGCTTGGTAATTTTTTAGAAAATTTTTTGTTTGATAGATTTCTAATAATAGGACCCACTACTAAGCTAACTAGGTATGCCACCTCATCGCCATGTCCACATCAATAAGTTAACAGACTCAATTAACGGAAGACTAATGGATGACTATTTGATCAAAATTAAAAGTGCAGGGATGTTTTTGATGAAATTAGAAGAGCATGGACTGAAGTGATTTTACCCTAAAGTTTGATAATAACCAATATTTAGCCCTAAAAAAAAGAGATAGGTCTTATTCCTAGACCTCCCATGGCCGTTGCAGACAAACTTGGTTCCAAATTAGAACAGGGGTGCTTGAATTTTTACCTAAGAAAAACTTCCTCGTGTCTTTGTTAATATCCTTGATCACTTTAGGAGCATGCTTGAAGTAAGACAGAACATGATTTTTTTTTTTTTTTTTTGGAATAAAGACAGAACATGATTAAGGAAGGCAAAATCATCACAAAAAATGATCATCATCGCCATAAACTATCACCATCATTGAAGTTAATTAACACAGGAAAATCAATTATGAATAGTTTAGCATAGTCACTTATCACTACAAGACCTTCAACAATCGAAAAAATAATTATTTTAACACATTCTCTCATCATTCGAAAATTGAAAAACTATAAACAAAAATCTATTGAAATAGGATTTCTATGAATTAGAAAAGAAAAATATTTGAATATCCCTTTAATTTCTTCTTCAACACAATCCCAAAGTACAAAATCAAAAAAAAAAAAAAAAAAAAAAGGTGGGGAGTAATGAAACGCGGAGCAGTGGGAGAAGAGGAGCTAGTGAGATAATCAGGTGTGGATAGAGAGAAACAGGGGTGGGGCTGACTAACTGACTGACTCGTAAGGAGGGGTATATCCTGGTGGCAGGCCTCATGGATAAGTTGCAAGATCATACGGCCGAGTACCTACCACAATTGTAAAATCAACTCGGTTTGTTGTCCCTGAGGCATGACAACATGTGACTACTGTTGCGGACTAAAAGATGGAAGACCCGCTATAGTGGAGACTAACACTACCGTGGCGTCGTGGCAACTGATAATGTGGGATGTGTCATGACTCTACTCGTCGTAGAGACCCCACTTGACGTTAAAGTTGATGGTTGAACTAATATCATTGGGAGACTTGACATGGGTATAATGAGATCTCTTAATGCAGCTAATCTATTTGGATCAAAAGAATAGGTATGACTTTGTTGCCTACACCTGTAACAACGGTTCCCTCGAGACTTGGCATAGGGATCTGATAACATTCACCGAGTGTTGTCCCACTAGGCGTGCCAAAAGTTGTTCACTCAAAAAATTGTCTGCAACAAGTGTTGTGTGGCCGAGGGCTACTTTGCCTTACACGTGTCCTTCTGGCTTGGTGACATGTATGCGGGCGTGCCAACTCGCTGCTGGGAGGTCAAGTGAGGTTTTGTTTTGATTTGTTGATTTTGTAATGATCTGACTTCTAATCAGTCAATTATGGGATGAGGAATGATTGATTTCGGCCACAGAGTTCTCTCTACCTTGGATGCTAGAACTTTAACACGAACCAGCTTACTATCTGAAATCTTAGTGTTGTGTAACTCGATGAGTGAATGTGAAAGTGTTGGTGGCAGTGATTTTTATGATTTTCTTAATATTGGCACAAAGTAAATAACATAAAGTAAATGGCAACACATAAATAACACAAAAAGTAGATGTAGATAAAGAAAGTGAAGATAAAGTAAAGCATAATAATGTAAAGTGCAAGAAATCTGAAGAGCAAGAATGTGAACTGCAGGAAAATAAGATACATGAAGATAAATTCCAGGAATGAAAGAGCGGTAATGTAAAGCGCAAAACAGATAGATGAATACCGATAAAGAAAAGCGATAAGATAAAACACGTAAAGATTGATAATTGTGTAGAAAAGTATTAAGATAAAAGTTGTCGTCGCGTAGAGCGTTTGATCAGGGACTTCGAATAATGATGCCTATAGTCCTTTTCATAATGAGTGATAACACTATTGGGAAGGAAAAAAAAAATATCATCGTTGATTGTTAAGATTGATTACAAATAAAAAAAATTCAAGCTATTTTACGTTTTTGCCATCTACAACGCGATCTACGCTTTCAATGGTAATCAGTTTCACTAACTGATGATTTTAGCAATAAAACCCTGTAATGTTCATTCAAGTTGATTTCTCCAAATCTGGTAATAGCCCTCTTGAACGCATTATCTTCTGCCGTAGATAGCGGTGAAAGCTTTTATGGATCTTTAATATGCCACGACTAATTAGCTGCAGTTATTCATTATGCCTTGTGGGTTCGATCCACATTTGATTCATCCAAACTTGGCCATTCAACTACCACGTGGGCCATGCCAAATTTAGGTTCAAACGACCACAGTCATTCATTGTGTTGCGTCTATTCTACTACGACGTCTTAAGTAAAATCCATTGTGGTCCCAATACACCTGTCTGCCTTACTCAATTTAGGTGCAAATAGAAGTACCATTCTATTTTGTACCACAATTACGTGCTGGCGAATTGAAGGGTTGTCATGCTCCGATTTTTAAGCACAATTAATAAAACAAATTAAACAATCATAAATACTTCAAGGATAATGGTTCAGACATCAACACTAAATACTTGAAAAAAATTTCTTTTAAAACAAGTACAAGATGATGCACGAAACCCACAATATCAATACAGACTCGTTCTTTAGAGTCACATGTTACATTATACCAAGTTTATAAATTAAACTGAAATAAAAATTTAATAAGTAAACACACTCACTACACAGCTGAAGAATAACAAGTGCGAAACAACAATTAAATTCCTAAACTTATGACTGCAACGATAATGGAGCTCTGCTCTGACCACGTTCACCCTAATCTGCAAGATAAACCCTACACTATGGAATAGTGCACCAGGTTGCAACAACAAACTCGATAAGCTTTTAAAGCTCGTGTGAGTAAACTCAAACAACCACAACATAAGCATATGCTTAAATCATCTCAACTTAACAAAATCGATATGCAATTATCACTACAAAGAATATCAAGTCCACATCCTACAATATCATACTTACGTAAGTTAACTCATAACTAAGACACATATGCTCTGACTCTCAACTCAGCATCCAATTACACAAAACTTCAACTAAAACAAATCCAACGTACTCAAGTAACATTTTAAAACATTTTATAATGCATCAGTCTACAGAATCGTCCTTCATTTGAATCAACAAAAGTAGTTGTCACATCAGTTACATTTCAAATCATTTTTAGTCTCAACGACAAATCTACGAAATCACATCCTTTCCTCTTGATAGGAAGCATTTGTCATCGCCGTGACATCATAATCATTTCATAGCTCACCACAATCTCATGAAGAAATATAAATCTCAAACCACAACCACACTCACAATTTACACTAAGTAAAACTAGTAATCCCTGGAAAAAAAATTAGTTCAGGAGATCACCTAAAATCACACAATCCAAAATCATAGTAATCTTTGCATAGAGTTTAGTTCAGGAGACTACATTAACGGAGGCTAGCAAGGAAAACAACTGCTCCAAAGGTGGCCAAACACGCCGCCACGCACCCATGATAAACTTCAACAATAGAAAAAATCAGCTTCGGCTAAGTTGTAGATTGCAACACGAGGAGCAACTTTCATAGCTGGCACTAAGGAGAAACTTTTTTTTAATGAAGTTTTCAGAGAAACTCAATGAATAAAAAGTTAACTCTTGACCCCTCGAAAATAAAATGTTTTGAGTAATTATTCGTCCAAAATTTTTTCACTTCACCACAAAACAAATAAAAAGCACTCAAAAACAATTAATCACACAAGCCAACAACTTAATAATTTCTGAAAATCACACGAAAATTAATAACTAATTTCCGGGGTATCACATGGGTAGTTGATGATTTTTTCCTAGAAGACACAGAGTTAGTCTGTTTACAGGTTCACTTTAAAAAATGAGCTTAATTTGTCTTGTAATGAGTTGCAATGCTTAGATAAGAATTTGGTTGTTGCTCTGACATTTTTTCTATCTTTAAATATTTGTAGTCTGATCTAATGCATTCAACTTATAACTCAAAAAAGAACTTTTGAATAGTTAAATCATAGGGATAATGACCATTTACACAATTTTGGGGTTAATTAACCCCACTTATCCAAATACTCTAAGAGATTACCCACTTACACAATATTTTATATATATTTTGCCCACTTACCCAATTAAGTGTTTTTTTTATTACTTTTTATTTATTTTTAGGACAATTTTTGTCACGCCCCTGATTTTTAACAACAATAAAAATCGATCTATATAATCCCATAATTATACATGTGTGAATGTTCAGTCATCAATACAAATACCTGAAACATCTTTCCCTTAAAACAAGTACCTACTGATGCACTGAACCATCCAAGTTAATATACACTCTCTCCACATAATTATATATTACACAAATTTACGAATTAAATGGTCATCACAAAATAAAACGTAAATGCTCGTCAGAGCTTATTGCATAGCGGAAGTCATATACTGGCAAAGCCAACAAAATTTGCTTCCTACCCGTCCTGCGGCCAACAAGCTACCTCAGCTTCAGCCACGATTTTCCTGACCTGCAGGATTAGCCCCTACACCGTTTGAATGGTGCACCGGGGTTGCCAAACAATAAACCCGGTAAGCTTTTGCAAGCCCGTATGAGTAACTCATGAACATCAATCAACAACTCACATCAATCTACTTAAGGAAACATACAGCCATGATTCCTTCTAACATTCCATATCCTTTCCACCGAAAGGACAACATGAGTCACCGCTGTGACCATGCTCTATTTGCTAACTTAACCATCAAGTAGCAACTCAAGTCTCATCTAGACAATTAAAGAAGAATGCCATCGGAACTCTCCTTTAAGCTGCATACCTATGAGTCTCAAGCAACCTCGACCGTTACTCCCATAAGCTATCATGGCAGATAAGCTAAAACTCTATTGAAATTGTAATCACGCGTCCTACCAAGGACGTGATTACCTATTTCCTGCCTTGATCACCATCTGCGACCTGTCACCATCTGTGACATATGATTTCAGACTCCGTCTGATCATGAAATCAACATCAAGGTCGCCATCTGCAACCTGTCACCATCTGTGACATATGATCTTTAGACCCCATCTGGTCTCAAATCAACCATTGATCACCATCTGTGACTCTTGGTTTTCAGGCCCGATCTGGTCTTAGAACCAACTACTAGTCACCATCTATGACCTATGCTTTTCAAAACCCCATCTGGTCTCAAGTCAAACGTTAAGTAAGTCACACCTGACCTAAAACGTTACAACTATCTAATTTCGGCTTTCCTGATCCCTGCTCACCATCTGTGACGCATGGTCTTTAGACCCCATCTGGTCATGAAATCAAACATCAAGGTCACCGTCTGCAACCTGTCACTATCTGTGATCCATCACCATCTGTGACATAAGATCTTCTTAGACCCTATCTGGTCTTAAGGTCAACGTTAAGTAAGTCGCATCCGACCTAAAAACGTTACAAACATCTAGTTTCGGCTTTCCTAATCCTTGCTCACCATCTGTGACCCTTGATACAAAGACTTATACATCTAAAATGAGTCACGCTTGACTCAAAAATGTAACATCAAGCTCAATACTTTTCAAAAAATAGAAAACATCTTTTTCCACAATATTGTTTCCTGAAAAGTCACATTCAACAATAATATGAACACCATGATGCATATTATTATTCATCACAATCATCCACAAGGATATATATATATATATATATATATATATATATATTTCATCTAAATATTTATATACGTAGTCATTCGCTCATGAATGCCTACTAATACCAACTATAGTTTGCAGTTAATTCATTAACACCAAAACAATAATGATACTTCTGTTCATAAAGATCCTTGTGAGATTTACTCATCTCGAAACTCCTGCTGCGTCTTCAATGCAGAATAAGTAGTCAAACTACAGAATAACCGTCCCAATACTTCGTCAAGTACCTAATCACAAACGGTTTCCACTTAGTAACGATTCACATTTGATTTAAGTCTGAAACCCCTGTTTTGAACTAATATCCCCAAAGTGGTGCCAATCAAGGCAAAACCACATCCGAGACCTCCCAAAGTCTCCGGAATACATCCACGATCGATGTGACCAAACCACAAGTCGATCGGACGCTCGAATCCTCACGGATCAAATAAATCGATCGGTATGAAACTGCAAAAATCATAACAAATCCATTCGAACTCCAAAATTTGTATATTATATATCGAAACACTCGTATCGACGAGTAGAAGACATATAATACCAGAAACAGTCCCATACATGGACGGAACACCGCCACAGGCGGTGGCGCACCACCGCCGGCCAAAACTCAATATTTCACAAAACTCCCAACATCAAAAAGCTTCATCTAAGCATACTTGTGAACTTTCATAATGTGATGACCTGGATTTTCATTATGTAAATTTGGTAATTAATAATGGACCAGTTGTACGAATAATTGTTATTATGCTTTATTCGTAGGTTTTATGTGGAGTGGAATGATTTTCGTACGTATAAATAAGTGAATTTCACAGTTTAGGGGTCGTGTGAAGTTTGAATTTTTATATGTTGGGATTCTCGGAAAATTTCCTTCACGAAAGTTGTAGAGCGCGTCGATACGAGTTCGTGGACATGCGGAACGCGTAAATCGGAGTTCGTATGAGGAAGTTATGGCCATGGAAAGAAGTTTCCATTTTGGTATTTAAAGGAAAAATTGGAAAAATATTTCATTTTCCTCATTTCCTTTTCCGGAAGCCACTCCCTCTCTCTCTCTTCTCTCTCGTCCGCTCCCTCAGTATCGAAGAAAACCGCCTGACCCGACCCGAACCCGGCCGATCCGACCCGACTTTTCCGGCCGACTGCGGCGGTCTCCGGCCGTGAAACTTGGACAGACAGGATCGCCTCCGCCTTCTGGTCGTCCCTCTGGTGTTCTCTTACGGCGATTCTTCATCTCGGTGGCAGTTCAAGGCGGTGCAGATTGGAGAAATCGGACCCGACCGGAAAACACAGTTCCGACGTCGGCGCGGCTTCGATTTTCTTGGGTTGAGTTCAGAACAAGCTCCCTGGTCGATCCTTGGTGGTTGTTTGGATCGATTCACGTGAAAATTCGATCAACTCGGATTGGATTACTGTTCACGGCTTGTGAGGTAGTTTTCGATCCCTTAAGCTTGTTTTATGACTTCGATCCAGTTATGAAAGTTCACAAGCATGCTTAGATGAAGCTTTTTGATGTTGGGAGTTTTGTGAAATAATGAGTTTTTGGCCGGCGGCGGTGCACCACCGTCTGTGGTGGCGTTCCGGCGGTGTTCCGGCCACTTAAGGAACTGTTTCTGGTATTATATGTCTTCTACTCGTCGATACGAGCGTTTCGATATATAATATGCAGATTTTGGAGTTCGTATGGATTTGTTTTGATTTTTGCCGTTTCATATCGGTGAATTTATTCGATCCGTGAAGATACGAGCGTCCGATCGACTTGTGGTTTGGTCACATCGATCGTGGACGTATTCCGAAGACTTTGGGAGGTCTCGGATGTGGTTTTGCCTCGATTGGCACCACTTTGGGGTTTTTAGTTCAAAAACAGGGGTTTCGAACTTAAAACAAATATGAATCATTACTAAGTTGGAACCATATGTGATTAGGTACTTGACGAAGTATTCAGACGAGTGGTTGGTGATAGTTTTGGTTCGGTTCTGTATTGAAGACGCAGCAGGAGTTCGAGGTGAGTAAATCTCACAAGGACCTTTATGAACAGAAGTACCATTATTGTTTTGGCGTTAATCATTTAACTGCAAACTATAGTTGGTATTAGTAGGCATTCCTGAGCGAATGACTACATATATATATTTAGATGAAATATATATATCCTTGTGAATGATTGTGATGAATAATAATATGCATGATGGTGTTCATATTATTGTTAAATGCGACTTTTCAGGAAACGATATTATAGAAAAGATGTTTCTATTGTTTGAAAAGTATTAAGCATTAATGTTACATTTTGAGTCAAGCGTGACTCATTTTAGATGTATTGGTCTTCGTACCAAGGGTCACAGATGGTGAGCAAGGATTAGGAAAGCCGAAGCTAGGTGCTTGTAACGTTTTAGGTCAGATGCGACTTACTTAACGTTGACCTTAAGACCAGATAGGGTCTAAGAAGATCTTACGTCACAGATGGTGATAGATCATAGATAGTAACAGGTTGCAGATGGTAACCTTGATGTTTGACTTCATGACCAGATGGGGTCTGAAGATCATGAGTCACAGATGGTGATCAATGGTTGAGCTGAGACCAGATGGGGTCTAATGATTATAGGTCACAGATGGTGACAGGTTGCAGATGGCGACCTTGATGTTGATTTCCTGACTAGACGGAGTCTGAAATCATATGTCTCAGATGGTGACAGATCACAGATGGTGATAGATCACAGATGGTGATCAAGGCGGGAAATAGGTAATCACGTCCTGGTTAGGACGAGTGATTACAATTTCAATAGGGTTCTAGTTTATCAGCCATGATAGCTTATGGGAGTAACAGTCGAGGTTGCTTGAGACTCATAGGTTCGCGGCTTAAAGGAGAGTTCAGATGGCATTCTTCTTTAATTGTCTAGATGAGACTTGAATTGCTACTTGATGGTTAAGTTAGCAAATAAGGCATGGTCATAGTGGTGACTCATGTTTTCTTTTCTGTGGAAAGGATATTGAATGTTAGAAGGATTCATGGCTGCATGTTTCCTTAAGTAGATTGATGTGAGTTGTTGATTGATGTTCATGAGTTACTCATACGAGCTTGAAGAAGCTTACCGGGTTTGTTGTTTGGCAACCCCGGTGCACCATTGTTAAATGGTGTAGGGGCTAATCCTGCAGGTCAGGAAAATCGTGGCTGAAGCTGAAGGAGCTTGTTGGCAGCAGAACGGGTAGGAAGCAATTTTTGTTGGCTTTGCCAATATATGACTTCCGCTATGCAGTAAGCTCTGAGAAGCATTTACGTTTTATTGTGATGACAATTAAATTCGTAAATTTGTATAATATATAACTCTGTGGAGCGAGTGTATGTTATCTTGGATGATTCAGTGTATCAGTAAGTACTTGTTTTAAGGGAAAGATGTTCCAGGTATTTGTATTGATGACTGAATATTCACGCATGTATAATTATGGGATTATATATATCGATTTTTATTGTTGTAAAAATCAGGGGCGTGACACATAACTGGATCGAAGATAGAAAACAAGCTTAAGGGATTGAAAACTACCTCACAAACCGTGAACAGTAATCTCAATTGAGTTGAACCGATTTCCACGTAAATCAATCGAAACAAACACCATAGATCGACTCAGACGACCGCCACGAAGCCAAAGAAGGAAACTTGAAGCCTTGACGTCGCCGGAACTGTGTTTTCCGGTCGAGTCCGAAAACACCAAGCTGCACCGCCTTGCTGCGCCTTGCACAGTGGTTATCGCCACAAGAGGATGCCACAGACACGACCAGAAGGAGGAGACGAGTCGTTCTGTGCAGGTTTCACGGCTAGAGGTCGCCGGAGATCGCCGGAAAAGCAGGGTCGGATAGGCCGGGTCCGAGTCGGGTCAGTTTGAAATCTTTGATACAGAAGGTATCGACTGAGAGAGAAGAGAGAGAGAGGAGAGGGCTTCCGTAAAAGGAAAGGGAAAAATGAAATAAAATTTCAGATTTTCCCTATTTATACTAAAACGGAAACTTCTTCCAATAGCCATAACTTCCTCATACGAACTTCGATTTAGGGGGTTCTGCATGTCCTCGAACTCGTATCGACACGATCTACAACTTTCATGAAGGAAGTTTTCCGAGAATCCCAACATATAAAAAGTCAAACTTCACACGACCCCCTAAACTGTGAAATTCAAATATTTATACGTACGAAAACCAGTCCACTTCACAAACAACCTACGAATAAAGCATACTAACAATTATTCGTACAACTGGTCCATTATTAATTACCAAAATTACATAATGAAAATCCAGGTCATCACAATTTTGCCCTCACCTTCTTTGTCACTTAGAGAGAGAGAAGTTTGGACCTCGCCAGACTCCGGTGACCGGAATCCAGCAACCGGTAACGGGATTCCGACGTCCGATTTTATTACCCCTAATAATACCCAGTAATTATATTATTGCCCTCCAGTAATTATATTATTGACCCCAAATAATCGTATTATTGCCCCCCAATAATCATGTTAATGTCCCCCAATAATCGTATTATTGCCAACACATATACAGCAATATACATCATTTTTACATATTTTCCCATACTTTTGGATACCACCATAGAAAAAGTAAAATGTTAGAGCTGAATTGTAGTCAGATGCCAACACATATACAACAATATATTAGTCAATCTGATGCCAACACATTAAAAAGTTCATCAAAAAAAAATTGATTTGGGCACCAAGGTCGTCTTCTCTCTTCTTTCCGGTTGCAGATCCGGAATCTAGCGCGACAGCCTACCTCTGTTCGTCGGGTTTCGGGCCACGGCGGGAAGCGTGCACAACGCTGTTGTCGACGATAGGAAGCTCATCGACGTGGTTAAGAGGACGATATAACTAAAGCAAACAATGTCGTTGGGGATGAGATTGGAATCACAGACGTAAATTTATATGGAGGTCGGCATCACAGAAGTCGAATGCGCGGCGGAGATTGGAGGAAGACGAGTGAAATCAACGGCTGAATCGCTCCGTATTCAGCATTTTTGAGGCAGTTTTTCGATTTGCTTTTGGCGATGAGCCTGGTCTCTATCGCCGCTTGCTTCTGCTCTTGAATTGAGGACGCCGATTTTCGAGGCTAACGGTGGTTGCTGAGTCGACTCAGCCGATAAGGAAGAGAGAGAGAGAGAGAGAGAGAAATCGGTGAGGGGGGAGGAGAGAGAGAATAGATCAAAGAGGGGAGGGGAGAGAGATAGTCTGAGAGAGAAATGAGTGTAGTTTATTAATTTAAATAAGGGCAATAATATCAATATGTTAGATTGGGTAAATGGGAGTAAAAAACTCTTAGTGGAGTAAGTGAGTAATTTTTATGCTAAAATTGTGTAAATGGTTATTATCCCTAAATCATATAAATAGACCGCCGAATGTAAGTAAATAAGAGAGCGAGGACACACGGGTTCATACATAAATGAACCCAAGTTTTTTCTTGTTGAAGATTAGCACCAAACCTAATAGCAAGTTGCTTCACTTGGGTTAAGCCCCGTGCCCTCGAGAATCTTTGGAAGGGCTCCCCTTAGGGTGTTAAAATATATATATATATATATATATATATATATATATATATCAGTATTAATTAAGCCAATAAGGCTTATGGTTAAATTTTCAAAAACCCTGCAATTGCCCTTCTTTGATTATGGTCTAAAAATCTATAATTTAACAAATGAAGGATAAAATAGTAAATATAATAGCAAACTGAATTGAAGAAATTACAAAAAAAAGATTTTAAACTTTTTGTTAACTGCAATGGCAGGTTTTTTTTTTTTTTGAGAGTTGGCAGTTTAAATAAAAAATATTACTTATTAAACAAAAAGTTATTGTTTTTTTTTTGAAGAAAAAAAAGTGTTTATAATTTCATAAACACTTTGAAATCTTTGATACAGAAGGTATCGACCTAGAGAGAAGAGAGAGAGAGGAGAGGGCTTCCGTAAAAGGAAAGGGAAAAATGAAATAAAATTTCAGATTTTCCCTATTTATACTAAAATGGAAACTTCTTCCAATAGCCATAACTTCCTCATACGAACTTCAATTTACGGGTTCCGCATGTCCTCGAACTCGTATCGACGCGCTCTACAACTTTCGTGAAGGAAGTTTTCTGAGAATCCCAACATATAAAAAGTCAAACTTCACACAACCCCTAAACTGTGAAATTCAAATATTTATACGTACGAAAACCAGTCCACTTCACAAACAACCTACGAATAAAGCATACTAACAATTATTCGTACAACTGGTCCATTATTAATTACCAAAATTACATAATGAAAATCCAGGTCATCACAATTTTGCCCTCACCTTCTTTGTCGCTTAGAGAGAGAGAAGTCATCAAAGACCTCGCCAGACTCCGGTGACCGGAATCCAACAACCGGTAACGGGATTCCGACGTCCGATTTTATTACCCCTAATAATACCCAGTAATCATATTATTGCCCCCCAGTAATTATATTATTGACCCCAAATAATAGTATTATTGCCCCCCAATAATCTTGTTAATGTCCCCTAGTAATTGTCTTATTGCCCCTAGTAATCGTATTATTGCCCCCCAATAATCATGTTAATGTCCCCCAATAATCGTATTATTGCCCCAATAATCGTATTATTGCCAACACATATACAGCAATATACATCATTTTTACATATTTTCCCATACTTTTGGATACCACCATAGAAAAAGTAAAATGTTAGAGCTGAATTGTAGTCAGATGCCAACACATATACAACAATATATTAGTCAATCTGATGCCAACACATTAAAAAGTTCATCAAAAAAAAAAATTGATTTGGGCACCAAGGTCGTCTTCTCTCTTCTTTCCGGTTGCAGATCCGGAATCTAGCGCGACAACCTACCTCTGTTCGTCGGGTTTCGGGCCACGGCGGGAAGCGTGCACAACGCTATTGTCGACGATAGGAAGCTCGTCGACGTGGTTAAGAGGACGATATAACTAAAGCAAACAATGTCGTTGGGGATGAGATCGGAATCACAGACGTCAATTTATATGGAGGTCGGCATCATAGAAGTCGAATGCGCGGCGGAGATTGGAGGACGACGAGTGAAATCAACGGCTGAATCGCTCCGTATTCCGCATTTTTGAGGCAGTTTTTCGATTTGCTTTTGGCGATGAGCCTGATCTCTATCGCTGCTTGCTTCTGCTCTTCAATTGAGGACGCCGATTTTCGAGGCTGACGGTGGTTGCTGAGTCGACTCAGCCGATAAGGAAGAGAGAGAGAGAGAGAGAGAGAGAGAGAGAGAGAGAGAGAGAGAGAAATCGGTGAGGGGGGAGGAGAGAGAGAATAGATCGAAGAGGGGAGAGGAGAGAGAGAGTCTGAGAGAGAAATGAGTGTAGTTTATTAATTTAAATAAGGGCAATAATATCAATATGTTAGATTGGGTAAATGTGAGTAAAAAACTCTTAGTGGAGTAAGTGAGTAATTTTTATGCTAAAATTGTGTAAATGGTTATTATCCCTAAATCATATAAATAGACCGCCGAATGTAAGTAAATAAGAGAGCGAGGACACACAAATGAACCCAAGTTTTTTCTTGTTGAAGATTAGCACCAAACCTAATAGCAAGTTGCTTCACTTGGGTTAAGCCCCGTGCCCTCGAGAATCTTTGGAAGGGCTCCCCTTAGGGTGTTAAAATATATATATATATATATATATATATATATCAGTATTAATTAAGCCAATAAGGCTTATGGTTAAATTTTCAAAAACCCTGCAATTGCCCTTCTTTGATTATGGTCTAAAAATCTATAATTCAACAAATGAAGGATAAAATAGTAAATTATTACTGATATTGAAGAAATTACAAAAAAAAAAAAAAAAAGATTTTAAACGTTTTGTTAACTGCAATGGCAGTTTTTTTTTTTTGAGAGTTGGCAGTTTAAATAAAAAATATTACTTATTAAACAAAAAGTTATTGTTTTTTTTTTTGAAGAAAAAAAAGGATTTATAATTTCATAAAAAATAAACATTTTTTACATAAATTAATAAAACAAACTCTTTTTTTAGAAATACTAATAAAAACTCAAACAAAATATTATAGACACAAATAAAGTAAAAATAAATAAAAAAAGGTCAATTGACACACGCGTGAGCGTGTGTTAAGAGGCTAGTATAAAATGAAATGAAATAAAATTAGGAAAAGGGCAATTTTTTGTTTTTGTTTTTGAGTGAGTCAATTTGCTGGCCTGTCCACCTAAACCGGAGGCAGCTATAAATGCTATGACAAAACTTCCTAAGAAAAAATATTGAGACATCTTTGAAGATCAAATTCGATCCCAAGTTCTCTGCAGTGTGGTACTACGAGTCACGAGTATCATCTTGGACGGAGAAACGGGGCTAGTTAGGTTTAGGTCAAAATACGAAAGTTAAAGTAATTGGGAAACCAACAATTTTTCACATGAACACCTTAAACCCCACCACAGCAACCAACTCAGATGGCACCATAATGCTTACGGCTAGCTCATCACAGTCTGATATTAGGCTCAGCAATTGATCAAAGCTTAAACAAACCAACATGTCACAAGGCATTCTGCTAACAGAGAACACATTGGCTAGTCTGCAACTACAAAGGTGGGGCTTCCATATACTCAACTCCCTGCTTCAAAACAATCTAACCCTTTTGCATTTGTTAACTTATATGCATAGATTTCTATTCAGTATTGACAATATCTAGTAGTCATATACAGCATTGACAAACTGACAATGGCATAGATCATGAAGAATCGGAATAATATTTCTAACCTTGAAATTATACCAGCTAGTTATAAAGCAAAGTTACATAATAGTAGCTTATTCCTGGCTACATCCAAATAGCGATCCTAGCCCCATGAAATTGATATTCCAATACAATTGGAGTTAAAGTTTCATCTAAGAATGGAACTCTACGATTATTACTATTACTACATCTCTAGCTACATGACAGAAGAGAGGGAGCAGCTAGCTTTGGCAAATCTTATCTGATCTGGAAATGCTTGCAAGTCGAGTTTTCTTGGATGTTGATCTGAATTCTTCCGGATCCCATATCATCAACCTTCCCACACGACTGAGTACTAGTCCCTTTGCGGCTTGAGCCTTCTGCATAAGACTCGGAGGAATTCTTCCTTCGCCGTTCATTGTGGCCAGCCAAGCGCCTCCGACAACTCCTCTTGGTGTCATCAAATTCTGATAGCTCGTGGAATCTGCACCCCAACATTTCTAGTCAGTATATCTGACTAAAATTACTAAGACTGGAGTCTCAACACTTGGTCATGTTTTGGTTATTTTAGTGTTATATGTAACATGTACCAGTAGCTATTGCTATATTTAAGGATTAAAAAGAATAAGCATTTGAAAATTGTAAGCTATATCCAATGAAATTGAATATGCAGTAAAATAGTGTAGGCTGTAATTTTCATTCTCCGTTGAAGGCTGTGAAAAATAAAATAAAATAAGCAACTGAAATTGACTTTCAAAAGTAGTTTCTATATTAGCTCTGAAGTAAAACTGAAGAAATCTTTAACTAGTACAATATTAAAGGAATAAAGAAGATGAGCAGACTTATGGCAGTAAATGGTTGCTAGTAAAGTGTAAAGCATTGCTGCTGGATTCTTATTGTGACCCCTATAACAAAAAACAACAACAACAACAAAATGAGTGACAATTCCCAAATCCATATGGAAACCAGCAACTACAAACTGTGCAATTAATTACTGCTAAAATCATACATTAAACACCCAATTGAGTGTAAATTGCATAGCCCAAAAACAAAGCAAACATAAAACAGACAAATATTGAAAATGCAACAGATTAAACAAGAACTTAAATTAATTAATTAATCACCTGCTGCATTGCTGGCAAAATCTTTGGCTGATCCCAGCCAAAAGCACAACTGGAGCCTTAGAATGATGGTCACACACCTTATGCCTTCTATGGTAGAGCTTTGCATCACTCAGATCAGCTGTACACTTGTCAGCCTGACAACATCTCATCATCTGGTTCAGGTTCTGGTTCTTCACAGATCCACTTCCACTTCCACTTCCACTAACAACTTGTAATTTCTTCTTCTTACTGTACAGAACCTCCTCCTCCTCCACCTCCTTCTTCACCACCACATGGGGGTTCTCCTGCTTCCTCTGCTTGCTTTTACTCTCTTCCATGATTAGAAAGAGTAGCAAGGGAGACAAGAGAAAATGAGGTAGTCTGTAGCTATCAAGATCAGGAAGAGGAAGAAGGATATCAATGGGTTTGTTAGTGATGTGGTGTTTTGTATTGGGGGAAGGGAAGGAGAGAAGATTAAAAAGTGAGAGTAATGAGGCAAGAGTAGTGAGGACCACAGCAATCTGCTCCATAATTCTTTTCCTGAGTTGTTTCTTTTGCCTTGGGCTCTTGGCTCTTGTTTAGTTTGACAGTTTGTCGTACAATTAATAATGCATGATAGCCTCATTTGAGAAGGACACTGGGGCAGTCAAGGTAGAGGATGGGAATGTCCAATAATAAATGGTCACAATACCATTTTTCATTTTATCAATTAGAAGCTTTTGAGAAATTAGATTACGAATAAATGTGGTCTCGTTAAAATTATGGTATCAAAAGCAACTCAATCAGCTAAGATTCAATACAAACTTCAACAACTAATCTATAACAAATTCAAGCCAGGGAAACTGAGCATCTTGCCAGAATTATCCTAACATCCTGTCCAAATCTGAAATGCACTAGTGTTTATTGTTTGAGTACATGATCAGCAACTGTTTGAGACATAATCAAGGCATACTATGTTGAGATAAGAATGGGAGAAAGCCATGTTACATGCATATTTGGGTGTCTCTAATTCTTTTGAGTCTCTTATGTGTGTTTCTATTTATATAATCCCACATAGCTTATAACACTGTTATTATTAGTCATGTTTTATGGCAGAAGGAAAGAAATGCATATTTTCTGGCTTGTTTTGAAGGGTATACCACCCCTTTCTTGTTTTCTCCTGTTCACATTCTGTTATGAAGTTCTTGAGGGTGAAGGCTCACCTATCAATTACCCAAAGTTTGTTTCCCTAATATACTCAGACAACCGTGTAGGGTACCCGGCACTAAATAGTGTTGGGTAGGTCTGCTGGTAGACAAATTGAATATCATTCATGTTAGTCATGGTAATAGAACACGTGGGGCTCTCTAACCAAAGTCTTGTTTCCTATGATGAGATTCTAGTTCTAGAGACATGAGGGGACAATCCCAAGTCTAACACATGAAAATGACATCCAGACGAGAGGGGGGAAGTACTGTTACTGTACACTAATGAAGCTACAATAAAAGCTAGACTGAATGACGTATCGTTGCAACTACACTTGACTCCTGGTAATTCTACAAGTTCCTTCTGCCCAGTTTTGGCTACCCCTAACGTGCTGTTGAATTTGGGGGATCAATTCCCATTTCTTCAAAATATGCTTTCTGCACCAACCATTCCGACCTGACACGAAAATAATTTGCAGTTTTCAGGCTCTTCTTATATCTGGAGAGATAATGTAAATTCACTAGAAATGCAAAGGCTATGTAAATATTGATTATGAGGAGTTCATGTTTCTGCATATGCATATCAGCACATAGACACAGGAAGGAGTAAGGACAGAGGGATCGTTACATACCCCTTCCCATGGAGCTCTAAGTGCTCTGCTTGGGCCTGATCAAAAACAGCAAGTCATGATCACATTTGATTACAGATAAAATCAGTATATCAATCAAGAATTTTTGGTTTGGGGCCACTAAATTAAGGTCAAAAACTAGGGTTTACCTGGTTTAGAAGTGAAGGAACACCTTGATGGACAATCCACTGTGCATCTACGACTCCTATTTTCTCATGTGCAGGCTGTTTCCAAACAAAGAAAAAAGGTGGAAGACCAAATCACAATCACAAACAAGAGGGAGCTAAGGCAGAATGACAAAAGAAAGAAAAGAAATGGTTTGAACCTCTACACAGCGTCTAAGAGCAAAATCCAGACCCCTAACATGGACCAGGTCATTCTGCAAAATCACGGAAAAGTTTTTCATGGTAGCCTTAGAGTAATCATTAAAGTACTTGGGATATCTTGAAAAAAGAAAATAATATTATATACCTGAATCATATGCCAAACACAACACCATGCATCCCGAGAAAACACAGGCGCCATAATTTCTACAAACCTGCATGTTTGTGAATTCATGTTGAGATGTAATAATACCTATTTCCCAGAGGGTGATGGATAAGATATAGTTACATACGCTGCACAGGGCGGCAAATGCAAATCATTACACCAACCAGGTTTCTCCTCTGTCTGCCTGTAGGAAGAGGATCAAGAAAACATGTGGTCAAGCAACTAGCTTAGCCATCATTGAATCTGGTTAACTAATATGGAGAGAATATTATTAATGCGCAAGAAAAATTGGCAAGCTTACATGTGAACTTCACTATGACCTCTCCTTTGTCATCTGCCATGTTAGCCCATTATTTGGTTCTAAACCAGACTGTGATACTTCCAACCCATATTTCCTTACTAGTTTTATGTATCTGGTACAAAGAAAATTAAAGCCTGAATACACTATTTCATTCCTGAAGTTATTTTCAAATAAAGCACCATAGTGAACTCTCAAAACTCACTCCTCTGCATTAAAGTGCTCCACACCGATATCCTCATCCCAAATTAATATGTATTCATAGGATGCCACAATGTCAGGATGCAAAAAACGCTTGGCACACCACCTGGAAGCGGTTCAATAAGCTTATGAAAAAACATAACTTTTGCAGGGCTTAGCAAGAATCTATTGCAATTAGGATGAAAATTAAGATATACAAATGCGTAATTCATTTCTAACCATTTAGTTTGCTTCTGAATGCTCACATGGATAGCCTGCTTTGACCCCTCAAACTGATCCCATTCACTTGTCTGACCATCACAGTGAAATAAAACAATTGTGAAATTCTCTGAGAACTGTACAGCATAGATTTAGCAAGATAGAGAAAAAGAGAGCAAGAACTGCAAATGAATTTCTAGATAGAAGTAACATTTTTAACTGCGGCATCTATATTTTTTTTCTGAGCATGGCCTACAGTAAAGGTTACAAGATATTTTGGCTTGATGGTTAAGTCCTGCAAGTGCCACCTCCACAAGAAAAGGTTCAGATTAGAGAACAGATCTGTAACAAATCTACCCATCAGTCAAAGACAGGGAGGGCAAAAATAACCAGCTGGGTACTCGCCAGTCACTATAAACCGCCACCTTGCCCCTCCCCTTATAGGAGGAGGATAGGGAGGGAGGGAAATTGGGGATTGTGAGTACCAATAGGTATTATTTCCATCATCAGTCAAAAAAAGAGAAGTTATTCTTGTTGGAATAAAGTGCAACCTATTTTTAAATAAAATCAGTCTGGCATGCCATTCTATTATTCTCTATCTATATTCCCTTATTAATTTTTACCAACTTCCCTTTCTAATGTGAAAATTACTCATGTTTGAACTTTCAATTTAACCTGAAGCCTAAACAAAGTATTACACTTTTTATTTACTCCCTGACAAACTCGAACTGTCCAACCCATCTCAATACAGTTATTATGATAAGGATAATAACTGTTGTAGGGCTCAATGACTTTATATATGAGAGGAGTATAAACACTAGAAATGTTTTTATAGTAAAGTTATGATAGCAGATGCACACTTCACTGGGCAGACCCCATAATTGATGAAGATATAAATCTGACTCAGATTCTACGATGCCAAGGAGGATTTGTTTGGAACCCAAATCTGCCTTATAATCAATTGATAGTAGTCAATGGCAGCACATAATTGTCAGGACTATTGACACTGCCAATTTTTCAGTTAAAATTACAACATCGGAACATCTTAAACAAAAGTATGCATCATTAGTAGCATTGTACTAGTATACCAGTGTACTAATTATTTATATATTTCTCACAATACAATTGTAGGTACTTTGTCCTACGAAACAGTACAAGGAAACTGTGTTACAAAGAACTACCACAATCCTCTTCAGTAACAACCAATCTGCTCAGTATTACCATGAGAACTAGAAAGGTAATAACATAGCAGAGTACAAGGCTTGCATCAGACCATACCTTTGCATCATTAGGGATGTATTTTACAGAGATATCTCTGTTGCTCTTCAAAGAAGACCAGGCATTCACCAGTGCTTGGGTTGAGAACCCCGAGTACTTCTCCTCTATGTATGAAATATCAATGGAAGAAAAATGGCTGGGTGGGAAATTCATCTACAAGATTTAAGCACCATAAGGTAAAACAAAAATCCATGTCAGTCTTCTTATGATCCAAACTGACTGAACTGGAAACTTATTCAAACAAACAAAAGCCTTGCACCTTAGTTAACGAAATGGTTGGAAATGACACTCCTAGAAAGAAGCCAAACAGAATCGCCACAAAAGCTGTCGCAACAAACCTCATTTTCTCTTTGGTTTTCTTATATTCCCACTGCAAGCTCAAAACAGGGTCCATGTTACACAGACCACAGTGATCCTTCAATGTTGTTGTAAGATGATAAACACAACGATCACCCAATAACAAACATTACGCAATAAAGAAGATGAGTTAGAAGTACCCTGCACGCATGTGGATTCAGTAAAGTTTCTATGACTCTACAATCACAAAGATCCTCAGCTCCTACCACTTCAACAATGAGGTGCTTGTCTTAAACCCTGAAAAGGTCAAACCTGTGGCTTAAAACCCTGAAAAGATAAAACCTTTGGCTAGCTTAAACCCTACTGTGTGAACCCAAATTAATTACGCTACACTACACTGTTCAGCTACTGACCTTCATTTGGTCCATTGTTTTATCCAAGTACTTGGCAACATTTCATCAAAGTTAATGGGCAAAATGAATTAAGCGTAAATTTGGGTTTGTCCATAGTTCATACAAAGAAAGTGAAGTTAGATTTTCAAAGAAACTGGAAGGAAATCAATGAGTGAGAAGTAAACGAACGAGGTGGTCATGCTTCAAGCTTCAATCTTTTGACCAAGTGGTGGACTATGTTGACTTTCCACTGAGTCTCTGAGATTCTGGAAATCTGGATTTATCGAGAAAAATGAAGGAATGGAATTCCGAGAAAGTCAGCAACTTTGAGTCGTCACTTCTTATAGCTCTGGCCTTCTAACGGCGAAGTAGAAATTTTGGAATGGAGAAGATGGAGATCTGATCGTTGGTCTGATGTGGAACCCACGTGAACGATGGATATTGAATAAGTTGAACTGAAAATCCAGAGAGTTTGAAAATGAGTAAAAAGTTTAAAGGTTTTTTTTATTTCATTATTTACTGCGGTGAAAGAGAAATAATGAAATTCGTTATAACACCTAGACAATGTTGTTCGTTTTGTTTTTATTGTGTTCACTTGTTCCCAAACTCTAGTTCGATACCTCGTTCTCTTTAAATTTTTGTGACGGTGTGCATTTAAAAATAATAATAATAATAATAAATTTATTCAAGGGTTTATCTAAATTTTTACCCAAAAATCACTTTTGACAGGACCCTCTCCGATTTTCACCCTGAAATCCGAGGTGGCCCTGTGGGGCCCACCTTAGGGATAACTCTACCAAAAATTCGGCAGAGTCACCTCTAAAATAGACTACCCAAAAACCTGTAAAAAAAAACAAAAACACTTCAAGCAAACCAACCTTATACTCCTGGAGCCACCCTGCTCCCAATTACTAACAACTCCACTTTCACAAAACTCAAAAATACTAATCCCAAAGGTTATCAGAGCAATACTACTATACACAGGGATATAAAAAGAAGAGTAAAGGATCAAGCGATCCTACACTGCGGAAGTAGTGATAACTATGCCTCAAATGTCATGTACGGGCTCCACTAATTCGCCTGCAAACTGGGCATTAGAAACCGAAAGGCCCAGGGGAAAGTAGACGAAAAACGTTAGCGTGAGTGGACAAAAATAAACAATTTAAAAGAAAAATGATTTCATACTTTCCCACATTTATTTCATTAAAAACCGATGCATGCAACAATTAGAAAAATATATTTAGCTTTAAATCCAAGAATTCCAAAACGATAAATCGACTAGCGAGGCTAGTCACCACATTTGAAAACTATATCGTAAAACTGAAATCTCGTTTCTCAAGAAGATAAGACCAGCCCCGCTGGCTACAGTGAAAATACGACTAGCCCCGCTAGTCAAGCAACGATAAAATATGGGGAAGAAGTTTCACCATACGAAAGAAGGGAGCCTCCCAGGCTCGGGTCGGAGTGTCCCACACTCTGGAGCATCCCATGCTCTGCTCTTACTCACCCACGAACACATAATAAGCAGGGAGGAGTACTAATAGGCTAGCTAGCAATAAACATGACAACCCAGGTATGGTGGATTAAAATCATACGAAAATCGAAAATCAGTAAGGCTTCCCCATAAGTCCCGCGAATAAAGAAAACACGGGTACAGTAACTGTACCCAGAAATTCTCGTAGAAAGTCACATAAATCGACAGCGTGTCCCACACGCTAAAAGAATAATTAGATCATCATCAAGGCATTCCCAACGCCAAAACCGAAGGTCGATAAATTAATATGAAAACTAACTCCAACGAAATCTCATTTCGAAAATCTCTTATAAAATCTCAAATCGACGAATAAAACTATAATATAAGTAGTATAATTCCGGAAATCACCTCGGAAAAATAATTCGTCGAAATTCAACATAAATTATAAACTCGAATCCGAGCATAACAAATTAATATCCGAAATTCACAACCGGTATAAATCATAATTACTTCATGAAAATCATTATTGAAAGCAAATCCACGAGATAAATCGAAATCAAATTCCGAAATCAATTCATATGCTCGAAAAGTAATATGTTAATTAAATAAAGCATTAATTCAAGAAAATAAACGCATGCATCATTATTTAAAACAAAAGTCCACTCACAGTACTATTGGGCGACCATGCAAAAGAATTCCTTCATTTAACCGTAGCTCGCGGCATTGCCCTGTACACAATTATATTTCCGTAAACGGCAATCTGATAAAATAATTACGAACCTAAACGAAACCTGAAAATCCCTATCTCCATTACTTCTCAAATTCAACCCAAATCTCTCCCACAACACCAATTCCTCAATTAGCATATTCCACAACGAAAACGAGGGAAATCCGACGGCCGAATTTCCAACAATTCAATCACAAAACTTCAAACTTCGGAAATTCACAAAAAATTCCAAACTCCTCCATAATTCACCAAACTTCACATACAAGCTCTACAACATATATACAATTTAATGGGCTAAAAACCGAAATTAAAACACTGCCCTACACGCCTCAACGCGCACCAACAGTGGTAGCGCGTGGGCCCCACGCGCCACCGGCAACCACCTCCGATGGCCACCAAAATTTGGCAGCACCATCTACTCAACAAACCCAACCTCTTTCTCAACTACAACATGTTCCAATTTTACCTGGAAGAGCTCCAATTTGGCCGGTAAAAAAATTCCAGAAATTCCAAGAACCCTAGAAATTGAAATTGTTAATTCGACCTCTACACTGCAAATTGAAATGAAAGACCTTAGGGGTAATGATCTATGTCAAAAACCAAACCTTCGACGCCAGTTTGGTGGCCGGATATTGCCGGAATCGGAAAATATCGGCGTTGACTCAAAACTGCTACAATGACTGTCCTCTTCTTCTCGTTGCTGCACCTTCCACAGTTCATATTAAGCTACGAAACGAACCCAGAAATGAAGAGAAGGAAGAGAGCTTTCCAACGATATCTTATACGTCAAAATCCGTCGCCAGATGGAGGAGTTATGGCCGGAAGAAGGTGAAGAGGTCAGAGAGGAAGAGAGAATCGGGGAGAGAGAAGGGAGAGGGCTCGGTAAGTTTCCGAAAATGGAAACTTACCACAGTAACTCGGCTATTTATAGAAAATTATTATGAACAGTAAATTTAGTATTTTGGCCATAACTTTCACATATGAACTCCGATTTTTACGTTTCACATATGCACGCGCTCGGTTTAACGTCCTCTACAACTTTCATGAAGAACATTTTCTCAAATTTTGACCCGAACAAAATGTCATATTTTAGGGCCCCCTAAAAGTCCTGAAACGCAGTAAAAGTGAAAGTAAATGTCGTTTACCGTCCTAATGATTAGTAAACCAGTAAATTTAGGTTTGGGACGTAACAACTTTAGTCTCTGTCCTTCTAATTTCACACATTTACTCCTTGTACTCTCAATTTTGGATCAATAGGTCCATTCTGTTACTCTACGTCAAAAAATTCTGTTAAATCACTTACGTGGCACACTTTTTGCGGTAAAATGTCTATTTACCCTCTTCTTCTTTTTTAATTTAATTAAATTTTTCTCTTTTTGTTTATCTTTTTATTTTTTTATATTTTTATCATCTGTCATATCTTGTTCACATTTTCGAAAGATGGAAGTTCAACTTCGGCAACCATTCTACCCTTCTTCGTCACTGTTTTAGAGCATCTCTTGGCATGCCTAATCTCTTCTTCTCTCTCTCCTCCAAAAACATAGAGCATCATTACCCAAAGAAACCAACTCCAAAGAAAAAAAATAATCCACAAAGCAAAAAAATTAGAGAGAAAGAGAAATAAAGATAGGGTTTCTTTCAACCTTTGAGAAAGAGAAAGAGCTCTGCTTCCTCTGTTTTGATTCCGATCCCTGAAAACACCGTCATTTTCGTTATTGGGCCTTGGGGTATACTCTCCTTCTCATACTGAAAAATCACGCAGATCTGTGCCGACAAAAATTCGGTTTAGATGAGTCCACCTGCTGTGCTGAACATGGAAGATACGAAGCCGGAGGTTTCTGCATTCAACAATTCGAATTCGGGAACTGGAGATTTGGACCATGTTAGAGCTAGATTTACTGATTTGTGAAAAAATGGTTGTCATTGGACAAGAACACGCTGATGCAAGCTATCAAGCTGGAGGCCGAGAGTGAGACTGTGTCACTGTGAGAGAGTGCGGAGGATGAAGGCAGAGGGCGACGAAATCATGGCTCTTCCTACAAAGGTATGCACAAGGTCCGGGACTGATAAAGTTTGGGAATTTGAGGTGAGGTTCTGGGTTTTGAATCGAAAGATGAGTTTGATTGTTTGAGGCTTTGAGTCACCTGAATCCACGAAATCAACTCAACCCCACCAAATTGACTAATCCCAATTCACAACCTCATCTCTGAAATGAATTGGGCTTTCATGCTTTGGTTAATTTTGAGGGAAAATTGAGGTTTAGGGATTGGGATTTCGTAGTCATGTTGGGTTGGCAGAAGGAGAAAAGAAGCTGCTTTTGCCTTTTATGCTAACCAGGAAAAGATAGAGAGAGATTTGAGGAAGGAGGAATCGAATGGATGAAGAGACCCAAAAAAAAAAAAATATATATATATATATATATATCCATTTTCGAAAAAAAATAAAATAATTAATTAAATTTAAAAAAAAAAAACTATGGTAGAATACACATTTTACCGCAAAAAGTCTGTCACGTCAGTGATTAACGGAATTTTTGGACGGAGAGTAACGGAATGAACCTATTGGTCCAAAATTGAGAGTACAGGGAGTAAACGTGTGAAATTAGAAGGATAGGGACTGAAGTGTTTTTTGGGTAAAAGTTCAAGGAGTAAACAGTATTTAATCCTCTATTGAAACAGTTAACGGTTACTATAGTTCCGAATGACTTTCCTTATTATTTATAGAACATCATAGGAGGTGTATAGTACTACACCAATAAGTACTCCTTGTACAATAGAACACTATTATAAAACACTTATAGTTCAACTAGCAAAAACTGAAAGAAAATCTTCAACCACACTTTATAGAGTGTAGAAAAAATCGAGTTACTTGAAAGTAGAATCAACATGTCCGGAGAAGCAACAATCTTCAAATTGGGCAAAATAACACGTAAGACACCTCCTGGATCCCAAATCTAAATTTTTGGGGAGATCAAGTCCAACTGGCCCAGCAACACATCTCGCCTTTCTGCTCAGGGCACCCAAGCACGATTGACCACAACTGCCCCTCCGGTGTCGCAATTGACTTCCACCAACCCTGGCCACAATAGCACCTCCACCTCCATCAGCAACGTGGTCGCTGGTAGAAAAGTCGCCCACCAAAAATTTATGTTTGAGTAGCTTACACTCTACCCACCACCAGAATCTCCGATCTATGCCGTCTAGATTCCAGTGAACCCTTACAGCACCATGACCACATCGGCCTCCCAATCCCCCTACGCAACAACCTCGCCTCCTTCCCCCTGGTTCTCAACGCCAGAACCATTCCCAAGGACAAGCGCCGGTGCTCGACTCTCGGCTCAGCGTCAGGACACCACTACTCGTCGATTTTTTTTACTATTATTATTATTATTATTATTACATCAACAAACTCAAATACAACAAGTAGTCTTTCGTGAGTCGAACTCACAACCTCTCACTTATGATTGGGTCCAAATCCCTTTGTTCAATTTCTATTACCCATCCGTTGTTGTGCAAAAAAGAAGGCTTCAACCTTTCATTAAAAAGAAGAACACATCAATTGGATTAGGGGTGCCATCGGAAACAACCAGAATTTTTTTTTTGGCAAAAGACTGTTACAAAACACTAGAGGCTTCTAGAGATGGGATGATCGGAAAACATCGGCAGTAAAATTTGCTTCTCTATGCACAGTCAAAGGAGATCTCTTCAAAACAACAAAAAAAACTAGGCTAGTTATAGATTCAGATAAGATGTAGGATAAATTTGTGTATTATTGTTTCAAAAAACTTGACTAGCTATAGATCCAGCTAAAATTTAAGATAAATTTATGTGTTTTTGTTTCAAGATCTGTATTTCTTTGTGTTGAATATCTTTATTCTTTTTTTTTTTTGGCTACAAAAATTTGCATGAGCTACACCAGAAAATAGGAAAGAGGATTGGGATTTAAATGAAACATTTGCACCAGTCGAGAATCGAACACGGGTCTTTTAATCATTTCTTTTTTCCTTTGGTGAAGTAGGGGCCCGAGGATCAAGAACCACGTATATAGGCTTCCATCCCTTTGTCTCTAACAAACTTGAATCACTTCCATCTCTAACAAACCCAATCACCATCAAGAAAATGATCTCTAAAAAATTTTCCGTCTCTAAAGAATTTTCTGGCTCTTTCCTAACTAGCCAACACTCCATAACCGCAGCCCAGTCACCAATCCAGGCTGTCATCTCCACCATGATCGCCGACATGGGAAGCCTCTCTATCTCGCTCGCCGTCCAGTCTTGTAGCTATTGCTCCAGCGTCTGGTACAAACTTTTGTGTTTATGAAAAACTAGAGGAATTTATGGTTCAATTGCTTAAATCTATGCGTATTACCTTTGGAGTTATTGTTTATGGTCTTCTATGAATAACTTGATGAAAAGATTTATGAATCACTGGAGTCGTTCCAATTCAAGATTGTAGGTTTAGCATAATGCTCTCACTATTTTTTTTTTTTTTTTAAGGTTTGGAACCCAGCCAAGCTGGGAGGCTCAGCCCCATGCCCGGATCCGTTTATTGAAACAAAAAGGAAAACAAAGATAGGGAATGGGGGACTAGACCAAAACCATTCTCTGGATCAACAAAGAACAGTAACAGAACAAAGAAAACAAGCTGGGAACTTATAAGAGACCCCCATAAGTGACTAGTTTAAGCAAATCTATATGATGGGCGACTAGAGAAATCACCACCTAGAACCAAATGCAGGAATTGAGGCATCACATCCCACCAGACAAAATCTCCATGCGAAGCACCAAAATTAGCAAGCTTATCAGCCATTGAATTCCCCTCCCTATATATGTGTGAAAAATGAATATTCAACTGTCTAGACATATGCAAACAGTTTCTCCATTGTGTGCGCAGACGCCAAGGGACCTTAAGAGGATCATTAATAAAACTGAACAAAATCAAAGAGTCCACCTCCACCCACAAATTCAACCACCCCTTTAAACAAGCAATTACTGCAATCAACTCCGCATCAAGTGCACAAGGGACGGCTACCCGTTTAGTAAAAGCACCTAAAAAGGAGGCTTCACTGCCTCTAAAAACACCACCACACCCTGCCTGAAGCGGATCATGGTATGATCCGTCTGTATTTACTTTAACCCAAAAAGGAGGAGGAAGGAACCACAGTACCTGGATAATTCTTGAAGCAGTAGGCCGCAGTTGAGACAAACCCAAAACCCTAAAAATTGGAACAGATTGAGGGACAGAGGATGAACTAAAGATCAATATAGCATATTCACTAATTGAAAGGGTCACCTTTTGTTTAAACCTGTGGGGCTCAAAAACCCCTCCATCATGCTTAAGACTATTTCTCTCAGTCCAAACGCACCAAAAAATATTACAAACTAATAAGAACCATAGCAGCTTAGTAGAGAAAGAGAAATTACAAGTTAAATTCTCTTGAAAAAACTCATTGGTTGCATAGGCTGGATTAAAATGAAGCCTGAATAGTGGGAAGATCCAATCCCATATGCCAGTAGCTGCCGGACAGTTCACAAAAAGGTGGTGTATCGATTCTGTCACCACCGTGCACAAGTGGCACTGAGAGCAAAGGGCCCTACCACGTTGCTGCATTTGCTCATCAGTTGGAATCTTTCCCAACATAATTTTCCAGGCTACCAAGCTCTTATGTGGCTAAATAGCAGGGTGCCAAATATTTTTTGCCCAAGTTAGTCTAGGCTGTTGGACGGAGAGAAAAACATAAGCTGCCTTGGTGGTGAGAATACCTGAACTTTCCATAGCCCAGACTGGTCTATCACTGCGCTCGTCATACGAGATTGGCAAACCCAAAATGTTGTTAGCTACATCAGGGAAAGACTGCTGAAAACTCCATGGAATTTTCCACTCTCTATTTTCAATAAAAGCACTCACTTTGTCATTAAGAAAATGGTGAAACAATGGATCACAATTGGTAGACTCTAAAAGCACATCACCCAGCCAATTATCCTTCCAAAACTGCACCACTTTACCATCCCCAATTACCCATTGCAGGTTTGCAATTAGTGAGGACCAAAGTTTCTTGAGACCGAGCCAAATTGATGATTTTTTGTAGGAAGTGATGCTTTGAAGGCCTTCTGTAAGGAACCGCTCATGCAATAGCAAAGTAGAAGGCGACCCTCCCTCAACTACCTCCCAACACCGCTTCAGAAGCAAGGATTTATTAAGTGCAAATAAGTTTTTCAATCCCAATCCACCTTCTTCCTTTGGCGTACAACAAGTTTTCCAAGCCACCAAAGCATAACCATCTTTCAAAGGGTCCCCATTCCAGAAAAAATTACGAGTCCAATGTTGCACCTTCAATAAAAGCTCATGTGGCCACTCATAAATTTGGAAACTGTAAATGAGGTGACTATGAATAACCGAAGAAATCAGCTATAGCCTACCTGCCTGCGAGAGTTGCTTACCTTTCCAAGAGATCAACTTACATCTGATTTTGTCCGCGATGGGGAGGAAAAATTCGGATCTCACTGTACCAATAAAAATTGGTACTCCCAGGTAGGTAAAAGGAAGACTGCCAATATTCACCCCCAGAATTCTTTTGATACGGTGTTGTCTTGGAATTGAGGATTTACCCAGTTAGACATTGGACTTTGCCTTGTTCACGACTTGACCCGAATTCATGGCATACTCATCCATAAAGGACATTAAATTTTTTAAATGCCTTGAATGTCCCTGTAGAAAAACCATGACATTGTCTACAAAAAGAACATATGATGGAGGGTTAACTCCCAGAGGGGCTGAGATGCGCTTAATTTTATTGTGCGCAACCAAATTGTCGACGCCCCTACTCAAGGCCTCCTTTGCAAGGCAGAAAAGCAAGGGTGAAAGGGGGTCACCCTGACGGACTCCCCATGAACAGTTAAAATAACCACAAGTCTTGCCATTTACACTTACAGAGAGGAAGGTAGAATTTAGAATATTATGAACGTACCCAATAAAGGTAGAGATGAAACCAAAAGATCTAGAACTCTCAATAAGAAGCTCTAGTCTAGAGTGTCAAAGGCCTTGCGAATGTCAAATTTGATTGCCACATTACCATACTTGCAGCTACGGTTAAGCATATTAATACACTCTGAGGTTTGGGAGATTGGATCAACAATAGTCCGCCCTTTGATAAACGCACTTTGGTTTGGAGAGATTATTCGAGCAGCAACATAACCCAAACGATCAGCCAATATTTTTGTGATAATTTTAAACACAAAGTTGGCTAGGGCAATAGGCCTGAAATCTGAAATGCTTTCGGACTCCTCCAGCTTTGGAATGAGGATAGCAACATTTGAATTAAAGTGTGGCATAATGAAACCATTATGAAAGAAAGCTTGAACCACTGAAATCACATCAGGCCCCACCACAGGCCAACAGAAAGTGAAAAAACTCCCATTGAACCCATCCGGCCCCGGAGCACTGAACTCATCCATGCCTCTGACAGTATCAAAGATCTCCTTAATAGTAGGAATAGAAAGCAGCGCTGCATTGTCAGCCTCAGTCACAAGACTAGGAATAAGCCGCTCCACCATGCCAGTGTTCACTATGTTAGAGTCCCTTGTGAAGGATAAATCAAAATGTTGAACACATGCGCTTCAATGGCTGATGCATCATTGATGACCTCTTGATTCACCAAAAGTGATGTGAACGATTTGTTTAAGCGCCTGATTTTGACCATATTGTGAAGAAAAGAGGTATTCATGTCCCCATCTTTTAACCATTGGATACGAGACTAATCTAGAAGAAAAGTAGCTTGCAAAGAAAGATCGGATCATAACCGTGCATGGGGTCTTCCTGTGAGAATCTATCCTCTGTAGGACCAAGTCTAGAAATCTCCTCTTGAACCGCATCCAAAGTCTGTTTGGAACTTTAACCCTTAAATGAACATCCCCAATGGAGTTTCGGCTCCAGGACTTAAGCATCACCTTCAACGCCCTTAGCTTGGAAGCCAAGACAAACTGAGGGCACCCAAAAAATTGCAGCGTGTCCCAAAAATCTCTAACCAATGACAGAAAGTTTGGTTGTTGAAGCCAGCAACTTTGGAATCGGAATGTAGACTTAATGACATTCATGAATTTCGAACAAGTCAAGAGAATACGGCAATGGTCAGATGTGGCTCTAGTGAGGGTGCAACACTCCATAACCGCCCAAGAATCAATCCATTCTAAGTTACCAAGGGCTCTATCCAATCGAACCTCAGTGCGACGATTAGTCCACGTAAAGGCCAATCCCTTAGTGGGAATGTCAAGCAAAGCACAAGAATTGCACATTTGTTGGAAGTCCAGGTAGGATCTTGCAGAGGGTGTGTTTCCTCCCCATTTTTCATGAGCACTAAAAACACAATTGAAATCACCAAAAACCAGCCAAGGCCCAAGAACCCAGTTCGCTCTTACATAACGCAAGTCCAACCAGAGGAGTCTACGCCCAGCCATAGTGGTTTTGGCATAGACGCATGTATATATGCCATGCACACAGTCGAATGAACAGGATACCGTGATTTGTTTAGCAGTCACATGTAGGACCTGTAGACCGATAGCTTCATGGCAAAAGAACCAAAGGTTGGATCCAATTTCCCCTGTTGTTAGTAGTTACAAGGCGGAGACCAAGGGATCTCTAGAAAGCTACCGGAATAGAATCAACTAAAATAAATGGCTCTGAAAGACAAACAAATATGGGTTTATGTGCACGTACCATGTTGGTTAATGCTCGCTGCGTGTCAACACTTGCCATACTTCGAGCATTCCAGAAGAGAACAATCATTAGAAAAGTTTATGTTTGGCACCTTTGTGAACAAGTGCCAACTTTGTACTGTGGTTATTAGCCCCCTGCTTAGGCTTAACTTTAGTTTTAACTAAAGGTGTAGGCAGCTTCATGGAATTCTTGGACCTAACAGGGATGAACTCGCCATCCTCTAGTGTACCACTGACCAAGTTTTCAGTTTCAACGTCCAGGTCAGAGACATCAAAAGCCCCTGTTGAAGTGACCTCAACGTCCACACCTGATGGGACGTTAGTCCTCTAAGCTAGGGCTGGAACATTGCTCAGAATATGTTCGATGGTGGCACTAAAACCCGGGGGTACAGAAGTAGTGGAGGAGGAGGAGGTCTCTCCAACGTCAGCCAAAACTGGCTCCACTGTATGCCGCACAGCAACATCCTGGAAGCTAGTAGGCACTAGTTGTTCTGGTAGATTTTGGACGGTTAGAAAAATTACATTTTCATGTGTGATAGCAGTTGGTTGGCCAGCAGAAGGAGGTGGGGGTAAGCTTGCATCCGCCACAAGGTCCTTTTCTGGCAGCACAGTTACCGGCCGGGAGCGTCGACGTGTACGACGGTTCCTCCATGATCGGAAGCGCCCGCGCCCAGCTACCACCGGATCACCATCTAGCTGGTATGTGCACTGATTTCTACTGGATGGCAGTTCAGAAGCTTCACCGCTTTGATCACAGCCTGGTGGCTTCGTCCTGTTCTTACACTTGTTGACAGGATGACCAACAATGCCACAGGCTTGACAAATCACTGGGACTGACTCATAGTCAACCGTGGCAATCACCGATTCTCCATGTGTGCGCACAACCCTAACTTGTTCACAGAGAGATTTTGAAAGATCGACAACAACCAAAACTCTTGCATAGAAACCTAAAGACTTACTGGCAGTCCTCTTATCCAATTTGATTGGAGTACCAATGATAGGAGCAAAAAAAGTGTGACGATATTATTGATTATGTGCCTCATTTTAGCCTTATTTCTCCCTTAGTTTAGTGTTTTGAGTCATTAAGTCATTTTGAGAGTCTTGTTGAGTGTTTGGAGTGAAATAGGCAGAAAAAGTAAAATTCTTGAAAAATCCTAACTGGATCAGGATTCCTAACTGTCGACTGATTTTGCGGTCTTTACATTTTAATTCCCTTTATTTTCTCTAGAAAATTCTGATATTCTCCTTCTTGTTGTAGGAAACCTTGCCTGGTGGAACTCTTGGAAACAGCAATGATGGAGTCATAAAATAAAGTATTTAAGACATTTGACCAAGCAATGAAGAAGGGAAATAAAGGAGAAAGATGTTTTCAGCTAGAGAATAAAGGAGAAAGACGTTTTTCGGTTGGGGAATAAAGGAGAAATATGTTTCAACTGGAAAATAAATAAGAGAAAGATGTTTCAGCTTGTTAAAAGACCCGATTATGAGATGAATTAAGGCCATAAAGGAGACGTTTCTGTTGGGAAATTAAAGGAATTGTGATGCAATCCCATCCGTCCGATGATGAAGTGTATAATCGACAAAAGCCAACCAATGCTCCCCTATAAATAGGCAACGTCCAGAACTGAATTTGCATCACTTCCCAGCCAAGATCACTTCCCAGCCAAGATAATTCATTGCCTATCACTTCCTGGCCAAAAACCATTCCAAGACTGCCCAATTCACTCTTCAAACCTCCAGCTCCTACAAGACCTTAACCACCATCCATCCATCAATCTACGAAGCTCTTAGGCGCTGAGTCAAAGACGCTCCACCACCATAGCAGAGACAAGTTCATCACCTTGTTGTTAAGCCGCTGAGGAAAGCTTCAAAGTGTAACTATGACTCTACTTATAATTTTTGTTTCGGTTTTGTGTGTTTCAATTTGCGAGTTGTGTAATTGGAGACACGGAATTTTTAGAATATTTTTATTAATATTTTTGAGATTTTTAGTTTATTATTGAGTTAATTTCGAGAATTCTTTTATGATGCATGTTACAATATTGTGCCCTTTTACGTGTTTAGGTAATTTTCAGAGTTAGGTTAATAAGTTTGCATGCTAGAATAACGGTGAGAGTTCTTGTGTGTTTGCTTAATTTGCCCAGAGTAATTGTTATTTGTTAAGACGCTGAGTTAAACAAGTAGTAATTAGTTCTAACGAGTGGTAAAAATCATGCTTTAATGGTTAAACGATTCTGGAAATTACGTGTTAAATTCTATGTCTAATGGTTAATTTGCACGTGTGAGTTGATTCGAGGGTTAGATAATACTACTAGTTAAGAGAATTACGCTGAGTGTTTTAGGAAGTTAGTAGTATTAGGCTTGGTAAGGACTTTTCCGATCCAAGCCTACATTAGAATGAATCAGATAAGTGGATTGATCCGCTGAGGCTTTTCATTTGAGCTCTTATCTAGGCATTAAAGATGGGCACATTTTTGTAGCATGTTGAAATGGATTTTCTGTTTTTACACTTAGTAATTTCCGAGTGGTATTGGTCTAGGTTAGGGAAGTCGATCATTGTATATAGTTTTATTTATTTTGTTTTTATTTTAAGTAGATTAGGAACCAACTTTCAAAACCCCCATTTTATTATTTTATTTGTTAATTGACCTTTTTGTGTAGGTGTACCCTACAATCCCCGGACTGAACGATCTCTGCTTATCCTATACTGACAACTACATTTTGCAGGGTTAAATTGTGAGGCTATTTCAGCCTCATCAACCAACTCCTCGTGCAATTTCAAAAAGTGTCTGGTGATCCCAGTAGGCAAACCCTAAGTCCCAAAAACAAACCCAAATCTGCGCAAAGGTGTTCTTGTATGTTGCTGGAGAGAACGACGACGACCACTTGATTAACCTAAAGATTCCCATATTTAAATTAGCAGAGCCCGATGACCAAATGCGCTGCATATCATCAAGAGTCTGGAATTGGTGCAAGAAGAAACCCTTGCCTAAGGGGGCAACCATCCAATTAGGAACGTTATTCCAGAACAGACGTAGCCTCTTCGCTAACTCAAGTGCCTTAGGCATCACACATTCGGTGGCGAAAGGAGTTTCCCAACGAGGATTGTCTTGCACCGATCCAACCCACGCTGGAAAGAATCTTCTAAAATTTGAACTATAGCAACTCCATGCTCAACTGAAGGCGTTGGGAGATCATCAATTGCAAACCCTAGTGGTTGAACGACTGAGAGGATTGAAGAGAAGGTTGGCATAGGGTTTGGGAGTGTGTCACCGGCCACGATAGTGGCTGCCGGCTAGGCAGGGGAGGGAGGTGGAGGAGGCATTTACTTTGTCATCATAATGCTCTCTTTATGAAAAACCAGAGAATAGCTTTATTAATCACCAGAGTTATGTGTTGTTTCAATTTTAAATTCTAGGTTTAGGTTTATGCACTTTTCTGTATGAGAAATTATAGGAAAAACTTTATTAATCAATGGAGTTCTGTTGTTCCAATTTCATATTCTAGAGGCAAAAATGATCGTTAGAAATTTCAGTAATATATAAGACTTGTGAGATTACTTTATCTGTATAGCAGTAGTACTGTTTACTATACTGATGTGGTTAAATGTGCTGTATGAAAAAGTTTATTTGGCATAGAGATTATTATTTTATGTGGTTGCTTCCTATGTTTTAGGCCAAGCCTTAGTTTTGATCGATCCTCGAGCCTTTGCCCTGGCTGTCCCTGCTCTGGCTGACATCGAGCCTCCACCCCTTGCACCCAGAGTAGGGGTAGAGGCCCACTCTCGCTAACATATAGCCTCCACCCCTTGCTGCCATCCGGTCTCCACTCTCTCCCCTCGCTGCCATCCGGCCTCCACCCCCAGCCTCAGCCCCAGCTACCATCCTGCATCAACCCACCTCTGTTGCTGCCATTTGGGCACGTCCCCCCTGGCTGCTATCAGGCCACAAGTCCCACCCCCTGGCTGACATATAGCCTCCACCCCTTGCTGCCATCCGGCCTCCACCCCTTGCTGCCATCCGGCCTCCACTCTCTCCCCTCACTGCCATCCGGCCTCCACCCCTCGCTGCCATCCGGCCTCCACCCCTTGCTGCCATCCGGCCTCCACTCTCTCCCCTCGCTGCCATCCGGCCTCCACCCCCAGCTACCATCCTGCATCAACCCACCTCTCTTGCTGCCATTTGGGCACGTCCCCCCTGGCTGCTATCAGGCCACAAGTCCCACCCCCTGGCTGACATATAGCCTCCACCCCTTGCTGCCATCCGGCCTCCACTCTCTCCCCTCGCTGCCATCCGGCCTCCACCCCTTGCTGCCATCCGGCCTCCACTCTCTCCCCTCGCTGCCATCCGGCCTCCACCCCCAGCTACCATCCTGCATCAACCCACCTCTCTTGCTGCCATTTGGGCACGTCCCCCCTGGCTGCTATCAGGCCACAAGTCCCACCCCCTGGCTGACATATAGCCTCCACCCCTTGCTGCCATCCGGCCTCCACTCTCTCCCCTCGCTGCCATCCGGCCTCCACCCCTTGCTGCCATCCGGCCTCCACTCTCTCCCCTCGCTGCCATCCGGCCTCCACCCCCAGCTACCATCCTGCATCAACCCACCTCTCTTGTTGCCATTTGGGCACGTCCCCCCTGGCTGCTATCAGGCCACAAGTCCCACCCCCTGGCTGACATATAGCCTCCACCCCTTGCTGCCATCCGGCCTCCACTCTCTCCCCTCGCTGCTATCCGGCCTCCACCCCTAGTCCCAGCTACCATCCTACATCAACCCACCTCTCTTGCTGCCATTTGGGCACGTCCCCCCTGGCTGCTATCAGGCCACAAGTCCCACCACTAAACATTCCTCATGCCCCTGCCTTCAACCACCCACCAATGGCCCCAAGCCGCTGTTGCGCCTCATATAGTCAAGTAATCTAATTTATTGTTGCTTAATAGTTTGTAGTCTTTATTATCACGGTTCATACATAGTATCTGAAATTCTTATGTAATGCAGGAGGCAAGTGAACAATCAGAATGACAGGAAGTCTTTTGGTGTGAAGATTGGTTGATACGCTCATATTAAGCGCTCAAAATTAACCATGTTGTCAATTATTAGTATAAAGCAAGTATGGATCGTTCTATCCGGGGATTGAGGGTAGTCCTGTCAAGTAAACGTCAAAAAAAGAATTATTATTCACAAATTTGGGGTACTTACAAAAATTACAAAGTAAAAGGGGTTTTGAAAAGATTGTATTCTAATCTAATTAACTAATTACAATGATCAATCAAACCAAGAATCAAGATAGAAGTAGGTGAATGGAGATAGTAGAGATTTAATCAACAACCATTAACATGTTAACAGATTATCGAACACAAATCATGAATCAAAATATGTCAGAGAAAGAAAGCAATCAAGAACAGAGATGAACGCATACAAAGTTCTTATTACTTCCCTTACTTAATTAGCAAGATGAACGCACCATTACTAAGCCTATTAAACATGCATTGCTAGTCATAGAACGCTAATTACAAAGTAAAAGGGATTTTGAAAAGTTTGTATTCTAATCTAATTAACTAATTACAATGATCAATCAAACCAAGAATCAAGATAGAAGTAGGTGAATGGAGATAATAGAGATTTAATCAACAACCATTAACATGTTAACAGATTATCGAACACAAATCATGAATCAAAATATGTCATAGAAAGAAATCAATCAAGAGCAGAGATGAACGCATACAAAGTTCTTATTACTTCCCTTACTTACTTAGCAAGATGAACGCACAATTACTAAGCCTATTAAACATGCACTGCTAGTCATAGAAGGCTACTCACTAACAATAACACATATAACGCATTAAGTAATTGTGGAAGTGTGATCGATTTAAGAAAAACACACAAATTGAAATGCCATACAAGCATGCAAAACTCATCATTGATTTACTTAAGTTCATAAGTTTTCTACTAGTGAATTAAGACCTAGAACGCTAGCATCTTAATCTAGAAACAATTACATGCTTTTAATTCTAAGTTTGCAACCAAAGAACATAAAACAGATAAAGGATAAATTGAAGCACAAAACCAACAATCATTCAGAGGCATACCTTGAAATCGCAATTTGTAATCTAAAACGTTAGCACATGCTTCATGGTTCGAAAATTAAAATTAACTACATAAGCTTTAATCTTACAAAGTTTCGAATCCAACAAAACAAAACAAGAAGATGTTTTGAATTACAAACATAAGAAACCAAAAGCAAAATAAAGATGAACATGGGTACACTTTTGAAGAACTTCAAGAACGCAAGATGAACTTCAAGATGATGGAGGCTACAGAAGGGATGTGATGGAAATCATTTTTTTATGTTTAACTCTCTCCTATTTATATTGCTCAACATAGCCTTGGTGTTATGATATTTCTCTACTTCTAAGCAAGTAGAAATCAAATTGAATTAGGACTTTTCCTTTCTCCAAAATATCTCTTCTAGGTTGTAGAAGCCAAATTGAATTATGACTCATTCTTTTGCCATAATATCTTTTATCTTAGAGATATTTTGGCAAAAATATCTCTTTTAGGTTGTAGAAGTCAAATTGAATTAGAACTCCTTTTTATTGCCAAAATATCTCTTATCTTTGTAAGAGATATTTTGCCAAAATATCTTTTATCTTCTAGAATCATCATGAAGCCACATTGTCTCCTAGTATTTGATCGAGAATTATGTTTGATTGCAGACTTCTATCAGCACATATCCAACTGATGTTTTCAGGTTGAAGTTGATCAAGAGCAATTTGTTATAGGCTGATATACTGCTTTTTGTAAACAAGGCTTCCTTTTGTCCAGCTGAAGTTCCCATTATGTTATGCTTATAGTCTTGCCTTTAAGCAAGGAAGGCTTCTGATGTACTACTATTACTTTTTGTATGGGGTGCTATAAACAAGTAAAGTACATGATTTACCATGTTGATATACTTGTTAGACAAAAAATCCCTGTGCTATACGTATCAGTGTTTGGGGGTTTTATAAGCATAGTTACTGTGGAACGATAATTGTCAATTCTCATAATTATAAATTCTTACCGAATATTTCTCTATTTCTTTTTTTGTTTTTGTTTTTTTTTTGGGTTGATTTAGTTTAGAGTCGAGTTAATCTAAAATCCAACCCAAAAATTCTTGTTATGATTCATATTGATATTCTTTTCGGTTTACTAGAAGTGTAACCTATATGCTACATTATAGGGCAAATTTCATTTTACCTCCCTGATCTTTACACCTTAAATCATTTGTGCCCCTGCACTTTTAATTTCATCACGCGTGCCCCTGTACGTACCAATTTCAATCAATCTTGTCTAACCCTTAGCTTTTTTGCCAAATATTGTGTGATGTATTTTGAAATTTTAGTCACATACGATATAATTTTGCATGCCACATTATTGAATCGTCATCATACAAGGGAGCCCATTAGAGCCACATTTTCAATTTACAAAATACTTGACAAAAAAATGAATTATTAGACATGATTGATTAAATTGGAAAGCATAGGGATACATGTAATGAAATTAAAAGTGCAGGGCCACAACTGATTTAACATGTAAATGTTAGGGAGGTAAAATGAAATTAGCTCTACATTATATATGCTTACTTGCTTAGCACTATGAAAGTCTTTTTAGTAGATGGTCCATTTGTATGATTTTGCATCAAGCATCTGTTCATTTAGCTTTTTCAGTCAAAATTTGTGAGGTATATACATGCCACCCTTCCATTTTATACTTAAAAGATGATCAACTTTTATTTTTCTCTTTACTCCATGTGCAATTAGGCTTGAGACTAATTTCGATTGATGTATGGAGTCGAACCACTGAAGTTAGCTGAAGCAAGAATATTACTTTTTGGTCGCATCAAAGTAAAATGTTGGTCACCATCATAAATAATCACGAATTTGAGTTCATGTTAATTTGACGATTATTGGTAGCCGATGACCAAAGCTCCAGCATGGTCCCAAAATAGGGAACACATAACATGGTTGCAGTTGCTTTAGGGTGATGCCATGTTGGATGATATATGTGGTTGTTGTGAGTAATCCAGATTGTTTCGTTCTTTGCTTGGGCATTGCAAAGAAGTCACCGACTAATATTTTTTTTTTTAACCATTTTAAGAGATTGATTATTAGACTAATTTTTCTATCACATTTCAATCTATTTGCTGACCAATCTTTATGTCTATATAACCACATTACTTATGTATATTTTCAGCCAAATTGATCATCATTAAGACATCATAAGTGTGATTTACAATTACAAACATGAACGGTTCAAGTTCGTTGATTGATTTAATCTATTTCAATATCTTAATGGTCATCAATTTGATTGAAAATTTAAAGAGGTAATCTATTCGTGAAGTCCTATGAACTGAAAGATCGAAATATTTTTGTTAAATTTTAAAATATTTTTCTCTATTTTGACTATTTTAAATTAAATATTGGACTTTAAATATTTTTATTTATATACTTTATGATATAAAAATAACATAAAAATTAAAATATTGAAAGCCGCCTACTACACAGGTCGGCGCCCGACCAGTGCCTAGTGTTTTTTAGAACCTTGGTCTGGAGTGATCTAGACTTCGTTGATCTGATGCTCAAGTTAGATGATGGTAAAGCGGAAGCTAACTCAAGAATTAGTGAGAATGAGAAATAATTGTTACCATTGGCACGAAGTTGAGGTTCCTTTATATAGGCGATGGAGGGCGTTGGGATACATGCTAGCTGTTTGGCATCAAAGGATCGCTTCCATCCATGTGTGTGGACGCGCCTCCTCTCGCTAGAGTGTTAAAGGACTAAAATATTCTCAATATCTTTGATATTTCCGTTTTTTACAAACATCGATATTAATTTTTACATCTTTCTGATATTTTGTTTTTAGTCTATTTTTAGTTGATTATACAACTTTTATCCAAAATCTCAATAAAACTTCCATCAATATTCGATATTTCTATCGAAATTTCATTTTTCTGAACTATTGATATTTCCATGACTTTCAATATTTTAGGCATTGAGAGTGTTACAACACGAGCATAGTTACGTGCTTAGTAAGTGGACCCACCAATAGAAAAAAAGGGAAAAAGGTATACATAGGCTAAGTAAACTGTAGGGGGTTAAATTCATTTCATCATTTTGAACTTTACACCTAAAACTATTTGAGCCATTGGAGTTTTAATTTGATCACATATGCCCTTATACTCTTCAATTTGATCAATCATAGCTATCAATAAACTAATTCATCAATTTTTCATCCATTTATGATGTGGCGCATCCACTTTTGCCAACTTTTAGCCTTTACATTGTATATGATGCGTTTTTTGGGTGATATTCGGTAAATATTGTGTTAAATTGGCTCCTCACGTCAACAATTTGTGAAGAAATTTATGGATTAGATAAGAGTTGACTATGATTAATTAAATTGAAGAGTAAGAGACACATATAATAAAATTAGAAGTTTAGAGATACAAAACATTTTGTGTGAAGTTCAACGAGATAAAATGATTTTCGCTTTAAACGGTTTTTTTTTTTAATAACTCAATAAAGTAACTGTAATTTCCTAAACGAAAAATTTGGAGCTTGGGTTGGACCTGCTGGGAGGAAGAGACCCGGAAGAGAAGGTAAAAAATGGTTTCAAAATTCAAAAACCATTTCCCCGCTTATTTCTTGTAGTGTGATACATACAATTCTGGTCGTCTATCCATTCGAAGAGGCCTCCCATCATGGCTGCCGTCTTCCAACACTCGCCGGCCACCGCCACTCCTCTTCACGACCCTCTCTTGCCCTCCCTCTGGTACTCCCTCCCTCTCTGATTTGTTGGATTGTTTGGGCTTTTAAATTCTGAAAAATCAGTTCCTGCTCCTCCAGGTTGATAAAGCAAGCGCTCGATGACTTCAACTCCGGAAACCATTCCGGGTCGGATCTCACTAAGCTTCTATCCGATTGCATCGCAGCTTTCAAGGACAGCGTTCAGTACCGAGACGACACCAGATTCCTCAAGATTTGGCTCCTCTATGTATTTCCCCCATTTTTGATGGGTTTTGCTAGCATCTCATTGATGGGTCAATTTAGTTTTATCATGCTTGCTTTCAGAGAGTCAGTCAATTAATTGGATTGTGTTTGTGGGTTTTGTAGATGGGGTTTATTGAGGATTTCGAAAGCTTGTTTATGGAAATGTTGGATAGAAAGATATGTATTGGACACTCTTTGCTTTATGTTTGGTATGCCTCCTTTCTAGAGTCCAAGGGCAAGTTATACGATGCGCACATGGTTTATCAGATGGGTTTTTCAAGGTCCCTCTCTTTGTCTTACTAAAATGATTTCGTCTGTGTGTGTGTGTCTCCAAATGGGGATTTTAGTTGTTCACTATACAATGCTTATCATGTTAATGCGCTAGGAATGCTAAGCCTGCTGAGTGGGTGAAGAAAGCACACGGCTTATTTCTTGAGAGGATGTCTGAATTAGTTTCTTCAACTCACAAGGTAGCGAGCTTCTTTTGTTTCATTTATACAACTCTAAATCTTTAGTCTTGATCATCGGATTGTTCATTTCTTCTTCTCACTTCCCTTCTCTTGCTTTATAGACATTTTATATCCCCTTAAACCTTGTTCTATGTGTATTTCGGTGACTTCTGAAATTACAAAGCCTTTTTTTTTTTCCCTCTATCTTTCAAAATTTGGTTGAAGAGTTATATACTTGCCACTCACAAATATGAAGAATTGGCCATTTTGCGTTTCTGTGGTGCAGGTTGACGATGGTGAATCCATTCAGTTTGACAGCCACATCAATCCATGGTCCAGTTCCACAATGAAAGCCCTATTACAGAAAATTACTCCTCAACTTATGAAATACGATGTGAGATATTCATCACTGTAATATAATTTAACACAGTGTAGTCTGAGTAAGAGTTAGCTTCTCAGATTTTCCTTTTCTCTTGTCTTAGGGATATCACTCCACTAATAAAGCTTACCCAGGAAAAGTGGCATTGTCTTCTTTGAAGAACTCATCAAGGAACAAGATTATTGAGATAGGTGAATTACATCATATTGTTTACTTTTAGTTTTTGGCAAGTTTCCAGTCTGTGATGTATAGGCACATTTTCACTTCTAAGGTAAGTGCAGTGGTTTGTTAAGCAGTGGTGCAGGGTACGTTAGGAGTCAAAATATTTGCATGCATCTGATTCTGTGCTGGATATGAAGCATTGAAACTCTTAGTGCAAATTTTATAAATAGTAATTTTTATTTTTATTTTCTCTTCTGTGTTAATAAAATTGACATGTGAACTTGATTACTTAATAGGGTAGAGTTTTAGTACTCAACGCAAGTGTCTTATTCAAATTCAGATCCATTCATTTAAATATAGAGCTTTTTTTCTCAATCCACAAGAACAAGTGTCAAACCTTGATACTTTTATTATTATTTTTTCTAATACTTGCTGCAAACACAACTTAAACTTTCATTCCAGTGCACCAATCTCCCCTTGACCTGAGAATTTCACCTAGTACCAACTTCAATACTGCACTATCTTTATCACATTAGCTAGGGTCCAGGGAGCCAGAATCTTTCATATATTTCAACATATACAGTTCCACTAAATAAATTGATAATTTTTCTTGCCACCTAATATATATATATTTTTTACTTTAATTTTTTTAATTATTATTATTATTTTTACATTATAGGTGCAGCATGATGTTGCTGGAATGCCAGTTTATTTTTATTGATTCCCCTTATCTTGATACTCACAGGTCGTACAAAATACCAGATTACGGGTTACGCAGGTCAAGGTGGTTTTGCTCAAGTATATAAAGCATATGTCAACTGTAACCCTGATGATGTTGTTGCATTAAAGGTATGTTTTACCTCAGTAGTGCTCTCCCAATGCAGCTTAGCATGGTCTTACTAGATAGTTTCACAGTCTTTTTTATATCTGTGGCAGATACAAAAGCCTGCTTTCCCGTGGGAATTCTATATGTACCGTGAACTTGATCAACGAATCTCAGACAAGGAAGTAAGCATTTACTGATGCTCCAACTTTTTGTTAGCAGTTCCTCATTCTGTTTGTTTAACCTTTGATATGTCATTGTATCAGAGGTCAAGCTTTGGTTTCGCTCAAAGAATGCATCTCTATTCTGACTGTAGTATACTTGTCTGCAACTATATTGCTAATGGGACACTTCAGGTAGCTTAATCATACCAAATATTAATATATACTATCTGGAACCATCATGCCGTTCATGCTTATAACATAAAAATCTTGTGCAGGATGTAATAAACTCATTTGCAGTCACCGGAAAATCCATGGAAGAAGTGTTATGCATTTATTACACCATAGAAATGCTCTACATGTTAGAAACTCTGCATGACGTTGGCATCATTCATGGAGATTTCAAGCCTGATAATCTGCTTATTCGCTATTCTCGGTAACAAACATTCTCCACAATGTATCTTGAACGTATTAAATTGACTTGTATAGGTTCTCTTAGAAAACAGCATATTGGAACCTAAAGACACTGAAAACTGGACCTTTCCATCTTATATTTTGCAATCTGAAATATCCTTACCTTATTTTTCCTTCTTCCTCCCATCCTATTACTACTTACTAGTAATATTGTATCCTCATTCCTTTGTCTTCCCCAGTTGCAACTGAATTCTCCAGTTATGAAACATATTTTTAGATTATTTTCTATTATAATTATCCTACAATTAGATGGCTGATACTTTCTTAGTCTATACAGTAGGATGTCATCAAGGTAGAGTAGAACTATCTTCTATAATAAGAACTGACACCTTATATTTGAATGAGAAATTGAAAACAGCATGGTTGGAATCAAAGGGGTGGGTGGGCAAGGATGTGCTCAGCTGAGATTATTTACTCAGAATTCTTACTATGAAGAAATATAAAAGAATCTGCCGACTTGTCTTCTGCCATAAATTTCAGTTACATTCTGGAGTTCTTCCATATCTGATAGGGTGTGCTGACTAAAACTGTGAATGAATTTCTCATAATACAAGAAGTCTAATGTTATTCTAGAGTCCATCCTATGACTTTTACCATCTTGCGTTGACATCAATTGCTTGAACTTTTGCAGGGACTTCCCCACAAAAAATGGATTTCATGACAGAAATGAGCTTACAAAAGATGGATTTCGGGACAGAAGTGGCCCTTGGCTTGATCAGGTCATTTGTGGTTCCAGAAATCTAGTACTTGGTTTAGTTAATTTATGATTAATCTTAATATTTTTGCAGGGTCTTTGCCTTGTGGACTGGGGAAGAGGGATAGATCTGCGTCTCTTTCCTGACAATATGGAGTTTAAGGGAGATTGCCGAACTTCTGGATTTCGTTGTGTGGAGATGCAAGAGAATAAGCCTTGGACATTTCAGGCTAGTTCGCATTTCGTTTTGCCTTGTACGTTCAGTTAACATTTTTATATCTTACTTGGCTCTGTCCCTTGTTACCAGGTAGACACATATGGACTCTGTGTTGTTGTCCATATGATGCTGCATAATTCTTACATGGAGATTGACAAGAAACCATCACCTGATGGTGGTTACGCTTATCTACCCAAGGCATCTTTTAAAAGGTACTTTTCTCAGTTATGCATATTTGACATTTGTCTATCATCTTGAGCTCTTTTCTGGGAGGGGGAATGTCAACATACATACCCCAGTTAGATAATTAGGGTCATATCATGGACAATAAAAACACGCAGAGGCATATTTTTTCGCTTCCTCTTCCATCTCTTACTTTTACCTTCGCTCTTCACTCTTCACTTGGTACTTTGACGATTTGACTTCTAATCTGGTGATTCAAATGACTTCAGATACTGGAAGGTTGAGCTCTGGAAGAATTTCTTTGTGAAACTGCTTAACAGTAATCCTGGCGGCAATGACAAGAAATTGTTGCAAAATCTGAGGGAGTCCTTTCAGGAATACATGTGCTCGGACCCTCACCTTATAAAGAAACTAAGCGATTTACTGGCAAAGCAAAGGAAATCAATGTGTTCTGCTTAGTGTGCCTTTCATCTCTCCTGATTATCTGTAGTTGCAATATTTTATTGCATTTGCTGTGCAGGCATATGTAAAAATTAATGTATGGCAAAAGGTCTAATCCCCTGCTTCTAGCTTTCTGATTTAAAGATTTGTTGTTAAGCTCATCTCTGGAGCATTTGTAAAACAGCAAGTGCCAAACCTTATCTCAAGTAACATTGGATGCTTCTCTCACCAAAATGAAAGGAGGATGTAGTATGTAAATTCACTGGTTTTACATGTGCTGTTCAGGCACATGGTATGTATAATTTATGTCAGCATGACTTCTTGTTGGTTGATTTGGTTCAATTGTATGATTTCAGAATACTTCATCTGTCCTTTCTGTTTCAGTTTGATCCAAGGATTTTACACTACAGGAGTATGAATTAATGCATTATTCTCCACTAATAATTAATATTGGTGCATCTCTGCGTACATTGTAATTACTGTTAGCATAGTCTACCATTGCCTGGGTTCCTGTGGAATATATAAAGTACATTCGGAGCAACGATAGAGGGGGTAAGTTATGGTGGCAATGGCCCTTCCTCTTGGCAGCATTACTTTGTTATGAATATTTTGGAATCTTGGACATTATACAAGAACCGCAGTTTGTGTTGAAGGTTTGCACTATTTGTTTTCCATCATGCTTGAGTCTGATGCTAAAAGGGAGTGGATAATAGTTTGTATTAGGAGCAAGACAGCTTTGCATCTGATGGTACCTTTAAGAAGAAGAGGTTTTGTTTTCTCAGTTCTATCTAGTTTCTTGTACTTATCTTACACATATAAGATTCACTAAGACGTCCTATGATATTATTCACTGAACTCAGTAAGTGCACATGTAGGATCAAGATCAAGTATTTACAAGATAAAATATCAACTATACACCAATTACTTATTCCTTATTCTTGCAGTGCTCTAGAACTATTAAAATCTTAAATATTGGATTATTCGTATATGAAGTATAGCTGGGAGGCGAAGATGGACAGAGGCCTTGCTACTTGCTGCTGGCAGTGCACCACTTATACAACACAAGGATGTTAAAAGCAGTAAACAGGGTGCTCAAGAGCAGCATTACATTCCTTCTGGGACCTCTGGTATGGCCTCTCAGGCACACAGTTACGGCGATCATCAAATGCAGTCTTGCCTCCTTTGGATGTTGTCAAATTCTGACAAATCCCGTCTTCCTCGCAGAAATAATTATAAGAGATTGTAAAATTTGCCAAATTTGGCAAACTACAAACTCCAGCTGGCACAATCCCAGTCATCATATTGTTGGCCAAATTTAGTTGCTCCAAATGAGCTAGACCTGCAAGGCTGTAAGGTATAGGACCAACCAGGTTGTTATTGCTCACATCCAACACCCTCAATTTGTACAGAAACCCAACTTGTTGTGGAAGACACCCCGACAAGCTTGTGTTGATTAGCAAAAGCTCCTCCAATGTATCTGCAAAGTTTGCTATGCTCGGAGAAAGGCATCCGCCCAATTTATTGTTAGCAAACACCACCACACTGGCTGATGATGATAAATTAGAAGCTGCAATATTTATACTGGTAAAGCGGTTGTTATTTACAAATATTGCATCTAGTTGTACTATGTTGCTGAAGAGTTGTGGAGGTATTGTCCCTTCAAACTCATTGTAGCGAATATCAAGATATTTTAGACTAGGAAGAGAGAGGACTACAGTAGGAAAAGGACCCACAAATCTGTTGTTACTGAGATCAAGCTCATTAAGGAGTGTAAGGTTGGCCAAACTCTGAGGGAGGATGCCGCAAAAGCGGTTGCTGTTCAGATGGATAAGTGCAAGGTCCGACAAGAGGCCTAATTCGTCTGGGAGGAATCCGGCTATGTCACCTTTATTAAGGTCAATGCCAGCAACAACTTGGGTTTTGGGCTCATCAGGAGCAGGTGCACAGTACACACCCTTGTAAGTGCAAACTGAAGGACCTTTCCAATTGGTGGTAAAGTTATTTGGGTCGGAGTAAATCACTCGTTTCCATGCTTGGAGGGCAAGAAAAGCTCGGTCCAATCTTGCATTGGAATGATCATCTGATGCTGCAGCAGAATCAGAATGGTTACTATGGTGGCGGCCACGGTGATGGCCATGGTGATGAGAAGCATGTACACTATTGCGGCTGCTGTGTTTTGCAGCAACAGAAGCCAGATTGAGATGGTTGAACAAACTGGAGACATACACAACAAAGAGAATAAATGAGATGGCATTGGCACATTTAGCAATGGAAGTGAATGAAAACAAAGCCATTTCTCAATCCTCTCCTCTCCTTTCCTCAGTCAGTTAATTGGTTTGATCATGGTAAGAGAGCAGTTAGTTGTTTATATATATGTGTATCCAAGTGAAAGATACACAACATGCGCACTGGTTACTAGTCTCACTTTCAATCATTTTAATCAGACCAGATGATACCGCTGGAAGAAAATATGTTCCGGCTGGCTAGCGACAGTTCACCATTACAATTCTGGCTTTAATATGAATCTTGTACTTTCACATTTGGAAGAAAGAAGAGAAATACGATGGCAATAAGCCAATAATAGCGTTAATATTACATATAGCCTAAATAACGATTATTTGCTTTGATAAGGATTAAAGACCTACCTCGTTCCATTCCATATATGTAGTTTTCAAAGTTGTTTCAAGTGGAGCTGGAGAAAGACATCTTCAATCGCAGGCAGTAGGCCACCTTCAGTTTTCTTCGAACTCAAGGAAAGACATCTTCAACCCCCAGACAAGACCAGACCCAGACAGCAGGCCACCTTCAGTTTTCTTCGAACTCACGGAAAGTTTGAGGCGATTGCTTTCAGAAAACCATTAATCCTTTTGGTTTTGAATTTTGCTCCATGTACCTACCTCTTGTTTTTGTTTGTGAGTTATTAATAATAATCTTCCATGAAGGCCAGGGGGAAGAGGAAGCGTCCAGCAGTTTAGTGCCATGGTGCCATTAATGTTTGAGAGGCCAGTTCTTCCTATAACCCAATTGATTCATGGATCAATTATTTAACTCCTTTTTTTCCTTTTTCTTTTTTTCTAAGACATGGTTAATTTATCTAGCTCTTTAGGACTCGTAATATTGCCGCTCAATATGAACTACTGCAATACAACTTAGAAATCTCAGCCAAATCAAATACACCAATGACCATCACACATTAGTTTGGATATAAATTCTACCTGGCCTGTAAGAGAAGAAGTAAAGAACTGCATTACATTCTTGTACCACAGATAATCGAAAAATAGGCAACTCCATACACACCAACTTAAAGCTCACAAGTGATGACACCCACATTCAAATTTCATTCTTGCACCTACGATTTTCTAGTAACAGTTCCCTAAACGTGTAAACATAACAGTACTATATGTCATCTAAAATTATTCCACCAAGACACTAGACATAAACAAACACTAGGTTTTCGACTTTTCATCAACATAACATCAATTAACCACCACCACCAGATCCATACTTCTTGCCAAAAACAATGACTTGCAGCTTGTCATAGCCAGCAAGCACACCAGCACCCGCAACAGCACGTAATATGTTTGCTCCAGCACCTTTGAATAGAGATTTAGCACCCTCATTTTTGATGATTTGCTTAAAGGCATCCAAAGAGTTTTTATATTTTACTGCTTCTCCTGAGGTCATCATCATTCTTCTGCGCACTGTGTCAATTGGGTATGAAGCCAATCCAGCTCCAATTGTAATTCCCCATCCCAGCAAAAAACTAGCAAAGAAATTATCCTGTAAAATACCAAGAGAAAAAACAGAAATTACCATCAACATGCTTTGGAAGTGTAATCAAGTCCAAAATTAATGGCATTCAAATATATCATTTTACAACACTTCAAGGTCACAAATTCATATCATTTTCTCATAAAAATAGGTCAAATAGAAACTTCAACACGTTATTAAAAATAGATAATGACAAGGGCTTGGATAAGAGAGATGTTATCATGGTAAACCAAGTTCCAACAAAGTATCCAGATTAATTGTACAGTCCACGTGGACCTTCACAGCCCGATTTGTAACAAGATGGCAGACAAGTAGTGGGGGAAGAAAAGAAACAAGAAGAAAATAACTTCATGGATGAAAATAATTCAACTGCCTTTGGCACCAACACTAAACTTACAATTTTACGACTTTCTCAAGGCATAACCACACAGAAATTTGAGAGAAGACTACAAGTTAGAAATTTTTAACATACCTCCAGCTTACCCACCAGAACCACAGGTTTCAGAGAATCATACATTCCAAAATAGAGCCCACGATACACAATAATTCCAACACATGAGATATTAAATCCGCGATACAGCCCAGCAATACCATCAGACTTTAGGGTTTTCTTGTAAACATCAATCAAACCATTAAACTGTCTCTCCCCACCCTTTTTGGCAGCCTTACCATCATTTGCCAAACGTGTTCTAGCAAAGTCCAAGGAATAAACAAACAGAAGAGATGAAGCACCAGCAGCACCACCTGATGCCAGGTTCCCAGCAAACCACTTCCAGTAGCCATCTCTGTCCTTCTTGAAGTTGAAAAGCCTCTTGAAGTAATCCTTGAAAGCAAAGTTCAAGGCCTGATATGCACATCTTCACAAGTTTAAAATGACAACTAGGGGGGACAAGTTGCACAGTTCCACATTAGAAAAGCTTATAGTAGAAGACAACAATATCTATTTGGATATAGGAAGTGCTCTCTCACATTATTGGTTAAAAACCAGATACGGAAAATTTACTCCAATTATGGAATATGTTACAAAAAACACATACAAAAAGAAAGAAAAAAATGACGAAAAAATGAAACCAAGTGAAAGAAAAATGACCTGGGTAGGAAAGTATCTGATAACATTAGCAGTATTTCCTCTCCACAGAGAAATGAGACCCTCATCCTTAATTGTTCGGGCAAAGCAGTCAGTTATTCCCTTGTATGGTTGAGAAAGCCGACCAGCCTTGATCATCTCATCCTGATTCTGGATTAGTAGTTTAACACGCTCAATTGGAGCAGCAGCTGTTTTAGAGACAGCAGCAGATACACCTCCCATAAGGAAATCAATAGCAAAACCAGCTGCCCCTTTCTCTGCCGGAGCCTGTGCCAAAATGGGAGACACCAGTGAGAGCTGTGCAAGGGCAGTGCTTTGGCCTGCTGGCAGCAAGGGGCCTTGCAAGCCTCCATTTGCATAAGCACCAGTTAAACCATAGTTTCTGCTCTTCAAGTTGGGAGAAAGCTTAGAAATGAGGCAGGACTGCCCATGTATTTTCTGAAATATAGATGGATGGGACGACCCATCAGCCATGATTATAACTGAAGCCACTGAGCTGCAAAACAATAACATGATTTCAAATATTGGCACGCACCAAAAAGAGACAGGTTACAAGACAATACAATTCAGTCCACATGGCTTCAGAAACAGTAACAGTAACATGCAATGATCCATAAAATATCCATTCTTATAAATGTCTAGAAGTTATTAACTAGTTTCCCACGTCTCCAATGTGTCTGCCACAAGTTCAACAAATTCTCATTAACCAATGGGACTGCCTCCTCTTCTTTATACTCAATCCACCAACTAACAGATCAGCATGGAATCTATGCAATTGCAAACAACAAAAGGCTTTTATTTATTACATTTAATCATTTTTATTAAAAAAAAAAGCAACGAAGTTAGGTTGCTATAACCTACAGTTTCTGTTTCTCCAAAACAACAGAGAAGTACTGCTTAATCTACTTTGTGTTTTCAACTGTATTTGCTCTTATTGGTAGCAGGACCGACCAGTGGAAATGATAAAGACATGGAGAGCTTGTCAGAAAGAGTAACTCTTGTATGCAAATCTCCTTCTCACAAAAATGATTGCATGACTAGAATCTTTTTGAGTTTTTTCACACAGAATCTTTGTAATGCATAGTTGTCCTAGATAGCAATATCATCGAATCTCAATCATAACAGAACAAGAAATGGGCTTCACAAACTCAATACTTAGTAGGGAAAAAAAATGGATCTGTTTTTCAAGTCAAAAATTCAAGCTTTGGCATCTCTGAATGAACATGCAGAAGAATACAGAACAAGAACATGGGTTACAGAATTTCAATGGGGTACATGTGAAAAAGTACAAACTTGAAGCATTTCAGACAGCAAAGCAAAAGAAACAGAGGTGTTAGCAACAAGAACATCAGTAACAGAATTCAAGAAAATTAATCCTTACTGAACTGTCAGCACCCATAACATAAAAAGCAGAAAATATGGAGTGTTAAAGTGAGATCGCACAAGAGAAGAGAAGAGTCAAACCTGAGAAGGTCGCCGAGGGAGAGATGAACAGTGAAAGAAGATGATGGAGAGAGTGAAGAAGGGAGATTTTTCCCAGTCACCAGGAAATGAAGGAAAGGATTTATATGAACCGAACCGCAGCCTACAGGGGCATTTTAGGGTTCTTCTTTAATGACGATACTACCCTCCTCCTGCCTTTTCAAATCACCTTTTCTTTTTTTTTGCCAACAAAGAATGTAAATAAAAATATTACGTCTGACTCATCAATTACATCTCATAGCTACACTATTGAAGACCGAAAGTTGTTGGAAATTTTATGATTTAAAATTAAAATATATTTATTTATTTCTTTATTTATTTTGGGGGTTATTTTCTTTTTGTGTTTATTACTCTATTTATGGTCTAACGGTTTTATGTTTTAAATATATGATTATTATTTGACCGTTATATGGTTAATGAGGCTATTGATGGTATGGTAAGTGTGCCCTATATAAGGGTACGTGGCTATGGTTGGAAGGCATATGGTGAGGCATGAAACATGCACATGTGTGGGAGTTTAGATTGTCGGATAATGAGGGTATACATGACGGTATAATCCACCATAATGCAACCACTCTAGCCAAATACTTCTACCAAAGATATTCTTACAAACTATACATATACACCGTTTTGAGTGCACGGGTGATTAATGTTCAATGAAGCTTCTTAGCTGCACGACGGAGCTCGAAGAGTTGTTGTATCTTGGGGGAAGTTCGTCATTCAACCCTGTGCAGTAGGGGACGAATCTTCTCTTAGGACAGTGCGCTTGCACCCCTCGACTCGATAAGTTTTCTTATATAAAACCTATATATTATATTATTTTCTTACTTTATTTTATTTTCTCATCTATATCATTATTTTTATTTCCCAAGATATTATCATATTATTCTGTGTTTTTATTTTATAGGAATTCCGTCCCATATTTTTTACAACAAAAGTTTCCTACCCACCCAATTTCCACTCATTTTATTAGTGAGTGAGACATGTTACACGAGAAACTTGGATTGCTTTAATTTGTTGCGCTAGGATTTATAAGACTTTCAACCCGAAGACGCCACATCAGTATAGCATAATCTAACGGTCAACCAGGGTCGAACCTGAAATTTTCTTTGAGGCGAACTTTAAAACTTGGATTCTGTAATTGTAGTATGCATTCAATTTTTATATTAACTCAAAGTTCAATAATAAAATTGCAAATAAAATGTAATATCCAAAATATTTATATTCAAATAATATGCCCGAATATGTTCCGGACCAAAATTTAAAAGATTAAGCTAAACATGTTCCAAATTAGAACTTAAAAAAATAAACTAATTAAGAACATCTCCAACAGAGTAGCTAAAGTAAAGTTAAATTTAATTTTTGGTAAAATAGTTATCTATATTTAGCTAGAAATTTTGTATAATTATATTTCTATCTCCAATTTTTTCCACTTTATCCACACGACAATTTACTATTTGATAAAGCATTAAAAATAATAAGTATTGCTTGAGCAAAATTGTTAAGTCTATTGTTATGTTTCACCTTTTTAGTTATTTTAACTTGCAATCCCACCCTAGCTCCTTACCAAGATCAATAATAAATTTCAACACGTCCCTAATAGTATCGATGTTGTGATACGGATAGTAGTCTATAAGGAAATCAAACTTAAGATTATTCAAGATAAAATTGCAAAAAAGGTTGGAGTCATCGATGACTAGTGGAAGGATAAAACACAGTCAAGAAATATTTGTGTCCTAATCAGAAAGAAATTTGTGTTATTATTGGATGATATATGGGATCGGGTTGACTTGATCAAAGTAGGCGTTCCAGTTTCTAACCAAGGGAACAACTCCAAGATAGTGTTCACAACTCACTCGGACGATGTTTACAATCGTATGGGAGCTCAAAAGAAGATTAGAGTGGAGATCTTGGACCGATACAAAGCTTTGGACTTGTTTCAAGAGAAAGTTGGAAAAGAAACACACTATATTCATCCAGATATCCCAAAACTTGCGAATTTGTGGCAAGAAAGTGTGGTAGTTTGCCACTTGCATTAATTGTCAGGTCATAGCTTGCAAGAAGACGCCCCAAGAGTGAAATCATGCAATTCATGTCTTGAAGAAATTTGGGTCAGATTTTTTAGGTATGGAAGATGAGGTGTTAATACACTTAAAATGAATGTCCAAATTAACCCTGCAACAGATTTGTCACGGCCCAAATTTCGAATAAAGAAATTCTAGTCCGAAACGGAAAACCTAACAAGCTCAAAAAGAACACTCAGAAAATTTTTCATTTAAACTATGCAACAAAACCAACCGAGCTCACAATGTCAATAACGACTTGTTCTTTTTTTTTTTTTTTTGAAGGGATAATGACTCGTTCTTTAGAGTCACATATTGTTGTGCTTTTGGCTCGTTAATACAATCTGAAAAAGTTAGGATGCAGAATTCAAATCCAAGTCTACAAAGGAAAGAAGTTTGCGTGTAGCTTTTCTATAAGTTCTAGGAAAGTTAGTCTTTCAAGTTCTATTACGATTTGTATTATAGGCTTAGAAAGACTTAGTCTATTAGGATTAGGAATCCTAATCCCATGTTGTATCAACAACTTCTATGTCCTTTAAATAGGAGTTGTAGGGGGTTTTCTGAAAAATTAAGACACACTATGCCAAAAAGGCCTTCGGACGATAGAACAGTTCTGTCGTCTGAACGAACCAAAATATGTCGTCTAGCACGGTGTCGTGTCTTGGGGGTATCAGATGACAGAAACAAATAAAAGTCTTGTGTCGTCTGATGAGTTTTGCATTTCTGGACCAATGTGATCTGTATCTTTAAAAGCGGTAACACAACAGTTTTGTGTTGTCTGAGAAGAAAAACAACCACAGTCTTATATAAATTCTATTGTGTGAATCATATTTGCAAGACAGATTTCTAGGTAATTGTGTGGCATGAATGCCCTTAAGTAAGAAATATGAAGGCTCATATGTAGTCTCTTCTGCCATACAACAACAATTGAATGTTGTGTAAATTGACTGTAAACAACAATTATCTGTGGTCGTAAAGTATTTCAGACTACAATTAAATGTCGTTCTAGGGTACATTCATACGACACTTAAGTGTTGTGTGAAAGTCTTTTATTAGGTCTTTTATATTGTCTGTGATTAATTCCAACCGCACTTATTTATTGTTATTATACGCTTTAGCCAACACTTTCGTCTAACTTATGTTGTTGTTTTCCCATTTAGACTACAATTTTCTGTCGTCCCAACGTCAAAAAGACAATAGACTTCTAATTGTTTTTTGTGTTGTTTTTGTTCAGCTGCAACCACACATTTTGGTGTGCTTTGTTGTAGCTTACAATTTGAGATAACACATATTAGTAGTCCCCTGTTACATTTGATATGCATGCATCTGAAAATTAAAATTGCCCATTCATAAAACCATAAAATACACATCCAAAATCATTCATTGCAATTTTCACTAGACCACAATTGTCTCTTGTACACAAACCTAATCATGAGCATCAGTTCAAAATGGCTTATATCTACTAATCTTAATCTGCAGACAAGTCCAAATACTTAATGAAGGAAGAATTTCTACTAGACACAAGTTAAATATAGGAACTAGCTAGCTGTACTACTGCATTACACCTGGTGGCTTCCCCTGGGGATCACGTAATCTCCATAATTGTCCCTTGACAGCTTCCTACACAGAAGCATGCATGATTATCACCAAAATATGGGAGAAACAAACATAACATGTTAATAGGAAATCTCAATTAAGATGCCAGTTTTGTAGAAATGAACTAATATAACATGACCAAGCATACTTGGGGCACTCATGTGCTTAGACGAGAATATATTTTTCATGTAAGAGTTGCCTATTTTAGTTTCTTATATAGAAATAAACAGGTTCATAACAAAAATGTTTGGAAACTTGGCATAAATTGCTGGATACTAATGATTATAATGGCCAAGACTCATATCCAATGGTCAAAACAAGAACAAATGCAGATGTCCACTCAAGAGAAAGGTTTTATGTGTGCATATATGGGTGTAGCAGTCAGCTGGGAGTTGAACATCTCAGTCCGATTGAAAATGGATGATACTTGAAGAACTCCCTTGGTTGTGAAGTCAAATGCAGTTGTGAGAGAGAGAGAGAGAGAGCCAGAGTAACGTCATTACTACTAAATTCAAGCTAGCCTTTCTATATTAACTAATACTATCAACCTTGAGGTATTTTAATTATTCAGACTAGAGCTTCATCACACCTATATAACTTTATTCATATAGAATAATTGAAGTGACTGGTTCGTTGATTTGATTTGTTGAATTGGTGCTCAATAAACATCAATATATTATACCTTGGTTGTAGTCCAAACCATGACCATTGTAGTTGCAAGAATCCCAAACTCCCCAACGGAAAAAATTGGTTTTGCTCCTTCAATATACTCCTTCACATATTTAACTGCATAACAAATTGAATATTCGGAAACACAAAACAGAGTAAGCTGTAAATAAATAAACCCAATTCGATGGAATATATGTTCTGAGGGAGGTAACCCAATTTTTTGTAGTAAACCTTTCAATTGGTGCTCAGATACATATTTAGAATTGAGGGAATGTATGTCTGAGGGAGGTAGCCTACAATATGAGGAAAGCAAAGTGGACACAATGATCCGGTCATCTATATGCAGAAAGAATAAAAATCAACTTGATGAATTTCATGCACCAACCTTCCGGGGAAAAGGAATGAGTTAATGGCGGCAACCTTGCCGATGTAAATCCAGATTTTGCAATATCTGGAACTTTACTTTCTAAATTTTTCCTACAGTGATATCAGCATGCTTGCAATCTCTACATATATACAATATACAAGTTTAAACACCCACACATGTATATAATCCAACACACATTCAGAAGTTTCAGAGTAGGATTACACTCTTGATAAAGGTAGACTTTAACAAAATCAACATATAGTTGGCAGCTTCTTTTGGTAAACTTTCACCTGGTACAAAATAGGTCCTCTAACCACAAAATAGGTCCTTCAAAACACACAAAAGTACCCAACCTTAGAAGTCTTAATTGGATAGTTATTCATGACTTAGTAAGACAAACAACCAAAAGTAATGAATAAAAATACTCCAAGACTACATGGTAACCAGAATAAAGCAATTTAGAATCATTTTGTAAAACACCTTGTGTGCATGAAAAATTGATACTGAACAACAAAAGAAAACCAACAAAATCACACTACAAATAACAAGGTTCCAGCTCCTCCTTCAAAAGTCAAAACAAAATGAAGAACGAAGGAAATTAACCTTCAAAATCCGTTGAGAAACCAAAAAGATTGATCTCCCCATAGTTTCATCAATACCCAAACCAAACTCAATTCTTATCGTTTATTCTCTTCCCCGACCTAATTTCCTGTCCAAAGCAAGTTCTCTACCTACTCCTAAAAGCTCCAGCACCCTCCCTTTATAAGTTCAGATAAGAACAACGTTTGAATAGCCAAAAGGTAAACTAGTCTGGAGTCTTTCTAAACTCTAGCCACGTCAAGCAATTATAAGAGCAAACTTTAAAGAAAAAAAAAAAAGAAGCCTTGTTTCAGTCCACACAATAGATAAAACAATAAAGAAGAAAAAGAAAACAATAAGCACAGCAGTGGGACGATACCAAGTTACTAGTTTAGGTAACAAGCACTCATTAAAAAAAATTACGGATATCACAAGAAGACAACCTAAGATCCTATGTAGTATAATCAGGCAGAACTGCCATCTTATAGTTATGTTGATTGAAACTTACTACAGAGAATGCATTCTGCAAGAAGAGAAGTCTTTATCATAAATCAAGAGACTAACAAATTGCTATTCACTGTTTCCTCTCTTATTACAGCAGAGGATGATCTGAACTAAAAGTTTTGCTAACTTAAAAGGAAGAGAAAAAACGACCATGGTTATGTGTTAGAATGACTAAAATCTGAAATGGCATCTTACAGTATGTCAGCAACAATGGAAACTTAAGAGTTTATAAGTTCTTCGTAACATGATAACAGAAGGGAGACCACTGCCACTTACAAGAAAGAAGTCAGTTTCAGAGGCTACCTAGAAGAATATGAGAGTCATTAGTGACAAGTAACTACCTAGGGCAACCCCAGTTACAAGAATTTCAGTGAGCCTCCACCTGTCGGGAACTGGAGATGGCTAGACCCTGCCTTTAGGTATTGTCATGATAGAAACTGAATCAATATCAGACTCTCAATTTCCAAAGTAATATCAGTGGGGAAATTGATATAATGAAAAGAAAATATCAAAGCAGAGAAGTCTTTTGCATCAATCCTAAGCAGAACCAAAACAGGAACAACTAAGAACAATCCATAAAGCTCTATACTTCTAGAGACCTGCAAATTTCAGAAACTTTACCCTGCACTAAACCCCCCCCCCAAAAAAAATCCTCCTTCAAACACCCTTGCCTCCCAAACCTCACAGTTTACCGACCCCAACCAAACTTTAGAGATTTAACTGAAAGACAAACCATGATACCAAGGAGGAAAACAAGTTTCTCATGTAAAAAAATAGGCAACCAAATAAAGAAATACGAACTAGAAAAATAGGTTTTAAAACTATCCGATTAAAAATCAAACCTCCACAAGCAAAGAAACCACATCACCGTTCATATACTCGATCGTCACAAATGAAATACTAAGAGACCACATCGCTGTTCATATGATCAATCATCACAAATGAACTACCGAGAGAACCAATACTTGACAGATTATCGTTTGTCAAGACCATGATTTCAACTCAAAGCAGAGACCAAAAGAGCAATATAGAAATCAAGTAAAATCATAAAGTAAAGAAGTCACTCACAATTGGAGAACTGACATTTAAACAAATTGAAAGTCTAACCATCTCTAAAACACAAGGTAAAAATCAAAATACATAAACAAAAGGTCTATTATCATTCTGTCATTGTAAAGGCTAGAACAACCTATAATAAGAAAAAGATCAACTAAACAATAGCAGCCTCCCAAATTCCCAAAATGATAAAAGAGATAACAAAACAAATAAGTATAGAGGTCATGTGATGCCCCGGAAATTCGTATTTATTTTCCGAGGATTTTCCGGAATCTAAATTCTGATTTGTGGACGATTTCGTGGCTCGTGGATGGAGCGGAAGTGTTTCGGGAGAATAATTATTCGAAGAATATGGTTTTAGGGGGGTTGCAAAGGTTGACTTTTTATTCGTTGGGATTCTCCGAAAACTTCCTTCACAAAAGTTGTAGAGCGTGTCGATACGAGTTCATGGACATGCGGAACACGTCAATCGGAGTTCGTATGAGAAAGTTATGGCCATTGGAAGGAATTTCCATTTTGGTATACATAGAAGTTTCCCAAGTTGGAAACTTACTATTTTCATTATTTCCAATTCCGGAAAACTCACTTCCTATCTCTTCTCTCTCGGTTGCACCTTCAGAAACAAAATAATCTGACTGACCCGACCCGGACCAGGCCGACCCGACCCAGCTTTTCCGGCGAACTGCGGCGGTCTCTGGCGACCAAGCTTTCCAGATAGGATCGTCTCCTCCGTCTGGTCGTCCCTGTGGTGTCCTCTAGCACCTATTCTCGGTGGTGGCAGCAGTAGAAGGCGGCGCAGTTGGGTGTTTTTAGACCCGATCAGTTCTCCGATCTCCGACGTTGGCGGGGCTTCAAGTTGAGCTTGGGGAGCTCAGAGCAGCCCCTTTGATCGATCCTTGGTGGTTGTTTGGATCGATTCACGTAAAATTGGTTCAACTCAGATTGGATTACTGTTCACGGCTTGTGAGGTAGTTTTCGACCCTTTATGCTTGTTTTCTGACTTCGAGCTAGTTATGAGAATTCCCAAGCATGCTTAGATGAAGCTTTTTGATGTTGGGAGTTTTGGGAAATATTGGCGGCGTTCTGGCGGTGTTCCGGCCACTTAAGGAACTGTTTTTGGTATTATATATGCTCTACTCGTTGATATGAGCGTTTTGATATATAATATGCAAATTTTGAAGTTCGAATGGATTTGTTATGATTTTTACCGTTTCATATCGGTGAATTTATTTGATCCTGAGGATTCAAGCTTCCGATCGACTTGTGGTTTGGACACCTCGATCGTGGAAGTACTCTAGAGACTTAGGAACGTCTCGGATGAGGTTTTGCCTCTATTGGCATTACTCATGGGGATTTAGTTCAAAACGAGGGTTTCGAACTTTAATCATTTTGTGATTCGTGCACTGAATCAAAACCCTATGTGTTCAGGTGCTTGTTGGACGGATTGCGGAGATTGTGCTTGTTTTGGTTCTCGCGTGAAGACGCAGCGGGATTTAAAGGTGAGTAATCTCACAAGGTTCATTAATGAACGGATTACCTTTATCGTTTGGTGAGTAAATCTCATGATATTTGATATGAGTAGGATCGATATTTGTTATGAGCAGGATCGATATTTGTTATGAGCATGATTACCCTATTGTCTTGGAGTTATTAGGTTAACTACGACTATTGTTGGTATTAGTGGTGTTCCTAAGTGAATGACTACGTTTATATATATATTTACGTGAAATATATATATGTATTGATGAATATTTGTGATGATTTCTATGTAAAGCTTGTGTGGGAATATCTGTGTAATGAATCATTGAAATCAGTGTGATGAATTTTTGTGATGATTGCTATCTGCGTGATGACCGGCAAAATCTATGTGATGATCGCTATCTGTGTGATGATTGGCGATATCTGCGTGAATCTATGTGATGATTGCTATCTATGTGATGACCATCGATATCTATGTGATGATTAGTAGGATGATCACTATCTATGTGATGACCAGCGATATCTGTGTGATGAATAGTAGGATGATTGCTATCTACGTGATGACCTGTAAAATCTATGTGATGATCGCTATCCGTGTGATGATTGGCGATATCTGCGTGAATCTATGTGATGATCGCTATCTATGTGATGACCAGCGATATCTACGTGATGATCCTTGAAATCTATGTGATGATTAGTAGGATGATGAATATCTGGGTGATGACAGGTGGAATCTGTGCGATGATCAGTGTGATGACTGCTCGGTAGCGAAGCTGAATTGTTATTAAGTTAACAATAATCGAGAAGACTGCTGTGATGGTTGGGGCTACCTACAGACGTCAGAGTGTGAGACTTCGATAACTACTTTGACTTGAATTGCTTGACTTAATGTGACCTCCTGAACTAAATTATATGCAGGGGTTACTATGATTTGTTTTGCTTGTTTTGATATGTGATTGCCTTGTTTCTTCTTGATTGTATTGATTGATGGTTTGATTTATCTTAAGAGCCATAGTGGTGACGAATTGTACTCTGTGTTGAGGATAGGAAGGTGATTCATTGATTTTCACATTTGATGTCATGTTGATGACAAAAGCTCCTAGGGGAAATGGGGAATGAGTGTGATTCTGGAATTCGCCATAGGGCGTCAGGATGGCGTCAAACATTGCTTGAGGAAGTCTTGTTTGACTGAAATTTGTGTAATTGGATGTTAGGATTAAGGATATGAGCTTGAGGCTTTAGTCACCAGTTGACTTAAGTAGGCACGACATGAAAGGTTATGGAATTAATGGCCGTAGGTGTGAGATATGTGCATATCGTGTTTAGGTTGAGGTGACTTGAAAATGTGTTTTGCTTTGTGATTTTGAGTTTACTCATACGGGCTTGTAAAAGCTTACCGGGTTTTGTTGTGTGGCAACCCAGTACACTATTCAAACGGTGTAGGGGTTAATCTTGTAGGTCAGGATAATCGTGGCTGAAGCGGTGGCGGCATCCTTGCAGCTTTACAGTAGGAAGCCATTTTTGTGACTTTACCGTTGATAAGGACTTCCGTTGTATAGTTAACTCTGAGCAGCATTTACGTTTTATTTTGTTGTTGACAATTTAATTCATAAACTTATGTAATATATGACTCTATGGAGCAGGTCAATATTGATATAGTGGGTTCAGGGCATCAATATGTACTTGGGTTCAAAGCAGAAAAAGTTTCTATGTATTTTGTATTGATGGATGAACGTTCACGCATATGTAATTATGAGATTATATATCGATTTTCATGTGTGTAAAATCAGGGGCGTGACAGGTCACACAGCACAAAACAACCGATAATCATTAGGCCACCACAAGCACACCAAACCCACACCCTGCTCATTTACTCAAACATCACAATACTTACTTTACTTGACTATGAAAAGTGATAGACGACACAAACCACTTCACAAGACCAAAATTAAAATCCAAGCAAGACCAATAGAGAAATAGAAATTGAAGAAAGATTGAAATCAGAAGAGTCACTCACAATTGGAAAACAACCATAGATACTGAACAGGCTGAATGGAAACCCTTCACTTCTGAAATCTTCCTCCCTTTGCCTCCGATGACTCCAAACAAGATCTCAAATACCTATCTTAAATAGTAAAGATGATAAGAAAAGTTATTTGAACTATTGCACTGCATGCATTAAGAATATAATAAAAATTGTTTTAGAAAAATATATGTTTGTCAGATTAGAAAATAAAATCTAAATTTATACAATCATACATAAATTTGAATTGCAAGAATGAGAAATATAATCAAAAGTATCGGAAGCTCATCTTTTCTTTTATTTTGATTGCTAGAATCCAGTCGGAGGTTTGGCTCTCAAGTCTAAGATTAAAATGTTCTTGCAATTAAATGAGAGAGTGATAGATCTAGGAATGAAAAAGTGAATGGAGATGCATAAGAGTTGGAAAGGTGGCGAGATAAGATTTGTAGCAGGACGGCTGGTACAAGAGTTAGATAGTGAGACAACATTTAAATAGTAGCAGATGGTACATTTAGGGTTTGATGAGTATACTTGTAATTTATATGAAAATGTGTCAAAAAATCATGAGAGCATCGCTTCACAATTTTCAATTGCTTTCCACAATAACCACCTTA